>NC_073695.1:50897866-51509116 GCF_029784165.1 Wyeomyia smithii | reverse complement strand
CGTACAACAGCAGGAGGATCCACTTTAGAAGTCAAAGGTCTTATTGACTTGCCCGTTACGTTCAACGGCGTGACCAGAATGATAACCACGATCGTGGCACCAACACTCAGCCGTCGCCTTATTTTGTGGATGAATTTCTGGAAAGTTTTCAATATCGAACCAACCGTCACTTCAGAAATCGCGATGCTAGGTGAAGCACCGGGAGCAGAAGTTGAACATGAAGAGGAAGTTTTAACCGATAGTCAGAGAAAACAGTTGGAGGAAATAAAATTGCAATTTAAAGCTTTTAGAGAAGGAGAAAAATTAGCGGTAACCCCGCTCATTTCACACAGAATAGAGTTTGCCGAAGAGTTCCAAAATGCAGGCCCCGATAGAATGAACCCGTACCCCTGGTCACCGGAAGATCAGAGAAGTGTGAACAAGGAGCTGGACCAATGGATTGAATCAGGGGTCGTCGAGAGATCCAACAGCGACTGGGCGCTATTGATAGTCCCGGTGATAAAGAAAGGAGATTCTGGGGATGATAATGACAACCTCATCATTCTGTGCCGAACACGCATCAGTACTGGACGTGTTTGGTGATCGGTCCGATAGAGTATAAAACAAAAGACGTGTGAACAAGTGTTGGCATTGTTTGCCTGGTCGAGTGAAATAAATCCGGGTTCAAGGTCGTTCCTTTGTGCAACTGTTTCGCATCGTGACTGCCAGCTGGTGCGTAAGCCGATTTGGCTGCTGGCTGGATTGTGCTACAGCAGTGGACGAGACACAAACGAGGAAAAAGAAGAAGCCATCAGTGTCAGCGAGTTGTATCGCTGTGTGGAGTGATCTCACACCTGGCTCGCTGCTGGTGGCTGTTTGGTGCTGCTGTATTGGTGCTGCTGGCTGTAACGGCTGCTACTTCGAACGATCGGACAACCAACCTTACTGGAAGGGAGAAATAAAAAGGTACGTGTTCTTGTCAGCGCTAGTGCGCTAAACTTAGCGCGATGGATGTAGATCCCTCGCCTCCCGCGCCACCATCCCCGAACCCCTCTGACCCTGACCCTTCTGTTACCCCCTCCCCTGTTCATTCTTCAGTCCCCCCTCGCCCCAGGCTTTACCCAGACGGAGCCCAGGGCAGCTATACTGTTTATTTTCGGCCAAAGGCAGGACCGAAATCGAAAAAGTTGAACCTCTTGCAGATTTCTAAAGACCTGACGAAGGAGTACAAGGGCGTGACCGAAATTTCCAAGGTCCGGCCTAACAAGCTCCGTGTCGTGGTCGGTAACCTGAAAGAGGCCAACGATATAGCTTGCTCTGAGCTCTTCACACGCGAGTATCGCGTTTACATACCCGCACGAGACGTGGAGATCAACGGTGTCATAACCGATTCGAGTCTGTCCGTCGAGTGTATACTGCAAAGTGCCAAAGGGTGCTTTAAGAACAAAACGTGTCCCGAAGTAAAGGTGCTCGACTGCAAGCAATTGCGGTCAGCATCGATCATCGGTGGCAAAACAGTATACACTCCGTCAGACTCGTTTCGAGTTACGTTCGCCGGGTCTGCACTACCAAGCCACGTCTCGATCCACCGGGTTCGTCTCCCTGTGAGGCTCTACGTGCCCCGCGTCATGAACTGCCTGAATTGCAAGCAGTTAGGCCATACAGCCGCCTACTGCTGCAATAAGGCACGTTGTGGCAAGTGTGGGGAGTCTCATGCGGAAGATTCTTGCAGTGTTAACGCTGAAAAGTGTATTCACTGCGGAGAAAATCTGCATGAGCTCTCGACATGTGCGGTGTACATGCAGCGCAGGGATAAAATAAAACGGTCTCTCAAAGAGCGTTCAAAGCGTTCCTACGCTGACATGCTGAAGAAGACCGTTACCACTTCTCCCGTTACTTCGAACCCCTTCGATCTGTTGCCATCTGAGGAAACCGATTCTGACGATTCACCAGCGGGAGCATCTTACGCCAATCCTGGGGAGTCTAGAAAGAGGAAAAATATTTCCTCTCCTAAACTTCCCAGAAAAGGTCCTAAGATTTCTCAAAGTGAAATGAAAGTTACAAACAAACCAAACAGTGCTGCGGAAAAACCGAAGCAAACTCCGCCTGGGCTGGCAAATTTAAAGTCCCAGAAGGAGTTCCCAGCACTGCCAGGAACATCTAAAACCCCAGTTGCTCCTTTTACACTCCCAGTTGATGAAACAAACTCTGGATTAGTGAAATTTTCTGACATTGTGGACTGGATTTTTGAAACTTTCAATGTACCCGATCCAATTAAAATTTTTCTTACAGCATTCCTCCCAACAGTTAGATCATTTTTGAAGCAGTTGACTGCCCAATGGCCTCTCCTTGCAGCGATTGTATCCTTCGATGCCTAATTCAACTGCGTATATGAAGGATTCTATCTCTGTCTTACAGTGGAATTGTAGAAGTATTTTACCAAAAATTGATTCGTTTAAAGTTTTGATAAATAAAAACAAATGCGATGCATTTTCCCTTTGTGAAACATGGCTTACTTCAAATATTGATCTCAACTTCCATGATTTTAATATTATTCGCCTTGATCGAGACACCCCATATGGAGGAGTACTTTTAGGGATTAAAAAGTGCTATTCTTTCTATCGTATTAACCTCCCCTCGATTCCAGGCATCGAAGTTGTCGCATGTCAAATGACAATACAAGGTAAAGAGCTTTGTATTGCCTCAATATATATTCCCCCCAGAGCACAGGTTGGGCAACGGCTGCTCTTTGATTTAATAGAACTTCTTCCCTCGCCACGTTTGATTTTGGGAGACTTCAACTCTCATGGCGTGGCTTGGGGTTCCCCATACAATGATAACCGCTCCTCTTTAATCTATAACCTTTGCGATGACTTCGACATGACTATTTTAAACAACGGTGAAATGACACGTATCCCGAAACCTCCAGCGCGCCCAAGCGCTTTGGATCTATCCTTATGTTCGACGTCGCTACGGTTGGATTGCACATGGAAGGTAATCCTCGATCCTCACGGTAGCGACCATCTGCCTATTCTTATTTCAATTACTAACGGGTCAACTCGCATGCGACCAATTGACATTCCGTATGACCTCACACGAAATGTCGATTGGAAGTTATACGAGAAAATGATTTCAAAAGCGGTCGAGTCGATTCAACATCATTCACCACTTGAAGAATACAACCTCCTCGCGGGCTTGATTCTCGACGCCGCGTTGCAAGCCCAAACGAAGAAATATCCCGGCGTAACGATCAAAGAACGGCCTCCCACTCCGTGGTGGGACCAAGAGTGCTCCGATGTCTACACGCAAAGATCCGACGCGTTTAAGGCCTACCAGACGGGAGGTATACCTGGCGACTATTTACGGTATTCGGAGCTTGATACCAAGCTTAAAAGCTTGGCTAAAGCAAAGAAACGTGGATATTGGCGTCGGTTCGTGAACGAGACGTCGAGGGAGACATCGATGAGCACTCTTTGGAACACAGCCCGAAGAATGCGGAATCGCGTAACGTTCAACGAAAGCGAGGAGTCTTCAAGTAGGTGGATATTTGATTTTGCCAGGAAAGTATGTCCGGACTCTGTTCCTGAGCAAAATATTGTTCGCGATGCGTCTCCGGGCCACGACGCGATAGAATCACCTTTTACGATGGCAGAACTTTCAGTTGCCCTCCTGTCCTGTAACAATAACGCGCCTGGATTAGATAGAATCAAATTCAACTTGTTGAAGAATCTACCCGGCAATGCCAAGAGGCGCTTGTTGAACTTGTTCAATAAGTTCCTGGAGCAAAACATTGTACCGCAGGATTGGAGGCAAGTGAAGGTGATCGCCATCCAAAAACCAGGGAAACCAGCTTCTAATCACAACTCTTATAGGCCGATTGCAATGCTATCCTCTATCCGGAAATTGATGGAAAAAATGATACTCCGTCGTTTAGACCACTGGGTCGAATCAAATGGTCTACTATCAGAAACTCAATTTGGCTTCCGCCGTGCCAAAGGGACGAATGATTGTCTTGCGTTGCTTTCAACAGATATTCAGCTGGCGTATGCTCGTAAAGAACAAATGGCGTCTGCGTTCTTGGACATTAAGGGGGCTTTTGATTCCGTTTCTATTGACATTCTTTCGGGTAAACTTCACCGACAAGGATTTTCTCCAATTTTGAACAGTTTTTTGCACAACTTGTTGTCCGAAAAGCACATGCATTTTACGCATGGCGATTTGGCAACTTTTCGCATTAGCTACATGGGTCTTCCCCAGGGCTCATGTTTAAGCCCCCTTCTTTACAACTTTTATGTAAATGACATCGACGAATGTCTGGCAAATTCATGCACGATAAGACAACTTGCAGACGACAGTGTAATCTCTGTTACAGGAGCCAAAGCTGCCGATTTGCAAGGACCATTGCAAGATACCTTGGACAATTTGTCTGCTTGGGTTTTACAGCTAGGTATCGAATTCTCTCCGGAGAAGACTGAGATAGTAGTTTTTTCTAGGAAGCATGAACCTGCTCAGCTTCAAACACAATTAATGGGTAAAACGATTTCTCAGGTTTTGGTACACAAATATCTTGGTGTCTGGTTCGACTCTAAAGGCACCTGGGGTTGTCACGTGAGGTATCTGATGAAAAAATGTCAACAAAGAGTGAATTTTCTTCGTACAATAACCGGACAATGGTGGGGAGCCCATCCAGGAGACCTTATAAGGCTTTACCAAACAACGATATTGTCTGTTATTGAATACGGGTGTTTCTGCTTCCGCTCCGCAGCAAACACACATTTGATCAAACTGGAGCGAATACAATATCGTTGTTTGCGTATCGCCTTAGGTTGCATGCAGTCGACCCATACGATGAGTTTGGAGGTTTTAGCTGGAGTACTACCATTGAAAAACCGCTTCTGGAGCCTGTCTTCTCGTATTCTAATCAAATGTGAGGTCTTGAACCGTCCCGTGATTGAAAATTTTGAAAGGTTAATCGAACTTAATTCTCAAACCCGTTTTATGACATTGTATTTCAATCACATGTCCCAAAATATTAACCCTTCTTCGAATATTCCAAATCGTGTCGACTTATCAAATACTTCTGATTCTACTGTGTTTTTCGATACATCCATGATAGAAGAAACTCGTGGAATCCCGGATCATTTACGCGTGCAGCAGATCCCTAAAATTTTTTCCAATAAATATCGAAACATCAACTGCGACAATATGTACTACACTGACGGATCACTTCTTGATGGGTCCACTGGCTTCGGTATCTTCAATAACAATTTAACCGTCTCCCATAAGCTCGATAATCCTGCTTCTGTTTACGTCGCAGAATTAGCTGCAATTCAGTACACCCTAGGGATTATCGAAAAAATGCCCACGGACCATTATTTCATCTTTACGGACAGTCTCAGTTCCATTGAGGCTCTCCGATCGATGAAAGATGTTAAGCACTCTCCGTATTTCCTGGGGAAAATACGGGAACATCTGAGTGCTTTATCCGAAAAATCTACTCAGATTACCTTAGCGTGGGTCCCTTCTCACTGCTCGATACCGGGTAATGAGAAAGCGGACTCTTTGGCTAAGGTGGGCGCAACAAACGGTGATATTTATGAAAGACCAATTGCCTTTAATGAATTTTTCGCACTTGTACGTCAGAATACGATCATCAGTTGGCAAAATGCTTGGACCAGAGGGGAATTGGGAAGGTGGTTACATTCCATAATCCCCAAAGTATCGACGAACCCGTGGTTCAAGGGGTTGGATGTAGGTCGGGATTTCATTTGCGTGATGTCCCGGCTTATGTCCAATCACTATAGATTTGACGCGCTCCTCCGTCGTGTTGGGCTCGGGGAAAGTGGTATCTGTGCCTGTGGTGAAGGTTATCACGACATAGAGCATGTGGTTTGGTCATGCCCTGTACACCGTGACGCCAGGTCTAAATTAATAGCTTCCCTGCAGGCCGAGGGTAGACAGCCGGCTGTTCCTGTTCGTGATGTCTTGGCGAGCCGTGACCTATCCTACATGTCCCTTATATACGTTTTCCTGAAATCCATCCACGCCCCAGTCTAGTCCCGTTCCCCTCCGTCTACACCCAACAAAACGACAAGAACACGTTTGAACCTTAAGCACAAAACCAGCAACCAGACCCCGCACAATAGAACCAGGACCCAAGGACTACGAGCCTCTGTCCCAACTCACGACATCGTGGCTCAGCAGAACGAATCCATACATGCCATTCGACGATTATCAGACGACCATTGAACAACAAAACACTGATTGGAAATCCCATGCTAGTTTTAAGTTAGACTTAATTTCAACTCGTAGCCGGCAGCGAGGATAAAAAATTTGCTTTAGTTTTTAAGTCATCAGATATAATTGGCGCCGTTAAACATTAAATTGTATTTGTGCCGTGTCAAATAAATGTTATGTGAAGAAAAAAAAAAAAAAATGACAACCTCAAGGTACGAATGTGTCTAGACGCAAGAAAGTTAAATTTGCGAACTCGCAGAGACGCGTACCCCCTTCCGCATCAGGATCGCATATTGGGAAGGCTTGGAGCATCCAAATATCTATCCACCATCGACTTGTCAAAAGCCTTTTGGCAGATTCCGCTGGATCCGGAGTCCCGCAAATATACAGCTTTCAGAGTCTTTGGAAAGGGACTGTTCCAGTTCACTAGGTTGCCCTTTGGGTTAGTGAACAGTCCGGCGACGTTATCCAGATTAATGGATCAAGTTCTGGGTTATGGCGAGCTTGAACCAAACGTGTTTGTTTATCTTGACGATATAGTCATTGTAAGCAACACGTTTGAAGAGCACATACAGAGCCTTATAGAAGTGGCTAGGCAGTTGAGGCTAGGCGTTCTCAACCTTGAAGGAAAAATTAATATGCGCCCCAATTTTGGCGTGCCCAAATTTTGAAAAGCCGTTCACTATTCAGACCGATGCTAGTGATTTGGCCATCGCTGGAATATTGACACAAGAAGACGAAAACCAGAAGGAGCATGTGATTGCCTACTTCTCGCGCAAACTGGCGACATCACAGAGGGCATGGAAGGCAGCAGAGAAGGAGGGAGTCGCCGCCTTAGAGGCGATAGAAAAGTTTAGACCGTATGTGGAAGGGACTAAATTTACTTTGATTACAGATTCGTCAGCACTCTCATTCATCATGAACTCTAAATGGAAACCCTCATCCAAGCTAAGCCGCTGGAGCATGTTGTTACAACAGCACGACATGGTCATAAAGCATCGCAAGGGTTCCGAAAACGTGGTTCCGGATGCCCTGTCACGTGCTGTAGAAGCGAAAGATTTTAGCCAGGATGATTGGTACACCAAAACCTTTCAAAAAGTGCAAGATAATCCACACGATTTTGCTGACTTTAAAATAGAAAACAACAAAATGTATAATTTGTTGCATCCCCTACCGATGTAATGGATTACCGATATGAATGAAAGCTTTGCTTACCAGACCAGGTTAGAAAAGACGTTTTGTTTCAGGAGCATGATCAGGCACTGCATCCTGGATACGAAAAATTTATTCACCGCTTAAAATTGCGATACTTTTGGCCAAAAATGGCCCTGCAAGCCAAACGCTATGTACAGTCTTGCGAGATATGCAAACAGTGTAAGCCGTCAACCTTACCAACTGCCCCAACAATGGGAAATCAAAGGATGAGCAACAAACCTTTCCAGATTCTAGCTTTGGATTTTATTCAAAGTCTTCCTCGTAGCAAAAAGGGGAATTGCCATTTGATGGTCATGATGGACCTGTTCTCGAAATGGATTCTGCTAGCGCCAATAAGGAAGATTGAGAGTAAAGAAGTCTGTAGGATCGTGGAAAATCTTTGGCTCAGACGTTTCGGTACCCCAGAAGTTGTGATTACGGATAATGCTACAACTTTTGTGGGAAAGGAATTTAAGGGTTTGCTAAAGTGTTGGAATATACAGCATTGGCTCAATTCCCGCCACCACAGTCAGGCAAATCCAGTGGAACGGGTGAACAGAACAATCAATGCTGGTCTCCGTACCTATGTGCAGGAGGATCAAAGACCATGGGATACGAGAATTGCTGAGGTAGAAGAAATGTTGAATGCAACCATCCATTCATCTACTGGCTATACCCCTTACCGTATACTCTATGGGCACGAGATGGTCACGAAAGGTGACGAACATCTACGCGATAGAGAAGTAAGGGACATCCCAGTCAGCAAACGGGACGAGCTACGCGGTGAAGTGAACAAAAAGTTGTTCCAGATCGTGAAGAAAAACTTAGGCAAAAGCCATGAGAAAACCACTAAAGCATACAATTTGAAACATAAAAGGTTTTGTCCAACTTACCAGATAGGGCAAAAGGTCTACAAGCGTAACTTTAAACAATCCGTTGCTGTCGCAAAGTATAATGCGAAATATGGGCCAGTATATACTCCGTGCATAATCATTGCCCGACGGGGAACGACCTCATACGAGGTTGCAGACGAGAATGGGAAATCCTTGGGGATATTTTCCGCTGCAGACCTTCGCCCGGTACAGCAGAAAATTAAAAAAACTAACAATCAGGTCGAGGAACTTTTCGAGCTGGAAATTTTCTCGACTCAGCACTGGGGCACGGTGTATCGTTGTACTTATCCTACAACATGCAAAATGTGCCGAAAACAATATCGATAACGAATTCTCTCAACTAATCTAGTTGATCGAGACCGCATTAGCCCCCCCAGGCTAGCGTGCGATATTGTTTTTGTTGAGGTCGTAATAACTACTAGTTGTTTGTTTTATATTGTTCAAACTATTGTTTTGTTTAAAAAAATGAAGTGGATCTTATTTTCTGTCATACTTTAAAAACTAACACAACAGTGAACATATGTTTTTAAAATATTTTTTTAATAAATATCAGTGATATGTCTAAAGAAAAATTAAGTTCGGAGGTAAACTTTTCTGTTCCATAAATTTAAACCATAGTAAGTTAAAAAAAGAACGAGTGGGTTCTGAACAAAATTGTACTAGGGGTGGATCTTTTTTATGCCGGTCACTGTAGCTTTCTTCAGCAAAGTTGTGGACAATTTTAAAAGATAAATAATTACTGAATACTGCAATGTCTTATCTGTACGTTGGACACCACAGAATATAGTTTTTTAGAACACCTCTCTTTAAAATCAGTTTTTTGTCTATAACTTTTCCTATGATTGTAAAACAATTAATTTTATAAAGTCTTGAAAAAATATTAGTTGAATTAATAAAATCTTAGAACATTTTGCATTGTTTTGACCATTATAGACAAAATTGCTTGCTGAAAGGTATGTCCATGTTTGTCAGGTACTTTTTCGCTTTTTGGCCGGTTGCACCGACCTCCTGGACAAGCGCACGCAGCGATATAGCCACTTTTCCCTCGGTCTTCCTTTTCAGCATTTTTTGGAACTTCTTGTCGCTCAGGGTCGTCGGCCGTCCGGAACTGAGGTTTCTTTCAGTGCTTTGATTGTTGTCCGATAGTGCCGAGATGTTATATATGCCGGAACGGGCGTATCCGGTGTCCAAGAACTGCCGCATGATGTCTTTTATCGACACGGCGGGGTATCGTTCTTTCAATGCGCACACTCCTGAACGGAGTAGCTTCACTGTTTTCGCCATCACAGTTAGAGTTCGGCTGATAGAGCTGTCGAATTTTCTCTGCTGACTCATGGGTTAATAAGATTGATGCTGCATGCGTAGTTTCTTCAGTGCGTGTAAAGGTAATCCCATTAAAAATCGTCAATTTTTGTCCATTTTTTACCGCAAACCTTAGTAGTTATTGAGCGTATTGTCCTTTCGTGTGAGAAAGATCACACCTGTTTATTTTATCTCTAAAGAAATATTTCGGATTCCACAGCAGTGTTTTTTGCGAGCTCCTCAGAGACACACGATTCGCTGCTCTCTTCAAGCAAGTACGTCGCTTTGCTCAGCAGAGTGAGGCTCATGCTACGCTGGAGGCGGCGCGGCGCGAACTGCGACGAAATAGTTTGGGATCTGTTTTGACACGCGTCAGTTTTCATTGCTGATATTATTCCTTACCGTGAGAAAAGACGCAGCTCACGCAGATAAAATAGACTCAGTGCATTACGATAGAGTCATTAAGTTATCTCTTAGTGCCGACTTAAAAGACTTAGTAGATATCAAATCTTTTATAGTCCTCCATCATAAGATAATTTACCTTATCCTACTTTTATTTGGCCTTATAAATTTTTGTATAAAAACTCGACGATCATGTTTTCGATTACACAAGTTTTTCACCTCAAACTTTTTCATATACTGGACAAATGATAGCGATCATGGTATTTTTATTATTAATAAAATTGCATTTGTTATATTATGGTACTTTGCTTAAAAGTAGTGAATGAGAATGCCAAACCAGCGATTAAAGGAGTTTTTAAACCGTTCCCCAGTCCAAGCTAAAGCTATTGTATAAGATATTTCTTTCTGAGTGGTATCCGTCTAACGATAGAACTTTCCAGTAAATAAATTTGCTAATGCTATTTAACAAAGTAAATTAAGCTATATTTATGTATTCGATTAGTTGTTTGTCGTATCAGATAAAATAGTGAAGAAATGATTAATAACTCTAGGTATGCAAATAGCAAACCGTTAAAATGTTTTGTTTCTGTTCCAGAAATTTCCGTTAACATCAATTTAAACTTTAGAAAAACATTCCACAGACTTTGTATGTAGACAGCCGTCTATAACATGTGAGGTTCAGAATTAACTAAACCCATACCCGTGCAGACACCAGCTAAGGGGCTGCTATATGCAACCTTTACTGCTTTCCCATCAGAACAACCGTACTGGTTTTTATGCGATATTCATGTATTCGCCATTCAAAATCGCTCAAGTCGATAACTGCGTCGCCGGTAGTTGGTACTCACTGCTTTTTCGTGCACAAACTTACATATTTACCCATGCAATATACCACATATGTATGCAGAAAAAGATCAGCGGCGTTGGCAAGAACAGCTTCCAGCATAGTGTAAAAGACATATGGGAATGTGACCGACCAGGTAGTGGACGGTGCAAAAATGCGATCATGTTTGTTGTTCCACTCCTACCGGGTTTTCGCATCGGACAAGTACTTCGGCATGAATGATGGTTGGCACGGTTTAGTCACTTCGCTTCGGGCTGAGGTTGTAGTGCAAAAACTGATGTACCGACCGACCCGATGCAGATGCTGCGGGGTGGGTGATTGTGTTGTGCCCTGTTATGATGGAGAGGGACGAACGGAACAGTCAGCATATATCAATGTAATTTCATCACCGCAAACATGGACACGAATGCCAAGACCGAGGGGGTCGCGTTCAAGACCATGAAACGCTGCCACTGGAACGGACATCTCCTTTGAAAGAGATTGTATCGAGTCGTAGCTAAGCAGCGTCAGCGTGGCGGCTCAATTGAATGGAGAGGCTTCGATGATTCGTGTGTTTTGTATCCTGTGGATACACTTGCTCTTATGTTAATTAATGTTGTCAATTATGCCGCCGTTGCAATGTGGTTTTTTTTTAAATTGTTTGTTCAATCAGTTCGATGCTTGGTATGCTAATTGAGAATGTACGGGGTTGCATCCGTATAAAACCGCATTTCAAGTTCATAAGCGAGTCTTTTGTGTGAAGATAACAGGCAAGTATAGAATGTTAGGGAGATTTGAGAGTTCTGTCATTTTTTTATATCTTCTGTTGCAGGAAATCTTCTTCCTAGAGCCCACCTAGTTTGGGCCTAAAGCTAACCTAACTGCTGTCAAAACCCCTCTCTTTTCGTTAATAACAGTATTGACTTGACAGTACCTGCGGAGCGCACTGTAAAATTTGTCAGATTTAGTACACTAGCACATGGGCTTAGTTCGTAAACAACTATCTGCCATCAGGCTCACAATGCTACTGTTTACTACAGGCAAATATGCAAGACACAATATAAGTGAGTGACTTCTACATGAATTTGAAACGTACTATGCCTCTTTACTTTCACTATTAAAAAATCACAGGAGGGTTGTGTGCAAAGCCACGACCGCAAGGTTGAAGTAGAATACTTTTACAAGAAACATAACTCGGCTGTTTGCGTGTCAGTCATTTTTTCTAGAAAATAAACGTTGACCGTTCATGGGCAGAATTGATAATTCTGTGCAAATGAAGTGGAGGTACTACTCAATTTCAGTTTGCACATATAAATACGAGCTCACTGAACAGGAAAAGAACAAACTCTTTGCGGCACAAACAAGTGTCAACAGTCGGAGTATACATGTGAATACAAACTAAGATAATTAACGTTTTGTTTAAGCTCAGAACGAGAAAATATTAAAAAGCATATTTTCATTTGCAAGGTATATGATTCTGTCGACCGTGCTTGGGAAGCAATCATATAACGACCAATCAGAGGTTGAATTTTTCGTTTTGACAAGGCTTGACCATTTTCAATAGTAGGGGAACAACGGGCAAGACGGTCACCCTAAGGAAATCATTTATTATTCTGCTCAAAACACAACATTTCAACCAACGATATTCATAATATTCGACACTGACTAGTGCTTTTCATAAAATAATAAAAACTTTTCCTTTTTAGAGTGATTTTATATAAGTTTTCACTAAAATAAAAACAGTCTCGGAAAACCACTATTTCACAACGTGCATATGAAACGGACCGGCTGTGCTGGTAAGACAAACCTATGAAAGACTATAGCAAATTTCTTTCCTATACGGGACGACGCGCTGCGCAAAAAAGCACGTGTTTGAAGCTTACCGTCGGCTGCGCCGATGGAATCATTCACATGATTTACATGTAGTATATTTACAGCTTTTAACAATGTTTTTAATGATTTTTTTTGTTTCAAATGAGAGTTAATGATTTCAGGTCTCATATCGCATGCTAAGAATGATGAAAAAAGAATAATAAATGGTGCTATTGTCGTTTTCTCAGACTGCCCGTTTTGCTAACACAACATCTGACCGTCTTGCCCAAGAGGCAAACATTTGGGTTTGGATCGATGTGATTTTCAAAAAAATAATATTTTCACTAAACTATCTTCACCCACGTGTCTCAAATATGCTCAATTATTCCAATGTCATTGAAAACTATATTTTTCTGAAGTTTTACCGAAGCAGAAGCTTAAATTCGACACGGCCAAAACTACATCACATTGCTTTGCTGTTGAAGGTGAGCTTATTTTGATTATTTCTCAAATAACTAACTATTGTTTCAATCTATATAATATCTCAAAACTCCCAGGATCCTGTTGGTATGTAACTGGCATAACTGATTTGTATTGATTTCAATGGTTTATATAGAAATGAGCAACGGTCCATCTTGCTCGCCCTGTCCGTGTTACCCGTTGTTCCCCTACGATAATTTGACTAATAAAATTACAGTTATCTTCATTTGGGAAAAATCTTAGAAGATTTTCCAATCTATTGCTGTGAGAAAGAAGGAAATCCATCGAATACTACCCGATTTATTGGCATTTGACATTGGACATATTCTCCACTTTTTTCGGTTTTAGATTTTCATTTTACATCCCTATGTAGCCGAACTTCCTGAGAGAAGTATTCTACTTCAAAATCTCGCCCGATCGCTCGCGTTGGCGTTCAGCCTGGCAGAGGCCTGAGACGTGGTGACCAACTACAGGGCAAGTGATTTGTTTAATTTGAAGGCAGCCACAGGCGCAACCCGCTGCTATTGTCTGTTACTGCTGAGTGCTGATATCTGCTGCTACTGCTGTCAACGTTGTGGACGGTCCATCCAGCTTACCTTACAACTAATGAATGTAACTAGTTTTCCCAGAAACACTCTTTTATAGCCGAAGGGTGCTACGAAATAGGCCACGCCTTTCAGTTCAGTTTCACCATTTCCTAATGTTCTTTAGATGAATCATTCCACAATTCGCATTTGATTTTTGTATCCAGCTAATAAACACCGTTGGTGCTCTCACACACGCAACGATTTAACCCCTAACCGTATTGCGGCTTGTAACATCAAGCGATTTCGTTTGCTCGCTGTTGCGTGTTGCATCATGTTGCAACTTGGCAGCTGGGAGACGACGAAATTCTGTTAATGCTGATTGATTGAATCGAATTCATATTAGCTCTGCATAGTCGAACTAACTGTCTTTGTGAATGCGGTCTAACAGGGCAGTTTGTTATTCAAAGTCGGTTATGCTGATCGCAGCCTTTGCGCTGCCCCTACAGTGGGGGGTTTACTAAATAAAGTAAAAATTAAACAACCACAACAGAATTTGATTGCATCCCACACAGATTGTTTGCTTGTGTTGATGCCAGAAAATTATTATTTGTTCATGTGCCTTGAAAAAGGCATTTTGCGGTTCAAAATCAGTTGCTGATCGCAACCTTTGAGCTGCTCTAACAGTGGGGGAATTAAGATACACGGACAACATGCACTGTGGAAGCTATTTCACATTCAGTAAATTAGACGAGTGCGACAGATTTAAATTGCTAGGATCCAACACAGAATGCTTGTTTGCGTTGTCAAAAATCATTAACTTTCAATGACTTGTTTATTTGCCTTGAAAAAGACATTTTGATTTCCAAAATTGGATTTCCTGATGGCAATCTTCATGCTGCCCCAACACGGGGGGAATAATGGCAGTCTGGCGACACACGCTGAGAAAAACCGCGCTGCTCCTGAGACGTGGTGACCAACCACAGGGCTAGTGCTGTTGCTAAGGAAGGACGACTGCTGTTGTCGCTGCCTAGAACTATTATGAGCGGCTTCGGCTGAAACAGGCCAAAAAGCATGTTTTCAATTGCAAGGTATATGATTCTGTCGACCGTGCTTGGGAAGCAATCATATAACGATCAATCAGAAGTCGAATTTTTCGTTTTGACAAGGCTTGACTATTTTCAATAGTACAATAGTATGAATGATAAAATTACAATTATCTTCTTTTGGGAAGAATCTTAGAAGATTTTCCAAACTATTGCTGCAAGAACGAAGGAAATCCATCGAATACTAACCGATTTATTAGCATTTGAAATTGGACATATTTTTCTCTTTTTTCGGTTTTAGATTTTCATTTCACATCCCTATGTAGCCGAACTTCCTGAGAGAAGTATTCTACTTCAAAACATACACTTGAAGAGGGCCATCAAAAACTGTCCAAACGTTTATATAATTGTAGTATAATATATAATGACAAAAGACTGAGAAAGCCAAATAAGACTTATCCACTATTTCTAAAAACTGTCAATTGCTGAGGCCGTTTTTTGAATGCTTCGAATGATGGATATGGTTTACTACGATAGTTAGGGTACATCAAGCTACAGTGGACCCCTTTCCTATAGTTGACCGCCCACCAGAAGATTATCTCAATTTATGCGAAAACTCGAGAGATTTTTAGAAAAATCGGGAAACATCTTATCAAGCCGAAAAATTACTTTTATTGTCCTGACACATTCTAGACATGTTTCCTGGGTTCCAAGTTGATTTCGAGTAGGGAACCTATACATTAGAAAAATGACAAGACACTCACCAACTGTGTTAAGGCAACTGTTAACATCAAAACGGGCGAGCTGTATAATTTAGCATTACCGTTATCCGTTTTAATGTTGACAGTTGCCTTAACGGTGAGTGTCTTGTGATTTCTCTGATGTATAGGTTCCCTAATTTCGAGATACGAATCAGGTACAACAAACAACAAATCATTTGCTCGAACTCAGAGTCAAATTACGGAATTTGTTTTTGTTGGTTGGTTGTTACTCTGGAATTTGCTTTTGTTGGTGACACTTTTTTTGTCGTATTCCTACTCTTTCGTGACCATTAGGCTGTCCCAAAAAAAATCGATGTTGGAAAAGTCAAGGTGCTCTACCCTACATTGAAAGATAATGTTATTTGTAGTATTTTTGTAGAACATTTCGACTTTCTAAAATATTGTTTTCAGGGTTATTTATGAAAAATAACTTTTTAAAGCTGAGGCATTCCATAAAAAATAGGTAAAACCTATTTTATTTTTGCATGTCATTTTCGTTTTCGTTGGAATTTTTAACAGTTGTTTCTTTTTGATAAAGAGGTCATTTTATGATATTAGTTCTTCTCAAAAGGGCTTTTTCAAAATGGTGACTGTTAGATAAAAACTTCTATATCTGCTTGTTTGATTGAAATGGTGTCTTCAGCAAAGTTGTAGGTAAAAAAATTGTGGTTCTGGAAAAAATATAAACATTGTAAAATATTTTTTTCTGTACCAAATTTTACAAATTGTCACAAAATATTAAATATTTAAAAAAAAACCTTTTTTAAAAATCTATTTTTCTTACACATTGAAGATGACAATATGTACTGTCAAAATTTGGTAATGGCAAAATAAAAACAAAAAAGTTATGAACGTTTTAGTATTTTGACATTTTCACTCTGAATTTTTTAACTGTTTTTTTTTTTAGATACATTTTTTAGATACACATAATAACGTTGAAAATTTTTCACTAAAAGTATGATACCAATTCAACGCGCTGTTTTTGTACCATAATGGATCATTTTTATACTGACCCTGTTGCAATAGAATATGCGTAACTCACTGGCGAACCCTGTTATTAGAAGGTTATAAAAATAAGACGAACACACAAGGTTACCAATTCATACAGTGCGTGTTTATATCAAGTAAATCCAGATTTAAAGAACCGGGAGCTGGAATATTGAGCAGAGACAGATTTCGCAATTAAAGTTGCGCTTGATGCAGTCCACGCTACTTCTAAAATAAATGCTAAAAAGGCACTTTTTGAGATATTTTATATTTTGAGACAATTTGAAAAATTTGGCACAGAAAAAATTTTTTTTTCACATGTATATTAGGGTGGGGAAAAGTGATCAATTTTCCAGAACCAGGTTTTTTTGGGTCCATGTGGGGCCCCAAACAATCCTAAACCTACCGGAGGCCGATTGGTTTTGTCTCCGCTTGGCGCATTGCATTACAAATTTGTATGGAAATTTGTATGGGAAAACCCACTTTTTTGCATTTCCCTTTCTGGGGAGCTCAGCTCAGCATTATTAATGCACTAAACTGCGTGAAAGTATAGTATTTAGATGCTTAACAACTTTGCCGAAGCTACTAAAGAGCTAGGATGTCCTGAAAAAATGCTATAGCCGTTCAAAATTGAGTATGTCGAATCAAATGCTGAAAATCATTTTTTTTTTTGCCAGTGTATCGCCGTCAGTAGGAATGCTATCAGAAGTAACCTTTCGTATCGAATTTATACACTGAGCTACTAGGCAAACAAATCTAGGTCAACATTTAGGGCGCAAGTAGGATTTACAATATGTTGCAGAGGTTAATGATGATAGATATATGATTGACGGCCGTACACTGGTAGTGTTGGCAGGAAACATGATTTTCAGCATTTAGTTCGACACAAACTTTTAACAACTATAGCACTTTTTATGGACATCGTAGCTCCTTAGTGCCTTCGGCAAAGTTGTTAAGAATCAAAAAACCTACCTTTCGAAGTTTTAAAACTTATGGTTCAAGCCTTTCTGAGCTCTCTAGAGAGCAAAATGCAAAAAAGTGGGTTTTCCCAAACAAATTTTCATACAAATTTGAAATGCAATGCGCCAAGCGGAGACAAAACCAATCGGCTTCCGGTAAGCTTAGTATTGTTTGGGGCCCCAAATGGAACCAAAAAAACATGGTTCTGGCTTTGTGCTATCAAGTTTCATGTTTTCCATATAACGATTCCCCACCCTAATGTATATAAATTTTTTTAAAACCGCAATTTTATTACCTACAACTTTGCTGAAGACACCATTTCACAGTAGGGCGACTTTATATAAAGGCTGACCAAACAAAAAAAAAGTGTAGTGTCGATAAATGCGACAAAAACAAGGTATTTACATAATGTTGGGATGCTGAACACGAATCTGGCATCCATTTTTTATTTGGACCGTCCATAAAGCACGTGATCCAAATTTTATGATTTTTCTGGCACTATTCCCCTTACATTTTTTATTTATTATAAATTTATATGATGTTTGACCACAAACAACGATACTGGGCTTTCTCCCTGTTCAGAAAAATTGCGTAGTTCAGGGAAGACCCGTGAAATCGAACGAATTCTGTAAAAATATGAGTGATTTTTTCAATAAAATTAAAACAACATAGGTAACACAAACTAATTACAAATCATAGCAATCATCGTCCTTTTCTTCATCATCAACATCTTCCTCTTCTTTTTCTTCTTCTGTATAACTGTGATCAGTTCATCATCATCTCTTCCTGATTCAACAGTTGTTCTCTTCAATAGAAATATTGCTTCATATGGATGTTATATAACTACTTTTCTACTCCTCACAATAAGTATTGACTGTTGGATCAGTGGAAACAAGAATATGATTGACTACCTCATGATTAGCATTGTATCAACTATTTTTGCGAGTAGCATGTTCTTGGGCCTAGTATAGATGAGCCAGTTATGGAAAGTGCACCAGTTATGGCTATATCGCATGAGTGCAATGGTACCAGTTTTGGCAATACTCCATTTAAACTTCACTGGTTCATTATAAAGCCATGAATTAAAAGAAGTAGGCATATACAATGTAACGTTTTGCTGGGTTGACAGTAATCAGGCTATTGCTAGCCGACAGTATTCAATTTGCTAGGATTTTACACTTCAATCAATTCATTTTAAGTTTTATGATCGTAAATTGAAAAGGGCTGAAAATTTTCAATTTTGTATTTACTATGCAGTGAGTGATAAATTTGTTCAGCATAATTTAGATATCACATATATATTTTTATTGTTTTTATTTTTTTGTTCCAAACATGTACTTTTATAACGTAGTTAATGACAAATTATGTGATTTTTGTCCAAATTCATATTTTATCTTTTTCAGATGAATGTCGATATCGAAAAGTAAGTAGAGTAACATGGTTTTGATTAAATTGAATCCTGTATAAAATTTCGCCATTAAAAAATGTAATGAAAAAAACTGCCGTCGCATTTCTCTCTAAAGCGTCAACTTGCGCAGTTTTGCGCTACAGCAGACAATATGCATTTGAAAGCTTACGTTTTTACCTTAATGTTGGATGTAGTCACAACAGTGGCAAACTACGGCAACCAAACACTGGTCTACTATGACCAAATTTTACAATAACTAATAAAATGAGCTTGTTTTGCACAGTATTTCGAACAACTTTCCCTACGACGCCGAATAGATCCAAGCTATCACTGAAGTAGCAGAGCTTTTTATAGTAATGTAGGGGAACTGCTCCATTATTCATTTCAGCCTTAACTTTAGATTAAATACTAACCTACAATTGGATATTATAGTCGGGCATCTGCACTCAAAAACTCATTTAATTTAATCACCTACCTTAGAAAACAAAATCCGCGCATTGTTTTATACGGCTACAACGGGACTCGTTCAGCAGCCAACCAAAGTTTTTTTCATCACTAGCGGACCACTTTTTATTTTAATCACTAAACAAAATCACTCATTACACTAAGAATACTTAAATCTTTGAAATGTTTATCTCAAATTTCAAAAAACAAGCTTGAATTAGCAGAAATATATGAGATGAATTTGTACAAATCCTAAATTTCAACTGTATGTATTTTGATCTGTTTTCACTGCGTTGAAGAAAATCAAAAGTTGCCAAATCAGTTTCTGTTAATACGAAAAAATCATACTGAAAATGTGGGTTATTTTCCGACATAATTATTATAAATCGACAGCACTGCAGTGGTTACCTAGGTTACCAATTTTTCACGTAAACAACTACAGCGGATAGCTAGGTAACCTACTACGACGGACTGCGGCTACGTTTATTCATGATAATATGATTCATTCATGATCACCAGTGTGATAAATATGAGGGCGTTGTGAGATGAATATTTGAGAAGTGATTTAGGTTTTGAGATGGATATGTAAGCGTTGTGAAAAATGATTTGAATTACAAAATTCAGGATAAATCTAGCTAAGTTTACTGAATATTCAACGTAAGGTATCGTAAGCGTATTTTTAACGCAACGTAACGTAACATAAGCGTATTTTTTTATTTGTTCAATGATTTCGTACGAATTCGGTGTTCAATCCGTGCATTCTTCGTGAATATCGGCTTAATGAGATGAATAATGGAGCAGTTTCACTTTAAATTTCAAATTTTGGTGCAACGTAAGAACTCGCGAATAAATTTTAAACGGGACACAAACACTTATGGTTCTTACAATGTAAAAATTACCCTTTTTACCGACCGGTTTCGGGTAAGCTGTTACCCATCTACGGGGCGATGTCCAACTAATTAGTAGGAGAGAGTTACAATTTCAGTTTGGTGAGGTGGAAGAGAGGCGATAGTATGGGAGCATCATCTTCGTTCATAAGCGGCTGTTCCGATGTCATGATATGCATCGACTCCCATGCATTAAGTTGCGACCATTTTCTAATATTTTTCAAATTTCCACGTTGTCCCAATCGACATTGTGTTGGAAGGAAATAGCATGACTTGCCACACTTGATTCGTTGGCTCGTTTGTTGGCTACAGCTTTCTTATGCTCTTTTAAACGAACTTTGAACTTGCGCCGTGTTTGGCCAATGTACACAGCTGAACAATCCTGGCATTCAATTTTGTAGATTCCAGACTTCTCATTAGGCGGAATTTTATCTTACGCGTTACACAAAAGATCACGTAATCTGTTTTCACTTTTGTGAGTTACGTGGTATCCGTGCCTTTTAAGGGCGTTTTAGATCCGGTTTGTAACTTTTGCGTAGAATGGCATGCTGATCCTCGCTAAATTTTCTTTCTCTGGTTGCAGAGTGGTGACTTCGCGTTTGTGTTGTTTCCGTTCGTGTGTGCGGATAATTTTTTCCACAAAATCTCCGTCTTATCCGTTTAACTTGGCCGCTTTTTTAATTTTTTCTTTCTCTATCGTGTACTCTTCTTTCTCCATCGGTACACTAACAAGGCGATGTGCCATGGAGTGAAAACGCCGCTTGTTTTTGGGCTCCACAATGGTTCGAGTCCGAAGTAATGTACCGGTCCGTGGATGTTGGTTTCCGGTAGGTGCCAAATTTTAGCGAGCTGTCAGATTTTCTAGATATGATCAAATCTAAGAAGGGAAGTTTTTTATCCACTTCCTGTTCTACGGTGAATTTGATCGTCGGATGTCGAGTATTGAGCAATTCTAGTGTTTGTTCTAAATGACGTTCTCCTACGATGGCAAAAACATCATCGACGTACCGCTTCCACACGCGGGGAAAAAATTTTTCCTCTTTCAATTTTCCCTCAAAATCACTCATAAATAACTCCGCTAAGAGTGGCGACAATTTGCTGCCCATACAAAGACCAAATACCTGCCGGTAAAATTTCCCCAAAAATTTCAGCATGCCATTCTACGCAAAAGTTACAAACCGAATCAGAAACGCCCTTAAAAGGCACGGCTACCACGTAACTCACAAAAGTGAAAACAGATTACGTGATCTTTTGTGTAACGCGAAAGATAAAATTCCGCCTAATGAGAAGTCTGGAATCTACAAAATTGAATGCCAGGATTGTTCAGCTGTGTACATTGGCCAAACACGGCGCAAGTTCAAAGTTCGTTTAAAAAAGCATAAGAAAGCTGTAGCCAACAAACGAGCCAACGAATCAAGTGTGACAAGTCATGCTATTTCCTTCCAACACAATGTCGATTGGGACAACGTGAAAATTTGAAAAATATTAGAAAATGGTCGCAACTTAATGCATGGGAGTCGATGCATATCATGACATCGGAACAGCCGCTTATGAACGAAGATGATGCTCCCATACTATCGCCTCTCTTCCACCTCACCAAACTGAAATTGTAACTCTCTCCTACTAATTAGTTGGACATCGCCCCGTAAATGGGTAACAGCTTACCCGAAACCGGTCGGTAAAAAAGGTAATTTTTACATTGTAAGAACCATAAGTGTTTGTGTCCCGTTTAATATTTATAATGGAGCAGTTCCTACTTTTTTTTAAATATGTCAAAAAACGTCAACATTCCAGGCATTGAAAAATCATAAAAAATCAGATTTCATGATATTGCGCCCAAATTTTGGATTCAAGCACTTGAATACTACAGAAAGAAAGGAAAAATATTATGAAACAACTGACGTAAAAAAAATTTTGGGCTGATGGCCAGCGATTCCCCACTGTGCATTTCAATCAAACAAATCGTTTTTTCTGATATAGAATTTTTTTATTTATCAGTCACCATTTTGAATAGACCCTTTTGAAGCAGCAGTCGCGAGTCTACATGAAGGATTAATATCATAAAATGACTTCTTTATCAAAAAGGAACCACTGTGAAAAGTTCCAGCGAAATCGGAAATGGTCGATCAGGATCGATGTGCGAAGTAGCATGGAATAACTCTGTTGTAGTACTAATGTGACCCGATTGCAGACTTAAACTGAAACACATCACCACACAGTATTAAATCACAAAGTTTCAAAATATGATTGGTAGTCAAGTTTCGCTCCCATTGTGGTACTCATTCCCATTAACGTCGTTGACAAATGCGATTCGTTGAGATCGCAGAAATAACATATACCGTCGATCAAACATCCAAACCGACATTGCGCCACGCGAGCCCTTCAAGCCAAGCTCCATTCGGCACACGAACATGCGAACGCCGATAATACATAGAGCTTCTCTCTCACTGGTTTTCCTGACTGACTGTACGTCCACCCCCAACCCATCGAGCGGCAGCTGGACGGTTCTGAGTGTCGACAGCATACCAGCAACCTACACTTTCTTGCAACCCTGGATCTCTTATATTTGCGAACCGGTGCGGTGTTGCATGTGGTATGTGGCTTACATCTGCATCACCACCATTGTAAGAAAAAAAAGTTAACCCCTTCTGAAAAGCTTCTGGTGGCGTGCTTTTTCCCTTGCCAGCACTAGTAGCTCTATATGCATAACTAAGTGGAGCCCAATAGCCGTACAATAGTCGTGTGTCCGGGGTATAAAAGAAGCTAGCTGACTGAGCTAAGATCATAGTTTAATCCATACGTTCTTCAACACAGACCTCTTGGTAAAAATTCAACAATCAACCTTCTGTTCAAAATGTTCAAATTGGTAAGAACCTATTTTTTGCCTTTTACAAACGACTCTAAACCACAGTGTTCTTCGGTTCCCTTCCAGGTGGTTTTGTCGACTGTTTTGACCCTTGCGGCTGCCCGTCCAGGATATAGTTTTGCACCATTTGCGTACCACGCACCGGCTTTGATCGCTAAACCGGAAATCTATTATGAAAAAAGTATCATCGCAGAACCAGCAGTCGCACATGTAGGAACCGTCGTAAAGCATATTCCAACGGCCGTTTCCCACCAGAGCTCAACCGTAGTGCATAGTGCGGCCAAGTACGTTGAACCAATCTACGCGCCAACTGTTAAGCACTCCGTCGTATCGACGCCAGTGATCAAAACGGCTTACCATGCTTTACCTGCCTACGCGTATGCTCCAGCACTGCATTTCGGACATTATTAGGACTCAACCGGAAGAAAGCCTCAAAACGGAAATAGCACTTTTGCGTTTAAATTCTGACTGTTTTATTTCGTTGCAAAACCTGGCAGAATTCGTGATATACTAATTAACTCCACTTATACCCGTTGATCGCTGCAACTAACGGCGAAAGTGATCAAAACCGACAGTGTGTGTGAATGTTCAAAACATTTGCAGTGATCCAACCGATTATGGCGCAATGTTCTAGCTTCTTTTGTTCACTTTGATTGTTGGTGAAAGATGAGAAGCTAGATTGGAAAGCTGCGAATAAAAAGTGAGCCAAAAAGATAAAACCCTAACGAGAGTTTTATTTGAGAGAAATCTAGATCTTGAACAGCAAACCGTTTCGTGAATTGCTGCTGTGGAAAAAGTAATCTGACTGCATTTTTTCTTTGTATTAAGGCTAGGTACTAGCGAGAATGTTACACCATACATTGTCGTATGGTATTATAGTAAAAGTGGTAGCGGTCAGACCTGTTTATTCGAAGGGAGTGTAGATTGCAAATTACAAAATGCTTATTAGCAAAGCTTTGCTGCCCAATAGGAATTATTCAACTTCGGTTTGTAGGAATTCGCTACAGAAATTCGAGCGAACTCGCTTGTTTCTCTGTGAGCAATAATTCAATCGAAATTATCATTGAAAAATGAATTACGTTTTCTTTTACATATGCAAGAATTTTGATATTTATTAAACATGACGAAAGATTGTGACAGTTTTTTTTCTTTGCACGTATACGTTGCTATAATGTTAGTATTTCTTTTAATAACAAATAACTGTTTACTTGCAAAAATCATTGATTTACACTGAAGTTATTCCATATGTCGGTCATTCCATACGAAGTGACCACGAAAATGTACAAACTTGGCATTGACCACCACGGATTTGGCTCCAAGTTGGGGGAATTTTTCATCTAGGTTCACGAAAATAAACAATTTTGGTGTGTATTTTCCGATGCGATTTAATATGATATGGAGAAAATCGAAACTGGTTTCGTAATAATAATATATCTTCAGATGGACTCAGATTACCTCGGAGTAATAGTTTTTTCTAACGTGAAATTTTCCAAGGAACACGGAATCCAACGAAAATTGTACAACTTAAAATAAAACTGGCTTCACTTGCCGAAAAATGTAATTTTTGTTTTGAATTACAAACATAATCTGTCGTCAATCTATTAAAGTCAATATGCATAGTTAAATGAAATAAAATCAAAATAAAATGTGGCTTTAAAAAGTTTTTTAATGTCTTGATTAGGCTTCTTGAACTAGAATTTTTATTAGGAAGTCCATTTTCGAACACTTGAGGCACCCCTAAATCATGTACGATTGACTTGAAATTTTACACAGATCATTTTTTAGGTCAATAAACAAAATGTCGGTGACATGACCATTAGGGTGGGACAAAAAAAAATGTTAGCTCCCATGCACTTTTCGTGTTCCTTTATGGGTCCTGTAACAGCTGTGTAAATTTTTAGTTCGATCGGTTGAACTATATTTTTGCGCCCGATTTTTTAAGTTTCCATACAATTTTATATGGGAAAATCCACTTTTTCAAAATTTATTCTCTAGTGATGTCCAGTTGGCTCCTAAAAATATATCGATACCTGATATTTGTAGGAAAATTTCCTGGGAAAAACTCTTCTGACGGCGCTACGATGCTTGTAGAAAAAGTAATTATCCACAAACTGATTGAATGTATGACGAAGGGCTCACCATTAAATTTTTCCAGCAACACTGCTACAGCATGCTGTATTGAAAACTAGCTTAAGGATGAGAAATAATTTCGCGTGGAATTAAGCTTGAAAGTGTGATTTTTGCTCATAGTATCTTTGGAGAAACCTCCAAGAGAAATTTTACGCGATATCATTTCTCATCACATGGCTGAATTTACAACAGTAGCATGCTGCAGCAGTATTGCAAGTAAAATTCAATGGTGAGCGGTTCGTCAGATAATCAATCAGTTAGGGGAAATAACTGTTTTCTATAAGTATCGTAGCGCCTTATGGTCTTCAGAAGAGTTTTTCCCTGGAAAATTTCTTGCAAATATTATGTCTTGATATATTTTTAGCAGGCAACTGGACATCTCTAGAGAATAATTCTTGAAAAAGTGGAATTTTCCATATAAAATCGTATGGAAACCTTAAAAATCGGGCGCAAAAATATAGTTTCACCGATCAATCTAAAAATTTACACAGTTGTTGTAGGACCCATAAGGAACACGAAACGTGCATGGAAGCAAAAATCATATCATAATACGTTTGAAACAGTGCTTCTTTCCAACTTTTTTGTCATATCTGTAGACATGGTAAGGCTATATCTAGTAGAAAATTATCTTACCATAAAAACACCTAAAGGTAAAACCACTCCAAAGAAGAGTATCCAAGAAACCTAAATATTGAATAACTTTGAGTCGATTAACGTTAAGGCATCTGCGTAGAAGAGTTTTTTTCATCAAATGTGGCTCTCTATCAGCCCCTGAAATACTCCCAACAAGGAACCAATCACCCTGTATAGTAAGAATGTGCGAAAATCAATACCTTTTATTTTGTTAAGGTGGCCGTAACGAGCAGATGAGCGTTGCAATTTGTACTGACGCTCATGGCAAGTCCGGCCCTTTTCAATTTTTATCAGTTAGGATTTTATCAATAAAATAATCACTTTTTCATAATTACTTTCGATAGAACACATCATTTCGAACACTTTGTTCTGGGGAACTATGAATAAACAGTGAGTCAGTTTGTCTCATAGCGAAAATGATTGCAAGTCAGTCTCATGTCGGCCTACCAGCTGGTTTCAAGGTATGATGCGCGTCTAACAAGCCAGTCGCCGTAAGTTCGAGCTCCGGCTTAGGAAAGACTGTTAACGTCTGGTGGATCGTATCACAAGCCCCGCAATTGTCCTGTACTCTAACAGTAGGCTGCGAAGTCTGTGCCAAATTAACAAAACACGAGCCACCTCGACTCTAGTTCTGAAAGTAGAAGAAGAAATCTGCCCAATAGAAAGAATTATCGCAAGTCAGTCCCAGAGCCAATAATAATGAGGGAGCATACATAAATGACGTAGGTTTTTTTGACTTTTGGTATAATAAGATTTTTTTTTGCATGTCCTGGATACATATATAGTGAGTATAACGCTATTTACAGTGTTCCTTTCGAAACCATGTTTATCAACTGGTGGGACGTTATTCTCAGCATCAACTGAAACGATTTGGCTGAATTTTTTTTATGGCTTGTAGAAATGGATTATCTTGTTTGTACATAGCCGTTTTTGAAAATTCAAAAAATTGCCAAAATGGCGGCCATTTTAGTAAAAAAAAAATTTTTTTTCATGAAAAATCACTATTCAAAAACTCATAAAAAATTGAAAAATTCAGACATCAAAAAACAGCTGCGGTGGACGGTCTTACCCTATTTACCCCTACCCGGTTACGCGATGTTTATTTTATACATGTTATAAAAAGCCCCGTTCTTTTTCAAATTACATCATTCTCTTAATTGCGTGATATGACGTTATGGCGTTTTATTCAATATACAATTCGAATGTACGAAAAATGAATATCTCATTTCGTGTTGGCAACCAACGCAGCATTTTTAATCACGCAATAAAAGATATCACACTGTTCCATGTTATATCCGGGTATGTGGTTTGGAGAACAACCATTTCGTGTTGATTGACAAAGAGTTTGATGAACAACAATGTGTGATAAGCTAACGCACTAACCCTCATAATTTTTAAATTACAAATTAATATTGCCATTATATAAACCTGATAATCTAATTTTTAAATAAAAAATAGAAAAAAATATAATGATTTTGTGGTTGATATGAAAAATTAAAATACACTCTACGTCCCTAATCAATGCTGATCGATCATTTCCAATTTCGCTGAAACAGTTGTGCCTCTTTAACAAGCAGATCATTTTATGATATCAGTTGTGTATGTTAACTCATGACTGCTGTTTCAGAAGGACATAGCGGCAGTAGCGTAGCTAGGGGGGTGCGTTTGGTGCGGTCCGCACCAGGCCCACCACTCGAAGGGACCCCAAAATCTTGCGAACACTGAACCGGTCAACCTCATGTATTTGTGCTCGCCACTCTACTCTCATGATCCACTCGGAAAGAGTAAACGTGATACCTATGTTCATTTTTACCATGATTCATGTTTCGACTGACGCAAAAGTTGAATGTCTCCCGATCACAGAGAACATTCGATGCAAGGTGGGAACACGCAACGAAGGATCGATTTTTTTGCGATTCAGAAAACGCTGTCTATCTGTGTTGCTGTGTGGCTAACATGGAAAAGAGCGAGGGAAATAATCCACGTTCGCGCGTAACTATATGCACCCGAAAACAGTTGGCTCTTAGTTAAAGTTGATCAAGTTTCTCTAAGTGAAAGTTGATCAAGAACTATTTGTAGTCAACGATGTGTAACTTGAGATTGACAAACCTTGCCATTTTATTAATTGAAGGTGAAATCACCAGTGATGGGCACCGCTAACTGAAAATTCAGCTCGATAATCGCTAAACTCTAAACGCTAAATCCATATAAGTGGAACTTTCGCTAATTGATAATCGCCAATATGATTAAGTTTAATGCTGAAAAAAAAACAAACGAAAATATTTACTTTTGAGTGCTTTTTACAATAAGAGGTTCAAAATTTAAGAATCGGTGTTCGTACTTGAGGATTTTATGAATACAAGGAGCAACAAACAAAAAACAAGAGCAATCGCTAACCAAATATTAGCGTCGCTAATTAGCGATTAGCGATTTAGCGAAATGGTGCCCTCCACTAGAAATCACTGATTCCATTGATTTTGAATCTGTAATTTCTGATTTTGCCAATCACGAGCACAAAAAGCGAGTAGTTAAATTAACCTAATTTTTGATTTTGCAAAAATTGAATAAGTAGAAAAATCTAAGTTTTTTGCTTGTCTCTCAATTCTTTTTTTGAAAGAAAAAACTGCCCAGTCATTTTCATCGGGGGCCCACATTTTTCATACCGCATCAGGCTCACTAAACCATAGCTACGCCACTGCATAATGGTAAGCGAGGTAAGAGTACCCTCTTAGGCAAGTTGTTTAAAGAATAAAAAGTTACGGCTGCAATTCAATTTTTTCTTGGAAAAGAGATTTTTCTATTCAATACCCGCATCTAAAAACTACGAACTGAAATATTTTTGTTTATTATTCAGCTTTTTTTTTTGAAATGTAAAAATTCATTAAAAATTTGCAGATTTTTTAGATTTTTTCAATGCGGGTAGGCCCGCCTACGAGCGGAGAAAGATTGCCTACCATCTGTTGAGGTTAACAAAGGGGCCAAAACGGTTGATTTTATCAGTATAGTTTCTTTGGCAAAGTTGTAGTAGTATTTTCTTTCTTTTTAAAAAATATAGGATAATCGCTCCATTATTCATCGCAACAGCTTGGTGCACCTATATTCATCTTATTTCTCTCATTCGTCCAATTTACCGTCAAATTTCTACAAATTTTTGAAAGTAAATTAATTTGCTTCTCGATTTTCTCAAGTGGCTGAAAGTTTTACGTTGAAAATATGGTAAAATTTTGCGATAAATTGATCAAAAAGGCGTGATGAGATGAATAAAGGTACTGAGATGAATATAGGAGCAGTTACCCTACACTGTAAAAATCTGAAGAAATTTTTTTTTTCTAAGTTTTAACTTTTTTCATTTTTTGATTATTCTAGTTCAAATCAATGATTCGGTAACTTTTTGTGGTTTTTGTAATAAATAGAGTTTTCAGAATTGGGGTTTTTCAAGATATTTTAATAATAATATACCCGCCTTTAAGCTTGAAGTAAATACCATGGAACGGGGTGAAATTGATCAATTTTTATAATATTTTCCAATTTACTAGCTTCATGTTCATTTTTCCTGAAATAGTTTATACACTAAGGTCGCTTTTTACGCGTTTTTTAAGAGGATTTTTTTCGCGGCTTTTTTATGCGGATTCCGGAATTCACGCGGTTTCTTTACGCGTTTTTTGAGCGGCACGTATCCCCCGCGTAAAAAGCGACTTTAGTGTATTAAAATCAAGTACTGGTATATGCTCTAGGAAATTTATATCTTCTACTTCATGAAATAAATTCTAGAATTCTATGAGGTAGGGTATGGAACGGCTTAAGCAGTAGCGCCTATTTTAATCAGTCGAAGAAAACTGGCCTCAAACTCCTGCATTTTAATCAATATCGACAATTTCAATGATGGAAACGAAAACTCTGACGAATATAAGGAATACCGTTAATCACAAGGAAATCTGTGAACAAACATTCGAAACAAATCGACCTATATTGCAGTCATTTAGGAGCCACTTCGGGTGCTGAAAAAAACGCCTACAAAACAGATGGAAACTGCTTAAAATAGGTTCGGGGTGATAGGAATAGTGTCCCTTGATTGGTAACTTTCATTGATTATCGTTAAAGTTTGCTAATTTAGTTTTACAATCTGAAAACAAATTCTGACAGAGAGAACGATAGAGAACAGATTGAAATACTACTGTTTGAATTTCACCCAACACATTTCGAGTATTTCGTCTGAATACACAGGTGGTTCCTAAAGCTGCTTAGAATATGTTCTCTACCCTACTATGAGATAAATCGGGGTGAAATTAATCACCCTTAAAATCCATGCATTCTATTCGAAATGTACTTTTTTTGATATGTTCATGATAAGTGATGATTTCTGAACTGAACAATATCAATTACAGCTAGTTTTGAAACAAAAATAACGACAATTCAGGATAGGTATGTAAATTTTGAAAAAGTTGCATTTTAGAACACGTAAACGTTGCCTAGTGTTGTAAGATCAATATCTTTTGATTAGTATTTTTTATCGAGAATTTTCAGGTGATCAATTTCACCCCATTCCACGGTACTCATTAAACCTGATTTTTTGGAAGATTTATTATATATAGCGTAATAATTTTTTTTTATTCATTTTTTTTTCTTCACAGGATTTATTTGACACGGCACAAATACAATTAATGTTTAACGGCGCCAATTATAACTAGTGTCTTACTTTCTTAAGTAACTTAAAAACTAAAGACAAATTTTTTATCCTCGCTGCCGACTACGAGCTGGAATTAAATCTAACTTAAAGCTAAAATGTTTTTCATTAAAAGCACTGGTTTGTTGTTTAGTGTTTTTCGATTACATAGATAAGCATGCTCCGCCGCGTCAAGATATTTTGGACTGGTTTATTGAAATACATCCTTCGGGCCCTGAGAGTATCATCCGGGGACTAGTTGCTGGTTCCGAATCCGGGATCAAAACGTGTTCTTGTCGTTTGATTGAATGTAGGTAGGAATGGAATGGGACTAAACTGGGGCATGGATTGATTTTAGGAAAACGTATATAAGGGACATATAGGGTAGGTCAAGGCTCGCCAAGACATCACGAACAGGAACAGCCGGCTGTCTACCTCCGGCCTGCAGGGAAGCTATTAATTTAGACCTGGCGTCACGGTGTACAGGACATGACCAAACAACGTGCTCTATGTCGTGATAACTTTCACCACAGGCACAGATACCGCTTTCCCCGAGCCCAATACGACGGTGATGCGAATCAAATCTATAGTGATTGGACATAAGCCGAGACATCACGCAAATGAAATTCCGACCTCCGGCTCGTCGATACCTTGGGGATAATGGAATGTAACCACCTTCCCAATTCCCCTCTGGTCCAAGCATTTTGCCAACTGATGATCGTATTCTGGCGTACAAATGAGAAAAATTCATTAAAGGCAATTGGTCTTTCATAAATTACACCGTTTGTTGCGCCCACCTTAGCCAAAGAGTCCACTTTCTCATTGCCCGGTATCGAGCAGTGAGAAGGGACCCACGCTAAGGTAATCTGAAAAGATTTTTCGGATAAAACACTCAGATGTTCCCGTATTTTCCCCAGAAAATACGGAGAGTGCTTAACATCTTTCATCGATCGGAGAGCCTCAATAGAACTGAGACTGTCCGTAAAGATGAAATAATGGTCCGTGGGCAATTTTTCGATAACCCCTAGGGTGTACTGAATTGCAGCTAACTCTGCGACGTAAACAGAAGCAGGATTATCAAGCTTATGGGAGACGGTTAAATTGTTATTGAAGATACCGAAGCCAGTGGACCCATCGATAAGTGATCCGTCAGTGTAGAACATATTGTCGCAGTTGATGTTTCGATATTTATTGGAAAAAATTTTGGGAATCTGCTGCACGCGTAAATGATCCGGGATTCCACGAGTTTCTTCTATCATGGATGTATCGAAAAACACAGTAGAATCAGAAGTATTTGATAAGTTGACGCGGTTTGGAATATTCGAAGAAGGGTTAATATTTTGTGACATGTGATTGAAATACAATGTCATAAAACGGGTTTGAGAATTAAGCTCGATTAACCTTCCAAAATTTTCAATCACGGGACGGTTCAAGACCTCACATTTGATAAGAATACGAGAAGACAGACTCCAGAAGCGGTTTTTCAATGGTAGTACTCCAGCTAAGACCTCCAAACTCATCGTATGGGTCGATTGCATGCAACCCAAGGCGATACGCAAGCAACGATATTGTATCCGCTCCAGTTTGATCAAATGTGTGTTTGCTGCGGAACGGAAGCAGAAACACCCGTACTCAATTACAGACAATATCGTTGTTTGGTAAAGCCTTATGAGGTCTCCCGGGTGGGCTCCCCACCACGATCCGGTTATTGTCGAAGAAAATTCACTCTTTGTTGGCATTTTTTCATCAGATACCTAATGTGACAACCCCAGGTGCCTTTAGAGTCGAACCAGACACCAAGATATTTGTGTACCAAACCTGAGAAAGCGTTTTACCCATTAATTGTGGCTGGAGCTGAGCAGGTTCATGCTTCCTAGAAAAAACTACTATCTCAGTATTCTCCGGAGAGAATTCGATACCTAGCTGTAAAGCCCAAGCAGACAAATTGTCCAAGGTATCTTGCAATGGTCCTTGCAAATCGGCAGCTTTGGCTCCTGTAACAGAGATTACACTGTCGTCTGCAAGTTGTCTTATCATGCCTGAATTTGCCAGACATTCGTCGATGTCATTTACATAAAAGTTGTAAAGAAGGGGGCTTAAACATGAGCCCTGGGGAAGACCCATGTAGCTAATGCGAAAAGTTGCCAAATCGCCATGCGTAAAATGCATGTGCTTTTCGGACAACAAATTGTGCAAAAAATTGTTTAAAATTGGAGAAAATCCTTGTCGGTGAAGTTTGCCCGAAAGAATGTCAATAGAAACGGAATCAAAAGCCCCCTTAATGTCCAAGAACGCAGACGCCACTTGTTCTTTGCGAGCATACGCCAGCTGAATATCTGTTGAAAGCAAGACAATCCGTGAAAGCAAGACAAATCGTCCCTTTGGCACGGCGGAAGCCAAATTGAGTTTCTGATAGTAGACCATTTGATTCGACCCAGTGGTCTAAACGACGGAGTATCATTTTTTCCATCAATTTCCGGATACAGGATAGCATTGCAATCGGCCTATAAGAGTTGTGATCAGAAGCTGGTTTCCCTGGTTTTTGGATTGCGATCACCTTCACTTGCCTCCAATCCTGCGGTACAATGTTTTGCTTCAGGAACTTATTGAACAAAATCAACAAGCGCCTCTTGGCATTGCCGGGTAGATTCTTCAACAAGTTGAATTTGATTCTATCTAACCCAGGCGCGTTATTGTTACAGGATAGGAGGGCAACTGAAAATTCTGCCATCGTAAAAGGTGATTCTATCGCGTCGTGGCCCGGAGACGCATCGCGAACAATGTTTTGCTTAGGAACAGAGTCCGGACATACTTTCCTGGCAAAATCAAATATCCACCGACTTGTAGACTCCTCGCTTTCGTTGATAGTTACGCGATTCCGCATTCTTCGGGCTGTGTTCCAAAGAGTGCTCATCGATGTCTCCCTCGACGTCTCGTTCACAAACCGACGCCAATATCCGCGTTTCTTTGCTTTAGCCAAACTTTTAAGCTTGGTATCAAGCTCCGAATACCGTAAATAGTCGCCAGGTATACCTCCCTTCTGGAAGGCCAAAAATGCGTCGGATCTTTGCGTGTAGACATCGGTGCACTCTTGGTCCCACCACGGAGTGGGAGGCCGTTCTTTGATCGTTACGCCGGGATATTTCTTCGTTTGGGCTTGCAACGCGGCGTCGAGAATCAAGCCCGCGAGGAGGTTGTATTCTTCAAGTGGTGGATGATGTTGAATCGACTCGACCGCTTTTGAAATCATTTCCTCGTATAACTTCCAATCGACATTCCGTGTGAGGTCATACGGAATGTCAATTGGTCGCATGCGAGTTGACCCGTTATTAATTGAAATAAGAATAGGCAAATGGTCGCTACCGTGAGGATCGAGGATTACCTTCCATGTGCAATCCAACCGTAGCGACGTCGAACATAAGGATAGATCCAAAGCGCTTGGGCGCGCTGGAGGTTTCGGGATACGTGTCATTTCACCGTTGTTTAAAATAGTCATGTCGAAGTCATCGCGAAGGTTATAGATTAAAGAGGAGCGGTTATCATTGTAAGGGGAACCCCAAGCCACGCCATGAGAGTTGAAGTCTCCCAAAATCAAACGTGGCGAGGGATGAAGTTCTATTAAATTAAAGAGCAGCCGTTGCCCAACCTGTGCTCTGGGAGGAATATATATTGAGGCAATACAAAGCTCTTTACCATGTATTGTCATTTGACATGCGACAGCTTCGATGCCTGGAATCGAGGGGAGGTTAATACGATAGAAAGAATAGCACTTCTTAATCCCTAGAAGTACTCCTCCATATGGGGTGTCTCGATCAAGGCGAATCATATTAAAATCATGGAAGTTGAGATCAACATTTGAAGTGAGCCAAGTTTCACAAAGGGAAAATGCATCGCATTTGTTTTTTTTATGTTTTTTTATTCATATTTGAAATTTTTTTTTGAGAACAAAATTACTATCTGAAACATTACCAACGACTCTATACAAATCAGACAAACCGGCCAGAAAAATTTTTCTTTACAAAATTTTAGCTAGGTATTTAAATTTTTATTACTCCATGATCAAACAACTATCAAAGCTCAGCTAATCGTTTGTAGATTTTGAGGACAAAAACATGATCATTTTGAAATAAGTTTTTGAAATTTTTTTTTTAATTCTATTTTTTTATCTTTCTTTCAAAATTTTACACTGTATACTTTTTTCGGAAGGACAAAACTACTATAGACAATCGCACGGTGACGTCACGCACCTGAGTTTGACAGCTACTGGTAACTTCGTTTACCTTCGGGCGTAGCATTTATCTTCTCAATTATAGTAGATCATTTTAATTATGATCAAAATACCCTTTAAATGTGAGGTGTCAGTACACTAAGAACAACTATAAATTGAGCCGCATTTCCAATAGTACGATTGCTCCATCAGAAAAAAGCACAAAATCCAAAACGTAAACAAAATTACCACTAGCTGTCAGAAAAGTGAGGTTATAGAGATTCGGTGAGATAGTCTACTTCAGCTCTGCCGAAGACATCATATCGATCAAACAAACCGTCCTGGATCTAAAATTGTATTTGTTAATTAATACCATTTTAACATAAGTTTACTTTTCGTGATTAAAAACTCTTACTAGAAAAGCTTCAACCAAATCGGAAATGGTCGATTACCATCGTTGTCTTATGTGGCTTTAAGTTGCTTACTGATCCTGTCAATATTCTCTTTGTAGTGTCGAGGTATGTGGGTCTTGAATTAAAACAACAAACAGATATATACCCCCCAGTGGAAAATTTTCGTATTCCACAGCAAAAGTAGTCAAAATTTCAAGATTACTCACGGCTTTTGACATTACCGTAAGAAGAACGATTCAGGCAAGCGATTAAACGTATATTCACAAACAAAATAATAGATTTTGAGACAGAAAAACCTTAAGTCCCTTAGCTACAAAACAATAGCGCATTGAACGGTTGCCAGCTGAAAGGTTGTTTTTGATTTTTTTTTTATAGGGGGGAGTTTGTAATGATTTATTTATGTACTAAAATATCTATTCAGAATTAGTATTGTGTGTTCTGCCACAAATGGTGACATTTCAACACTATTATATATATTTGTACGCTTTTTAGTATTATTGAATGTTATTAGCTTTCGCAATTAAGATAATGTAATTGTAGGAAAATTATTAAACCTACTTGTCAAGAAAAAAAAGGAATAAAAGGAATAAAACGAAACTTAAAATAAACTTAAAACTATCTTACTGACTATAAAGTGAGCTAATCGTTGCAATTGAGGATTGCAACGATTTTTGTCGGAATTTGTTGATAATTTGGCTTGACATATTTTCTAATGTCCCTACATTAGTGAGCATATGTAGCTCGTTCGTGCTAAACCAGGGAGGACGCGCAAAATCATTTTCAAAAGTTTATTCTGAATCCTTTGAAGTGTCTTCTTCCTGGTTGCACAACAACTTGTCCAGATGGGAACTGCATATAACATTGCTGGTCTAAATATTTGTTTGTAAATTAACAGTTTATTCTTGAGACAAAGTCTAGAATTCCTGTTGATAAGAGGATATAAACATTTGATATACTTATTGCACTTTGACTGGATATTTTCAATGTGCTCCTTGAAAGTAAGATTCTTATCATAAATTAGCCCTAAGTATTTAACTTGATCAGACCAATTTAAGACCACACCGTTCATCTTAATAACGTGGTTATGGGTGGGTTTGAGAAATGAAACTTCCATTTTTGTAAGTATGAAGAAAATATATCTAAACTTTTTTGAAGCCGACTGCATATAACACGAAGGCTTTTTCCTTTTGTGGAAATGCTTGTATCGTCACAAAACAGAGATTTCTCACAACCTGGTGGTAAATCAAGAAGATCAGAAGTAAAAATGTTATATAAGATTGGGCCCAAGGTACTACCCTGAGGCACACCAGCTCTAACAGGCAATCTATTAGATTTACCATTTAGATAGTTAACCTGGAGAGTGCGGTCAGTTAAATAACTTTGTATCATTTTTGTGAGGTAAAGCAGAAAACTGAAATTTGACATTTTAGCTATTAAACCTTTATGCCAAACACTGTCGAATGCCTTTTCTATATCTAGAAGAGCAGCTCCAGTCGAATAGCCTTCAGATTTATTAGTTCGAATCATATTTGTTACTCTAAGTAACTGATGAGTAGTGGAATGCCCATGGCGAAAACCAAACTACTCATTTGCAAAAATTGAGTTCTCATTAATATGTGTTATCATTCTATTAAGAATTATTCTTTCAAAAAGTTTGCTAATAGAGGAAAGTAAACTAATTGGTCGATAACTTGATGCCTCAGCTGGATTCTTTTCAGGTTTTAAAATTGGAGTGACTTTGGCAATTTTTCATTTCGTAGGAAAATGTGCTAGTGCAAAGCATCTGTTAAAAATTTTTACCAAGAAATTTAAAGAGTTTTCGGGAAGTCTTTTGATGAGGATATGGAAAATCCCATCATCTGCTGGTGCTTTCATGTTTTTGAATTTTTTGAGAATGGTTCGAACCTCATTCAAGTTTGTCTCCAACACCTCTTCGAGGTTGTTTTTGATTATTACTGTGACTGTTCGCGCACAGCAGAAAGGGGCGCAAAATGTTATGTAATTATATTGTAATGTGTCTATTAAGGAAATTTTTCAATTATTATATAACTTTGCAGTAAAACCACGGTGGGCGGTCTTACCTTGTTTACCACATTCCAAAAATATGACTGATGAATAAAATATATATCAAAAATCGGTTTATTTGAATGAAATAGTGTCTACGGCAATGATGAAGCTGTGGCAATTTTTACTGCAATCTGTCAAAACTTAGTGATGGTAAAATAAGGAGCAAAAAAGTTAAAATTTCCAAAATGAAACTATTTTGTTAATTTAAGCCAAAAACAGTTTGTTTCATTTATGTCATTAAGACATTAATTAAGACGTTTTTGATTTTCTCTTTATTAAAGTATTCCAAACAAAAAAATAACCTCAAATCATCCCAGCTCTTAATAGTTTATAGTTCACATTTAGATTTGGCGGGTAGTATACTACTGTATCAGCATCACTGATGAAACGCCAAAACAGTGGAGAGAGATCAACCGAAAATTTCATGACTGAACAGAGATTGATTATGCTTTTTTCAATATTCCGATTTTTAATATTGATGGGAAGAGAAAAAAAATTAAAATTTATTCTAATCTGATTGTTTCAATTTCTTCACTACCAGAAACAAATCATCTAGTTCTCTCAGCAGCACATAGGTTCGCTTGTGATCTCTAACTCAACCGGTTACTTGCTCAGAAAATCACCGAAATTGGATCACTGCTGATCCGTTCTGTATTTATCGCCATAAATTATTAATATTCCTTGACCTTCCACGGATAGTAATATCCAGTTCCCTGATACCATTTCAAACTGTGTGGGTTGAAATAAAAAAATATCTCTCTCTCTCTGTCCGCGATTTGAAGTAGCAGCCAACCACAAATTTGATTCTCGCTATCCACGCAAAAAAGCTAGCTGGAAAAAGTAGCTAGCTTTAAGTGTTGCGAAAGTGTAGCGGATTATATTTAAGAACGATAAAGATGGTACCTGTACGGTCTTTCAATATTTGAAATCAATGCAATTTATTCCAAATTAAACACAAAAGCTAATAAATAATTCATTTTGATTATTCACAATTTTTTCTGTCAGAGATTCTAATCCCATAATATCGGTGATCAATTTTATTTGTACAAGCACAGGATCGCAAGTTCATAGTCGAGTATTAACTACTAACGAAGCCAATAAACAATGAATTTTACTACTGACTTAATTTTTTAGTAGTAATTGAACACAACTGGAGTATTGATCCAACCGTGGTGGGGTAGAACTGGTTGTTTGAAATAAGCCGGATTGCCGTAAAATTCCGTAAAACGCTGAGTTTGTCGCTGCGGATTGATCGGAACGAACTGATGAACTGGTGGCTGTGGAGTTGGAGGTGTTGGTTTCTGGTGTTGGAAAAATATATCACTGTGATGTGAATTGTCGGGAAACGGCAGAGGGGGAGACGCTGTAGTTGAGGACGACCGTATCAGTGGGTCATCCTCGAATCTGTGGATAGTGGCCGATGTTTGGAACGAAACAGCAGACGGTCGACGATTAAGCAGCTGGACTAATGGAACGCAATCTGCGGCAACTTCCGCACCTCGTGGGAGGCTCGGCAGGTTATTAATGCCGTTTGCTAACTGATTAGTGAAATGATGTGATTGCTGCATATGCGCTTTGAGCCAACTTTTGAAATCGGCAGGTGGCGTGTAAACATATCCTGCAAAATCGTTGGTAGTGGATTGAGTTGTTGTTTTTGTGGTTGTTGTTGGAATTTCCGGAATTTCGGGAACCTCCGTGTTCACTAGATCTTGCTGCGGCTCGGTTTGCTCGTTAAAGTTATCCAACGGAGCCTGGGATGTTGTGGATGGAGGTGCCGCTGTAGTTGTGCTGGTGGACGATCTATCTTGCCAAGCCTTCGGCATCCTTCCAGAAAGCCATACTTGGAAATCTTCCTCATCCAAATCGTATATATCTTGAGCACTGACTGTGCTGGTTTCGTCGACAAACGCTGGAATTTGACATATTATGCTGGGTAGCAAAGTTACAACCGCAAAAATGGTGACCTAAAATGATTATAATAACGACAATGTTTTTTTATGTTACTCAAAATTTTTCTACCAACAAATTGATACATGGTCTCCTGCAGGTGTCAATGTTCGAATAATCTTTTGTAGTTATACTGGTTGATGACTGCACCAGACTCGCAGCCAAAGAGTATCACTTCTTCGTATATATACCCATCTCAAGGTCATAGCTTTATCCTCATCTGTTTACGGATGCTGTTAACATTTGGAACAAAACAGAGCACGTAGTAATCTTCAGAAGTCAGTAGGAGATTGGTGGGAGACGAATTGAAAATTCGTGCTGATATTCTAGTGTATCATTTTTCAGTAGTGCGGTAAAGTTTACTATCAATATTTTTGAACCACCAGTATTCCCATCGTAAACCCACCTGCCCCACTTTCACGTACGCATGATGTTGTGTGCGTATTATCAGATCAGAACTTGATTCTTCCGCGCTCGCGCAATTCTGTGCTGAGCACGCTTACTCCCCAGCAACACAAAAGGCCGGTTGTCTTCCTTGTCCCCAGACAACTTATGTATGCTTTCGGAAGGCAACATGCTGGATAAAGTTCAGCTTACATTGCATCGCAGAACAATTCAAGAAAGTGAAAGTACTACAAGTACGTAGCATCTCCAGAAGGTCAATAGTCCGAATGCAGTGGCGCAATCTTCCTAGTGGGCTGGGGAAGTTTGCTTAGTACAGTTTTAATTATTTAAAGGTCGATTGGAATAGTTTTAAAATTATAAACACCGCCAAGTGCTTCAATTGTGGAAAGTTATTAGCAAGTATCGGAAACTATGGATAATTTAATTAAATTTTTTTTTTTGGACCGGAACTTGTGATATAAAAACGAGTAAAACACCTATAGGGTGTAAACGGCACCCCGTTTGAGAGGGTAGTTTGTACTTTATTACTTAATTTGATCCTTCATTCATCAAATTTTCTTTTGTCATTTTCCACTTTCAATTTGTGAAATTTATTCGTATTTGCGAGAGCGAGAAATATTTATTTTATGATTAAGTAAACATCATTGATGTAGAAAAAAAACTTAACATGTATAGTCTACGTGCTCATAAAGTATATGTGTGATCAATAAAAAAACATACAGTTTTAGGTAATTAAATTAAAAAAAAAAAACAACTATATTCGTTGAAACAGTTTTGGGCGAAGATGTCTTCGAACAAAAGATATGTGAGCAAAATCATTTCAAATCGCCTGGAAATACGCGAAAATTTTATCGACCATTTTTGATTTGAATGAAACTTTGCACACGTATTTGGCTTAGCAAACTGAGCATTTTTCACAGGTGGAGAGATTTTTTACACCCATGAGTTACATTCTAAAAGGGCGTATGCCTTTTGGCACAGGTTTTATTCGAAGCATTGTAGCCCAGAAACCGTTGGTTGTATAGAAAAACTGTCTGAGAATGAGTTGTAGGGAATTAAAAATGCACCATAAAAAAATTTACATTGTACAAAAAAAAATATTTTTGACCAAAAAAAATTAAAAATAAACATTAAATTTCAACTAAAAAAAAAGAGTTGATTTTTTTTTTTAAGAAACTTGACGTTAATACGCAACTTTTTAAAAAAAGTTCAGGATGGAGAAATTAAAAATAATTTTTTTATGGTAGATTAATTTTTCTATGACAATTCTAATTCAAACATTTTTCAAAATATTTGTATTCTGATGATTTTAAAAGATGCAAAAAGTCATTTTGAATCAAAAAGTTCTTGATAGTAGACATTCTAAAGGCATTGGTTTTCGAGTTATTTCTAATTTAAGCTCGAAAATTATAATTATTCAGGAAAATACACGTTTTTCTTAATTTGTCCATGGTTCTCCAGCGAAAACCATACGTTCCTTGGAATGCTTGATCAAAAATATACAGTTCATTCTTTGACAACAAAACGATTGGGCGAACGGTTCTCAAGAAAAGAGTTAAATGTTCTAAGTGATACAAATATATATAAGAATCAAATATTTATTTTCGAGTTTTATTATCTTAGGAACATATTTTTTATGACATAGATACTTTACAGAACTAGTTTTACCTTATATTTTATATACATCATAAGTAAATGATTCGTCATCTTTTGAAGACAGCTTCGTTTGTATCTTATTTTCTGAAATCGGAACAAAAAAGTAATACTTTTGTGTGGCAGCTATTATAATAGGTTTTTTGAAAATATTGCTCCATTCTGTTACTCCTTGTTCAGTTGTACCCAACTGTGTTTAGTTGTACCCAACTAAATGACATTTTTGATGAATTTTTATTATTTTGCTGATTAGACCAATGATACAATTCTTTTGCGCTTGTAATGGGATGTTCATGTTCTTTAGCTAAACTTGCATTTCCTGCCGTTCGTTTTAATATGCAACCAATTGCATCGCATGGGCCTTTACCATGAGAAGTCGCAAAAATGCCAATCTGCATCGACGTTATATTTTGTTTTGAACATGCAAAGACTTGCAAAGTTTTTTCTATTTTTATATTGTGAGGCAACTCTATTGTTGTTATCAAAAAACTTATTAATTTGGCAATGTATCATGATGGAGTACTTCCGATATTATGATGAAGCTGATATTCTTAAGTGTTCCAGATTCTGAATAGTAAACAACGAACCATTCATCCCGGTGGCTTGACTATCGTTCCAATAACTACACGAATCACAAATCGATAAAGACGTATTAAAATGAGCTTGACTGTTCAATATTTTTAATTTTGCAATAACGTTTTCGTTTAATTTGCGTAAGCTTGATGAGCACCGATGATCAGGAAAGGGTTTACAGCATTTGGGCTTGGTGTATTCCATTTTCACTTTATTCATCTTCACAAAATGCAAACTGTTACTAACACATCTGGAGTAGTGCAATTGTATTTATATACGAAAACAGATATTATAGGTAACCCAGTAGTTATTGGTTGCGTACTTTACAAACAGTTATTATTAGTGCACATGTAGGTAGTGTTGCACGACAAACATATATTTTTATAAAACATTCGGCAAGGGGGAACGTGTAGGTAGGCTAAGGTTTAGCGCTTGAGTTATTTATCCAATCGTTTTGTTGTCAAAGAATGAATTGTATATTTTGATCAAGCATTCCAATGAACGTATGGTTTTTGCTGAAGAACCATGGACAAATTAAGAACAACGTATTTTTCCGAAATATTAATAATTTTTCGAGCTTAAATTAAAAAAAAATCGAAAACAGACGCCTTAAGAATGTTTACTACCAAGAGCTTTTTGATTTAAAATGACTCTCTGCATCTTTTAAAATCATCAGAATACAAATATTTTGAAAAATGTTTATATTAGAATTTTTATAAAAAAATTAATCTACCATAAAAAAATTATTTTTCATATCTCCACCCTGGACTTTTTTTAAAAAGTTGCGAACTAACGTCAAGTTTCTTAAAAAAAAATTCAACTCTTTTTTTTTTAAATTGAAATTTAATGCTTATTTTTAATTTTTTTCAATTAAAAAAATATTTTTGTACAGTGTATATTTTTTATCGTGCATTTTTAATTCCCTACAACTCATTCTCAGACAGTTTTTCTATACAACCAACGGTTTCTGGGCTACAATGCTTCGAATAAAACCTATGCCAAAAGGCATACGCCCTTTTAGAATGTAACTCATGGGTGTAAAAAATCTCTCCACCTGTGAAAAATGCTCAGTTTGCTAAGCCAAATACGTGTGCAAAGTTTCATTCAAATCAAAAATGGTCGATATTCGACCATCGGTCATTTCGCGCGATTTGTCCCATGTAATATTGGTATATAATTAGTTGCACAAATCATGATTTTAAATTAATAATCGCACAAAGAAACTTGCCGGGGTCCACTATTTGCTGAGTAACCCTAGTTGTCTGAAATACGCCGGATCGCCGTAAAATTACGCTATTACGTAATACGCTGAGTTTTTCGTTGCGGGTTGATTGGAACGAAAGGTAAATGTTTCTGGACCGGCTGAGATGGAGGCGTTGGTTTCTGGTCTGGAACATATATATTACTGTAACGTAAATCACCAGCGAACGGTGGAGGGGGAGACGCTGTAGTAGAGGACCATCGTCGTCTCGTTGGTGCACCATTGCCGATTCTATGGACAGTAACCGATTTTTGGAACGAACCAGCAGGCGACCGATGGTTCAGCAACTGGACAACAGGAACATAATTTGTAGCAGTATTCGTTACTCGATGGAGGTACGGTGAGCTGTTAGTTTCGCTTATTTGCTGATTAGTGAATTGATGTAATTGCTGCGTATGCGCCTTGTGCGAACTTTGGGGTTCAGCAGGTGACGTATAAACATATCCCACACCATCATCAACAGTAGATTTAGGTGTTTTTATCGCTGTTTTTATTCTTGAAGAAATTTTCTTTGACTTGGGAGTGTTTCCAGAAAACAACTGTGAATCGTCCCTATATAAAGCAAATTGAAGTTGGGAATCGGTAGATGGTTTCACTCTAGAGGAAACTTTTCGAGTATCTGGAATATCCGTGGTCACTAGACCTGGCTGATGGGTTTGCTTATTGAAGTTTTCCAACAAAACCTGGGATGTTATGAATGGGGCAGCCGTTGTTGTTGTACTGACGTGTGATCTATTTTGCCACGCTTCGGGAGTGTTTTCAGAAAACAAATGAATATTGTCCTCATACAAAGCAAATTCACCTTGGAAATCGGCAGATGGATTTTTCCTAGACGAAATTTTCTCGCTTTCAGGAATGTCCGTGGTTACTAAACTTGGCTGATGATGGGTTCGCCTATTGAAGTAATCCAACGGAACCTGTGATAATCTGATTGGAGCCGCTGTGGTTCCTGAGCTGATGACCGCTTTGTTTTGCCAAGCTTTCGGAGTGTTTTCAGAAAACAATTGTAAGTCGTTCTCATAAAAGGCAAATTTACCTTGGGAATCGTTAGATGGTTTTACTCCATAAAAATTTTGTGGAGTTTTTGGAATGTCAAAAGTCACCAGACCTGGCTGATGATAGGATCGCTTATTGAAGCTATCCAGCAGAACCTGAGATGATCTGACTGGAGCAGCCGTTGTTGCTGTAATGGAGGGCGATCTATTTTGCCATGCCCTGGGAGTGCTTCCAGAAAACAATTTTAAATCTTCCTTATACAAAGCCCATTTACCATGGGAGTCGGTAGATGGTTTTCCTGTAGAGGAAATTCTCAGAGCTTCTGAAACATCCGTGTTTACCAAATCTGGCTGAAGAGAGGTTTGTTCATTGAAGTGATCCAACAGAATGTGAGATTTTGTGATTGGAGCGACTGTTGTGGTCGTGGTTGTGCTTGTGGACGATGTATTTTGCCAAGCCTTGCGAGTGATTTCAGAAAACAAATGTGATACTTCCACATACATACAAAGCAAATATACCTTTAGAATTGGTGGATGGATCTTTTCTGGAGGAAATCTGAGCTTCAGCATTGTCCGTATTTACTAGACCTAACCGAGGAGAGACTTGTTCATTATTCAACAGAACCTGGGATGTTGTGATTGGAGCGGCTGTTGTTGTTGTGCTGGTCGACGACCTATTTTGCTTCTTAGCCTTGCGTGTGCGTTCGGAAAACAGTTGTGGTTTTTTCCTAGAGGGAATTTTCAGACTTACTGGAATGTTCTTGTTCAATAGACCTGGCTGAGGAGAGGTTTGTTCATTGAAGTTATCCGACAGAATCTGGGATGTTGTGGTTGAAGTGGATGTTGTGGTTGTGCTGGTGGATGTGCTATCGAAAAACAATTGTAATTTTTCCTCATTCAATCTAGAAACACTTTCGGAATCGGTGAATGGCTTCCCTCTAGGGGAAATTTTCAGAGTTTCTGAAATGTCCGTGTTCACTAGACCTGGCAAAGGAGAGGTTTGTTCATTGAAAATATCTAGCAGAATTTGAGATCTTGTGATTGGAGTGGTTATTGTACTTGTGCTGGTGGACGATCTATTTTGCCAAGCCTCGGAAGTGTTCTCAGAAAGCAATTGTAAATATTCCTCATTCAGACTAGATATACTTCGGGTTTCGGGAATGTCCGTGTTCACTAAATCTGGCTGAGAAAAATTTGCTCGTTGATGTTATCCAAAAGAATCTGGGCTGTTGTGATTGGAGTGGCAATTGTGGTTATGCTTGTGGAAAACGATTGTAAATCTTCCTCATTCAAACCAAATAAACTTCGTGGTGACTAGATCTCCTCGAGGAGAGGTTGACTCATTGAAATTGTCTAACTGAATCTGGGATGTGGTGATTAGAGCGTCTGTTGTCGTTGTGCTGGTGAATGATCCGAGCAATTTTGAATCTTCCTCATTCAAACCAGATGATTCTCGAGTTTCTGAAATGTCCGCGATTACCAGATCTGGCTGAGGAGAGGTACGCTTATCAATGCTAGCCAGGGATGTAGTGATTGGGGCGTCTGTTGTGGTTATAACTGTGGAGGTGCTTCCAGAAAACGATTGTGAATCTTCCTCATTCAAACCAAACAAACTTCGGGTTTCTGGGATATCCGTGGTAACTAGACTTGGCTGGGGAGTGGTTTGCTGATTAAAACTATCCAAAAGAATCTGGGTTGTTGTGATAGGAGCGTCTGTTGTAGTCATGCTTGTAGACGATGCATTTTGTAAAGCATCGGAAGTGCTTCCAGGAATCAATTGTAAATCTTCCTCATTCAAACCAGATATAGTACCGGTCTCTGGGAGGTCCGTGTTCCCTAGACCTGGCTGTGGAGTGGTTTGCTCGTAAATGTTATCCAACAGAATCTGCGATGTTGTGATTGAAGTGGCTGTCGTAGACAATTGCAAATCTTCTATATCTTGAGCACTGTTTGTGCTTGTTTCGTTGACGGACTCAGGAGTCTGGCATATTATGAAGGGTATCAAAGCCAAAATCGCAATGGTGGCGACCTAAAATAATTGAAATAAAAGAATGTTTTTTCCGCTATTAAATTTTTTTCTACAAACATGCTGAATCATGATGTCCTGCCAGTGTTATTCGATTAATCCTGTTATATCGACGGATGAATGCGCTAGACTCATAGCTACAAAGTGTCACTTCTTTCCTATAGCTACCTCAAGGCCGTTTTCGTTATCTGTATCAACACGACAAACAATTATGCTCACTATAGATCAGTTACACAGAAAAATCAGAAAATTGAATGCACTATATGCGCATTGCACCCGCACCACAAATTTATTTTCGCAGGCAAAAGGTTAATGGCACCAGTCGGACTGCGGTCACTCAATCCTCCTTGTGGGCTAGAGAAATTTCATTGACTGGACATTGGGGCCTGAACGGATCACTTTATATTATATATTACAAGTATATTCAGTTTCATTATTCAAAACAGAAGAGGCCTTAGAGCCCAAATTTAAAATTAAATAAACTCTTTAATACACAAACAACGTAGTCAACTTCGATACGAGGGTTTTACAGATTTGTATGGGAATAATTGAGAACAGCAAAGATAATACGGTATAAAGAATATTTACAAATCAATGCTTTGATCAATATTTCAAATCGAAAACAAAACTAATTAGCATCTTTAGCGATCGTTAGCGATTGTCAAAGATTGTTGTTCTATATTGTCTACGATGGCAATACAAGCTTCGCAGGACCTGATTTGGAAAATAACAACTTAACAAAAACAAAATAAACCATAAATGCTACGATTGGCTTAAATAATCAGCAGTAATTGTATATCGCTGGAGCATCAACTCAACCGGGGTAGGGTTGAATCAGGTGTCCAAAATAAGCCGGATTGCCGTAAAACTCCATAACACGCTGAGCTTGTCGCTGCGGATTGCTCGAAACGAAACGTCGGTATTGCTGGACCGGCTGAGATGAAGGCGCTGGTGTTGAAAATATACATATATTACTGTGATGTGAATCGTCAGAAATCGGTGGATGAAGAGACGCTGCAGTAGAGGACCATCGCTCTCTCTACTGATGCAGTAACCGATTTTTGGAACCAAACAGCCGATGTCCGACGGTTTAACAACTGGACAATAAGAACACAATCTGTAGCAGTGTTCCTATATCGGGGGAGGTTTGGTAAGCTGCGTGTGCCGCTCATTAGCTGATTAGTGAATTGATGTGATTGCTGCATGTGCGCTTTTAGCGAACTTTGGGAATCGACAGGTGGCGTAGCAGTAGATTGAGTTGTTGTTGTTTTTTTATTGGGATAGGATGAGATGTTGTAATTGGAGCGGTTGTGCTTATGGATCAAGTCTCGGAAGTGCTTCCAGAAAGCAATTATAAATATTTTTTTGTTTTGTGTTCATTTGGTATCATTTGCAAACTCTCAAGTTTGGCATGTTATGAAAGATAACGAAGCAAAAATTGCAATAGTGGTGACCTGAAATGAGTAAAAAAGCCAATGTTTTTTTTTCCTGCTGTCCGTCGCTACAAAGTGTCCATTCTTCGTACATATACCCATCTAAAGGTAATCTACATACAGTAAGGTTCTTTTTTACACGGTTTTTACGCGGGTAACTTTTTTTTTAATTACTTAAAAACGGAACAAGATATCGACCTCATTTCATTCCAAAAAAAAAGTTGAATGTTGATCTCTAGATTGACTACTATCATATTCAAACGAAGTTCAGACAATTTAAGACGGTTCTCTTCTTTATATTAGCAACTCAAAAAAGTCTTTTTTACACGATCCCATACAAATTTGAGACGCATCCTTCGTGTAAAAAAAATACCTTACTGTATATTCTGTACTGTGCAGCATTTCCTACAGCAAATCAAAAGAGCATCTTCCTTACTTCAGTCGACTTCTTTGGGACTGCATCCTTGCTCTAGTTCAGTGCCACAGAGTAAATCAGAAAAGTGAAAGTACTGTATACACGTTGCATCTGTCCCACCCGTGAGTAAGGTTGTAAGTCGAAGAATAGTACGAATGCGAACATTCGATCCTTCTAGTAAGCTAGAGAGCGTTTCCATGCCAAATGACTTATCGTTGTATCAAACGTAATATTGTCCGTCCATGGACAAATTTTTCAGGCTCAAGAGTGATTTTTTAAAAGGGTGTAAGCATTTTGGAATAGCTCTTTTCAAAGAATTGTCGCTCAGAAACTTCTGGTTGTACATCTAACTAGAGGTGGACAAAATAGTTCACTACAGTGAGTGAATCAGAGCGGTTCTGCTCACTAAGGGACCTAAACTAGTTTTTTCATTCGCCAAGCTATGCGCGCAATTCGCGACTACGAAGCTCAAAGAGATTTTAATGGCTGCTATAGTGTGATTATGCGTGTTGACAAAGGCAAAAATAATACAAACGAGAGTTGACCTGACTAATTGCTACGGCTTGCCCACCAACAAGAATTGATAGGAAAGGTATAACGAAAAGAGCGAGTTCACTGATCTTCTGGATCTATATAGATTAGGGTGACAATGAGTATATGGAAGTAATTTTATTATCGAACTAGCTGACCCGGCAAACTTCGTCCCGCCTATTTTAGTGTTTAAAGTAATAATCTTAACCATTTCAAACTCATTGATTCTTTGCGATTGGTTTATATCGTTTGAAATGATTGGTTTTATCGAAATGACAACATCCTCGACTTTTGGCTTTTGTACATGACCTCTATTCCGGATATATATTGGGAGCATTTCAGTTGTTTTCCAGAAACTGTCAATGCTTGACTTCTCTACATCATTTCGATTACGGACATATCCATATGTAGTAGTATTCGGTTATTTTCGGCTGTTTCCCAGAAGTTGCCATTTTTTAATTCAAACTGTTGTCTAAGGTTAATTCATAGCTCCTTGCATTATTATGGATCCGGTGATACACAATTGGGTGGTATTTGGTCCTTTGGGCTATTTTTCAGGAACCGTAAGTAGTCATCTTGGATTTAAAAATGGCATTTGGAGACAATTTCTGGCCCCTGAGCGTCATTCTGGTTTAAGAAACACTCATATTGAGTGTTATTTGGTCATTTTCGGCTGTTTTCCAGAAACCGGATGTCATTATCTTCGAATTCAAAATGGTGTCTGTGGTCGATTCTAGCTACTGTGTATCATTCTGGTTCCGAAGATACTCATATTGTATGGAAATCGGCCATTTTTGGCTGTTTTTTAGAAACCGGAAGTTGCCATCTTACCATTAATAATGGTGTCTGAGGTCAATTTTCAGTTTCATTCTCGTTCCAGAGATACTCGTATTGGATGGTACAGTCATACCTCGATATAAGGCAACCCCGATATAAGGCAACCTCGATATAACGTAACTCGATATAACGTAACTTTTACCTCGATATAACGTAACTTTATAAAATGTATTGAAATTGAAAATAAATGATACAGCAACTGTTTTTGGGGTATAAATTGCTTCAAAAAATGTTGTAGTAAGTTTTAAAATTATTGAAACTAATGCGAAAATTGTCTTAAATGGGCATAGGAAAGGTTTAAAAATACTAATAGGTGATGGAAAATAGGTTTCACGCATCCCTCAGTAACAATTCACAGTCTTGCATCTTTGAGAAAAAAAAAATTTTTTTTTGATTGTTGAAATTTTCTCTAAATGGGCATAAGAAAGGATAAAAAATATTGATGGGTGATGGAAAATAGGGTTTCGTGCATTTTTGAGTAACCATCAACAGTCTTGCATCAATTGAAAAACAATTTTTTTTGCTTGTTGAAAATTGTTCTAAATGGTATAAGAATGGTTTAAAATTACTGATAGGTGATGGGAAATAGATTTTCACGCATCTTTGAGTAACCTGTGTATCAATTGAAAAAAAAATTTTTTTTGCTTTCATCTTAATAACGTGGTTATGGGTGGGTTTGAGAAATGAAACTTCCATTTTTGTAAGTATGAAGAAAATATATCTAAACTTTTTTGAAGCCGACTGCATATAACACGAAGGCTTTTTCCTTTTGTGGAAATGCTTGTATCGTCACAAAACAGAGATTTCTCACAACCTGGTGGTAAATCAAGAAGATCAGAAGTAAAAATGTTATATAAGATTGGGCCCAAGGTACTACCCTGAGGCACACCAGCTCTAACAGGCAATCTATTAGATTTACCATTTAGATAGTTAACCTGGAGAGTGCGGTCAGTTAAATAACTTTGTATCATTTTTGTGAGGTAAAGCAGAAAACTGAAATTTGACATTTTAGCTATTAAACCTTTATGCCAAACACTGTCGAATGCCTTTTCTATATCTAGAAGAGCAGCTCCAGTCGAATAGCCTTCAGATTTATTAGTTCGAATCATATTTGTTACTCTAAGTAACTGATGAGTAGTGGAATGCCCATGGCGAAAACCAAACTACTCATTTGCAAAAATTGAGTTCTCATTAATATGTGTTATCATTCTATTAAGAATTATTCTTTCAAAAAGTTTGCTAATAGAGGAAAGTAAACTAATTGGTCGATAACTTGATGCCTCAGCTGGATTCTTTTCAGGTTTTAAAATTGAAGTGACTTTGGCAATTTTTCATTTCGTAGGAAAATGTGCTAGTGCAAAGCATCTGTTAAAAATTTTTACCAAGAAATTTAAAGAGTTTTCGGGAAGTCTTTTGATGAGGATATAGAAAATCCCATCATCTGCTGGTGCTTTCATGTTTTTGAATTTTTTGAGAATGGTTCGCACCTCATTCAAGTTTGTCTCCAACACCTCTTCGAGGTTGTTTTTGATTATTACTGTGACTGTTCGCGCACTATCACAGCAGAAAGGGGCGCAAAATGTTATGTAATTATATTGTAATGTGTCTATGAAGGAAATTTTTCAATTATTATATAACTTGGCAGTAAAACCACGGTGGGCGGTCTTACCTTGTTTACCACATTCCAAAAATATGACTGATGAATAAAATATATAACAAAAATCGGTTTATTTGAATGAAATAGTTTCTACGGCAATGATGAAGCTGTGGCAATTTTTACTGCAATCTGTCAAAACTTAGTGATGGTAAAATAAGAAGCAAAAAAGTTAAAATTTCCAAAATGAAACTATTTTGTTAATTTAAGCCAAAAACAGTTTGTTTCATTTATGTCATTAAGACATTAATTAAGACGTTTTTGATTTTCTCTTTATTAAAGTATTCCAAACAAAAAAATAACCTCAAATCATCCCAGCTCTTAATAGTTTATAGTTCACATTTAGATTTGGCGGGTAGTATACTACTGTATCAGCATCACTGATGAACCGCCAAAACAGTGGAGAGAGATCAACCGAAAATTTCATGACTGAACAGAGATTGATTATGCTTTTTTCAATATTCCGATTTTTAATATTGATGGGAAGAGAAAAAAAATTAAAATTTATTCTAATCTGATTGTTTCAATTTCTTCACTACCAGAAACAAATCATCTAGTTCTCTCAGCAGCACATAGGTTCGCTTGTGATCTCTAACTCAACCGGTTACTTGCTCAGAAAATCACCGAAATTGGATCACTGCTGATCCGTTCTGTATTTATCGCCATAAATTATTAATATTCCTTGACCTTCCACGGATAGTAATATCCAGTTCCCTGATACCATTTCAAACTGTGTGGGTTGAAATAAAAAAATATCTCTCTCTCTCTGTCCGCGATTTGAAGTAGCAGCCAACCACAAATTTGATTCTCGCTATCCACGCAAAAAAGCTAGCTGGAAAAAGTAGCTAGCTTTAAGTGTTGCGAAAGTGTAGCGGATTATATTTAAGAACGATAAAGATGGTACCTGTACGGTCTTTCAATATTTGAAATCAATGCAATTTATTCCAAATTAAACACAAAAGCTAATAAATAATTCATTTTGATTAATCACAATTTTTTCTGTCAGAGATTCTAATCCCATAATATCGGTGATCAATTTTATTTGTACAAGCACAGGATCGCAAGTTCATAGTCGAGTATTAACTACTAACGAAGCCAATAAACAATGAATTTTACTACTGACTTAATTTTTTAGTAGTAATTGAACACAACTGGAGTATTGATCCAACCGTGGTGGGGTAGAACTGGTTGTTTGAAATAAGCCGGATTGCCGTAAAATTCCGTAAAACGCTGAGTTTGTCGCTGCGGATTGATCGGAACGAACTGATGAACTGGTGGCTGTGGAGTTGGAGGTGTTGGTTTCTGGTGTTGGAAAAATATATCACTGTGATGTGAATTGTCGGGAAACGGCAGAGGGGGAGACGCTGTAATTGAGGACGACCGTATCAGTGGGTCATCCTCGAATCTGTGGATAGTGGCCGATGTTTGGAACGAAACAGCAGACGGTCGACGATTAAGCAGCTGGACTAATGGAACGCAATCTGCGGCAACTTCCGCACCTCGTGGGAGGCTCGGCAGGTTATTAATGCCGTTTGCTAACAGATTAGTGAAATGATGTGATTACTGCATATGCGCTTTGAGCCAACTTTTGAAATCGGCAGGTGGCGTGTAAACATATCCTGCAAAATCGTTGGTAGTGGATTGAGTTGTTGTTTTTGTGGTTGTTGTTGGAATTTCCGGAATTTCGGGAACCTCCGTGTTCACTAGATCTTGCTGCGGCTCGGTTTGCTCGTTAAAGTTATCCAACGGAGCCTGGGATGTTGTGGTTGGAGGTGCCGCTGTAGTTGTGCTGGTGGACGATCTATCTTGCCAAGCCTTCGGCATCCTTCCAGAAAGCCATACTTGGAAATCTTCCTCATCCAAATCGTATATATCTTGAGCACTGACTGTGCTGGTTTCGTCGACAAACGCTGGAATTTGACATATTATGCTCGGTAGCAAAGTTACAACCGCAAAAATGGTGACCTAAAATGATTATAATAACGACAATGTTTTTTTATGTTACTCAAAATTTTTCTACCAACAAATTGATACATGGTCTCCTGCAGGTGTCAATGTTCGAATAATCTTTTGTAGTTATACTGGTTGATGACTGCACCAGACTCGCAGCCAAAGAGTATCACTTCTTCGTATATATACCCATCTCAAGGTCATAGCTTTATCCTCATCTGTTTACGGATGCTGTTAACATTTGGAACAAAACAGAGCACGTAGTAATCTTCAGAAGTCAGTAGGAGATTGGTGGGAGACGAATTGAAAATTCGTGCTGATATTCTAGTGTATCATTTTTCAGTAGTGCGGTAAAGTTTACTATCAATATTTTTGAACCACCAGTATTCCCATCGTAAACCCACCTGCCCCACTTTCACGTACGCATGATGTTGTGTGCGTATTATTAGATCAGAACTTGATTCTCCCGCGCTCGCGCAATTCTGTGCTGAGCACGCTTACCCCCCAGCAACACAAAAGGCCGGTTGTCTTCCTTGTCCCCAGACAACTTATGTATGCTTTCGGAAGGCAACATGCTGGATAAGGTTCAGCTTACATTGCATCGCAGAACAATTCAAGAAAGTGAAAGTACTACAAGTACGTAGCATCTCCAGAAGGTCAATAGTCCGAATGCAGTGGCGCAATCTTCCTAGTGGGCTGGGGAAGTTTGCTTAGTACAGTTTTAATTATTTAAAGGTCGATTGGAATAGTTTTAAAATTATAAACACCGCCAATTGCTTCAATTGTGGAAAGTTATTAGCAAGTATCGGAAACTATGGATAATTTAATTAAATTTTTTTTTGGACCGGAACTTGTGATATAAAAACGAGTAAAACACCTATAGGGTGTAAACGGCACCCCGTTTGAGAGGGTAGTTTGTACTTTATTACTTAATTTGATACTTCATATCAAATTTTCTTTTGTCATTTTCCACTTTCAATTTGTGAAATTTATTCGTATTTGCGAGAGCGAGAAATATTTATTTTATGATTGAGTAAACATCATTGATGTAGAAAAAAAACTTAACATGTATAGTATACGTGCTCATAAAGTATATGTGTGATCAATAAAAAAACATACAGTTTTAGGAAATTAAATTAAAAAAAAAAAAAAAAAAACAACTATATTCGTTGAAACAGTTTTGGGCGAAGATGTCTTCGAACAAAAGATATGTGAGCAAAATCATTTCAAATCGCCTGGAAATACGCGAAAATTTAATCGACCATTTTTGATTTGAATGAAACTTTGCACACGTATTTGGCTTAGCAAACTGAGCATTTTTCACAGGTGGAGAGATTTTTTACACCCATGAGTTACATTCTAAAAGGGCGTATGCCTTTTGGCACAGGTTTTATTCGAAGCATTGTAGCCCAGAAACCGTTGGTTGTATAGAAAAACTGTCTGAAAATGAGTTGTAGGGAATTAAAAATGCACCATAAAAAAATTTACATTGTACAAAAAAAAATATTTTTGACCAAAAAAAATTAAAAATAAACATTAAATTTCAACTAAAAAAAAAGAGTTGATTTTTTTTTTAAGAAACTTGACGTTAATACGCAACTTTTTAAAAAAAGTTCAGGATGGAGAAATTAAAAATAATTTTTTTATGGTAGATTAATTTTTCTATGAAAATTCTAATTCAAACATTTTTCAAAATATTTGTATTCTGATGATTTTAAAAGATGCAAAAAGTCATTTTGAATCAAAAAGTTCTTGATAGTAGACATTCTAAAGGCATTGGTTTTCGAGTTATTTCTAATTTAAGCTCGAAAATTATAATTATTCAGGAAAATACACGTTTTTCTTAATTTGTCCATGGTTCTCCAGCAAAAACCATACGTTCCTTGGAATGCTTGATCAAAAATATACAGTTCATTCTTTGACAACAAAACGATTGGGCGAACGGTTCTCAAGAAAAGAGTTAAATGTTCTAAGTGATACAAATATATATAAGAATCAAATATTTATTTTCGAGTTTTATTATCTTAGGAACATATTTTTTATGACATAGATACTTTACAGAACTAGTTTTACCTTATATTTTATATACATCATAAGTAAATGATTCGTCATCTTTTGAAGACAGCTTCGTTTGTATCTTATTTTCTGAAATCGGAACAAAAAAGTAATACTTTTGTGTGGCAGCTATTATAATAGGTTTTTTGAAAATATTGCTCCATTCTGTTACTTCTGTTCAGTTGTACCCAACTGTGTTTAGTTGTACCCAACTAAATGACATTTTTGATGAATTTTTATTATTTTGCTGATTAGACCAATGATACAATTCTTTTGCGCTTGTAATGGGATGTTCATGTTCTTTAGCTAAACTTGCATTTCCTGCCGTTCGTTTTAATATGCAACCAATTGCATCGCATGGGCCTTTACCATGAGAAGTCGCAAAAATGCCAATCTGCATCGACGTTATATTTTGTTTTGAACATGCAAAGACTTGCAAAGTTTTTTCTATTTTTATATTGTGAGGCAACTCTATTGTTGTTATCAAAAAACTTATTAATTTGGCAATGTATCATGATGGAGTACTTCCGATATTATGATGAAGCTGATATTCTTAAGTGTTCCAGATTCTGAATAGTAAACAACGAACCATTCATCCCGGTGGCTTGACTATCGTTCCAATAACTACACGAATCACAAATCGATAAAGACGTATTAAAATGAGCTTGACTGTTCAATATTTTTAATTTTGCAATAACGTTTTCGTTTAATTTGCGTAAGCTTGATGAGCACCGATGATCAGGAAAGGGTTTACAGCATTTGGGCTTGGTGTATTCCATTTTCACTTTATTCATCTTCACAAAATGCAAACTGTTACTAACACATCTGGAGTAGTGCAATTGTATTTATATACGAAAACAGATATTATAGGTAACCCAGTAGTTATTGGTTGCGTACTTTACAAACAGTTATTATTAGTGCACATGTAGGTAGTGTTGCACGACAAACATATATTTTTATAAAACATTCGGCAAGGGGGAACGTGTAGGTAGGCTAAGGTTTAGCGCTTGAGTTATTTATCCAATCGTTTTGTTGTCAAAGAATGAATTGTATATTTTTGATCAAGCATTCCAATGAACGTATGGTTTTTGCTGAAGAACCATGGACAAATTAAGAACAACGTATTTTTCCGAAATATTAATAATTTTTCGAGCTTAAATTAAAAAAAAATCGAAAACAGACGCCTTAAGAATGTTTACTACCAAGAGCTTTTTGATTTAAAATGACTCTCTGCATCTTTTAAAATCATCAGAATACAAATATTTTGAAAAATGTTTATATTAGAATTTTTATAAAAAAATTAATCTACCATAAAAAAATTATTTTTCATATCTCCACCCTGGACTTTTTTTAAAAAGTTGCGAACTAACGTCAAGTTTCTTAAAAAAAAATTCAACTCTTTTTTTTTTAAATTGAAATTTAATGCTTATTTTTAATTTTTTTCAATTAAAAAAATATTTTTGTACAGTGTATATTTTTTATCGTGCATTTTTAATTCCCTACAACTCATTCTCAGACAGTTTTTCTATACAACCAACGGTTTCTGGGCTACAATGCTTCGAATAAAACCTATGCCAAAAGGCATACGCCCTTTTAGAATGTAACTCATGGGTGTAAAAAATCTCTCCACCTGTGAAAAATGCTCAGTTTGCTAAGCCAAATACGTGTGCAAAGTTTCATTCAAATCAAAAATGGTCGATATTCGACCATCGGTCATTTCGCGCGATTTGTCCCATGTAATATTGGTATATAATTAGTTGCACAAATCATGATTTTAAATTAATAATCGCACAAAGAAACTTGCCGGGGTCCACTATTTGCTGAGTAACCCTAGTTGTCTGAAATACGCCGGATCGCCGTAAAATTACGCTATTACGTAATACGCTGAGTTTTTCGTTGCGGGTTGATTGGAACGAAAGGTAAATGTTTCTGGACCGGCTGAGATGGAGGCGTTGGTTTCTGGTCTGGAACATATATATTACTGTAACGTAAATCACCAGCGAACGGTGGAGGGGGAGACGCTGTAGTAGAGGACCATCGTCGTCTCGTTGGTGCACCATTGCCGATTCTATGGACAGTAACCGATTTTTGGAACGAACCAGCAGGCGACCGATGGTTCAGCAACTGGACAACAGGAACATAATTTGTAGCAGTATTCGTTACTCGATGGAGGTACGGTGAGCTGTTAGTTTCGCTTATTTGCTGATTAGTGAATTGATGTAATTGCTGCGTATGCGCCTTGTGCGAACTTTGGGGTTCAGCAGGTGACGTATAAACATATCCCACACCATCATCAACAGTAGATTTAGGTGTTTTTATCGCTGTTTTTATTCTTGAAGAAATTTTCTTTGACTTGGGAGTGTTTCCAGAAAACAACTGTGAATCGTCCCTATATAAAGCAAATTGAAGTTGGGAATCGGTAGATGGTTTCACTCTAGAGGAAACTTTTCGAGTATCTGGAATATCCGTGGTCACTAGACCTGGCTGATGGGTTTGCTTATTGAAGTTTTCCAACAAAACCTGGGATGTTATGAATGGGGCAGCCGTTGTTGTTGTACTGACGTGTGATCTATTTTGCCACGCTTCGGGAGTGTTTTCAGAAAACAAATGAATATTGTCCTCATACAAAGCAAATTCACCTTGGAAATCGGCAGATGGATTTTTCCTAGACGAAATTTTCTCGCTTTCAGGAATGTCCGTGGTTACTAAACTTGGCTGATGATGGGTTCGCCTATTGAAGTAATCCAACGGAACCTGTGATAATCTGATTGGAGCCGCTGTGGTTCCTGAGCTGATGACCGCTTTGTTTTGCCAAGCTTTCGGAGTGTTTTCAGAAAACAATTGTAAGTCGTTCTCTAAAAAGGCCAATTTACCTTGGGAATCGTTAGATGGTTTTACTCCATAAAAATTTTGTGGAGTTTTTGGAATGTCAAAAGTCACCAGACCTGGCTGATGATAGGATCGCTTATTGAAGCTATCCAGCAGAACCTGAGATGATCTGACTGGAGCAGCCGTTGTTGCTGTAATGGAGGGCGATCTATTTTGCCATGCCCTGGGAGTGCTTCCAGAAAACAATTTTAAATCTTCCTTATACAAAGCCCATTTACCATGGGAGTCGGTAGATGGTTTTCCTGTAGAGGAAATTCTCAGAGCTTCTGAAACATCCGTGTTTACCAAATCTGGCTGAAGAGAGGTTTGTTCATTGAAGTGATCCAACAGAATGTGAGATTTTGTGATTGGAGCGACTGTTGTGGTCGTGGTTGTGCTTGTGGACGATGTATTTTGCCAAGCCTTGCGAGTGATTTCAGAAAACAAATGTGATACTTCCACATACATACAAAGCAAATATACCTTTAGAATTGGTGGATGGATCTTTTCTGGAGGAAATCTGAGCTTCAGCATTGTCCGTATTTACTAGACCTAACCGAGGAGAGACTTGTTCATTATTCAACAGAACCTGGGATGTTGTGATTGGAGCGGCTGTTGTTGTTGTGCTGGTCGACGACCTATTTTGCTTCTTAGCCTTGCGTGTGCGTTCGGAAAACAGTTGTGGTTTTTTCCTAGAGGGAATTTTCAGACTTACTGGAATGTTCTTGTTCAATAGACCTGGCTGAGGAGAGGTTTGTTCATTGAAGTTATCCGACAGAATCTGGGATGTTGTGGTTGAAGTGGATGTTGTGGTTGTGCTGGTGGATGTGCTATCGAAAAACAATTGTAATTTTTCCTCATTCAATCTAGAAACACTTTCGGAATCGGTGAATGGCTTCCCTCTAGGGGAAATTTTCAGAGTTTCTGAAATGTCCGTGTTCACTAGACCTGGCAAAGGAGAGGTTTGTTCATTGAAAATATCTAGCAGAATTTGAGATCTTGTGATTGGAGTGGTTATTGTACTTGTGCTGGTGGACGATCTATTTTGCCAAGCCTCGGAAGTGTTCTCAGAAAGCAATTGTAAATATTCCTCATTCAGACTAGATATACTTCGGGTTTCGGGAATGTCCGTGTTCACTAAATCTGGCTGAGAAAAATTTGCTCGTTGATGTTATCCAAAAGAATCTGGGCTGTTGTGATTGGAGTGGCAATTGTGGTTATGCTTGTGGAAAACGATTGTAAATCTTCCTCATTCAAACCAAATAAACTTCGTGGTGACTAGATCTCCTCGAGGAGAGGTTGACTCATTGAAATTGTCTAACTGAATCTGGGATGTGGTGATTAGAGCGTCTGTTGTCGTTGTGCTGGTGAATGATCCGAGCAATTTTGAATCTTCCTCATTCAAACCAGATGATTCTCGAGTTTCTGAAATGTCCGCGATTACCAGATCTGGCTGAGGAGAGGTACGCTTATCAATGCTAGCCAGGGATGTAGTGATTGGGGCGTCTGTTGTGGTTATAACTGTGGAGGTGCTTCCAGAAAACGATTGTGAATCTTCCTCATTCAAACCAAACAAACTTCGGGTTTCTGGGATATCCGTGGTAACTAGACTTGGCTGGGGAGTGGTTTGCTGATTAAAACTATCCAAAAGAATCTGGGTTGTTGTGATAGGAGCGTCTGTTGTAGTCATGCTTGTAGACGATGCATTTTGTAAAGCATCGGAAGTGCTTCCAGGAATCAATTGTAAATCTTCCTCATTCAAACCAGATATAGTACCGGTCTCTGGGAGGTCCGTGTTCCCTAGACCTGGCTGTGGAGTGGTTTGCTCGTAAATGTTATCCAACAGAATCTGCGATGTTGTGATTGAAGTGGCTGTCGTAGACAATTGCAAATCTTCTATATCTTGAGCACTGTTTGTGCTGGTTTCGTTGACGGACTCAGGAGTCTGGCATATTATGAAGGGTATCAAAGCCAAAATCGCAATGGTGGCGACCTAAAATAATTGAAATAAAAGAATGTTTTTTCCGCTATTAAATTTTTTTCTACAAACATGCTGAATCATGATGTCCTGCCGGTGTTATTCGATTAATCCTGTTATATCGACGGATGAATGCGCTAGACTCATAGCTACAAAGTGTCACTTCTTTCCTATAGCTACCTCAAGGCCGTTTTCGTTATCTGTATCAACACGACAAACAATTATGCTCACTATAGATCAGTTACACAGAAAAATCAGAAAATTGAATGCACTATATGCGCATTGCACCCGCACCACAAATTTATTTTCGCAGGCAAAAGGTTAATGGCACCAGTCGGACTGCGGTCACTCAATCCTCCTTGTGGGCTAGAGAAATTTCATTGACTGGACATTGGGGCCTGAACGGATCACTTTATATTATATATTACAAGTATATTCAGTTTCATTATTCAAAACAGAAGAGGCCTTAGAGCCCAAATTTAAAATTAAATAAACTCTTTAATACACAAACAACGTAGTCAACTTCGATACGAGGGTTTTACAGATTTGTATGGGAATAATTGAGAACAGCAAAGATAATACGGTATAAAGAATATTTACAAATCAATGCTTTGATCAATATTTCAAATCGAAAACAAAACTAATTAGCATCTTTAGCGATCGTTAGCGATTGTCAAAGATTGTTGTTCTATATTGTCTACGATGGCAATACAAGCTTCGCAGGACCTGATTTGGAAAATAACAACTTAACAAAAACAAAATAAACCATAAATGCTACGATTGGCTTAAATAATCAGCAGTAATTGTATATCGCTGGAGCATCAACTCAACCGGGGTAGGGTTGAATCAGGTGTCCAAAATAAGCCGGATTGCCGTAAAACTCCATAACACGCTGAGCTTGTCGCTGCGGATTGCTCGAAACGAAACGTCGGTATTGCTGGACCGGCTGAGATGAAGGCGCTGGTGTTGAAAATATACATATATTACTGTGATGTGAATCGTCAGAAATCGGTGGATGAAGAGACGCTGCAGTAGAGGACCATCGCTCTCTCTACTGATGCAGTAACCGATTTTTGGAACCAAACAGCCGATGTCCGACGGTTTAACAACTGGACAATAAGAACACAATCTGTAGCAGTGTTCCTATATCGGGGGAGGTTTGGTAAGCTGCGTGTGCCGCTCATTAGCTGATTAGTGAATTGATGTGATTGCTGCATGTGCGCTTTTAGCGAACTTTGGGAATCGACAGGTGGCGTAGCAGTAGATTGAGTTGTTGTTGTTTTTTTATTGGGATAGGATGAGATGTTGTAATTGGAGCGGTTGTGCTTATGGATCAAGTCTCGGAAGTGCTTCCAGAAAGCAATTATAAATATTTTTTTGTTTTGTGTTCATTTGGTATCATTTGCAAACTCTCAAGTTTGGCATGTTATGAAAGATAACGAAGCAAAAATTGCAATAGTGGTGACCTGAAATGAGTAAAAAAGCCAATGTTTTTTTTTCCTGCTGTCCGTCGCTACAAAGTGTCCATTCTTCGTACATATACCCATCTAAAGGTAATCTACATACAGTAAGGTTCTTTTTTACACGGTTTTTACGCGGGTAACTTTTTTTTTAATTACTTAAAAACGGAACAAGATATCGACCTCATTTCATTCCAAAAAAAAAGTTGAATGTTGATCTCTAGATTGACTACTATCATATTCAAACGAAGTTCAGACAATTTAAGACGGTTCTCTTCTTTATATTAGCAACTCAAAAAAGTCTTTTTTACACGATCCCATACAAATTTGAGACGCATCCTTCGTGTAAAAAAAATACCTTACTGTATATTCTGTACTGTGCAGCATTTCCTACAGCAAATCAAAAGAGCATCTTCCTTACTTCAGTCGACTTCTTTGGGACTGCATCCTTGCTCTAGTTCAGTGCCACAGAGTAAATCAGAAAAGTGAAAGTACTGTATACACGTTGCATCTGTCCCACCCGTGAGTAAGGTTGTAAGTCGAAGAATAGTACGAATGCGAACATTCGATCCTTCTAGTAAGCTAGAGAGCGTTTCCATGCCAAATGACTTATCGTTGTATCAAACGTAATATTGTCCGTCCATGGACAAATTTTTCAGGCTCAAGAGTGATTTTTTAAAAGGGTGTAAGCATTTTGGAATAGCTCTTTTCAAAGAATTGTCGCTCAGAAACTTCTGGTTGTACATCTAACTAGAGGTGGACAAAATAGTTCACTACAGTGAGTGAATCAGAGCGGTTCTGCTCACTAAGGGACCTAAACTAGTTTTTTCATTCGCCAAGCTATGCGCGCAATTCGCGACTACGAAGCTCAAAGAGATTTTAATGGCTGCTATAGTGTGATTATGCGTGTTGACAAAGGCAAAAATAATACAAACGAGAGTTGACCTGACTAATTGCTACGGCTTGCCCACCAACAAGAATTGATAGGAAAGGTATAACGAAAAGAGCGAGTTCACTGATCTTCTGAATCTATATAGATTAGGGTGACAATGAGTATATGGAAGTAATTTTATTATCGAACTAGCTGACCCGGCAAACTTCGTCCCGCCTATTTTAGTGTTTAAAGTAATAATCTTAACCATTTCAAACTCATTGATTCTTTGCGATTGGTTTATATCGTTTGAAATGATTGGTTTTATCGAAATGACAACATCCTCGACTTTTGGCTTTTGTACATGACCTCTATTCCGGATATATATTGGGAGCATTTCAGTTGTTTTCCAGAAACTGTCAATGCTTGACTTCTCTACATCATTTCGATTACGGACATATCCATATGTAGTAGTATTCGGTTATTTTCGGCTGTTTCCCAGAAGTTGCCATTTTTTAATTCAAACTGTTGTCTAAGGTTAATTCATAGCTCCTTGCATTATTATGGATCCGGTGATACACATATTGGGTGGTATTTGGTCCTTTGGGCTATTTTTCAGGAACCGTAAGTAGTCATCTTGGATTTAAAAATGGCATTTGGAGACAATTTCTGGCCCCTGAGCGTCATTCTGGTTTAAGAAACACCCATATTGAGTGTTATTTGGTCATTTTCGGCTGTTTTCCAGAAACCGGATGTCATTATCTTCGAATTCAAAATGGTGTCTGTGGTCGATTCTAGCTACTGTGTATCATTCTGGTTCCGAAGATACTCATATTGTATGGAAATCGGCCATTTTTGGCTGTTTTTTAGAAACCGGAAGTTGCCATCTTACCATTAATAATGGTGTCTGAGGTCAATTTTCAGTTTCATTCTCGTTCCAGAGATACTCGTATTGGATGGTACAGTCATACCTCGATATAAGGCAACCCCGATATAAGGCAACCTCGATATAACGTAACTTTTACCTCGATATAACGTAACTTTATAAAATGTATTGAAATTGAAAATAAATGATACAGCAACTGTTTTTGGGGTATAAATTGCTTCAAAAAATGTTGTAGTAAGTTTTAAAATTATTGAAACTAATGCGAAAATTGTCCTAAATGGGCATAGGAAAGGTTTAAAAATACTAATAGGTGATGGAAAATAGGTTTCACGCATCCCTCAGTAACAATTCACAGTCTTGCATCTTTGAGAAAAAAAAAATTTTTTTTTGATTGTTGAAATTTTCTCTAAATGGGCATAAGAAAGGATAAAAAATATTGATGGGTGATGGAAAATAGGGTTTCGTGCATTTTTGAGTAACCATCAACAGTCTTGCATCAATTGAAAAACAATTTTTTTTGCTTGTTGAAAATTGTTCTAAATGGTATAAGAATGGTTTAAAATTACTGATAGGTGATGGGAAATAGATTTTCACGCATCTTTGAGTAACCTGTGTATCAATTGAAAAAAAAATTTTTTTTGCTTCTGAAAATATTTCTAAATGAGCATAAGAAAGGTTTTAAAATTCTTATAGGTGACGGAAAATGGGTTTTCGTGCATATTTGCGTAAACATTAACACTTTTGCATAAATTTAAAAAAAACTTTTTCTTGCTTCGATATAACGTAACGAAAATAAAAATAAAGTTGCCTTATATAGAGGTATGACTGTATTTGGTCACTTTAGGCTGTTTTCCGGACACCGGAAGTCGCCATCCTACAATTCAAAATGTTGTCTGAGGTCGATTTGTGGCTTGAGTGCGTCATAACAATTCCGGAAATACCTATATTGGGTGGTATTTGGTAATTTGCCGGTGTTTTTCAGAAACCGGAAGTCGCCATCTTGAATTTCAAAATGGCATTTGTAAACAAATTCTGGCCTCTGAGCGTCAATCTGGCTAAAGAAACACACATATTGGGTGGTATTTGGTCGTTTGCCGCTGTTTTTCGGAAACCGGAAGTCGCCATCTTGGATTTCAAAATGGCATTTGGGAACAATTTCTGTCCTCCGTGCGTCAATCTGATTAAAGAAACGCTCATATTGGGTGGTATTTGATCATTTTCGGCTGTTTTCCAGACACCGGAAGTTGCCATCTTACAATTCAAAATGTTGTCTGTGGTCGATATGTGGCTTAAGTGCATCATAACAATCCCGGAAATACCCAAGTTGGGTCCTTACCTTACCAAACAGTCCCAAGCCGTGGTGTGGCCTTTGCTGTACGTAAGAGTCGTCTCCATTCCACTCGGTCCATGGCTGCAGTTCGCCAGCTCTGCAGTCTGCGTAGGGTCCGCAGGTCGTCTTCCACCTGATCGATCCACCTTGCCCGCTGTGCACCTCTCCGTCTCGTCCCTGACGGATTGGTTTCAAGAACCATCTTTACCGGGCTGTCGTCTGACATCCTTACAACATGCCCAGCCCAACGCAACCTGCTTTTCTTAGCGGTGTGGACGATAGATGGCTCCCCAAGCAGCTCCAGCAGTTCGTGGTTCATTCGCCTTCTCCACACTCCGTTTTCCATCTGCAGTCCACCGAAGATGGTACGCAACACCTTCCGCTCGAAGACCGCAAGGGCGCGTTGGTCCTCCACAAGCATAGTCCATGACTCATGCCCGTAGAGGACTACCGGTCTGATCAGCGTCTTGTAGATGGTTAACTTGGTGCGGCGACGAATTCTACTCGATCGGAGCGTCCTCCGGAGACCAAAGTATGCACGATTTCCTGCCATAATGCGCCGTTGAATTTCTCTGCTGGTATCGTTGTCGTCTGTTACCAGTGAGCCCAGATACACTAACTCATCAACAACCATCGATTTCATCACCACCAATTTGAACTCGAGGTGGGAGGTTAGCACTGTCCTCTCGTGAACCCCTTCCTTTGATGTACTTCGTCTTCGATGCATTGATGACCAGTCCAATCCGTTTGGCTTCAGCCTTTAGTCCGATGTACGTATCCGCCATCTTCACAAAGGTCCGAGCCACAATGCCAATATCGTCGGCGAAACCAAACAGTTGAACCGACTTTTGGAATATCGTGCCACTCGTGTTAATCCCCACTCTTCTAATGACACCTTCCAGGGCAATGTTAAATAGTAGGCACGAGAGCCCATCACCTTGCCTTAGACCTCTTCGGGTTTCGAAGGGGCTCGAGAGTGCCCCCGAAACCCGAACTACACGCATCACTCGATCCATCGTCGCTTTGACCAACCGCGTCAGTTTGTCCAGAAATCCGTAGTCGTGCATAATTTGCCATAGCTTGTCCCGATCGATTGTGTCGTACGCCGATTTAAAATCGATGAACAAATGATGTGTGGGCACGTTATATTCGCGGCATTTCTGCATAACCTGCCGAACCGCGAATATCTGATCCGTGGTGGCGCGGGCACCCATAAATCCCGCCTGGTAGTGCCCCACGAACTGCTTCGCAAATGGTGATAGTCGACGGCAAAGTATTTGGGAGAGTACCTTGTAGGCGGCGTTCAACAGAGTGATTGCCCGGTAATTGCAGCACTCCAGTTTGTCGCCCTTTTTGTAGATGGGACACACAATACCCTCCATCCACTCCTCCGGTACTCGTTCTTCCTCCCAAACCTTGACAATGACCCAGTGCACGGCTCTAGCCAGTGTTTCTCCACCGTATTTCAATAGCTCGCTGGGAAGTTGGTCCACTCCAGCACCTTTATTGTTTTTCAGCCGACCAATCTCCTCCTCCACCTCCAGAAGATCGCGGGCTGGAATTCTGATGTCTTCTGCTCGTGCACAAAGATCAATTGCTATACCGTCCTCGCGCTCTACTGCATCGCCGTTTAGATGCTCGTCGAAGTGCTGCCTCCACCTTTCGATCACCTCACACTCGTCTGTTAGAAGGTTGCCGTCCAAGTTCCTGCACATATCGGCTTGCGGCACAAAGCCTTTGCGGGAGCTGTTCAGCTTCTCGTAGAACTTCCGAGTGTCGTTAGCTTGGTACAGCTCTTCCATCGCTACGCGATCTCGGTCCTCTTGCTGGCGCTTCTTCCTTCGGAGGACTGAGTTTTGGCTGTTCCGTGCCTGTCGGTATCGTTCCACGTTCGCTCTCGTACGGTGTTGCAGCATTCTCGCCCGTGCTGCATTCTTCTCCTCGACTAACCGTTTGCATTCGCCGTCAAACCAGTCATTTCTATGATTCGGGGCCCTTGTACCTAGTAGCGCTACTTCAGTGTTACCTATGGCGGATCGGATGCTCCTCCAGCCATCTTCAAGGGTACAGTGATAGGCATAAATAAAAGCCCATGTTGGGAACACTGCCAACCTGCTACCAAGCGATGCGTAAAATACCACAGGGATCGAGGTGACAGGAAGGAACGTCAAGGTAGTAGAGTAAATAAATATCGAAGTTGTCATAGAGAGATAACAGGAAGGAGAAGAAAAAAGTAAAGGTTAAAGCGAAAGATTGTTTAATAAAGTTAAGATAAATTCAGTTGAAAAGCGAAGTGTTTGTTGGAAAAATTCTAATAAAGTAAGGAAGCGGAGTCAGTGCAGGTAGTTTCTGACAGGCACCTATCGATTGATAGTTAAAAATCAACAAACAAGTAAGGGAAAGTTATGATCACGAAATACCACTCATAACACGTTAAAATTATACAGCTCTAGTGGACGGAAGGACTGTCTGAGACGATTCGAGAATTAAAGTCGAGAGACATTAAGTCTGTGGAATATTCGGACAGAGCACAATTAAAATCCGTGAGTTGCGAGAGAAGCATTGTTTGAAATTTTAAACTAAGGTACTAAATAATCGAACACTATCCAGGTACGAACTACAACTACATCGAAAGTTAGGTTAGCACGAGTACAGTCAGTAGGACGAAAACGTGTAACGCTAATCGTGAGTAAACGCAAATGAAATAACTAGATACAACATATTAAAATAACATAAAATATTGGCTAGGGTGGTTAATTTAACATCAAATTAAACAATCATAAATCAGGAGTATTTGGAAGAGTTAAAAATACACGAAACACTAATTGTAAGTAGTAAAACCATTTAACTATAATGTCTCGATAAATTGTAACCAAAATTTTAAATACAATTTAGCTTTGATCGGCTAGTTAAACGTCGATTGTCAAGGAGGTTTCATTGTTCGGTCCGAACAAAATCAAAGAATTATTTCGGATTGGATTTGCTCTTCGCAGAATGACTTCACGCAATTCCAAGATTGTTGGGGGCCACGACGAGGAGGCCTATTCGGAATGTTTATATTGTAATAAATGCGAGTCGGACGATGTTGACTGGGTTCAATGCAAAACTTGCGAGCGATGGGCTCATTTTTCCTGTGCGGGCGTGGATGAGAGCGTCGTTGAAGTTGAGTGGGAATGTTCGCGATGTGATCGGCCAGTCGATCAACAACTAACCGTTCCAAAAACGTCTAAGACGCGGTCTAAAACTAGAGCCGGATCGAAAAGCGAAGGGGGGTCTGTTCGCGGCAATGGGTCTGTTTCCGAACTGACTGATCAGCAGTTTGAGGAAGAACAACTCGCGCGTGAAAGAGCCTTTGCGAAGCAAATGGAGATTCGGGAAAGTAGACTACGTAGGGAGATGGAATGGAATGCAAAGCAGTTGGAGATGGAAAGGAACATGCGAAAAAGGGAACTCGAGGTGCAACGTATGATGCAGGAAGAAAAGCTCAAGCAGGAACAAGATCTGTTGAACGCGCAGTTAGCAGACGAACAAGCATTTTTAAAGCAGCGGAATGAAATTCGAAGTAAACTGAACAGCAGTATTCAAAAGGTTAAGTCATATATGAACGAAGAGGGTGCTGTAGGCGGTACGTCGGAACAAACACCTAACAAGGTGACTTCGTGGCTACATAGTCAAAGAAAATCCGTAACAAATAGAACAGCTAATCGCGGGGCCGTGGAAAAAGTTGAAAATCCGTTAGTAAGGCCATCTTTATCGGTTGCTGAAGATGAAGTGAGTCAGTACGATGATTCCGACAGTGACGGGGATGGAAGACAGGACTCAGACAAGAGTGAGAGCATTGGAAAAAATTCACTGGCGGCAGGCGAATCTCACCGAAGCCAAAGCGGATTTGAGAGTCAAGCTTTCAGGCTGACTCGGGAGCAGATCGCTACCAGGAAGGTGATATCAGGACACTTACCCAAATTCAATGGAGACCCAGAAACATGGCCGTTGTTTATAAGCAGCTTTGAGAATACAACCAGGGCTTGCGGCTATTCGAACATCGAGAATTTAGATCGTCTGCTAAACAGTTTGGGAGGAGAAGCGCTAAATGCTGTCAGAAGCATGTTAGTGCTCCCGGATTCTGTGCCGGAAGTTATTCGAGACCTTCGTAGGTTATTTGGCCAGCCGGAAAAACTGCTAAGAACGTTGTTGAATAAGGTCAAAAATGCACCTCCACCGACGACGGAGGATTTGAAAACTTTTGTCAGGTTTGGCATAACGGTTAAACAACTCTGTGACCATTTGGAAGCGGCGCATCTTAGTGACCACCTGCGGAATCCTTTGTTAGTGCAGCAACTTGTAGAGAAGCTGCAACCAGAATACCAAATGAAATGGGTAGAGTACAAACGAGGTAGAAAGGGAACACCACTGCGACTGTTCACAGATTTCATCACTGGTATCGGAGACGTGGCGTCTGAAGCAGTGGCCTATTCATTGACGACCAATGACACAGCACGGCATTCGAGAGTAAAACCCGCCAGGAAGAACGAATTTCTGCACGTACATGATTCTGCGTCGAAGTGCGACGATCGAACGTTCACAGGAAAAGCTAACAAACCTTGTTGGATCTGCAATCGAACAGATCATCTGATAAGGTTCTGCGAGGACTTCAGGAGGATGAACGTGGGAGAACGGCTGAAAGCTGTAGAAAAGCAGAAGCTGTGCGGTGTCTGTCTCAATAAGCACGGCGACAATGCATGTGGGTCGAAGGCACGGTGTACCGTGAAGAATTGCAAAGGCAATCATCACACACTTCTGCATCGTGTAGAGGAATCTGTTCAGCTACAGAGAGTGGAGTGTAATACTCACGGAGGCCTAGATCGTTCGGTCATCTTTCGCATGGCACCTATATCGTTGTACGCGGGAAATAAGCGATACGATACACTGGCATTTTTGGACGAGGGTTCATCTACAACCCTGGTAAACGAGGCTGTGGCAGACCGACTGAAGGCGGAAGGAGAAACAGAGCCACTCATTGTGACTTGGACTGGGAACATCAATCGGTTCGAAAATAACTCCCGGAAAGTTGAATTGACGCTGTCGGTAAAAGGCTCAAAGGAAAAGATTCCGCTGGAGAACGTTCGCACTGTGTCGGAACTTTTGCTTCCGAAACAGCATATGCGTTTCGCTGATGTTGCGAAGCAATATCCGCACTTAGCAGGGTTGCCGGTAAGAGATCATCCAACCGGACAAGCAGCGATACTTATCGGTTTGGATAACCTGCATTTGTTTGCGCCGCTGGAGTCACGAGTCGGTAAGCAAAACGAACCGATTGCCGTGCGATCGAGAATTGGATGGACGGTATACGGCCCTGAAAAGCGTAAGCCGAGCGCAAGTACGTTCCTCAATTTGCACACAGTGTCGCCAGTGAGCAATCAAGATTTGCATGATTTGATGCGAAATCAGTACGTTTTGGACGAAGCAGTTGTTTCATCGTTTCCCATACCCGAGCCGAAGGAAGAACAACGGGCGAAAGCGATATTACGAGCGACAACAAAACGGTTAGGAGAACGATTCGAAACCGGGCTGCTGTGGCGTGAAGACGAACGCCGATTTCCCGACAATTATGCGATGGCATTACGGAGGATGAAGGCACTCGAACGAAAGCTTGAAAGAGATCCAGCTTTAAAGGAGAATGTTTGTCAGCAGATCGTGGACTATCAGGAGAAGGGTTACGCGCATAGGATAACTAAGGTAGAACTTACGCAGACGCCTAGCTCGGCGGTCTGGTATCTGCCATTGAATGCAGTTGTGAATCCACGTAAACCAGGGAAAGTGCGCCTGGTGTGGGACGCAGCCGCGTCGGTAAGAGGAATATCACTGAACACAGAACTGTTAAAGGGTCCAGATATGCTTATACCCCTTCCCAGGGTTATTTGCCGCTTTCGTGAACGTCCGGTGGCGTTTGGCGGAGATATCCAAGAAATGTACCACCAGATTCGAATCCGATCTGAAGACAAACAGGCGCAACGCTTCTTGTTCAGGTCCAACTCAGCAGAAACACCCCAGGTGTACGTAATGGACGTGGCCACCTTCGGATCCACGTGCTCGCCCTGCTCCGCGCAATATGTTAAAAATTTGAACGCGGAACAGTTTTCAGGACAGTTTCCTGAAGCGGCGATTGCGGTTAGCGAAAAGCACTACGTAGATGATTACTACGACAGCGTGGACACAGTGGAAGAAGCGATGCAGCGAGCCAAAGAAGTGAAATATATTCACTCTCAAGGAGGCTTCCATATCAGGAACTGGGTTTCGAGCTCCCATGAATTTCTCGAAGCGATGGGCGAGCGGAATACGAATGATGCAGTTCATTTCAACCGGGACAAGAGTGCGGAGTATGAGCGCGTGCTGGGTATTGTTTGGGAGCCGGTTGAGGATTCATTTTGTTTCGCTTCCGTGTCTACTGCAGCGTTTCGGTCAGTTTTAGATGGCGACGAACGCCCAACGAAAAGGAGTGTCCTTAGCTTCGTAATGGCACAATTTGATCCAACGGGACTCATCTCTCCAATAACTGTGCGCGGAAAGATGCTGATCCAAGATCTCTGGCGTACCGGTTGTGACTGGGATACGAAAATTGATGCGGAATCGTTCGATAAATGGCGTCGGTGGATCGGTATGATGCGAAACATCAAATCCTTCAAGATATCGCGGAGTTATTTTGGAGACGCGAAATCGACAGAGATACAGGAGTTAGAGCTGCATATTATGGCAGACGCAAGCGAGAAAGCATATGGATGTGTGGCATACTTTCGGGCAGTCGTAAGAGGTGAAGTGCGGTGCGCACTGGTTATGAGCCGTTCTAAAGTGGCCCCGTTGAAACAGGTATCCATTCCCCGTCTTGAGCTCCTGGCGGCAGTTCTTGCTGCACGACTGTCGAGAACTGTTATCGAGAACCACAGCCTAGTCGTCGGCCGAGTGGTATTCTGGGTGGATGCTAGTGTGGTGCTCTCGTGGATTCGCTCCGATCAACGCCGATATAAACAATTCGTCGGATTCAGGATCGGCGAAATTCTCAGCCTAACGAAATTGACTGATTGGCGCTGGGTGCCTACCAGGATGAACGTAGCGGATCAGCTAACGAAGTGGGGCAAAGATCCAGAAATGCATCCTGGAAGTGCGTGGGTTCGTGGGCCCTCCTTTCTATACGAAAATGAGGAGAAGTGGCCGAAGAAAGAATTACCCCCCTCAAACACGACGGAAGAGCTACGCATTCATCTGTTGTTGCACAATGTGAAGGTACAGACGATTCTCATAGACGCGGGGCGCATTTCCAAATGGACCGTGCTCGTGCGAACGATGGCGTGCGTTTTTCGGTTTATCTCGAACTGTAGACGAAAGTGCAAAGGACTGCCGATTAAAACGCTGAAACCGACGAAGCTGCAAGCAAAGATGTTGAAGCAAAATGCGGTAGTTTGTACTATTGTTCCATTGCAGCAAGAAGAGTATGATATGGCCGAAAAATGTCTGCTGCGTATGGCTCAGGCAGAGAGTTTTATTGATGAACTAAAGTTGTTGAAACGGAACGAAAACCGCCCAGTAAGTCAGTGGCTCGAAATCGATAAATCTAGTCCTCTTAGAAAGCTCACTCCGTTAATCGATGAGGCTGGCTTGATTCGTATGGAGGGACGATGTGCGCAGGCCGAGGATCTTCCATTCGATCTTCGATTTCCTGTCATTTTACCGGATGATTCCAGGATCACCAATCTGATCGTCCAGCACGTTCACGAAAAGTGTGGCCATGGATACAGACAAACGGTAAAGAACAAACTGAGACAACTGTTTCATATCATTCATATGGATGCAGTGGTAAAGAAGGTATCATCGGCTTGCATGTGGTGTAAGGTTAATCGCAATCGTCCGCGAGTTCCCCGAGAAGCACCGTTGCCGGTGCAACGTTTAACACCAAGTCTTCGTCCATTTAGTTTTGTTGGAGTAGACTACATGGGACCGTTCGAAGTGACCGTGGGACGCAGAAGAGAGAAACGGTGGATAGCACTATTCACCTGCCTGGTTACGCGGGCGGTGCACCTTGAGGTTGTGCATGGACTGACAACACAATCGTGCTTGATGGCGATAAATCGTTTCATTGGACGACGAGATTGGCCAATAGAGTTTCTGTCGGATAACGGGACCAATTTCCAAGGGGCAAGCAAAGAGCTGGCGGCACTCATTAAGGACATCGAGTTTGATTGTGCGGACGAGTACACAAACGCTAAAACGAAATGGACGTTCAATCCTCCCGCTTCACCCCACATGGGAGGTGTGTGGGAACGCTTAGTCCGCTCGGTAAAGGAGGCACTGAAATCGTTACATGATGGCAGGCGACTTACGGATGAAATCCTTCAGACGGTGATTGTGGAAGCCGAGGACATGATAAACTCCCGACCTCTCGCATATACGTCTCAGGAGTCTGAGGAAGCAGAAGCTTTGACTCCAAACCATTTCTTGCGTGGCCCCCCCTCGAAGCGACAAGACGTAGGTATTCCGCCGGCAAATCCTAGTGAAGCTCTGCGGGATGCGTACAAACGATCACAACAGTTGGCTGGTGAGATGTGGCAGCGTTGGATTAGAGAATACGTCCCCACTCTGAACCAACGCACCAAATGGTTTGGTGAAACGAAACCGTTGAAGGCGGGTGACCTGGTCTACATCGTCGAGGGAAACAACCGAAAGTGTTGGGTTAGAGGAATAGTAGAGGAGCCTATCATATCCAGAGATGGTCGCATTCGACAAGCATGGGTGCGTACGCGAACTAAGCGCTACAAGCGTGCAGTAGCGAACTTGGCTGTGCTGGAGTTAGAAGTAGGTAACACCGAACCGAAAGTAACTTCCGGACCTGGGTTACGGGCCGGGGAATATGTTGGGAACACTGCCAACCTGCTACCAAGCGATGCGTAAAATACCACAGGGATCGAGGTGACAGGAAGGAACGTCAAGGTAGTAGAGTAAATAAATATCGAAGTTGTCATAGAGAGATAACAGGAAGGAGAAGAAAAAAGTAAAGGTTAAAGCGAAAGATTGTTTAATAAAGTTAAGATAAATTCAGTTGAAAAGCGAAGTGTTTGTTGGAAAAATTCTAATAAAGTAAGGAAGCGGAGTCAGTGCAGGTTGTTTCTGACAGGCACCTATCGATTGATAGTTAAAAATCAACAAACAAGTAAGGGAAAGTTATGATCACGAAATACCACTCATAACACGTTAAAATTATACAGCTCTAGTGGACGGAAGGACTGTCTGAGACGATTCGAGAATTAAAGTCGAGAGACATTAAGTCTGTGGAATATTCGGACAGAGCACAATTAAAATCCGTGAGTTGCGAGAGAAGCATTGTTTGAAATTTTAAACTAAGGTACTAAATAATCGAACACTATCCAGGTACGAACTACAACTACATCGAAAGTTAGGTTAGCACGAGTACAGTCAGTAGGACGAAAACGTGTAACGCTAATCGTGAGTAAACGCAAATGAAATAACTAGATACAACATATTAAAATAACATAAAATATTGGCTAGGGTGGTTAATTTAACATCAAATTAAACAATCATAAATCAGGAGTATTTGGAAGAGTTAAAAATACACGAAACACTAATTGTAAGTAGTAAAACCATTTAACTATAATGTCTCGATAAATTGTAACCAAAATTTTAAATACAATTTAGCTTTGATCGGCTAGTTAAACGTCGATTGTCAAGGAGGTTTCATTGTTCGGTCCGAACAGCCCACCTTGAGTATTTAGTAACATTTCTCGATTTCTGGACTTTTATATAAAAATCTGCAGCCGTTATTCCACACGATTGTTTGTTATTTATCACTTTTTCAGATAATTAACGAGTTTTGTCATTTTTGTTGGATTTTGTTTACTCCATTACATGACTTCTTGAATGTGTGCAAAAATGCGTTGACAAAAATAAAAGCCCACTCCCAAAAAATTATATGGAAATCATTGGAAATCTTTGAGTAACTCGTCGTTTTCACATGTTATGACAGCTAGGGCTGTGCGATATTATTTACAATCACTCAGTGGTTCAGTTGACGCGATATAAACAAAGTGTTGTTCACATTGGCACATAAAAGTCGATTTTTGTTGTTTGCACAAAGAGTTTTCATCAAAATTAAAATGGGTGGGAAAAAAATCAGCATGCAAGTCCAAAATCTAGTAGATCACGATCATTTCGCAGCAGAGGATTGCAGAGAAGTTTGGAATAAGCCGGGGAGCAGTCTGTAAAATGGTGCAGAAGCATAATACTTACGGTTCGCTTGCTGACAGATCCCGAAGAAGCCGTCGTCGGAAGACCGATAGCTGGACGGATCAACGAATCATCCAGGAAGTGAAGAAATCTCCAAAAATATCGGTTAAAGTGATTCAGGAAAACCTCTCGTTGGCGGTTTCGGCTAGAACCATACGCCGCAGATTAGTTGAGCATAGACTCAAGAGCAGATTCACAAAAAAAAAGTCTATTCATTAGCAAGAAAAATGTGATGCGGGTGTTATACACCGTCGATAGTTTGGAGCGCATGCATACAGCTACTAGGTAGTGGTCCGAATCTATATTCGCACTGCGGTAGGTGCGAACGTTGATGATGTCGGAGAAAAACCTGCCTTCGATTAAAACGTGGTCGATTTGGTTCTCTGTCTGTTGGTCGGGTGATCTCCAGGTGGATTTGTGGATACCTTTGCGGGGAAAGAAGGTACTTCGGACTACCATACCACGGGATCAAAGTTTACGCACCGATGGCCGTTATCATTAGACACGGCATGCAGGCTATCTGGTCCGATTACCGGTCTGTACATTGCCTCCCGTCCTACCTTAGCATTCAAGTCCCCAATAACGATCTTCACGTCCCGTCGCGGGCAGCTATCGTAGACCTGCTCCAGCTGCGCGTAGAACGCTTCCTTCTCGTCGTCGGGTCTTCCTTCATGTGGGCAGTGCACGTTGATGATGCTATAGTTGAAGAATCGGCCCTTATCCTCAACTTGCACATCCTTGCGTTGATCGGCTGCCACCCCATCACGCGTTGGCGCATCTTACCCAGTACTATGAAGCCGGTTCCCAGCTCGCTGGTGGCACCACAACTCTGGTAGAAAGTAGCCGCCCGGTGCCCGCTTTTCCATACCTTCTGTCCTGTCCAACAAAGTTCCTGCAGCGCTACGACTTCGAAGTTGCGTGGATGTAGCTCGTCATAAATAATCCTGTCGCATCCTGGAAAGCAGAGCGATTTGCAGTTCCATGTCCCAAGTTTCCAATCAAAGTCCTTATTTCGTTGCCTAGGTCCATGCCGATTGTTCCGATCCGTATTATCTCTTACGTTGTTTGTAACATGTTGTTTTCCGGGGCGGCTCGTTGGGCCTTCCCCAACCCCCTGTCTCGCCGGGGGACCATCGTGTCAGCTCTGTTTAGAGTCCCACGCTGCCACCAGGACGATGATCAGCCACTCCTAACATGGAGATCAGACGCTGTTTTGAGCCGCACCATCTTGGTGAACAGACGCTCGGGTTGGCGAAGCATTTCCTCCACCGCCGGAATATGGTTAACGCGCCAATGATCGCGTCGCACCTTCTCACTTAGCTATTGTCGGATGACAACATTGCCAAGTTGGGTCATTTGCCGCTATTTTTCAGAAACGGGAAGTCACCATCTTGGATTTCGAAATGGTATTTGGAGACATGTCAGAAGAAGAAATGGTGTCGAAACATTATTGACATGTTTGTTACACCTAAAAACATTCACCTGCCAAATTTGGTTATATTTGGTTGATTGGTTCTCGAGCTGTGCGAAATTCGTGTTTCATTTGTATGGGGCCCCTCCCTGGTAGAAGAGGTAGGGGTGTCAAACCATTATGGATATATTTGTTACCCCTAAAAACATCCACCTACCAAATTTGGTTTTATTTACTTGGTTATTTTTCGAGATGTGCAGAAATTTGTGTTTCAGTTGTATGGGACCCCTCCCTTCCAGAGGAGGGAAGGGTGTCAAATCAACATGTACATATTTGTTACTCCTAACAACATCCACTTACGAAATTTGGTTCAATTTGCTTGGTTAGTTTTTGAGATGTGCAGAAATTTGTGTTTCATTTGTATGGGACCCCTCTCTTCCAGAAGAGGGAAGGGTGTCGAATCAACATGTACATATTTGTTACTCCTAAAAACATCCACATGCCAAATTTGGTTCCATTTGCTTGGTTAGTTTTCGAGATGTGCGGAAATTTGTGTTTCATTTGTATGGGACCCCTCCCTTCCAGAAGAAGGAAGGGTGTCAAATCAATATGGACATATTTGTTACTCCTAAAAACATACACATGTCAAATTTGGTTCCATTTGCTTGGTTAGTTTTCAAGATGTGCGGAAATTTGTGTTTCATTTGTATGGGACCCCTCCCGTGCAGAAGAGGGAGGGGTCTCGAACTATCTTAGTCACCTTTCCCGGCCCTTAAAACCCCTATATACAAAATTTCACGCCGATCGGTTCGGTAGTTTCCAAGCCTATATGAATCAGACAGACAGACAGACAGACAGATAGAGCTGCTTTTTCATATGTTTAGATTTAAAAAACTGACGATGTACGTTTTGCTCACTGTCCCAAAAAATGTCCGGGCGAAATTTCAGCTCAATCGGACATGGTTCAAGAGTTGTGATTTTTTAAACCTCGAAAATTAGCCAAAGGGGAAGCACATGAAATTGGCAAAACCGAATATTTTTTTTTGATGTCAAATGCCTTGAAAATGCTTAAAAAGTCGAGATCTGGTGCTATCTCAAAATAAACTTGGCCGAAAAGCGTCTCTCTCGGACTTAACCGTGTTTTGGGCTACCGAGAACCTAAAATGGGACATTTTAGAATTGGCTTCAAAAATGACTCACAACTCGCTCCAAACCACATGTAAATCATTCTAATGTTTATAAGGCATTTCAAACTCGATTTTCATGAGGATGGTTTATTTATTTTTACTAGGGTGTTGCCAAACAACATTTGAAATTAAATTTATTGTTATTGCATAAAAAAAAAACGATCTTAGTAGGAACATTTTTTTTAACATTTCGTTACTCGCGCCACAACTAGCAATATAGCCTATATCTTTGGTTCCAATGAAATTGTTTCCAATGAATATTTTTCTTGAGAACTTTCCAGACATTTCCTTTGATTCAGCTTGTAGAATATTTCCCTGTGTGAACCAACCAATTTCATAAAGGGATATAATCTGTGTCAAACATTTTCAGCAAGAAGTAGGAGATGAATGAGCAATTGTCAGTTCGATTGCTTTTTTTAGAATATCATGTTTCATATGCCAAACAAGAAAAGAAAACCAACTGTATAAAATACCATAGAAACAATTTATAGACTCTAACAAGTGAAAATTATTTGAGTTGATAGTTTGAGGCATGGCCGAAATAGGTTGTTAGGTTGTTTGTTCTGTCCAAAGCGAACATGTTTTGGCCATGCCACCCAACCAAGCTTTGGTAGCTCTTTGTTCATCATTCGGATGTTACGCGTTAGACGGAGAACCAGTTTGTAGTTATTTACAGGTAACTATTTCTTAATTTATTCCATTTAACCCTCTCCCCACAATGAGAAATCGATTTCTGCCTCGAAAAAATTCCATCATACCCTTATTACTTATCAACTAAGGGCGGAGTTTTTTTGACTACGTCAATAAACACTTACATAGACGTTTTTGGTTCCTAATCCGCGTTAATAAACAAATCCGCGCAAAAACCGCGTTAATTCACAAATCCGCGTGAAAATTACGCCGTGATTCGAAAATCCGCGTAAAAAAACCTTATTTCATTTTTTACAAGCAAAACTGTCTTTGATTATCTTTTAAGGCTTTTTGAGACAAACAATCGGTAATACTAACATCGTAAATATCTCCATTCTTCTCAAAGTTGTTGATGTTTTTTTTATAAAAAAAAATATACCTCTTTCAATTGTGTGGCATTCTCTTTGAGGCAAACAAAAAAATATCTCTTGGACTCAGTATATCGGGAAATTTTTAGAAACATTTGATTTTGTATATTGAGTAAATTAAATTTTACATCATGATATAAATTATAATAATTTTGTAATTTTTTTATTACAAAATAGCACACACATTTGATATCTCGGTATTTTCTCCTAAAACTAGAAATAATTACCTATAGTTTGACCCAAAAAAATATCGAACATTGGTCAACTGGTTCAAAAGCTTTGAATTTTTGAGAATATAATATATCAAATAAAGCTGTTTGTTAAGGTCAAGGTTAAGGTTAATGAATATAGCACCCTTCCGGCATAACAAAAAAAAACCGGTTTGATTATTTTCGACGAAAATCAATCTCTGTAATTTTGAACACAATTAAAGCACTTTTGGTGACCAGTTCCGAAATAGGGTGACCAACAAACGGCTTTATTCAAAAATTTATAACTTTCGAATCAATTTATCGATTTTTGATTTTTTTCTGGTTAAAATTAGGGATATTTATATCTAGCTTTTTGGAGAAATAGCGAGAAATCATTTTTTTGTGCTCTTACATGCCATACATACAAAATTATTTTAAATTTTGTCACGTTTCCAATATAAATTTACTACTATATTTGCAATTTTTGATCTAATTTTTCAAAAAAAAATTCCATTTATGAAGTTGAATGTTTTCTTTAAATTGAAATCAAAAGATATTTTTTACGTTTTCCCGAAAAGAAAACGACAATCAAATGAAAAAAGCATGTTTTTTATGAAAAAAAACATCAATGACTTTGAACAGAATAAAGAACGTTCAAAGGCAGTTTCAATGTAAAAATTCAACGTTGTAGGTAGAACATTTATTTAACTACAAAGATGAACGAGTTACATAGTTGGTTTCATCGGTAATTTGGGTCACTTTAATTTTTAAATGAGCGCTACATCATATATGATAACTTTGTAGAAGAAAGTTTTTCCCTGTAAAATTGCTATTGAGCTCTAGACCCAAATTCCCCTCTAAATTCGGTTTCTGAGCCATTGTGCATCGGGACCTTTATGAATCACTTTAAAATAAGTAACGAGCAGCCGCAATGCTGATGATATAATTTCTGTGACGGTATGAATTTAACGGCAACAAACAGTTGAATGATTTCAATGTTAACATAATAATAAACCTTTCCCTGTATTCGACCTCATAATGAAATTCATCGAAACATTCATGAATTTAATCGAACACTTTTAGTAATCTTGCCTTACGATTCTATGTTGAATGTGTTTAGATAAAATACAAGCTCGTAAGACGAATTGATAACTTATCATGATCAGAGCACTAATGTCTATTAGCCGCACAGAATAATTATCCCACGTAAAAACTATTTCAAACTATCGAACTATTACTGCATAAACAGCAAATTTTAACCTAACAAGCGGAGTATTTAAATTTTTTTTTTTTGAACAAATTTAAAGTTATAACAAACCTTTTACTAAAAAGTCCAGGATGGAGATATGAAAAATAACTTGTTTCTTAGAGATTAAGTTTCAAAAATTTTTTTCAATATTTTTAAAATAATTATATTTCAATGGTGTTAAAAAATTTTGACAGATGCCTAAAATCAGGCTTGTTTTTTCTCCTCAGAGAATCACTAGCGTGTGAGAGAATATCTTTCACTGCAGAAATAACTGCTCTTGAACTCGTGAGCAAATCGACGCACTTGCTCGAAGAGAGCAGGAAATAGTGTATATCTGAGGAGTCTCTCCTGTGAGATAATAAACTGATGTCTGCCTTCTCACACAAAAGGACGTTACGCATAATGACTACACTACAGAACTCACTGCAGTGCTTTCACAATGAGTCTCTTGACTATATATCAAATGAACGTAGCATCTGGGTAGGAAAACAGATTGCATATTTGTCGAATTTGCTTTGCATCTCCAAACTAAAAAACACCATTCCGCAACACATTATCCTTCGAGAAAACTCAAGTTGTCTCTGTTGTATTATCACAGAAGCGCGCCCTGCAGTGTACTTCTGTGTATTCTCCCTAGAGTGGTTCGCCACTCTTGTTTCGCTCGACTGTGGTGTAAGCATTTGGAAACTCCAAAATTCACTCTTACATACCATATTTCATCCACCTGACATGATTTGATACATGGAGCAATTGATACGTATGAAAATTCCCAGTGTTTGCTCAATCTGTGTGAAAAATTAGAAAAAAAACACAGATATATTTGCGTTTCACAAAAACGGGGTGGGGTCCAGAGGGGGGCACCTTTACCAAAACTTAGAGCAACTATTCCTCTTGAATAAAATTCCAAGTTTTCTCAAATCGGCCGTTCCAGTGCTGAGAACAAGCATTTTCAAAAAACAAGTTCCGTTCCGGGTCTCAAAATTTGTTGACAGTATATAGTTTTTTTTCACAAGGTAATATTAGTTCTCTACAACTCATTCCCAAACAGTATTTCTATACAACCATATGTCTCTGAGCTACAACCTTTTTATAAAGTATATGTCGAATTGCATACGCCCTTCTAGAGAATCACTCTTAAAACTAAAAAAATATTCAATTTTCGCAGTTTACCAAGTTCAAACTATGTGTAAAGAATCATTCAAATAAAAAATGGTCGATATTCAACGATGGGTCATTTGGCATGGTATCCTGGTCAATGCTTATTGCAGTTATTTACTTTTCAAGTGCATCTGACGTAATATGGTTCTAACGGTTATTTCGAATCATAAAGCTCTCGGTGACTACCATTCTGAACGCATCGGTTTTCGAGATATGTCCAATGAAGTTTGTAAGATTTGAATTTTCATGAAATAAGGGTTTTTCGAAAGTTATTCATGATTCTCCAGCAACAAGAAATGTATGATCGATATAACACACTTCACAATCAGAGAGTTAAAAGATTGAACTGCTGGAAAAAAAGAAAAAAGATCACAAATGATTTATTAAAGTAACAAAAAAAAACACGGTGGGAAAATAAAGCAACTTCTTTTGAATCAAATAATTTATTCGAATACATTCATCATCTTCCTCATTTTTCACAAGAAACAATCAAAGCGTGAACAAAAGGAAAAGGATCCCTACAGTCATTTTCATTGCTTTTTTTTTGTCGTCATAGTCTTTTAGTGCTTGGCGTACACAGCAGGAACTCCGCCATAATAGCTACCGGAGTAGGCAACTGGCGCCGCGGCGTAGTTCAGAGCAGGGGCGGCAGCGTAGCTGTAAGCCGGAGCGGCAGCGTAGCTGTAAGCCGGAGCGGCAGCGTAGCTGTAAGCCGGAGCGGCAGCGTAGCTGTAAGCCGGAGCGGCAGCGTAGCTGTAAGCCGGAGCGGCAGCGTTGCTGTAAGCCGGAGCGGCAGCGTAGCTGTAAGCCGGAGCGGCAGCGTAGTTGTGAGCCAGAGCTGGGGCAGCTTCGACGTAAGCAGCTTTAGCATAAGTCACGGCCGGGGCAGCAGCATAGGTGATAGCTGGAGCGGCAGCGTAAGTCTGATGGTATGTGGTCTTCTCAATCGGGGTCTCCACGACGGTCTTCTTCACGGTCGGAGCATAGATTGGTTCAGAGATCTTGGCATCGTGATGTACCACCGCCGAGCTGGTGTGGGTAACTCCAGTTGGAACATGCTTCAAGACGGTTCCTACGTGGGCAACGGTTGGCTCTTCGATGATGTTCTTCTGGTAGTGAATTTCCTTCTGAGCATAGACGGTGGGTTGATGAACCACAGATGTGTACGCAAGCGGGGCCGGGGCATGGACGGTCTCACTGGGAGCGGCAACGGCGACGGCAAGGAGAGCAGACAACACCACCTAATGATGAAAAACACAGAAATTAATTTTAACCGACTGGACTAACATAGTTCTTCACTGTCACGGCTTGACCAATATAATCTAGTTTAGAAATCACTTTCAAGGACATTTACCAATTTGAACATTTTGGATGATTGTTTCACAGAGGTCTGTGTTGAGCAGTTGGTGATTGATTGAAGCTTTACGGTTTGACTGTACCGAATCAACGACCCGACTCCACCTTTTATATCACTGAAATAGAACAGACCCGAGAGCAGTCGCCTGGCACTGGACTTCGGTAAACGCGTGTCCGCACTTCTCGGGTGGAGGACCCGCGTATCGTCGTATGCGACGACAATACACACGACACGAGCGCGCGCGCGGGTGAGCGGCCGAAGTTTTTGCGGTTTGCGCTTCATCGTCACACGTCCGCTCATTTTTCCTACCTCAACAGACTATCGCGGCGCGGCTCTTGGGTTTTCAAATCGAAAAAAAAATCCGCCCATACTAAGTACCCCACAACTAGATAACACAAAAAACGTGACGTAGCCAGCCAGTGGAGCGGATTAAAGGTGAACTAATCCTGTTTAGATTTGGAGGAATGGTCCAAAAAACCGGATAGAGGCTTTTTTTTTTATTTTCGTCTTAACTCTATCACCCGTTGTTGAGAAACGCTGTTTGCGGAGTAATTAATCGAGGGAGATAGCGCCAAAAAAGAAATATTGAAATGTCATCTGGCAAGGACACACCTACAGGTGATTTCTCGGTATGCGAAGAAAGAGATTGATATTTCAGAACTATGCGAAATCGATTTTAGGGAAGTCCAATCAACATGATATTTGCTAGCGTTCAATCATTCTGCAACCTTTTACTTGATGGTTTTGATAGACAGATTTGGGTGATAGTGAGAAAACTCTACGTCTATTTTTATACCATCTGTGCCTTGTAAATTATCATTGGATTTATATCAGAATAGCACAAAGTTCTAATTAATAGCACCATGAAAATTTTCTAAAGTTAGAACGCTGATATTCATCGATGTTAACGGCTCAAACTTAAATATTTGATCGATTGTCACATAATTTTAATTTGCTTGCATGTTGCTTGTTAGTTTTAGTTGATAAATACTAAACCTAAAAATAAACAGTGATGTTTGACTGTTTGTTATTTTTTTCTTGTTTAATAAAAGGTGCTTTTTGCTTCTTGTAAATTTTGTATTCAAATTCTATATAATTTTTTACCAATTCTATTCATATCCTTTTTCCGTCATTTGGCTGTTTTGTGCTATTCTCGTTCAATTTTTCGTCTTCTCTGTTCCTTTTATTTAGCATATATGTTTGAATCAATTTTATGCCATTATCTATTCAATACCATATTTGTGTTACTTTTGCATGACTTTAGTGCAATTTTCATACAAAATTTGCAACAATTTATTTGAATTTTTTTGCCACATTCGTGCCATTTTTGTTCCACTTTCGCGTCATTCTATCCTCGATCCTGGCATTCTAATGTTGTTTGTCTTTCTTGACATGTTTGTGACGTTTTGACTCAATCATAGTTATTTTACTTCTGTTTAATTCTTGAGTCATTCTTTTTGGCAATTCATATTTGTAAAATCTCCTTTATTAATTTTTGTCCTTTTTAAATATTTTGTGATTTCGATAAACCTTTCGACACCCAATCTCTAATTTTTTCCAACTTGTGACGTGTAATACTTGATAATCCTAAGTGTAAAGAGTATCTTTTTTTTATTTATTATAACATTTATTCGGATGTGATTGTATTGGAATTTTATAATATGATATTATATTCATATATGATAATTCTTTTTTTCATTTGCTTTTTCGGTTAATTTGTTTAAGTTTACATTTAAGATATCCACATTATTTTTTTTTAATTAAATTTCACTTTTTTTAATAGATTCGCAGTGCTCAATTAAACAAACCAAGACTCACGAACTAATCCGAGATGAAATTTGGATGCGATAGAAAGAGTGCAAAAAATAAATGTTTTTTTATATATTATGAAACACAATCAAGATATTCCATGTTTTAGTGTCTCAGTGCTCTATTTTTTTAATATGTTCAATTTTTCCCATTAATCACTTTTCGTCCTGATTCGAACATTTTAAGTCAGTTTTTTTTTTCTATACTTTTAGTGCTCTTTCTACATCCCTTTGTTTACATTTGTAATCAAAAGATTGGAGCGCTGTCAGTTTATTGATTATAAAAAATGCTTCGTTCTTTTTAAAAATAGTGTTTTTGTGTTCCAAGTTCTTAATGCGCTAAACCATATTAAAACATATATTCTGCTTTTGTAAACCTCTTTTCAGCTATAACAAGGGCATTTTGACAGTTCATACAACATCGATTGAGTCGGTGGAAGTCAAACATTATTTTTCAAATTCAAAAGTAAATTATAGAAATAATAATCAGGCACTTTGATTTATTAACTCAATGCTTAGGATGTGTAACGAAAAAAAAGAGCAACGATGTAACCAGAAGCAATTAACCTTTATTATTGAGTTACTTGCCATGAAAGTTCTATTCGAATATAAATGATTAATTAGGCAATGTTGAAAATCAGCAACTTACAACTGTAATAAAAACCGCTAACGCTTCAACATCGACCGCTGAGAACGAGTAAATTACACACCAAAGTCATCAAACAATCACCGAAACATGATTAAATTCGTGATGTTGGCCGACATTCAAAATTTGGTGGTCCACTCTTGACATTGGGAACCGAAACTGTGACTCCAAGAGCCATGCAGGTAAAATCCGTCACGTCTTTCGATCGAGGTGCGAACCGAGTACCTACGCACTTTCAGCCGTGATGCAGTTCCTCGATCAGTTGCGGGGCCTGTTCAGTTGAACAACGAACAGGATCGTTCGTTACACCCATCGTTAAAAAAAGTAGTTCATTTCCTGCATCTCGACCGATCGGCCGGTTCGTATGTATCAGGTAATGTGTCTGCGTTGGTTCGGTTTCTTAACCAACTATGAGTACCTACAGTCCGAAACTGAACTTTTAGAAGTGCAAGGCCATCACGCTGCTGTTACTTCTTGTTTCGCTTCAATACACGTTGACCAGATGGAATTCGATGATTTTTTTCTCAATTAGCCGTGACGGTATGAGTGATGATGCGGGAGACCAAGCTATCATGCAATTGAACTCCACAGACCCTTGCAAGTTTATTTATTTGTCAACCAAATACACTAAAGTTTTTTTTCTACGTGGGGGATACACAGCGCATAAAGAAAACCACCTAATTCACGAAATTTGCGTAAGATTTTTTTAAAAATATTAAATTTTATTAAAAAGTTGCGTTAAATCTGAATTTGTTATAGGTATTTGATTATTTTTTGCTAAATACTTCCGAAAAAGAATTAATAAAAGTATTAGTAGTGCTATTTCCGGCCTCGGATCGAGCTGAAAATCAAGGAAAAATATAAAAAGGTTAAGCCAATTCAGTAAATATATAGTAAATGGATTAAGTAGACTTATCTGAAACTCTAAATAAACGATTTGTTCACGAAAAATCCGCGTAAATTCCGAAATCCGCAAAAAAAAGACTTTAATGTACTGTCGTCTGAATATGAAGCTTAAGAAGTTCAAGCGTTAGCATTTTCTAGCATTGCGAATATGGTTACAATAAGTTTTACGGCTGACTGCTTGCTAAACAGGAAGCTCAAATTTCCTCTTTATTGACTATTGAATCGGTTCAGTGGTAGAATGAATGTAGAAAAGAAATACTGCACAGTTTTGACTTTGCCCTTTTACACCAACTGAGTAAATAATATAAAAGTTTGTAATATATTTCAAAAATTTTAAACTGTATTTAATGATCGAATAAAAATTTTAGAATTCTGAGAACGTGAAATTATAGTACATCACGAATAAACGAATTAACCATTTTAATGCCCATCATAAAACTAAGAACATTGCATGAAAATGCCACCGCCAGGACCAAGTGGTCGAACAATGGCGTAACCGAGCTACGACACGGTACCTACGAGATTTAGCTGAGAGTGTTGACTTGCATACATACGCACGCGAGAGGCCAATTTTTCGACCCATACACTAGCCGAGCTACCGGCTTCTGTCGCACGTCACCGACGATTTGGACGGAGAAACTAGATCCGCCTCGCGGGTGGACCCGATGTGTGATTTGGCAAGTACCTATAAAAGATTGATCGTGCGAGCGGGAAGGTACAGTCAACGTTTAATCGTCCAGCAAACAACTAGTTTTAACGCGCTTATTTTCCAACGTCCCACAACACAGACCTCTATAAAAAAACAATCAAAATGTTCAGATTGGTGGTGTTGTCCGTTGTCCTGGCCGTTGCCGCTGCTGCTCCTTCCGCAACCGTGGTTGCTTCGGCGCCTGTTGCTTACGCTTCGTATGCCGCTGTGCCGGCTGTCGTCGCTCACAAGGAAATCGCCTACCAGAAGAGCATCATTGAGGAGCCAGCTATCGCTCATGTCAGCAACATTGAGAGGAAAATCCCTACTGGATATTCGCACCAGAGCTTCACCCAGTACCACAACAAGCAGGTCGCCGAGGAAGTGTTCGCTCCTGCCGTCAAGAAAACCATCGTCGAAACCCCAGTGGAGAAGACCACCTACCACACCGTGAACACTCCAGCTCTGCACACCACCTACGTCCAGCCTGCTCCGGCCGTGACCTACGCCGCTGCCCCAATTGCCAAGGCTGCCTACGTTGAGGCCGCTCCTGCGCTGACCTACGCTGCCGCTCCAGCATACGCATACGCCGCCGGTCCAGCCTACGGATATGCCGCTGCTCCCTACACTTATGCTGGCAGCTATCCATCCGTCTACAGTGGATACCCAGCCGTGTACGCCAAGCACTGAGCAGAGCACTTGACTGTCAAAACGAAATTCGGAATCATCACACGAGAAGTTATTTTTCTTTTGTTCGCTTTTTAGATTGTTTCTGTGAAAGATGAGAAAAATACAAACGACTGGATAGTATTGTACATGTAAAACTTAGCTTTTCTAATTTTACTGATGATTGTGAAAGAAATGTGACCATTGGCTTATTTGGGCTAGATGCTATCTAGAAGAGTTTTCTATCACAGGGCCGAATGTCGTATACCACTCGACTCAGTTCGTTGAACTTTGTACGATAAGCCTTTCTTCATGTATGTGTGAATGTATTCGACAGGTCGCACAGATCATCATCGGTATTAGTTTTAATCCGCTTTGCTGATTTTATATTGTACCTTAAACCATGCTCTCGTTCGCATGACTGAATAATTTAATTTCCAAACTCAACTTGTATAAATGCTTTTCAACTTCAACTCGTGCAGATTTTTTTTTTTTTAAATATGCCAAATTGGTTACCCTCAAATATCGAGTTTCGTTTTACTATAGGGTCAGAATTCGTGAAACGGAACACTAAAAATCGCGATGTCTAATTTTTTCAAATAAGTATTAAAAACTTCAAGAGTTTCACTCGGGAAGATGATTTTCCAATTTTTATTGAATTTGAGTAAATTTACAAGTTGTTGTTGTCATTTGAAATTTAGGTCAAAATTGTTATTAAACAGAGATAGCTTAAAAAATATTGCATCGAATTTGATGAAATTTTCACAGCAGATGCATCCTGAGTTGTAGTTTACGAAAATATTTTTTTTGAAGAAAAAAATATTTTTTCAATAGTAACTATTTAAAACAATATGTTGAAAATCTATGTTCTGGGGCACTGAAAAATCTGAAAAAATCACAAGTATTTTTGACGAAATTTCGAAACTGCCCTGAAAATTTCGCGGTGGTGATATTCTTTCATCAAAAGATATGGGCCTCCAAAGTTGGTGCCGCAACGCATTTTTCAAGCGAGAAATGCTCCTAAACCAAGTTTTCTTCAGTTCTCATACCAAAAAGTGCACCATAATGGCTAAAAGTAGTAGCACGGGCGATCTTAACCCACTGATGCTGTCCCCTAACTAAATTTTGCATTATTTTTTAGTAAAATGTGTAGGTAGGCTCGCGAGTTGTAAGGGGCATAAAATATACTGTCTTCATCATTAAGTTGGGTAACAGACTAAGCATATTTTGACTATTTTGCGAATAAAAATCATTTCTATTAAACTAATTTTACAAACCTTACAGAATTTTTGCATTGAACTGAAACTGGGATTGTCAATAGTAGTACTGCTCACTCGCTTCTCGCTTGAAAATGCGCTTGGCACCAACTTCGAAGGCCCATATCTTTTGATCAAAAAATATCACCACCGCGAAATTTTCAGCGCAGTTTCGAAATTTCGTCAGGAATACTTGTTATTTTTTTCAGATTTTTCAGTGCCCCAGAACATAGATTTTCAACATATTGTTTTAAATAGTTACTATTGAAAAAAAAAATTTTTCTCCAAAAAAATTATTTTCGTAAACTACAACTCAGGATGCATCTGCTGTGAAAATTTCATCAAACTCGATGCAATATTTTTAAAGCTATGTCTGTTTAAAAACAATTTTGACCTAAATTTCAAATGACAATAACAACTTGTAAACTTACTCAAATTCAATAAAAATTGGAAAATCAACTTCCCGAGTGAAACTCTTGAAGTTTTAAATACTTATTTGAAAAAAATAGACATCGTGATTTTTAGTGATCCGTTTCATGAATTCTGACCCTATAGGTACCCAATATTTCAGGCCCTTTAAAAATTTACGGCTAATAAAAGTTGCGCTAAAAATATTAAAATTACTAAAACTCATATTTCTATTTTCAGAAACCTATGTAACTATGCCTGCATATTGAATTAGAGAAATAAATAGTCAGCAGTGCTCTACAATATTTTACACATAAACCGTAAGCACTACTCGTTTGACAAAAATTCTTTCCTTTTTGTTCGCAAACAACAATCCAGGAGGTTATTACAATTTGTACGCCATGACAGAAATGAACAGACTTCCCATGCATGCAATACGTGCCTGTTACACATTTACAGAAATGACATCATTGGTACTAATTTGGCCTTTAGAATGAGGGACCGCTGATGTTATAATTCAACACAAACTGCGAACATCTATTGTATGTTTTATTCCACGAACTTTTTTTCTGTTTCCCATTCACAAAAAAACAGATATTGACGAAAATATAAATGTGGACGCTGATAATAGACCTGAGGACAATTAAATTTAGCCGCAAGGCAACAGAATCCGCTTTTACAAGCCGGTGTTATTAATAGAATCAGACCATTCGATGTCGGAGAACTCAAGTATGGGTTTATTCTCGGACTCGCCTCAGACTCTTTACGCTGAATTCTACAATACTTCGACGATTTCCTCTTAACAGAACAAATTCCTCTTAATTGGGAATACTTGGTAGGAGGAGAGTCAGTTGTTCTTAATAGTGGTATTGATATTTTTCCCCTTGTAGAAGACTGAACCACTGCGACCATTTTTTGATCTATTGTGGTAAGGAGTGGTATTGATATGGTAATAACACTGGTCAACACAGTTTTTGCCCTCAAACTGAAAATATATGAAAAATCATAGCTTTATAACCATTCTTGTGAAATTGTGCTTTTTAACCGTTTCTGTGTATTCTGGCCAAATCGGAAGTGTGTAAAGACTCCAAAGACCCAAACGAAAGTTTTACCGTAAGCAAACGTTGAACCAACGAATCCGGCGAGTAGGTATTTTGACGCACTTTTATCTTTGCTAGCGGCACCAAAATTCACAGGAATGGTTAAAAACCTATAATGTTGCATTTTTCCAGTTCGAGCTCTAGGGCCATTTTTTACTTTTGTCAACCGGCGTAACAGAATTGCGAAATACTGCAGACACCCGAGTACAATAGCTTAACATCTCTGGTTGCAGTCAGTGAGAAGTGCCACTAGAAGATTGTGATACTTTTTACTTACTTACTTTACTTTACTTACTTTAAAGGCGACAAACCGATTATCGACCCAGTGCCGAATCCAGAATACGTCGCCATGTCTCTCGGTCTTGGGCTGCTATTCTCCAATCGCCCCTAACACCTATTTCGCGTGCATCCTCGTCGACAGCACACATCCAACGAGTGTGGGGTCTACCCCGAAGTCGACGACCTCTATCAAGATTCCTGCTAAATATAGCCTTCGCTTGACGCTAATCCGGCATTCTCGCTACATACGCAGCCCACTGAAGCCTGCCGTGTTTTTTTCGCTTGACTATATCCGCCGATTTGTATGCCTGGTACACTTCATAGTTCATGTGTCTGCGCCAAACACCATTTTCTAGTTTGCCGCCAAGGATTGAACGCAAAATCCTACGCTCAAAAACACCAAGAGCTCACCGATCGCCCTTTTTCAGCGTCCATGATTCATGGCCGTAGAGAGCCACCGGAAGAATCAGTGTTTTATAGAGTGCAAGTTTAGTACGGATTTGCAGACTGCGGGACCTTAGCTGGTTACGTAGTCCGTAAAAGGCCCTGTTTGCGGCTGCTATCCGCCTCTTTATCTCACGGCTAACCTCGTTGTCACATGTCACTAATGTTCCCAGGTAAATAAATTCGTCGACTACTTCAAATGTTTCCCCATCTAGCACCACCGCAGCACCAACCTCCGACGGACTACCACGCACTCTGCCAGCCACCTTGTATATTGTTTCAGCAGAGTTTATGACAAGCCCTAATCTCGCAGCTTCCCTCCTGAGAGGTCCGAAGACCTCTTCCACAGCTCTACGGTTGATACCAATGATGCCGATATCGTCCGCAAAACCGAGAAGCATGTGTGACTTCGTAATGATGATGCCGCTTCTCTGCACACCAGCCCTCCGTATAGCACCTTCCAATGCGATGTTGAGCAATAAGTTCGATAGCCCGTCACCCTGCTTCAAACCATCTAACGTCACGAACGAGTCCGATATCTCACCGGCTATCCTGACGCTTGATGTAGAACCTTCAAGGGTGGCACGTATCAGCCTAATCAGCTTTGGTGGGAAGCCATATTCGATCATAATCTGCTATTACTCATTTCTCTTAACTGAATCGTACGCTACCCTGAAGTTTATGAACAGATGGTGCGTCCGCAAGTTGAATTCTCGAAATTTATCGGAGATTTGTCGCAAGGTAAACATTTGGTCCGTCGTGGAGCATCCCCCTCGAAAACCGCATTGGTACTCGCCAACAAAGGTCTCCTGCAACGGCCTCAGTCTGTGGAACAGGATGCGGGAGAGAATTTTGTACGCGGTATTGAGAAAAGTTATGCCCCGATAATTGCTACAGTTCAGGCGATGACCTTTTTTGTAGATCGGGCATATGAGACCCTCCAACCAGTCCGAGGGCAATTCTTCATCAGACCACACTCTCAGCATGATCCGATGGATAGCGCGATACAGCTGTTCGCTCCCGATTTTGAAGAGTTTGGCGGGAATGCCGTCCTTTCCGGCTGCCTTGCAGTATCTCAGCTCTTTCACTGCTTTCTTCACCTCGTCCATGGGTGGTGGATCCACAGCTTGACCATCATTCTCAATAGTCATCCTGCTCCTTTCGACTCCACTGTTTCCCTCACCGTTCAACAGCACACTGAAGTGTTCCTTCCAACGCCTGGCCACCTCTGTTTTATCGGTTATCAGGTTCCCCTCCCTATCGTTGCACATGACAGGGGATGACACGTTTCGATTCCTGATTCCGTTGACCTTCTTGTAGAATCTCTTCGCATCGTGCCTGGAGAAGCAACCTTCCGCCTCCGCAAGAATACGCTCCCAATGCTGTCGTTTCTTCCGGCGATGAAGTCTCTTTTCAGCGGCTCTAGCATCTCGATATCTATCCATGCTCTGACCAGTCACAGCCGTGGCCAACATGTGACCCCTGGCGCGGTTCTTCTCCTCCGTCACTCGCTGGCACTCAGCGTCAAACCACTCATTGGACGCAGCTGCCGCAGTTGTACCCAACACTTCTCGCGCTGTAGTGCTGATCGAACTGTGGATGTGCCTCCACTATTCATTCAGGTTCCCTTCAACACTTTCCTCAATCCGTTCATCAACCTTCTGCGAGTACTCTGCAGCCACTCCTTCAGTTGATAGCCGCTGGATGTTCAACTGCATCCTCCTCGTTGCCTTGGATTTCAACACGTTGGGCAGCCGGGCGCGGATTTTGGCTACTACGAGATAGTGATCCGAGTCAACGTTCGGTCCTCTGAACGACCTCACGTCTGTAACGTCTGAAAAGTGCCGTCCATCAATCAAAACGTGGTCAATTTGAAAGCTCTCCATTCGGGTGCATCCAGGTGTGCTTACGTATGCTCCGTCGTTCAAAATAAGTGCTACAGATAGCCATCCCCCTAGCTGCAGCGAAATTAACAAGCCTCAGACCATTGTCGTTCGTAGTAGAGTGGAAGCTTTCCCTACCAGTTACGGGGCGGAAAAAGTCTTCCTGCCCGACCTGTGCATTTGCATCTCCGATGACTATCTTTATGTCGTGTCCTGGGCACTCATTGTATGTCTTTTCCAGGAGCTCATAGAACTCCTCCTTTTCGTCATAGGGTTTCTCGTTGGTCGGTCGTACACATTTATTAGGCTGTAGTTGAAGAATTTGCCCTTAATTAGATAAGAGTGTGATAAAATTTTAAATAACAATATTGCCCGCTGGCCCGCAGTGGTCCACTATAGGAAAGGAATCCACTCTAGGTTATTTTAACCCAGTTAAAACCCTGAGGGAAATGTTACAAAAAATCAGGGTAATTCAACCTACAGTTAACCTCTCTTCCTTTTCAGACCACCGGCCAAATTTACTCTATTTTTGCGTAAACTAGAGGGATTTTCAGACAACTTACATCGGGAAACATCCTTTTCAGCTAATCTGCATCACAAACAATTATATGTTACTTGTATTACTTATATTATATATTACCGTGTTAATCTTACGGGTAGTCCACTATAGGTTCATGGAGAAAAGAGGTCCACTCACTGGCGTAGCTCTAGGGGGTGACACCCATGAGGAAAATTCTCATACGTGTCATTTTCAAAAAGGTGATAACCGTGAGATTAACTATCAATTAGGTGGAGGTCGCAGTAAAACCCTCGTAAATTACATGAATTTGCTTTTAAGAATATAATATCAACCGATTTTGCAAAAATGGGTAGATTTAGTGCAATTGAAAATAAACGTGCGAATTCTCACAATTTTAAATAACAAAATGATTTCACTGCGTTCCTGGTGAGGGTGACACCCAAATTTTCCGCCCCGGGTGTCACTCGGTCACACTACGCCACTGGGTCCACTAGTGGTTGATTTATTCTAGATCCGAAGCAGCTCGAACCAAAATTTATTTTCGTTTATTTTTTGCAACTAGTGACAACTATCAAACTTGCATAGCAGGTTGGTCCCATAAAATGGTAGAGATTCCAATAGTCTCATACTTTATTACCTGCATATTGCGCGAAAAAAATAATTAGGGCGTAATACTTTGGTATGATCCGAAAGGGCGTGATCCAGCTTTAGTGGACCACCGATCAGATTAAAGTGTCGTAAGAGAGACAGAGTCACAACATTATAGTAAATAAAACAAAACGACGTGATGCGCTGTGTAACTTGTCGCCGCGTGAACGAGGATGAGTTACCGGATTTGTTTACGGTTGTTTGCGGAGCGACGGAGCGCGAAAGTAGTCGCTGCTTAGAGAATAGGTTAAACTGGACTCAGGTGATGAATTAGAGCTCTAGAAAAATACTACAAGGTATACAGCCCTAGGGTTGTATGAAAAGGTGACGTGGGACTAAACACTGTAATTAGGGGTTTTTTTTGTTACAAAATATACAGAGTCTGCTGACAGAATCAATGTGTTTGCTCAGTGACTGTACGTATTTTTATTTTCAGCCTCCCCTGGAAATCAATTTTAGAAAAATATTCTACAACACTCGATAGAATATCGTTTTTTTTTTTCTTCACAAATCATTTATTTGACACGGCACAAATACAATTCAATGTTTAACGGCGCCAATTATATCGGATGACTTAAAATCTATAAGCAAATTTTTTATCCTCGCTGCCGACTACGAGCTGAAATTAAGTCTATCTTAAAACTAGCATGTATTATTCAATCAGTGTTTTGTAGTTGAATGGTCGTCTGATGATCATCGAATGAATATGCAGCATGTATGGATTTGTTCTGCAAAGCCACGATGTCATTAGCTGGGACAGGGGCTTGTAATCCTCGGGTTCTGAGGGTATTGTGCGGGGTCTAGTTGCTGGTTTTGGTTCGTTGTTGTTGTTCGCTGGTGTTCAAGTTGCCATATGGTGTGTGCCGCTGAGCCAAGATATAAAGAAAGGCCTCGGGTTTTCCTGGCGAGTTCGTGTGGGGTTCAACTGCTGGTTCCAAAATCGAGGTCTACGACGTGTTCTTGCCGTTTTGTTGAATGTGGGTGGAAAGGAATGGGACTAGACTTGGGCATGGATGGATTTCAGGAAAATGTATATAAGGGACATGTAGGGTAGGTCGCGACTCGCCAAGACATCACGAACAGGGACAGCTGGTTCTCTACCCTCGGCCCGGAGGGAAGTTATTAATTTAGACCTGGCGTCACGGTGTACAGGGCATGACCAAACAACGTGCTCTATGTCGTGATAACCTTCACCACAGGCACAGATACCACTTCCCCGAGCCCAATACGACGGAGATGCGCATCAAATCTATAGTGATTGGACATAAGCCGAGACATCGCGCAAATGAAATCTCGACCTACATCCAACCCCTTGAACCACGGATTCGTCGATACCTTGGGGATAATGGAATGTAACCACCTTCCCAGTTCCCCTCTGGTCCAAGAATTTTGCCAACTGATGATCGTATTTTGACGTACAAATGCGAAAAATTCATTAAAAGCAATTGGTCTTTCATAAATTTCACCGTTTGATGCGCCCACCTTAGCCAAAGAGTCCGCTTTCTCATTGCCCGGTATCGAGCAGTGAGAAGGGACCCACGCTAAGGTAATCTGAAACGATTTTTCGGATAAAGCACTCAGATGTTCCCGTATTTTCCCCAGGAAATACGGAGAGTGCTTAACATCTTTCATCGATCGAAGAGCCTCAATAGAACTGAGACTGTCCGTAAAGATGAAATAATGGTCCGTGGGCATTTTTTCGATAATCCCTAGGGTGTACTGAATAGCAGCTAATTCTGCGACGTAAACAGAAGCAGGATTATCGAGCTTATGAGAGACGGTTAAATTGTTATTGAAGATACCGAAGCCAGTGGACCCATCAAGAAGTGATCCGTCAGTGTAGAACATATTGTTGCAGTTGATGTTTCGATATTTATTGGAAAAAATTTTAGGGATCTGCTGCACGCGTAAATGATCCGGGACTCCACGAGTTTCTTCTATCATGGATGTATCGAAAAACACAGTAGAATCAGAAGTATTTGATAAGTTGACACGATTTGGAATATTCAAGGAAGGGTTAATATTTTGGGACATGTGATTGAAATACAATGTCATAAAACGGGTTTGAGAATTGAGTTCGATTAACCTTTCAAAATTTTCAATCACAGGACGGTTCAAGACCTCACATTTGATAAGAATACGAGAAGACAGGCTCCAGAAGCGGTTTTTCAACGGTAGAACTCCGGCTAAGACCTCCAAACCCATCGTATGGGTCGATTGCATGCAACCTAAGGCGATACGCAAACAACGATAATGTATTCGCTCCAGTTTGATCAAATGTGTGTTTGCTGCGGAGCGGAAGCAGAAACACCCGTACTCAATTACAGACAATATCGTTGTTTGGTAAAGCCTTATAACGTCTCCTGGGTGGGCTCCCCACCATGATCCGGTTATTGTACGAAGAAAATTTACTCTTTGCTGACTTTTCTTCATCAGATACCTAACATGGCAACCCCAGGTGCCCTTAGAGTCGAACCAGACACCAAGATACTTATGCACCAAAACCTGAGAGACCGTTTCACCCATTAATTGTGCTTGGAGCTGAGCAGGTTCATGCTTCCTAGAAAAAACTACTATCTCAGTCTTCTCCGGAGAGAATTCGATACCTAGCTGTAGAGTCCAAGCAGACAAATTGTCCAAGGTATCTTGCAATGGTCCTTGCAAATCGGCAGCTTTGGCTCCTGTAACAGAGACCACGCTGTCGTCGGCAAGTTGTCTTATCGTGCATGAATTTGCCAGACATTCGTCGATGTCATTTACATAAAAATTGTAAAGAAGGGGGCTTAAACATGAGCCCTGGGGAAGACCCATGTAGCTAATTAAAAAAGTTGCTAAATCACCATGCGTAAAATGCATGTGCTTTTCGGACAACAAATTGTGCAAAAAATTGTTTAAAATTGGAGAAAATCCTTGTCGGTGAAGTTTACCCGAAAGAATGTCAATAGAAACGGAATCAAAAGCCCCCTTAATGTCCAAGAACGCAGACGCCATTTGTTCTTTACGAGCATACGCCAGCTGAATATCTATTGAAAGCAACGCAAGACAATCATTCGTCCCTTTGGCACGGCGGAAGCCAAACTGAGTATCTGATAGCAGACCATTTGATTCGACCCAGTGGTCTAAGCGACGGATTATCATTTTTTCCATCAATTTCCGGATACAGGATAGCATTGCAATCGGCCTATAAGAGTTGTGATCAGAAGCTGGTTTCCCTGGTTTTTGGATGGCGATCACCTTCACTTGCCTCCAATCCTGCGGTACAATGTTTTGCACCAGGAACTTATTAAACAAGTTCAACTAGCGCCTCTTGGCATTGCCGGGTAGATTCTTCAACAAGTTGAATTTGATTCTATCTAACCCAGGCGCTTTATTGTTACAGGACAGGAGGGCAACTGAAAATTCTGCCATCGTAAAAGGTGATTCTATCGCGTCGTGGCCCGGAGACGTATCGCGAACAAGGTTTTGCGCAGGAACAGAGTCCGGACATACTTTCCTGGCAAAATCAAATATCCACCTACTTGAAGACTCCTCGCTTTCGTTGACCGTTACGCGATTCCGCATTCTTCGGGCTGTGTTCCAAAGAGTGCTCATTGATGTCTCCCTCGACGTCTCGTTTACGAACCGAGCCAATATCCGCGTTTCTTTGCTTTAGTCAAGCTTTTAAACTTGGTATCAAGCTCCGAATAACGTTTAAAGTCGTTGGCATCGTCTGTATCCCGGAAGGTCAGATACGCGTCGGATCTTTGCGTGTAGGCATCGGAGCACTCTTTGTCCCACCACGGAGTGGGAGGCGGTTCTTTGATCGTTACGCCAGGGTATTTCTTCGTTTGGGCTTGCAACGCGGCGTCGAGAATCAAGCCCGCGAGGAGGTTGTATTCTTCAAGCGGTGGATGATGTTGAATCGAATCGACCGTTTTTGAAATCATTTCCTCGTATAACTTCCAATCGACATTCCGTGTGAGGTCATACGGAATATCAATTGGTCGCATGCGAGTTGAACCGTTAGTAATTGAAATAAGAATAGGCAAATGGTCGCTACCGATCGCGTGAGGATCGAGGATTACCTTCCATGTGCAATCCAACCGTAGCGACGTCGAACATAAGGATAGATCCAAAGCGCTTGGGCGCGCCGGAGGTTTCGGGATACGTGTCATTTCACCGTTGTTCAAAATAGTCATGTCGAAGTCAGCGCAAAGGTTATAGATCAAAGAGGAGCGGGTATCATTGTAAGGGGAACCCCGAACCACACCATGAGAGTTGAAGTCTCCCAAAATCAAACGTGGCGAGGGAAGTAGTTCTATTAAATCAAAGAGCAGCCGTTGCCCAACCTGTGCTCTGGGAGGAATATATATTGAGGCAATACAAAGCTCTTTACCTTGTATTGTCATTTGACATGCGACAACTTCGATGCCTGGAATCGAGGGGAGGTTAATACGATAGAAAGAATAGCACTTTTTAATCCCTAGAAGTACTCCTGCATATGGGGTGTCTCGATCAAGGCGAATAATATTAAAATCATGGAAGTTAAGATCAATATTTGAAGTAAGCCAAGTTTCACAAAGGGAAAATGCATCGCATTTGTTTTTATTTATCAAAACTTTAAGTGAATCAATTTTTGGTAAAATACTTCTACAATTCCACTGTAAGACAGAGATAGAATCCTTCATATACGCAGTTGAATTAGGCATCGAAGGATACAATCGCTGCAAGGAGGGGCCATTGGGCAGTCAACTGCTTCAAAAATGATCTAACTGTTGGGAGGAATGCTGTAAGAAAATTTTTAATTGGATCGGGTACATTGAAATTTTCAAAAATCCAGTCCACAATGTCAGAAAATTTCACTAATCCAGAGTTTGTTTCATCAACTGGATGTGCAAAAGGAACAACTGGGGTTTTAGATGTTCCTGGCAGTGCTGGGAACTCCTTCTGGGACTTTAAATTTGCAAGCCCAGGAGGAGTTTGCTTCGGCTTTTCCGCAGCACTTTTAGATTTGTTCGTTTTATTCATCTCATCTTGAGAAACCTTAGGTCCTTTCCTGGGAAGCTTGGGAGAGGAAAGATTTTTCCTCTTTCTAGTCTCCCCAAGACAGGCAAAAGAAGTTCCCTCTAGTGGTTCGTCAGAGTCGGTTTCATCTGAAGACAACAGATCAAAGGGGTTCGATGTTATGGTAGAAGTGGTCACGGTCTTCTTAAGAATCTCAGCGTAAGAACGCTTTGAGCGCTCCTTAAGAGACCGTTTAATTTTATCTCTGCGTTGCATGTACACCGGGCATGCGGAAAGCTCATGCAGATTTTCCCCGCAGTGAATACACTTTTCAGCGTTTACACTGCAAGAAACTTCCGCATGAGTCTCCCCACACTTGCCACACCGTGCCTTATTGCAGCAGTAGGCAGCTGTATGGCCTAACTGCTTGCAATTGGTGCAATTCATAACACGGGGCACATACAAACGCACAGGCAGACGAACCTGGTTGATAGAAACGTGGCTAGGGAGTGCAGATCCGGCAAACGTAACGCGAAACGAGTCTGACGGAGTGTATACTTTTTTACCGGAGACGAGCGACATGGGCCGTAATTGCTTAACATCCAATACTTTCGCCTCGGTAGTGGATTTTTTGAAGTAGCCGACGCCGCTTCCCAGAATACACTCAACAGTCAGACTCGCATCGGTTATTACACCGTCGATCTCCACGTCTCGTGCAGGTACATACACGCGATACTCGCGTGTAAAGAGCTCAGAGCGAGCTATATCGTTGGCCTGATCCAAATCATTGACCACGACACGGAGCTTGTTTGGTCTGACTTTTGCGATTTCGGTCACGGCCTTGTATCGTGACGTCAGATCTTTCGCGATTTGTAGCGTGTTCAGTGATTTTCCTCCTGGTTTGGGCCTCATGTAGAGAACCAGTGGACCCGTTGATCCGTCTGGGTAAAGCCTCGGACGAGGATTGACTAAAGCAGGGACAGAGGGGGGGGTGAACAGGAGGGACAGGGTCGGGTGGGTCTGGAGACGGGGGATCGGGGGCTAAGGGATCCACATCCATTGCGCTCAAACTAGCGCAACAGTACAGTGGCAAAGAAACACGTACCTCTTCTTCTTTGTTTTCTTCAATAGAACAATCACCGAGTCTTTCGGTGCTGGAACGGGCAGCTGCGCAGCGACACCACTAAAGCACAATAGCTGGATGACCTTCACTGCGGATTATCAGCTTATCTTCACACCGCACTTCGCACTCTTTGAAACGCGACCGGGTAAGCAATGCCTTTTTCGATTTTTTCTACACAATATCGGTTTTATAGCGAGACAACCACTTAATGCATCCGTTATTGCCGAGCGTTCGGGACGGAATGAGAATATCGTTTATATTTGGCGATATTATGCCTGTAGTATTTTTTTGTGCAAGCAACATGTATTTGACAAGGCACAAGCATATCGTACTTGTTGAAGAAGCACCAAGAATTTCTCGTAAGGCGTCAAAGTCAGAATTAACTCTATATCCTCAAAAACCAAATATAAAAATCATCTTACAATTTTGAAATGTAAAAAGAGATTCTGAATGAATCTTAGTAAATAAACCAAAAATTCACAAGCATTCGCAGGCTCTTACTCTTCTATAAATGTGTAGACTTGGGAATTTACTCTTTCTATACTATCCGGTCACGATTATTTAGTGAATATCGAAGATAAAATTAAATAAATATCCGTTGCAAAAATTTACAATTCTTGTTGAGTAATTTATGGTATTAATATTTATGAGATGAGATGAGAACTTTCAATCACCATCAACAGCAGCATTGCAGTTTTTTCTCGATTGCACACGAATAGAAATGTACCAACAAAAGTGTACCACTGCAATACGAATAGTACAGCTGCAGTACGAATAGAAGTGTACCGCTGAAAAGTACTGTTGCTTTTACGGGCATGTTTTCTTTCAAGACATCAGTTTTAAATAGGTTCTGAAAGCAGGTTTAGAAATTGTTCAAGAATGGGGATTGTTTCAAACTTTTCGGAAAACTTTTACCTTCAAGACATCATATTAGTCTTAGCTCATGGAAGCGAAAATAAATTGACCTATTGGAACGGGGAGACTCTGTCAATTTTTATTTCGATATTGATACAGAGAATGTCACAGGAAACAGATGGTGCCCATTCACGTCGTCCGTGCTAGGAATGCTCGCATGTAATTGGTTCATTTCTCGCGTAAATTTGTTATTGAAACTTTTTATCAATTTTACCGCTTAGCAATGAAACTAGCGTGATAACCAGCATATTACAAATTGTTCTACATTTCATCTATCCAACAACATATTGGTTATTGCTATCCATCATGTGGTTATGCTGTTATTAACGATTGAAATCTGACGCAAGTTTCATTTCCAATTTTACAGAATGCATCCCAATATAGTAAACAAAGACGTAGTCCCACGTCAAAAGAGATGGGCCAAGGAAGGCCAGTAGAGTAAATGAGATAAGTAGTGGATTCGTGAGAGGGAAATTGTCTCCTACGGATTTACTCTAGGGCTAGGTTATAAGCCGTTCTGTATTAAAAAGGGAGGGTCCCTCCTGGAAAGTTGAAAAATTTTGAATTTTCGAGATATTTTTTTTACCAAAAATCAAAAAATTTTTGTCAAAAAATCTTACGATGCCTTACAAGGGAGGGAGAGGGGGTTGAAAAAGTGGAAAAATATGCTTACGTAACTATTGAACGGCCCCTCTCCGAATTTTTCGAATGTATCTTAAAGTAGGTATTTTTTCTCAGTTTTCCAATGGTGGTGTCAAAGTTAGAATCGCCAACTTGCTCAAAAACACGTTTTTTTGATGAAATCCAAAATGGCGGACAATTTTTTTTCTACTTCAAATGAAAGCTCTATCATTCCTCTGAAATTGATATGCTGGTTGTCGGTGGTTCAATAACAATTGCAAGAGAAATAAATCAATAAAAAGATAAAAAATTGCTCAAAATTCAATTTTTCCAAAAGCCGCTTTGTGTCCGAGGGGTCCATCAATATATGAAATAATTAAAGTGGTTTTCTTATTTTTTCACCACTTTCAATCATTAATAATACTCGAATAAGTTGCCCTATTTTTTAGTGGGGGGGGGGGAATGTTTTGTGATGGATTAATGATTGACTAATATTCATTCAGAATTTATATTGTTCTGCCATAAAGGGTGACATATCAACACTATTACATATATTTTAAATGTTATTCCATTAAATGATTATAAACCTAGTTGTCAAGAAAAGAAACAAAAGAATTTAAAATTTAACCTTAACCTAATCTTACACCTATCTTATTGACTATAAAGTGCCCTAAAATAACTATAGCTTTTGAACCTGTGACTTTTAGCACTCCTTGTAAATGCAGAAGTGATTCAAAAGGCTGTACAGTAAGTGCTCACCGGGTTCGTCGCTTCTACGTTGGCTTACAGGAAAATTCATTTGGGTCTCTGAAAAACTTATCTTTCTCATGGGCACCAAAATTCACAGAAATGATTGAAAAACTATAATCTTTCATTTCTTCCAGTTTGAGCTGTAGGGCAAAACCTGTGTTAGTGCTAAATCAGAGAAACAATCGCGCAAATTGGAAGAACGCACTTTTTCCTCAGGTTCGACTGTTGCGTGTAGGTACGTCGTAGTGTATTAAATCTTTACTACGATTATATCAATAATTCGTGCAGAGTAACCACGCAAGTTGGTGAATCGATCTGGAACAACCTTCTTCGTTTTGACTAGAAATCTACCTTCTCATTCACTACATGCGTCCTCGCGCTACCGTGATTCAATCTGTTTTAAGCAAACCGAGTGTACCCCTTCTGAATAGGCTAAATTTTAATTGTTGCTCCGAAGTCTCTTCTCAACCATGTTTGGCTGTAGCTTTTGTGAACAAATCTTTCATCACGAAAGAGCAATAATTCACAATCATCGACTTGGTAACATTTGAGTCCTTGCCCTTCTTTAGAATAATGCGGCAACAAAATGCCACCAGAAATAACATATCTTTGAACCTTACGTTTGCTACCAATTTCACCTAAAACGTAATGTGTGTCATGATTTCATTTAGGCTATTGAAATGATTCAAAAGCCACAATCATTACCTCGACAGTTTGTTGCATTATATCAAACAGTATGAAAAACAAAACCAAATCGGTGCTTGAATATTAAATCAACTGAACATCTATGGATTTTAAACTGTCAGGTTCTGTTTAAAAAAAATATCACAAATCGTAAACTACAAGAAAAACGCTCTGGTTCGTCTTTTTTGCAATTTTATCGACCTACGAAAGAAATTAATATAAAGGTATGTCCTAGGAAAATTATCGCGATGGAAAATATTGAAAAGAGACCGGGAAATCTGTCTTTATGATGATGAAAAATTTTCAAAACACGTGGAATGTGACAAACAATATGTAAATTTAGAAAATTTCCTGAAAGTCATTCCTTAGCGACCTTTCTCTTAATTGTTTTTGTACTTCAGCCCTTTTCAAATGTCAACCTAGATAAATTTTCGATACAATTTGAATTAATTTTTTTTTTATAATTATGATGTATTTTGATTTAATCTAAGATACGTTATTTCGATTACAACAAAAATTGTAATTGATTAAAATATATTTTTATTAGTCAGGGAAGATCAATGATATCCTAGAGTGTTAAATTCCTGCATGATGGATCTTCATATTGCAGAGCATTTTTCCGCAAAAAAATATTCTCTATTACTTCAATAACCCCCCGGACGATAATTGGACAAGCCTGAGGATAATAGAGCTGATACTCATTTATTTATAAATGTTTTTCTCAGTGTTCGTAACTCTGTTAAAAGAACGTTCTATAATTAGAACCTTTGTTCTATTCGACAGCACATTAACTCTCCGAACCCACAACGTAGATATGCTTAAAACTACAATTCCATCATAAAACAGTAACTCGGCCGGATATGAATCATAGTGAAATATTCCTCAGTATTGAATAAGGTCTATATAACTTTGATCGAGCTTCATTAGCAGACCCATTATTCCCAGCAATTATTTTCGCAACCAGTTTAGTTCACCACCCAAGCAGCCTTGACTTTCGACATGTATCAAAGTGTTAAATATAACGTTTTTGGTTTGCAACAGCAACCAGGCAGGCGCTTTCCTGGTTGTGTACCTGTCAACAAAAAGTTGTTAGAACTGGTTTACTATTACACAATCAATCAGGATCACGCAAAAAATATCCAAAAAACAGAAACCGCAAATTAACTGCTTCCGCGTTCTTTTGTCAATATGAGGTGTCCAGTTCGAACGATTAGCGAAGCCTCAGGGTGTTTTTGATCAAGCAACATCGTTATTCATGCTAGCCGTTATATCCAAGTATTGCAAAAAGTTACTTAACATTTCAAATGCACAGTGTAATTCAACGCCAGACAGATTTTCTATACATTTTGACATAGCTCCAATCTGGAAGCAAAAGATTACGAGAAATCTCGAGCTTGTTTCCGCAGGTGTCATCAATTATAAGCATCATCGTCATCGTCGTATGCTAAAATACTTACGTTAGTTCACAATAAACCACTAGCTAATGAACCGAATTCCGCAAAAGTGCCAGCTCATTACTACTTATTTAATTCATTCATTATGCCCTGCATCAATCGCGGATTTCTTGTTCGAGTGCGCGTCCGGTCATGGGCAGAGAGCGAGCTCACAATCGCTGCTCCATCATCAGTTCCGCTCCCAGTCGAATCGGGTTCGTCGCTTACTGCTCGCATTCATTCGCGATCAAAACAAATCGGTGAAGGTTCAAGTGCAAGTTTGCGCTAACGAAAGTAAAAGTGACATTGTAACACCATCACGAGCGAGCGAGAATCTGACTGACTGACATAACTGTTCGTTAGCACATCGTCATCCGAGGCATCATCATCGTCGTTGCCCAGCAATCGTCACTCAACAACAGCAAGGGTTGCACTTTTCAATCACGCTCCATTGCGCGCCAGAAACACCAGCTAATTCCTCAACCTAGCGGCCGGCAAATAATAGCCGTCGAGCAAAAATGACAATGTGTGGAATTAGGTGATTTTATAAGGTTGCAACCGCAGCTGATTAATTGGCTCTGATTGGATCTAACGGTTTTGTTTTGTGTCAGCGGATTAGCTTGTGCGGTGTGTTCAGCTGGGTAAGCTTCTTTGAGCTAGCTCTGAAATTAGAAGATTTATTATGGGTGGTTTTAGTATAAATTCTCAATAATTCCGGAGATTCGAAGTAAGAAAGAAGAAGGCAAGATTCCATGGGAACTAGTGGAGGTGGAAAAAATAAACAAATAAACAAGCAAAAAGTCACTATGCGTTGTATCAAGGTCGACAATTCTGTCTAATTGACTTGTAAAACGGATACGCTACCCTTCACAGAGAGGAATTCCTAAACGACATGGTTGAATGACTTAAAAATCTTATTGTTGCTCTACAGGCTTCGGGCGAACTATTTTAGCTACCGATATTTAATATAGTTATAAAAGAAATCAAAATGAGTTAGCTAATAAATAAAATTGGCAAAATATTAAACTGCCAAAAATGGCGAAAATTTCCAAAATGCTCAAAATGCTAAACAAGCAAATTACCTCAAAATTATACATTTGTCATGTCATGCTAGAAATGTAAGAGTGTAAAAATTAATTTGTAAAGATTGTTAAAAATATCAAAAATATCTCAAAATTTTGTCGAAAATGTCACTAAAGTTAAAAATATCAATTTTTCACATATGACTAATATAATAAAAATGTCAAAAAGTTTGAATTGTTGAAAATATAAACTATCAAAATTTTTGAAAAGTAAAATATCTTCCATGTGCGATCGAATGTTTGGTGCACGAATCAGACAATATCAATAAAATTAATATTAGGTCGCCGTGAAGTTAAACCAACTATTGCTTTATTATAAACAAGACAGAAATAAACATTTTTTTAGACCACTTTGGAAGATTTGGACCACTGCGACCATTATTTTGATCTTTTGTGGTATACCTCTTCTTTAGTCTAGGTACTCGTGGCAGACATATCACTATTGATGGAAGTGATCGTCGTTGTCATATCGCACCCTTTCTCTCAATTAGGCACTGAATTTTGTATGAAATGTATTACCTAATAAACATAAACAAACTCCTTATTGTGATAAAAAAAAAGTTAAAAAATAAAATTTAAAATTTAAAATACCTATGTCATAAATGTAACATATGTGATACGACAATAAAAATGTTAAAATATCAAAAATATCTTTTTTTTTTTTTGGATTTAATATTAGAAATGCTAATTTATCAAAATTCTGCCACCGTTTGTTGATTTAATGTTTTTATCAGTCCAGTAAAGGGTTTGGAAGCTTAATAAATCTATCACGCGATTGTTTGTAAACTCATGCAACATTTTCAAAGCTTTTTCCGAGCAGAAAGCTCTGATCACCGAAAGCTTAGCCAGTTCCATTGCCAATTAAATGCCGCAGAACCGGTTGAAGGTAGGTACGTGAATATGAAAGAATAATAAAAGGCGCATTACTGAACGAAGTAAAGCAACAATCGGTTTTCTTCTACAACAATGCGCAGGAAAAATATTAAATATGCCTAGGCTGGAGTTATAGAAAAAAAAAATTTAAAAATGTAAAATTATGACTTGGAAATCAAAAGTTTTAAATTAACATACTTGATTTTTTTAATGCTAATTAGAGAAAAAATAACAATTTCTTGCGAAATGAGAACATTCGGGGCAACAATTAGCTTCTATTAAAAACCCAGAAAAAATACTTTTAACTATTCTAATAGGATATAAGTGGAAGAGAAGTTGAAGTATTCAAAATATTCTTCGGAATCAGATTCACGTGAATTGATGATACCAATGGAAAACATTGCTGCACGGACTTTGACTCGCTTAATAACTTAACCTTCTAATTTATTCACATTTACTAACACGCGTTGAATCATTGCTACGACTAAGTAATCTAAATTCATATTACATTCTGTAAACACACTAGCATTGGGGAATTCCCAATCTTACTTTTTATTTCAACAATCGTTCAGTTCCGCCTTCCGCTCAGCTGGATACTCACAAATGCGCCAATACGTCTAGAACTGGCAAATGATTGCCGCCCCCGCACTGCATCGGTTGTCGTGGGGGTAGCTTTGTTTACCGTGCATTAAGCGTGCTCGCGCGCGGAGTTCTGTGGCCTAGATCGGCACCAATAATGGCTGGCACTGGGGTTTTCCAGCTTTCATTGTAAATGTACAAGCGATTCTGCAATTGATTTCATCGAATCAATTGTTTGGGTTGGAATTCCCTGCCCCTCTGAACGTTGCTCTTCCTTGAACGCATTATGTTTCTTAACGGTATCTTGAAAAATATTATAGAAGACACAAGGTCGTTCTATGAATAAAGCAAAAGTCGAATAAACAGTAACCGAAAGTGTAATAAATCATAAACTATTCGGTTGGCTCTGACAGAATCTCAATTATAGCTTTTGAATAACGGTATCAGCACAATTCACATCATCATAAGATTGAAACCTGCAGCCGGCTTCGACGGACAGGTTTTACGATTACCGTATAATTCTAACTCACGTGCCGCCGGCCGGATAAAACGTGCTGCTACATATGCAGCCAAATTCCTGCTGCGTCTTCGAGTTTGGGTGTTTCAAGCCTCCACATGATTCAGCTAAACTACAGCATCTCATCCAATAAAACCGAACGAAGACTAGGAGGACTGAACGCGGTCGTAATTTACACACGAATGCGAATACCGCACAAGGGAAACGTCGTCAACATCCACCGGTGGAACGTGAATGAGTTGTCATTCCGAGACCTTGAATGGGCTTGTTTGATATAACATTCGGTGCCCTTGGAGCTGTATGGCTACCGTCTGCCGACAACATGATCGTGTGGGGTGTAGAGGTGTGATAAAAAATTGTTAGGCGGGCGGTGACCAAATCGTGAAACTGAAAATCAAAAATAATGTTAACCGGGCAGACATGAAAACACATGTTCACCTAACGGCAATAAAAGTGACATGTAATCATACCAGTTTAACTATTCGAATGACACAAATTTATAGCTCTCTTAGAATTTAATTCACCAGTGTGTGAAAATATAAGCATGTTTGGTAACCTATCTATCTTCTATTGTTTGGCAATGATGTTATGACAACAATTGCGGCGTTTTTTTTTTAATAAGGCGGATGTTTTGTGATGAATTAATGATTTTCTAATATTCATTCAGCATTTCTATTCTGTGTTCTGCCACAAACGTTAACAAATCAACACTATTACATATATTCTAAGCTTTATTTCATTCAAAGATTTTAATCGCTTCCGAAGTTAAGTGCATATAATTCTAGGAAAATTGCAAACTTACTTGTCAAGCAAAAAAACGAATTTAAAATCAAACCCAAACCTAATCTTACACCTATCTTACTGACTATAAAGTGAGCTAATCGTGGTAATTGAGGATTGGAACGATTTCTGTCGGAACTTATTGATAATTTGGTTTGACATAGGTATTTTCTAATGTTTCCACATTATAAAGCCTGTGTAGTTCATTCGTGCCAAACCAGCGAGGGCGTCTCAATATCATTTTCAGAACTTTGTTCTGAATCCTTTGAAGCATCTTCTTTCTGGTTGTACAACAACTTGTCCATATGGGGACTGCATATAACATTGCTGGTGTAAATATTTGTTTGTAAATTAACAGTTTATTCTTGAGACAAACACTAGAATTTCTGTTGAAAAGAGGATACAAACATTTCATATATTTATTGCACTTTGTGTGGATATTCTGAATGTGTTCCTTGAAGGTAAGATTTTTATCATAAATTAGCCCTAAATATTTAACTTAGTCAGACCAATTTAAGATTGCACCGTTCATCTTAACAACATAAATTGGACATTATTTATTTTCACTTAATTCGGACATGTCCCAAACATGCCGGAAGTGACTTAAATGGTAACAAATATGCCAGAAGGGATGGTAAAGACAAAATTTCGGAATATAAATTGAAAACGGACACCAAAAAAGAAAATTCCGGATAATCGAGTCTAAAATTCCGGATAATCGAATTCCGGATAATCGTGTTTCCGGATAATCGAGTCTCCGGATAATCGAGTCCAACCTGTACCTCTTCAGGAAGAAATTCTTGAGTGGTGATCTGATCATACTTTTGTAATACTTCATTTTCAATAGGACTCATTACGTTCAAATTGAAATTAGGAACACTCTCAAACTGCTGAGCAAGTTTCTGAGCGTTTTTGTTCATTCGTAAGAAATATTTGGTCACCGTCTTTGAGGAATGGAATGGGCTTTGAAGATTTCTTAAGAACCTTCGAAAGCTTCCAGAACAGTTTGGAATATGGTTTTAGTTGTTCAACTTCTCTCATAAATTCTCATTTCGCAAGAAAGTGAATCTATGTTTGATTTTCGTTTGTAAATCTTTGAAAATAACTTTCAAAGCAGGATCACGAGTTCTTTGATATTGACGTCTCAGTAAGTTTTTCAAACGTATAAGAAGTTGAAGCTTGTTGTCAATAACAGGTGTATTAAATTTCACTCTAGCCTTAGGAACTGATAAGTTTCGGTCATTGAGTATTAAACTGCACAAATCATCCAATGCTCCGTCAATATCAGCACTGTTTTGTAAAACAATATCACAATTCAAGCTTTCTTCGATCGTGGTACAATATCGATCCCAATTGGCCTTGTGATAATTGAACACAGACCTAGTGGAATTTAAAACAGTTTCACGGGATATGGAAAAAGTTATAGGAAGATGATCAGAATCAAAATCAGCATGAGTTAACAAATCACTGCATGAATGACTTTGATTTATTATTACCAAATCAATTTAAAGTCATTACTGAATTTTAGTTTCATAACAATATTAGTTGTAAATTTTATACCTTCTTGAGCAGCCTCGTACATCGAGTTACAGTTCAACTAAGCGGACATTAGCTGCAGCATGGATTGTTGTAAGTAGTCAATCTTCTCGGGAGTAGGACTACCTAAATCAATACTGGCTGACTATTCAGCACCAAACACGAGAGGCTTGTTGCTGTTTGAATTCGAAATATTACCTGAAAGGACACTAGCATAAGAAATGCCTGATAGTGCCTGAGCAGGATTAATTGTTTTCAGTTTGTTGTTTTCTAAATTTGAATCATTACCTACAGACACACTAGCTACAGGAAATGCTGGTGATGCCTGAACAGTATTGAAAATCTTTTGATTACCCACATGAATATTATTGACAATAGGTTGTTTTGAATACCTACGCTGTCTGGAAGAAATAATCTTCAACCTAACAGGACAATCAAAGAAATTTAATTTGTATTTACCCCCACACTTGACACATTTGAAATTATCAGTAATCTCTTTCACAGGACAGATGTCCTTTGTGTGGGAAGAGTCACCACAAATCATGCATTTTGTTGTCATATGGCAGTTACGAGTTCCATGACCATAAGCTTGACAATTCCGGCATTGCGTTAGATTATGGATGCCTCCATGTCTCTTGTAGTTTTCCCACTTTATTCGCACGTTGAACAAAACACGTGCTCTTTCTAAAAACTTCAAATTACTTACTTTGGTACGATCATAATGAACCAAGTAATTTTCCTGGTGTATTCCAGTATTATTAATATTTGCATTTGATTTACGTTTCATCAAAATTACTTGGTTGGGGGAAAAACCAAGTAATTGTGTCAAGACCTTTCAAAACAGCCTTAAACGGTCTCTCGTTTTTGGCATCATAGGTATAAAATTTGTACATCTTTTCAGTCAAATACTGTAATAGATGTTTATGGCCTTCAGAAGATTCGGCCAAAATACGAATTTCGCCTCGGCGGCCAATTTGAAAATTAACTTTCACATCAGAAAGAATGCTTTAAAATTTGCAACTATTACCACAATAGGTGGAACTTTAGCTTTCTTCATACCGGCATTTTACTCAGAATGAGAAGCTTCAAATTCTTGATCCCCTATAGTAGAAAGAATTTCATACCAATTGCTTTCTGAATCACTCGGAGGAGAAGCCTCACGTTTCCTCGTAGTCGCATCGAAGCGAGCTTTTTTGGTCCTGGCATTTCCGGACAAAATTCACTTCACTTTCACTTTTCACAAATTTTGTCAACTCAAATTTACACATTAATCACTCGTTAAACATTAAAAACAAATTCAATACTTTGTGATCCAACAGATACTCTTTAAAAAAGATTACCTGTTGAAAGCGGAAAATTTCCAATATCTCTCGGTAGTCTAAGACAAGTCTCGAGCTGTTGGTAAAATGCGACCGTTCTGCAAGGCAGTTCAAGTCGTACTGAATACTTTGTTCCTTCAAGCCCGTCACCTTGATTCAGATCGTCCAACTTTTTCTGAGTTTGTTAAGGATTTGACGCAGGATAAACATTTGGTCTGTTGTTGATCGGCCTTCTCGGGATCCACACTGCGGTACTCCAACAAAGGCTTCCTGCAACGCTTACCTCAATTTATGAAACAGAATGTGGGGGAGAATCTTAAAAGCAGAATTGAGGAGTGTTATACCTCGAAAATTGCTGCAATCGAGTCAGTGGCTCTATTTATAGACCGGGGTATATGAGTCCGTCCAACCAGTCCGCTGGCAATTTGTCTTCGGCCTAAAACTTTTTAGCTGTTTTCCGAGCTTTCCTAACTTCTTCCAAGCTTGGCGGAACCACAGCTTGTCCCTCCTTCTCTATTTCTTACCTGTTTTTATCAACGACTCTATCCTTTTCGCCATTTATTCCTTCCAACGCATGGCCACCAGTGTCTCATCGTTTATAGGGTTGCTCACAAATTGCAGTGATTGACACAGCCCGATTCCCGTTTTCGTTAATCACTTTATTGAAACTTTTCGTGTCGTGCCTGGAGAATCGAACCTCCGTCTCCACAAGAGATCGTTCGCAGCGCTCGCGTTGCTCGCGTTGATGAAGTCTTTTTTTAGTCGCTCTAGTCTCCTAATAACTCTCTCTCATCTGGCGTGTCACAAGATTTGCACGGGTCCGGTTTTTCTCGCCAGTCACCTTTTGACACTCTGCGTCGAACCATGTGGGGGTTCCTGAGGTAAAACGCACCAGGTAACAAAAACAGAGTTCATTGTTGTTAGAGCTGAGAGATAAAACCAATACTATATACTGATCAACATATCAATACCATTATTTATTCGTTCGAACTCGCATAAGATGCTAAAACTTTATAGAAAATGCATAATACACATTCTTTTAAGTAAGCGAAATAATTTAGAAAAGTCACCAATCGAAGCAAAATACACCCTAGCAGGGCAAGAAGCACCATGGCTCATTTTGTCATCTAGCGAATAATGGCAAAATGATTTTCATACACTCGAGGGGCATGATTTTTGGAAATGCCATTTTTAAGTACCACCTACACACTGATCGCAGCTGTTCAACGGTACATGACCACTAGGGTGCCAGGCAAAATGGTCATCTCGAATTTCAAAAAAAAAACCCTATACAAAATGTTCACCTGCTCGAAAAAACACCCTGTGCAAAATTTCAGCTCAATCGGACTTAAAATGGGGTGGGCGCAAAGCGATTGAAGTTTGGCTTTTTTGAAAACCGAAAAATCACCCAAGGGGGGGGGGGGGGATACGTGAAATTTCGGTTTTCGAAAAAATTTTTTTGATGCCAAATGACTTAAAAACGCATGAAACGTCGAGAATTGGTGTCATCTGAAATTTTTTTATTTTTTGCAAAAATTTACTCTGGGACTTAGTCGTTTGTTCAATTGTGGAAGGCGGAGTTTAAAATGTTTAGAATTTATCTTTTGAAATTGATTACTAGTCTCTCAAAATAGCTTCTATAATGATATACACTATAACTAGTTTCAAATACAGTATGTTTCATTAGGGTGGTTCATTTATTCGGCATAGGGTGGTTCATAATATTGTGAAAAATGAGTATAAAATGGAAAAAATCACTTTTCACTGAATACCCATAGAAAAATTCCTGAAAATATAATGAACTCCGCCTTTCACAATTGAAAAAACGACTAAGTCCCAGAGAGTGAATTTTCGCAAAAATTTTTTTTTCAGATGACACCAATTCTCGACGTTTCATGCGTTTTTAAGTCATTTGGCATCAAAAAAAAAATCGAAAACCGAAATTTCACGTACCCCCCCCCCCCCCCTTGGGTGATTTTTCGGTTTTCAAAAAAGCCAAACTTCAATCGCTCTGCGCCACCCCATTTTAAGTCCGATTGAGCTGAAATTTTGCACAGGGTGTTTCTTCCGAACTATACTTCGAAACTGTCCTAGGATGAATTCTATAGCTTTTCAAAACAAACATTTAACAATGCAAAACTCGTAAATATCTCCAATCCTATGTTTATATAAAAATATTTGAAAATTTTGTGCAAAAATTAAAATCAAAATACGTTGAAACACTAACGACATCTGCCTTGTGGTGCCCCAGTTGCACAGCATAATTCTTGCCGTATCGATGTTTTATCCATGGGCGCAACTACGAGGGGGCTTGGGGGGCTTCAGCCCTCCTAGAATTTACCAGTGAATGATTGTATTCAATATGAATTCATTCCATGCTTCTTATCAGAGCATCAAAAGCAACACAAATTGAGATGTCATCATTCATTGGTAAAGAACTAGTGCTACACCCATAATCGATTCTCAAACCTAGCTCTCTTACTTATTTTACCAACCAAACGAGAGCCGTAGTGGTTCGTGCTGTATCAAGAAGTTGTTGTCATGCTGCTCGGTTTTGGCCTGTGTTTCGCGAGTTTGCCAGACGTCTCGCACCCGCAAGTCTCTTTCGATCTGATCGAGCCATCGTGCACGCTGCGCCCTCTAGTTCTGAACAGGGTTGCTGAAGAGAAGTGATTTCACAGGATTATCGTTCGACATCCTTACGACGCGACCGGCCCACCGCAACCCATTGACTTTCGCCAGGTGTGCAAAGCGGTTCACTCCAAGCAGCGCGTGCAACTCATGGTTCTTGCACTGTCGCCATTATCCGTCGTCCGTCTATACTCCACAATAGATAGTCCGCAGCACCCTCCGCTCGAAAACTCCAAGAGAGTTAAGGCCCTCCGCCAGAAGCGTCGTTGTATCGATTCCGTAGAGGACTATCGGTCGTATCAGGTACATCGTCAACTTTTTATTTTGTCGCACTAGACTCGATTGAAGTGATCATGCCCGAGCCAAAATCCACACCGCAATTGGTGCGTACGTTTGTATGTCTGAGAAGAACGTCGATGAGAACATTGTCAATTTGGTTTGTTGTACGTTGGTTAGATGATCTCCAGGTGGTTTTGTGGATGTCCTTTTTGGAAAGTAGTCTGCGGAAAGCTCCGGAGTTGACGCATCGCTGGCCGTTGTCGTTCTTCGCGGTGTGCAGGCTGTGCGGGCTGATTACCGGCTTATATATGTCTTCTCTACCGATCTGCGCGTTCATGTCCCCGACGACGATCTTGATGTCTCTAGGCGAGCAGCTATCGTAAAGTTTCTCCAGCTGTGCGTAAAACTCTTCATTCTCTACATCGGGTCTTCCTTCGTGAGAGCAGTGTACATTGAGGATAGTGTAGTTGTAGAACCGGCCTTTTGTTCTCAACAAACACAACCTGTCGCTGAACGCCTGCCACTTGATTGCACGACTCTGCATCCTGCCCAGCACTATAAAGCCAGCTCATTGGCTGCACCGTCGCTCTGGTAGTACTGTGCCCTACGGCCACAAATCCGCCGTACCTTTTCTCCTTTCCGGCAAAGCTCCCGGAGCGCAACGATTTCGATGTGGCGGTTTCTAGCTGTTACAGCCGAATCCGGTCGGCACCCGCTGCGTTAAGCGATCTACTGATACATGTACCGAGCGTCTAATCGTTGTCCTTATTTCGTCGGCTAGGCTAGTGCTGGTTGTTCCGGTTCGTTTTCAATTCTTGATTGTTCGTAGTATGTTTATTTTAGCATGCTGCATTGCTAGTGTGCGATGCTTAGCCTCGCGACGAGGCTGCCGTCTTGGGTGTAGCTGGCGAGACACCGCATTTCATAGTTCAACCGTCCGCTTCGGATCAGTCGCTGTTTGAGCCGCCTCTATCTATATGGCATTATGTCTGGGGTCTATTTATGCCAACTAGTACGGGTGTACTACTGGTACGCACTGCCCAGCCGTTTACCAAACATAGTTCTCCTCAACATCGAATCAGTATTGCTGAAAAAGGTTGGCGTTGACGCTGTGGTCAAGATATTGAATAAATCTTCGGTGATTCAATCCCGATTGAAGTGATTTTTTTTTCTACTGTTACGACACTATTTTATGCGTTTTTAAATAAGCGCATTTTTATTTTTTTTTCGCTTTTTTTAAATGAAATGTATGAAAACTAGCCCCCCCCCCCCCCCCCTAGAAATTTTCCTCAGTTGCGCCCATGATTTTATCGATATCAGTGCTTGGTTTCTCGGTGACGCGAGCGCCACATAGCGGACACTTAGCACTTACGTTTGAAATTACGGCTTCAAATTTTTACAAATTGCTTGAAAATAAGATGAACGTCTGCTCTCTATGGTTATTCGTTTTTCAAGATGATGGGACACGGAGTCTTTGCCACAGACGGCCACTTTCACCAGTGAGGCGTTGCCTGGTTTTGCAACACAAGCTTTTCTGGATCCTGGCAATCATAATCTGCAGACCGTGTCTAGTTTTCAGTGTGAAAACAGCATTCCACTGAGTTATCAGAGTGCCTTAATCCCCGCTGTAGGGGAAGCACAGAGATGCGATCGGCATCATATCCGACTTAAAATTAAACACCAATTTCCCTGTTGAGTACAGCATATAAATTATTGAAAATTTAATATCTTCTCGTTTTGCGCAAGAATTAAATATTAATTATTATTTTTGCGCCGCGATTGTTCCATATTTGTTCAGTGACAACTCCTTCAACTCCTCATTTGCACAATTTTTTTTTTTAAATTAAAATATCTATCTGGAAATAATCTGAAGACACTGGAAAGATTCGGATGGCATCTGAGGTCGATTTACGGTCATTGTGAGATTCAAGAAGTTGACTCCGGTTCCTGGAAAAAAGCCAAGGATGGCTTAATACCAGCTCAGCTTGCCGGAATTTATAGGCCGTAAGTTAACCCCAGTTGCCATTTTGAATCTTTTCAGGGCCACCACATTATTTCCAAAGAGTTATTTTATTAGTGTTGGATAAATTAACATTGATAAATATAAGATAGTTTATTGTAAACCGTTTTCAAAAAAGTAGCTGAAATATAGTTATTTTGAATAGGTAATTTACAATTTCTAACCTGAATCAGCTCAGAATAGCCCGTGAATATTTGAGTTTTTTTCAACTTTGAGAAGCTACTGCGTCCACGTACAAAACTAAACTTAGTTGATGTGATTTTCTCTGTCAAGCAGCGTCTATTGAGATTCATAAAAGTATTTTCAAATAATAGAAATGTCATTGAATTTAATTTAAAGCCGAGAAATGCTTAATATTTCAAATGATGCCATATGCCATCGCCATTTATTCTGGTTAATATGCCCTTCCAAATATGAAGATATTATTCATTGTGTCTTAAAAGTGTTGAGAAGGGCTAAAATTGCGCACGCCTTTTGAGTTAATAGCGACGCCATGCGAGATTGCTAATAAGTTCCCTATTTTGTTTATTTATTTTTTCATCGAATTTTTTTTCTCATGTCCTTAAATAAATGTAATATTTTATCTTCTCTCTGTGGTGCTCATTGCATCGTGAAAAAAAAAATAACCTTTGATGAGGAGACTCTCACAAACTTTCGAGTTTCACAACGAACTCTTCGCTCTACTTGACTGCTACAGCGAGCTTTCATCATAGATCATACTACAAAAGTGTTACAAACCTATGACAGCCTGTATTCGTATCGTCTCTGTTGTGAAAACTTGTTTAAACCATCAGTTTAGTTTAAAACAAGACCTAATATTACGGCTCCTTCATAAATTATACTGCACACAATTTATTATTTTAACAATTGTCTGTTTTAAATTAAACAACTAAATTAAATCAAATCAATCAACCAAAAACTTGCAACCTCCAAGGCGCAAAAAACAAGTATCCCATATCCTTGAAGTAAACCCAACCGCCATTTATTCTGCTGGGAAACCCCATCCGCCTGCAGAACTTCTACGAATTTCTTCAAAGCGAAGCGTCCTTCTGAAATCCACAGCCGCAAAAGAAATTCACTCGCTCTCTGTCATATTAGGTAATCACGGATCTTCACGCGCAAACGGTATTGACCTCTTGTGGTGCTGTCTGTTCAGAAAATACGTATGCAGTTGACTCATGCCGTTCACGCCATTCGTTCTCAGTGCAAGCGGCCGGCACGGTTCATGAATGAAATATACGATCGCGATTGCATAACAACTACGGCTCTACGCTCACGAGATTGCGGAGCAGTGGAAAAACCCTCAGTACCAACCTCAACGCAGGCTAGTAGCCGTGCGCGCCTTGAGAGCCAATAAAGGCTTCAAATCAAAACAAATCAGAGTGGGGCACGAGTCAACCGGCAAATTAACGCGGCTAAAATGACTACCACGAGCCAGCCACGGCTCCAAAATTTACACGGCTCATTTGGCAGTGCATTACTGACGTTTTGCTCTCACTTTTCCTCTTTGTTTTCGCTGGACGTTTTGGTCCGGTACATCGCGGAATGGCCGATTTACACAGTAACTTACATTCGTTTAGGCGAGAGCAATAACCCCGCATCGTTCGCTTATGGAATTCTCACTCCGGCCTCGTTTTCAGTAATTTAATCGTCCTTTGTTAGTGGTGCATCCTGCATAATATGATTACGTTGAGGGTTTAAGCATAGGAAGCAAAAATTAGATTTAGAGCCAACAAGCGCAAGCTAGTGGTTTTATGTCTATGACTTCATCGGTGCTGATCATCAATCTACTTGTGGTAAACTTCCAAGTTCCGATGGAGTGGTTTACACGCATAACCTGCTCGCAAAATGAGTCAAGCTGAGTTATTTCATAATAGGATTTGGCTGTTAGTAAAGTTTCCATAAATTTCATTTCGCCTGCTTCACCTGGACAGCGATGATTTTATTATCTTCGCTATTCAATTTTATTTAAAGCGCACAATGCATGCATCGTAATTCAGGTTTTTTAAGTTGTTTTTTTCACCCACTCGTGCCCGCTTCTTGTGTGTCAACTACTGTGGCGTATTACAAGTTTAATGTATTGACGGGAAAAATTTCAAAAAGTAAATTTAATTAGAACAAAACTGTTTCCTTTTTTTTGGTTTTATATTTATACATATTATTGCCATAAATTTTGCTGAGTTTTCGACTGTTGGGATGTTGTGTACTTATGTTATACTTTCGGCTGAGCAGTCACAAAAATTTAGAACGACTTATTGTATACTATCCAAATGGTAGACAGTATAAAATAAGTCGTTCTAAATTTTTGTGACTGCTCAGCCGAAAGTATAACATAAGTATACACATATTATTTGTCGTTGACTTTTTACCTCGATTATCAACTGACAGAAAAGTGATAGCAAACAATTGTTTCAGCATTTTACACAGCACATGGAGCTGTGAAAATAATCAGCAGAATCACACAAAATAATAACCACCATGAAACAAAATTACTGTACAATCACACTCAGTTTCGAACCGGAATGAATCATAAAAATTATGTAAGCCGGCCCGTGTTGTATGCATATCCACACGAGCACCGGTTTGTTAGTCGGCCTACAGTACAGACACTGGAGCGGCAGTCCTCACATGGAGGTAAGCGAATCGGTGTAAAAATAACCATACCGTAATTGCCTGCCCAATTTCGAATGCCAAACAGACGCTTTAAGTTTAACAGAGCAGTCTCTCTTTAAAGCATCCGACCGGCTCGTAAACACTTGGAACATAGGGCATTATGTTAGTTACACTTAACATTTCCTGCAATCCAACCTACTGCTAGTAGCATCTTACATCAAAGCCCACTGCGAACAAGGAAAGATGCAAGCCACAAGAGTCAAAAGATCAGCTGCTTGCACTAAATCCCTTCCCAGGAACAGTCCACTCTGGTCCGAGCACATTTGACTTAAATGCTACGATAATGTGTGAGTGAGAAACGGTAATCGCGATCCCACTTTTTTTCGCAAATACACGCGGGAAATCCGCAAGACACTGGGTCGGAAATGACGCTGCCTATTATTTCTACACCATGCGGTCAAATGCATCAAAACTGTTGAAAATGTAAATTTAAATTTAAAAAAATTGAAATTAAACTAAAAAAATCAAAATTTGCAAAAACAAGTTGAAAAATTTAAAGAAAAACTTGAGAATAAAAGAAAATATTTTTTCTTTGGCACTATTAAGAACATGGCCATAAGTAGCACTTTCTTTCTTCCAGCTTAGCCTTTACCATAAATTCACCTGGAGATCACCAAATAGAACAGAAACACAAATCGACCACGTTTCAATAGATGGTCGGCACTTCTCGGACATTATCGACGTCAGAGCACATGGAGGCGCAAACATCGATTCGGATTACTGTCTAGTGACGGTTAAGGTACAGAAAATTATCCGTTGTAAATAGTATGCGAACTCATACCGCAGAGGCTTCGTCCCACGAGTCAAAATGTGTAGGGATACATACCGAGGCATTTTGACGGATGATCGTGAGGTGATCGGAAGGTGGACGCAAAACTACAATATACACGTAAATGACGTGCAAGCAGGAGTCCACAACAGGAGCGGAGGAGACGTGGTCGGTGTAACGAACGACGAAGATATGCCACCCTCAATAACGACCGAAATATATTTTCACTAGAATCAATAAAACATGTTGAGTTATTTGAGTTTAAATCTTATTTTTTAGACTTTTTCACGAAATTTTTCAATTTAATATTAAATTTGCCGTCTATTTTTGTGGAAAACATACCACAAATATACTATAATTTTGGAAGTATATTCAATTTCAAATCAAATGAAAGTAGTTTTGTGAAAATCGGTTGATATTTGACTAAGTTATATATTTTTTAAGAAAACCAGAATTTTTGGCTTCTATCGCACATTTATTTCACGGTGCTACATATGATGAAAAAATGCAAGAACTTTTGATGTGACTTAGTGTAGGTTGTAACTTTAGTCAAGTGTTAATTGCGCGTTTACTTGATGTTTTTCAAATCTCCCGAAAATTATAAGTCATGCTCAAAACCTTATTTTTTACCTTAACACCTTAACACCTCACATTTTTATGTTTAATACGGTTAGTTTTCAACCGATTTTTTATATTTTGGCTGTTTTGGAAAGGCGAAAATAGAGCATTTGAAACATATTTTTCACACATTTTTGTAATGATGGAGCTTCAATTGCTGTAAAATTTGGAAAGTTCTTTTAAGTACCAAACGAAAACAATAGGTGTTGTTGATGAAAATCTGTTATAATTTGGCTGAGAAATGATTTGACGAAATCTAAGTACATATAAGGTGGAAAACATCAAGTCATATCTCAGCCAAAACACTTACTGTTTTCGTTTGGCACTAAATGTACTTTTCAAATTCTACAGCAGTTAAAGCTCGTTCATTACAAAAATGTGTAAGAAATTGCGAATAAATTTGAAAAAATTAAAAAATAACATAAACTAGGTATCTTTTTTATTTTAAACTATTCATCACATATAGGTAAAATTTGAAAAAAATCATCTTATTTTATTTAATATAAAACATCTTATTTTATTTAAAACTATTCATCATATATAGGTAAACTCCTTTGACATATTTATATATTTTAAGAGTTCTATTTTTCGCCTTTCCAAAACAGCCAAAATATAAAAAATAGGTTGAAAAATAACCGAATTAAACATAAAAAGGTGAGCTAACGTAAAAAAACAGGGTTTTGACCATAACTAATAATTTTTTGGGGTATTTGAAAAACTTTAAGTAAACGAGCAAGTAACATTTGACTAAAGCTACAACCCCTACTAAGTCACATCAAAAGTTCTTGCATTTTTTCATCCTTTGGTAGCTCCGTGAAATAATTGTGCGATAGAAGCCAAAAATTCTGGTTTTCTTAAAAAATATATTACTTAGCCAAATATCAACCGATTTTCCCAAAACTACGCTGCATCGACTGATCGTCGAGATCTGGGAGACAAAACAGCTGCCCCATTAAAAAGTAGAGCGAATAACTAGACTGCGGGAACTCTCGAGCGATCACAATCCTGAATGCCGCCATTAGCCAGCAGATGTGTAGGAAGTGACTAGGCCGGCATCATGGAACGACGGCCTACGACTCGACTGACCAAATCTTTACACTGCGATAGATCCTCCAAAAGCCGCAAATTTAGAGTCCCTACGTATCATCTTTTCGTCGATTTCAAAGCCGAGTACGATACAATAAACCGACAAGAGATGGAATATCCTCTACGATTTTCAAAAGATCACGTCAATTTATTTGCTTTGCGGATGACTTGGATATTGTCAGCAGAAAATTTTAGACCGTGGGAGACCAGTACACTCTACTGAAACGTGAAGCAGATTGAATCGGATTTCTGAACCATAGTATATGCTTGTAGGCGAGTCCGAGCACAACAGGACACGACTAGGCAAAACGGTAGCTATAGACGGGGATGAGTTCGAGGTGGTCGACGGCTTACTATCGGAGTAAATCGTGCCTACTATGGGCTCCATAAGAAACTACGGTCACGAAACCTGAGTCTCTACACCAAGTGTATTCTGTACGCCAATAAAACCAGTCGTTCTCTAAGGGCATAAAACATGGAAAATGCTCGAAGAGAACATGAGAGTGCTCGGAGCTTTTAAACGTCGGGTGGTAAGAACCAGCTTTAGCGGTGTGTAAGAGAACGTAATTTAGAGGAGTAGAAAACCCAGTATTCAGAAAGTGGCTAAAGCTGGAAGGATACGCTGGGCAGGGCATATAGCTAGAATGCGGGATAACTACTCTGCAAAATTGGTGTTCGCTTTAAATCCAGTAGGAACAAGAAGACGAGGTGCGCAAAGAGTGAGATGGATGAACCAGATGGAGCACGATCTGCAGAGCACCGGGTATACTACGTTATGTAGGCCATGTCTTGGGACGTATGGTCATTTAAGTAAGTAAGTAAGGCTTTTGGTCACTTACTTCCTAAATACATCTCTTTTGAGATATTTTTAAATTAGGTTTGAGTTTTTTTATTTTTTCTAAACGATTTGTTATTTTTGTTGTTATTCTGCTCGCTTAATTCCACAGCGACATACAGCAAGCAGAGCTGTGACAGCGCAGCAGGCGGCTATTTCAAACACATAATATATTTGTGAGCAAGATCGCGCCAAATGACCTATGGCCGAATATCGACCATTTTTGATTTGAATGAAACTTTGCACACGTATTTGGCTTAGCAAACTGAGCATTTTTCACAGGTGGAGAGATTTTTTACACCCATGAGTTACATTCTAGAAGAGCGTATGCCTTTTGGCATAGGTTTTATTCGAAGCGTTGTAGCCCAGAAACCGTTGGTTGTATAGAAAAACTGTCTGAGAATGAGTTGTAGGGAATTAAAAATGCACCATAAAAAAAATACACACTGTACAAAAAAAAAACTTTTTGACCAAAAGAATTTAAAAATAAACATTAAAATTCAATTAAGAAAAAATAGAGTTGATTTTTTTTTTAAAGAAGCTTGACGTTAATACGCAACTTTTTAAAGAATGCCCAGGATGGAGAAATGAAAAATAATTTTTTATGGCAGATTAATTTTTTTAATAAAATTCTAATTTGAACATTTTTCAAAATATTCGTATTCTGATGATTTTAAAAGATGCAGATAGTCATTTTTAATCAAAAACTCTTGGTAGTAAACATTTTAAAGGCATCGGTTTTCGAGTTATTTCTGATTTAAGCTCGAAAAATTATAATTATTTAGGAAAATACACGTTTTTCTTAATTTGTCCATGGTTCTCCAGCAAAAACCATACGTTCATTGGAATGCTTGATCAAAAATATACAACTCATTCAGACAGTTTTTCTATACAACCAACGGTTTCTGGGCTACAATGCTTCGAATAAAACCTATGCCAAAAGACATACGCCCTTTTAGAATGTAACTCATGGGTGTAAAAAAATCTCTCCACCTGTGAAAAATGCTCAGTTTGCTAAGCCAAATACGTGTGCAAAGTTTCATTCAAATCAAAAAGCCACTCGGTTGGTTACAGCCTCCCACAGTCCAGGAAATCGGACCAGGAAATCAGTAGACCGCACTTGTGTTTAGAGATCATTTTACAAAGCGCAAAATTCTGGAACTCCCATCTGTGTAGGAAGCACCGTCATACAGGCATGCCTGTAGCACTGCTAAACATGTTCGGGTATGTTAGTGATACTGTCCGAATCTGGTGCGTTCGCTCTCAACCGTTTGAACACATCTAAAAGTGAGTTGTGCGTTTACTGGTAGCGTTGATCACTAGAATAGGTAGCGACATTGCGATATCATTGGGCATCGATACTTGTAATCGATACTGGCATCGAAAAAAAGCGCCGATACTTCGATATTATTGCAAACAAGGTATCGATACTAAAAGGTAGCGTTGTTCGATATTAGGCTCATTTGAAGTAAAACTCATATTGCTTTCGCTTCTAGGTTTGCTTACTGGAAAACTGCATTTAAGGCTTTGAAGACTTAACGCACTAACCAATTCAATATTGCTAATGCCGCTAACCGTTAATAAATTCTCACAGTTCCTCCTGAAGATGTCACTGATGAGTGACGAAAACTAATAATTTGAGACTGCACAGCCGAAATTACACTCAAATCACTTTAACAACTGACAAATGTTTAAAAAAATGATCTCATAAACAGAGAAATTTGTTCTGCATCCATCGAGCTGAAATCCGGTCAGCTGAAATAAATTTTTACGCATCGGAATTTTTTCAGTATGCCACCCTACTAAAGTAATTTTACGTAAAAATGCATTAAATTAAAATGCAAAAGTAAGTAAAATGCACAACATTTCTATCTTTTCTAGTTTTTAAGATCTACGAGTTTTTGTAAAATCTGTCTGAATTTTATGTTTCATATAAATTTCCCCTCTATGGAAATTGAATAATTCCGTCCATCCCTGCTTAACACGGAAGTTTTTCGAGTACTCGAATAAAACTATGACACAAATTAAAAAAAAATACACAAATAGCTATCTCATCGTTCAGCAAGTATGAGCAAGCCATATTTTTAATTATATTGTCCATAGTAAATCTTCATATTCTGATATTTTCAAAGATGTGTTTTTTTGTGTTTTTGCGATATTTCAATTTAAATGCAATTATAGATTTCATGTAAAAAAACACTCACTATGTATTAATTGCATGGAATACTTAGACCAGTGCTCTGATACTCTATCCAAATGATTTCCTGTCTTTAGCAAATATTTTTAGAAGCCCTTCAAATGTTTTAAATGTTAGTACAGATAAATTTTCGAAAAAATGCAAGGTTGCTTAGGGTAGTAAGGCCTACATACACACCCATGAGATTTCATTGAATTTTGAGAAGGTGCTGCAAGTCCTTAGTTGAGTGGGCGAGAAATTCTTCAATAGCTTTTGTTTAGCTTTAGCTTCGGACCCAGCATGCTTGACTAGCTTCACTGGCAATATCAAGGATACGGAAATATGGCAGCTTTGCCACTCTTCGATACCATTTTATCATCATGCTTGTTGACGTTTTTAAACTTAACGAAACGCTACTGTACTTTGCGCACAACTCTCGTCTATGTATCTACAAACAGTTTGCGGCGCAGTTTGTCCTATTTTTCAAATTTTATAATTCTATCATCTACGCCGCGTCGCCCGATTGTTACGTTAGTCCTTTGCGTAGGTAGTTGAGAGAATCACACGGGTTTTCAATCGAACAGGTAGCAGTTTCGTTCATCGCCATATTGATATTCCGTTCAAACATGGAGGAGATGGGGCGATTTTGGTTTTATGGTGTATAGGTCTTGATGAGACAAGAAAAATTTTCTATGGCACCAATTGAAACCTGTCGCTGGAGAAAGAAGCTACAGCCTTTTTAGCGTACGAGTTTTGGGGCTCTTCTACAAAAACATATCATCTAAAAATCCTAAATTGACCCGAGACAGGTTGTTTCAATTCTACGTTAACTTTACTTTTCTCTATACAACTAAAGGTTTCTGAGCTACAATGTTTTGAATAAGGCATATGCCAAAATGCATTTGATGATGCCAAAAGCAATTTGAGAAAGTTACTCTTAAATCTGTAAATTTTCTCCTCCCGCAGAAAATACTCAGTTTGCTAGGTCAAATACGTTTACAAAGTTTCAATGAAATCAAAAAATAGTCAAAATTAAACGATAGATCATTTGACATGATTTTACTCAAACATCAAAAAAAAACTAAAACGTCAAAAATGTTAAAAATTTCAAAAATTATTAAAAATTACCAGAATGTCATAAATATTAAAATGCAAAAATATCAAAAATGCCATAAATGTAGATAAAAGCAATAACACAAAAATACAAGAATTTTTAAATATCCAAACTGTCAAATATATCAAAATTGTCAGAAATATCGTAAATTTACTTCTGAAATATTTCGTTTTTCTCTATAAACTATCGATAATATTTTCTTCTTTTAGTGTTAAGAATTTGTATGTTTTTGCAATTTTTACAAAACCTTTTTAGATTGTATTATTTGTTTTTTAATCCATAGTACCATTACAGTTTCGAGCCAGTGCGTCACTGCCTCCGTTAGTGACGGTAAAATCTTCGGCGCTATGAAGGCACCAAACAATGCACTAGCGAATGAGAGGGAAAACAAACAACAAATCTCTCCAACCCAACTCAACTTGGCCCACAAACCACCGTAAGAGGTTGCTCTTCGTTCATGCCAGCCAACTTGCCAAGACGCCGTTTGGCACATGCCGATGCACCGACGCGATTCTCACTCTCTTTCTCCCGTGGTCTAGGTGCAGCAACCTCAGATCTACTCGGCCACAGACGACGCAAAAGGGTAAAATTCGTCTACGATCATCACAGGCCAAGCTCGATGCAGGCGGTGGGATTCTATAAAACAGTCGCTTGAGTGAATTTAAACTTCAGTATCGAAGGAAATGTGCGTCAGGTAGAAGCAAATCTGAAGAAGTTGAAACGAACAGTTGAAAAAAAAAAACACAAGTGAAAAAGTGAAAGAGAACTTAAAATAGGTTCACAAAGGTTAGTGTCTTTCGTTTTCATTACAAATATGATATGAGCAATGCAGATAAGTAACTGCCAAAAATAAGTGAATCCGGCATCAGTAGTTTACTGAATGATATTCTAATTCGAAAGTGAAAATCGGCCAAAAGCTTACGCAACTGCACAAGGATTGCAAACCTCTCTTACCACGGGGGCCTCAATCTAGGACAACGATCCATTGCATAATATTGGCGAGACAACTTTTACGCACTGCCGCCCTCGCATCTTTCGCCCAACTGGATCGGTGCTCAAGCAGCTTAAGTGAATCGTGTTATGACGCAACCGAAGCCGGGAAGTACCTGCATCGAGGCAGGACAGTAAATCTGCCACCTTAATTTCCCACGATTTGCGCTTTTCTTTTTTGAAACAATGAAATTGAAAATATAAAAGTGAGGTGGCAGGTTTAAAGGTTTCGAATTATGGTAATGAACTGTGGAAGTCGAAACGTGATGGAACTTTGGTAAATTGTACAACCCAACCGTGTGCTCTTTGTTCGGTGTAATGTTTGATGTAACACAATTGATCTTTAATGTAGAGTGAAAGAAGATCAGATTATATACACTGGCAGTTGCAGTTGCGGTGTCGAAACGTCTACTGTAAACTTACAGGGTTAATACACCGCGCTGTGCTACAGGTTTGTCGTCTACGAAATTGAAGTCGTTTGAATGCATCTTCACTGGAAGTTTCATTGGACTGTTTTTTGATTTTACAAAACTGGTCACAAATCGTTTTGGCTTGAAAAAGATGATAGATTAACCTATAAAACAATAAAAAAAAAATTAACATAAGATTCTTTTCGGAACATAGGATTTTTTTCGCAAAAATCTAAAATCCAGCGAACAAGTGCTACAAAGAAGTAAAAGACGCTGATAGCTTCCCTTTCACGGATCGAACTTTAATCATGTCGTTGGATAAACGAGATGTTCAGCAGTTTTGTGGTAGTCATTTTTGAGTTTCAAGATGCACTGAGTCAGTTCAGAGTGGAATGAACACAATATTTAAATTTTTTTCCGTTCTTCAGTTCTACTATCCGTAATATATTACGTGATTAATATAACAGAAAAGAATCTGCATCAATATTTGCGTTCAGGAACAATTTTTTATTTGTTGGAGCTTTCGTCTTGCTTACTATTTTTTATTCTACATATCACTTTTTATTCAAACTCAAATGTTTGTAATATGTTGGTAATATCTATAGAAAGGTGAAGGAACTTAAGTTTACCGAAAAAGAAAAGAGTCTAAGGATATTGAGTCATATGAAAACTTCTCCTTCAATAACGGGAAGACTGTGAATTATATTTTTACCTTCTCAATCTCCGTAATCGAAGGCAAAACTGGAATATGGTTAATAAGAAAAAATAATTCTGTCTCTGGTATACCATTCTAGTTGTCTTAAATTTGGAGGAACTGTCAAAGTCAATAAGATCGTAGCACTAGTATAAATGAAGGGTTTGAAAAATTGTAGCATAAGGAAATTTTTTTCGATTGTTGGTTTAATTTTTTTTTCTTCATCTACAATTTATTTGACACGGCACAAATACAAATTAATGTTTAACGACGCCAATTATATCTGGTAGCTTATTTTCTAAAGTATCTTAATAACTAGAAGCAAATTTTTCATCCTCGCTGCCGACTACGAGCTGGAACTAAATCTAACCTAAAGCTAGAATGTTTTGCGTTAAACACTTGTTTGTTGTTTGATGGTTTTCCATTGCCATAGGTAAGCAGCATATTAAATTTGTTCCGCTGCTGAGCCAAGATGATCCGGACTGGCAAATTGGGTTGTCTCCCTCGGGCCTTGAGAGTATCGTGCGGGTCTGATTGCTGTTTCCGGATTGGTTTAATTATGTTAACTCTAGGATATATCATTCTTTCGAGAATGTGAAAAATAATTTGAGAGCATATATATTTCACTTCAGTAGGTGCAAACTTATTAATTAATTACTAATTTTCCGTTCAGTTTTCTGTTCTATGCACGTATTAGTTAAACGTCAGATTTCAAATGTAATGTAAACAACAAGTTAACGTCGTATAACTTGTTCGATGTTTATCCGAACGCACAACATAAATCATTAACATTTGGTGTCAGTTACTCAGTTAGGAATATTATTGAGTAAATAGAATGAAATAACAACAGTTCATCGCAATTTCACTGATTGTAGCCATTAGTAAAAATTCCGATATGAAAATGAGAATGCATGTTACCAAAAACGGGTTTGTCTCTTAGCCCTTGATAGAAATCACTTGCAATTAAATCTATTGAAATGTTACAAAATTAAACCCGCGCAAATCGCACACGTAACACATGATGTAAGAGTACTTAAATCTGCAAACCATGTAAGTCCACCCACGTGCGCGCGAAAAGTTAAAACAAATCCACCGCACCTAAACGTGACACCGCCGAAGCAACTTTCGATCTTATCCTGTTTTGAGATAGGCCTTCGAATTCAGTTAACCATGCCTACAAACTACGAACCAAGAAAACAAACAAACAAAAGCGTAAAGGATGACTATTATGAATGAGTGCCGCATCCACCCACGCTAGTTTTCGAGGTCATCGGAACCGCCATATTTGCACCCCGTGCGCCAATATTTGCGCGTAACCTGTGTACACACGCACACACGAACACCTATCGCAGTGACCGCAGCGGTCATCGTCTCAATGATGCAATGCGACCTCATTTTGGGGAGGTGCGACATCACGACAATGACCACACGGTGAACGCTAAGTTTAGTAACGCCTTGTTGTAATAAGTTGTAACGTGTTGATTGTTAAATTTCGAACAAATGTTGCTTCAACCACGAATGATGAATGCACTGTGCACTATACCATTAGTTAGTCACGCTTCGGTGATTGCATCTCCACCGTCGGGTCGTCGTCTTAACAATCACCATTGTTTCCTTTTGTCGGAATGCTACAGGGGGAAGAAATGTTTCCGCTCTGCTTGGAAGGTCGGAAGTAAAATGCACTGATGAAAATGTAAGCGAAAGTAAAAGTGAGTGCTCGTTAGTGAGTATATTTTCTGCAGAATGTTTGATTTTTATCTAGCCTTTTCCTGAAATCAGTATCTGCATTGTGGGTCTGTGGGTTTTATTAGCGAAACTCGTTTCGCATGTACTCTGTCTGTTATATCAAATGACCACACAGCGCAGCACAACTCGACCAAGTGGAAATAATTTTATTACGCTCCACCGCTACAGCGGTGGATATTATCTCATCTCTTTACTTTGCCTTTGTTTTGGTTTGTCGTAAATATATGCACACGAGCGTCGGAAAACGAGAGGAAAACGAACGATAGTGACCACGCAGACCACACAAACCTTGCTGTTTGGTAGAGAGTAAAATTATGAGCTTGATCGCCATAATGCCAAAACAGGCTCACAGAGGCTGCTATTAGGTAATCGCCACTCGGAAATTGGGGTTGCAAACATGTGTGCGGTAATTTCTAAGTGGGTCAGTGAATGCGAATGGATACGAAGTCAAAGTGTAGTAATTTTAGGCAATAGCTTCACCTAAACTGTGTCAGGAAGCCAAATAATCATTGTTTACCTTTTTGTTTTAATTTACAGAAGCAATATGAAGCTGATATCAATAACGGTACTAGCGGTACTGTTAACTGTAGCAGCAGCCAACACCGACGAATGGAATTTGCTTAACAACGGGGAATCGTTTTTGCATGATCTAGTCCGCGAGAAACGACAAGATGCATCTCAGAATGCAACCGAAGTAGCCGATGATGATATCCTGAACTTTATTTTGGACAGCGGACGCCAAGGGCGCAGCTTGGAGGGCTTCGATGAAGTCTACAGTGATCCATCAGTTCAGCAAGCCTTGCAGAACTCCGACGATGTGGAAGCGAGAAACATTATCAAAGAGAAACTGTGCGCCTTGGGTCTTATGCAATGTGATGGCGAACTCATCGACGGCAGACGACCATATCTGAATCCACAGAATCTCATTTACGCTCAACCAGTGGCATTAAGGCCGGTTGGGCGTCCAATTGCCACCGTTCCCATTCAAGGTCCCCAAAGACCAGGACCACCTCCACCGTCTCCTCAGTACATTCCAAAACCACCTCAACCGCAGCCTCCACAAAGGCCTCACCAGGGACCTTACGGACCTCCACAACCAATGCCACCTCCCCGCCCACAGCAGAAGGTGGGCTTCGCCTCCCATCAACCTTCCTATAATAGACCTAATTCCTTCACAGGTAGCTCCTCATACGGTGGACTCTACTCTAGTCAATCCGGTTCCTTTTCACCCTATCCCTCTAAACCCCTAGGTCCTATCTACGAAGGTGGCGAGATTCCGTACGAATTTGAGAACCCCAACAAAGCACTCATCATTGGCGATGGAGCGCCGCTTGTGAAACCTCCCGTCGAGCAGCACATCCATCATCACTATCACCACATCGAAGGCGGTGATAAGACTGCTATCGCCAGCAATCCAGTTCCTCTGTCTCAAGGAGTGCTTACCGAATCGGCCGTCGGTGGCAGTTCGTTAACCAATAGCAACCTTTACTCATCCAGTGTTTACGGATCATCAGGAGTTCCCAACGGTGGCTTTAATCCATCGGCAAGTAAAGATTTCGATTATCAAGATCTGAAAGGATCTTCAAACACTGGCTATAACCAGTACAGTGGGTATGCTTCCCAATCGAAACCAGTCAATCCCAACGTGTACAACCGAGGACCAGCTACGTTTGCAAGCACCGATAACATTATCTACGGCTCGAATCCTACTGGCAGCGGCGCTAGCGGCTCTAGCAACAGTTTTAACTCAGGTTATCAGTCGTCTCAAGGTGCTTATCACACATCCAACCCAAATTTGTACAAAAAAGAACTTAACGTCAATGGTCTGGGGACTAATCAGAACAGCTTCGCCACGAACTACAACAAATACAGCCAACAATCTAACATCAATAGCCAGTACAGTCACAATCAGCTGGGAGCGAACAGCTTCGGTTCTCAAGGTGCTCAATATGGCGGAGCCAACCCCAGAGTTGAAGAATGCGTGTGCGTCCCATACGAACAGTGTCCAGCTCAGGATGTCGTGGGTCGTCGAGATGATCTGATCCTGCCGCTGGATCCCCGCAATTTCAAGACTGATATCGAAGCCGACATTGAACGAGTTGTTGTTACCGATGGCAATGGAACAATGACCGTCGTACATGTTTCCAAAAACCATACTGCTCAAGCCCGTTCGGCAAATGTCACCGAACCAGTGAAAAAGATATCCAAGCGTGAGGCTGCTGCCAACAAAAAATCAGACAATGATGATGACAAGGCTAAAGTTGAACCGGTAAGCTACGTTTTATTTTCTACACTAACCTGGAATCAAAATTTGAACCATAACTCCCGTTTCGGCCTATGCTAACATTCACGCTCGTAATATAACTCACAACTTCATGTGTCGAAAAGTGACTTTTCTTGTACTACCCTGCTTTGTGTGTATTCATTCCAACTAGTCGAAAAAAATGACCAGTGGGACTCGAGACTCAAACAAAGACCTAAACCCTCGAAATAAACACTAAAACAATACATGCTGACATAAGCTTAAGCTTTGCTTACAACCAACCAACCAACAGGACTAAGCTCTAGACACTGCCGCGTCAATGTGTCACGAAAGTGACACTTTGAGTGAGCCACTTTGGACACACTTTCTAAAGTTGCCTTGTTTACTTGTATTGTTTTAGCGTTTATTGGGAGGTGGTCATCACGGTGGTGAAGGTGGAGGTGGAAAGAAAGTTGTTCCTACCTTTGGAGTGTCCTTTGGTCTCCCATATCCTTCGTATCCCTTGAATCCATACGGCCCAAACCCTGCGGTAAATCCGTACTTCGGCTCGATCGGTGCGAACGGTCTGAACCTTGGCCTGGTCAATGTAAACCCCTTGTTTTCCCTTCAGGTTACTAAAGACGAATATGGCGACAAGCTACTGAAGCCTCTCGTCAACCTTCATGTTACGCCTACAGAAAATATTGTTCATAAAGTTGGAAGCCTTCTCGCTGCCAAAAAGCAAAACATTTTACATGTCTTTAATCAACACGAGCATTACCATAACCACATTGGTTATCCTCCACCTCCCCCAATATATCGACCTCCTCATGGTCCACCGCACATTCATGGACCACCTTCAGGTTTTGGTCCTACAGGACCCAACCTCATTTTCACCAAACCACCAGGTCCAGTCTATACAGGTCCTGGTCCCATTTATCCAAGGCCACCTGGTCCCATCTATTCAGGACCACCTGGTCCTATCTATTCAGGCCCCCCTGGTCCTATCTATTCAGGCCCTCCAGGACCCGTGTACCCTGGTCCACAAGGACCTTACGGAAATCGGCCCCCGGGTCCGCCTTTCATTCCAAACGGCCCAGGTCCCTCTCCCCCATATTATGGACCACGACCACCTTTCTTTCGTGATGCCACATCTGCTTCTGACGTAGAACTTGACTACAATCCGAACGACATAGGCAGAAATGCTAACATCACTTTCAATCAGCGGGCTCCCCCGATTGGTAACTTCGACTACCAGTCGGTGTACCCCCAAAATCAACCCGACCTTTTAAACCAGAACAGAGTAGATTATGGCAGACAATATCAGAACTATCAGAGTAGTAACGATAGACTTCCACCCACTCAGAACATTCCGACGCCGGCTCCGGGACACTCCGAAGGTAGTAACATCGTTAGCTTCCCGCGTAGTCGTCGTGCCACTGACATATCCGTTCCGGATCAACTGGAACCGGTGCAGTCGAACGTCGTGAGCGCAGTCTCCGAGGAGCCCGCTGAATCTGGGGTACAAGAAAAGTCTTTTTCAGCTGAAAAGGTAACTGTCAGCCATTGAGATTCAAGCAAAAATGTAACGTTTTCATATAACATCTCAAATAAACTTTTTAACTCATTTTCCGCACAGCGTCAAGCATACTACGGACCACAACCCCAACAGTGTCCACAGCGAACCGTTTGCTGCCGTCGTCCGGCTTATCGTCCACCACCAACTCACGCCAAACTTGGCCAGTGTGGAGTCCGAAATGCCCAAGGTATCAACGGTCGCATCAAGAATCCGGTGTACGTTGATGGTGACAGCGAATTCGGTGAATATCCGTGGCAAGTCGCTATTCTGAAGAAAGATCCTAAAGAATCGGTTTACGTATGTGGGGGTACTCTTATCGATAATCAGTACATCATCACCGCTGCTCACTGTGTCAAAACGTAAGGTTTGCAATTTGACCAACGAATAAAAATAACTTAACGCTTTATTCTTTCAAAACAGTTACAACGGGTTCGATCTTCGCGTGCGGTTAGGCGAATGGGATGTCAATCATGACGTCGAGTTCTACCCGTACATCGAGCGTGATGTCATCTCGGTACAGGTTCACCCAGAGTACTATGCCGGAACGTTAGACAACGATTTGGCTATACTGAAAATGGACTCCCCTGTTGACTTCTCCAATACGCCGCACATTTCGCCAGCATGTCTGCCAGACAAATACACCGACTTCTCTGGGCAACGTTGCTGGACTACTGGTTGGGGCAAGGATGCCTTCGGAGACTACGGAAAGTATCAGAACATTCTGAAGGAAGTGGACGTGCCAATTGTGAATGACCAACAGTGCCAGGCCCAGCTACGTCAGACGCGTCTAGGTTACCAGTACAAACTACACCCGGGATTCGTCTGCGCTGGTGGAGAGGAAGGCAAGGACGCCTGCAAGGGCGACGGTGGTGGCCCACTGGTTTGCGAGCGTAACGGTAGCTGGCAAGTTGTCGGGGTTGTGTCCTGGGGCATTGGATGCGGTAAAGCTAACGTACCCGGAGTTTACGTCAAGGTTGCCTACTACTTGGATTGGCTTCAGCAGGTTCGTGGAAGATACTAGAGTAACTAGTAGCTGAACTTTGTCGTGTGTAAATTATTCCGGATTCATATTTATCGATTACAACGATAGTACGCGTAAACTGATACTCAAGGTAATTCCGCTTTTGTAATTTAATGTAAGGTAAAACTTCAGCGCAAAAGATTACGAATGCAACGCGAAGCACGGATTGAATGAAATGGAAACGAACGTTTGCTGGAGTTAAAGTGTATGATGCTATGTGCAGCATTTCTTAACATACGAACCATTTGTAAGTAACTTTTCGATGTAGTGTAAATTTAGACCTATAAGTTGTGAATAAATTATTCTATTTATACCTGAGGAACTTCGTTTTTATGTTGTTTTCTTTCACTTCAACAAGTTGTATCAACTCTCCACTCCTCTGAGTCTGTTATCATCTATTGTCGTTTCACACAAAACAATTGTAAAACTTTCAGTCCGAGCCGTGGTCTGAATATTATAATGATCTCTCGCTCAAATCAAACAATGTTCATTTTGAGAATGTCGTATCCACATCCGGATCATGTCGCTTCATAAAATTTAGTAGTAGAAATGTGGTACACAAGACCACTCTCAACGTATTTAAACGAGCTTGGATTTTGGCAGCAGATCAAGCCTCCAGCAATGCTTCGTATCTCAAACAGGGCTAATAAAAATCGTTTCCACTACCAGAATTCTTCGGAAAATACAACCAATCTTTTTTAAATTTAAGTTACAACGAACGCCGCACCCTTTCAAATACACTTGATTTTCATACTTGTAACGAGCTGTCATACTCCGATAAAATAGAACACTCGCATCGATCACGGTCACGCAATAAAATTTTCTGAAAACCCAACCAAATGACCCTCACCGTTCCTTTGGTAAAGCAAAAATGACATTATCAAAATGATGCAAATGATTTCCGTCCATCGCTAGTCGCGTAAGTGCAGTACATAAATTTACAACATTACAGTTTACACAACGAAACTCAGAGTAATCAAATTTCAAAAAAAATTGAAACAGAGATTATCAAACAAATACGTTTTCACTGCGACGGATGGATAACTAGACTTTCTTTTTGACGTAGAATTACGTCACAGACAGACGTTCAAGCAAGAACAACATTGATCGAAAATTCCGTGTAAATTTTAAAAGAGAATTGCGATCACCCTTACACTAGCGCCGCATTGTAATTAAAAGTATAAATAATAAATAGTAAAAATAATAAATAATATTTTTTTTTACTAGTAGCGGTTACGAATTGAGCCATTGCGGAACAGAGTGGTCTATGTGCCATCGAGCAAATTGTTCAGGAGCAGCAATTTTCGAATAACCTCTGAAAAAAATTCTGTTCAACGGATTCTTTCAAACAAAATGTTCTAATATAAAGGTTATGAAGTGGTTTAACATTGGGATACATGAAATTAACAGTTTCTTTGCAAAATAGGTGATTTTATCTCACCAATGTACATAGACCACTCTGACTTCATATATATATTCACTGGAATCCTCAAATCGTTTCGGAACAGAGTGGTCTATGTACACAAACCTGGTAAATGACAATGAAAATGATGGTAACTCGTATAAAATGGCTAGTGTCACTTGTTATATTATACATATAGCATGTCACATGTAAGATGTCACGTGTAACATTACATGTAACACAACATGTTACATGTTACATAATATTTTACATGTTACATTTTTCGTGTTACATTTCGTGTAACATGTTACATATTACGTGTGACATGTACAGAACAAGTGACATGTTATTTATCACATGTAATATGCTACATGTTACGTGTTAGATGTAGTGCTGGGACTATCCGGATTAAAATATCCGGATATCCGACCTCGGATATCCGACAAATATCCATAATCCGGATCAATCCGATATCCGGATTTTATCCGACAGGATATCCGGATTTTATATCCGACCATAGTTTAATAAGAATTATGTAAATAATTACTTTCGACGAGATGGGGGATTGCGAAAGAAGCCATTTTTACGCGTTACGTTTTAGTTGAACGGGCTTCAAAAGACAGAAAAAAAATTGCGGATATCCGGATAGTAAATATCCGGATATCCGAATATCCGACTATTCGATTATCCGTATCCGGATATCCGGTCATCCGAATAGTATTCGTTCACCCATCCGTGATCCGAGCTTCGGATAACCGGATCACGAATATATCCGGTTAAAAATCCCAGCACTAGTTAGATGTTAGTATTACACCGATTTATGGCCATTCTGTTTCGGACGAAATTTCAACACGATATAAATCAGCTTTAAAGTTCGATTTTTCGAAATTCTTTTAATCTCCCAACTTCAGCTTCTTGAGTAGATGCGGTTCATGCAAAAAACTCATTTTCGAAAAAAATGGTCTTGAGACCACTCTGTTCCGCAACGGCTCAATTGCTAGTACTGAAACCTTTACACAAGTTTTGAATTCAGTTTGGACGTCTGTCTGCGATTACGTTTTACAGCAACATATAAGCTTGAAACTCGGTCAGTTTCCAACGAATTTTCTTCATTCTAACATACATCTTTTGGAAACTTAGCTATGCGTCCACCGAAATGCGGAAAACTGTGATTTTGTGATGCTAATTGGCTGGCTAAAAGGCTAAGCACTGCTTACTGAGTAAGCGACTTTTTCGATCGCAGTGTTCCACACGAACCAACCGGCATACCGCAGCACTGTATAGCATTACTCAATATGTCCGAACATGTTCTTAATTTGGTCCGGATTTGTCGCGTCGCGTTTACTTTTAGTCTTTCCGGTCATTGCTGTGAGTGTGCCGGTAGCGTTGGTTGTTATCGTCATTCCTTGTTTCTTAGCTCGCAGTGTTTGCGGAGCGGAGGATAATAAGAGAACTAGAATCATCCCGTGCCATCGGTAAATGCCAATAAAAAATCAACGCCTCTTTTCAAGGTTACCCATTAATCAATAAAAAAGAGAGTTGAAAGACTGTTATCACTTAAATTTATCGCTTTGTATTATTAAAATGATTAACCTCAATCGAGTGTATTCCCAAACCTTTTGCAAAAAATACATTGACATTCAACAGGCAGTTATAATTCTACGTTAACCTTGCAGTCGTGCCTTATGAACAACCTCAACTCTTTTTACGAGTAATGAAAAAACGGAGGGAAAGAAAATTGCATGAAGATGAAGTATTTCCCTGTGATGGTAGAAAGTAACATTAACGCTATTTATCTTTTTAGGACAAAAGCGCTAAAAAATAGCAGCTCTGATTTTTTAACGTCGAGCGATGAAGAAGAAGATATTTTAATTCGCAATGAGCAAAAAATAAAAGGATTTTGTTACCTGAAAGAGAAACGCATCACTCTCACAGAAAATGTCCTTCTAAATAATTCCAGAAAATCAAATTTATAGACTATTACGAAAATTATAAATACACTAAACCGCAATACCTAATAACGAGCAGTTTTCTGCGAGAGGTCTCAATCCAACAATGCCTCATTATACTAAAGGAGGTGAACCCACCAAACTGTTAATACAAGCGTAATCTACCCGTACAAATGAGACACAACACAAATTTTTGTTTTGAACAATGATATTTTATGGTAAATTATGGTATTTACAATAAAAAACATGGTATAACCGGTAGAGAAGGGACATTAATGTTCATATGAAAAAATTAAAAATCGTGTGCGAAAGTTTGAATCAAAATACGTTAAAACACTAACGATCTGTCTTGTGGTGCCTCAGTTGCACTGCATAAATATTGCCGTAACGATATCCTTGATTTGTCTGTGACGCAAGCGCCACGTGGCGGGAGCATTACCACTTACGGTTTAATGACGGTTGCAAGTTTTTACACATCCTTTGAAAATAAGATGAACGTCTGTTCTCTGTGATATAACCACAAACAAACAGACCTGCCACTTCGAAGGTAATATCCTGAATAATCTTCGTTCTTGTTCGAAAGCGTTTACGCGCCACCGTGTAGCTGACTGCCTAGTGCCTACTAAATCTCATAAAAACCGGTTTTTGTCATTTTAAAGAGAAACTTTGATAACTTTGGGCAGATTTGAAATATTCATGATATAAGCATTGCAAAAGTCGTTTAAAAAACAGTTCTAATGTGAAAATTGAAATAAAAGAGTTCGAGCGACTAATGTGTTTTTTCAATCTAAATCGGCTATTTTCAAAGATAGCAAAAATCTTGACGACAAAGTTACTTAAAGTTTTTCTCTAAAATATTGCTATCGAGCACTTTTTAGGAAAACAACTATTTTTCGAGGGAATACCTTTTCCTATCCCTCGCTGTACATTTGACAGAGTATAACATCGAAAATACAAAAACGTCAAACCTGATACGAAAACGTCAATGTCGGTCGGATTGATTTCATTGTTTTGCTGTTCCGGTTGGGGCTCAGCCCTTGCGCTTCTAAGGTTGCCGCGGTAGACACAGTGGATCTGGTTATGATCCACAAAAATGATGTAATTTATATGAAAAACTCCTTATAATTCATATATGAACTCTCCGATCGATAATAAGAGAAACGGCGAGATTTTCGTATCGGCAGTAAACACGAGCAAGAAAACAGAAAAAAGCAAAAACATTGAATTTGACGTTTCTATGTTGTACTCGATGTTATACCTCATAGCACATTTCCTCGCTATTTTTATAAGCGGCCTTATAAATAATTTTATTCGATTCCTTGAATGCTTTTAGCATAATTTTATTTTATGTGATATTTGAAATACACATATTTCTGTTGTCAAAACCTCAAAACTCAGTGAAGCAAATTGCCACAGTTGATTCGTTTGAAAATAAATCCTGGCAACTCTGCGCTAAGGTACACTTTGGAAAACGGATCAGCTACCCTCATATTGACGCATCATTTTCTCTACCTATCGTAATCGTGACTGCAAGAATCCTAAAAACGACATAAAATGTGTTAATGGTACTGATAACTACCATTATTTGCTTAAATCGTGAAGTGCTTACTGTTTTACACCGAATAGTGTTATTTACGGAGTGAAATGACGCAGTATTTGCCACCAAATTTGCTGGCATTGTTTGCTCCTCGTGAGCCTATTCCATTTTTACCTCCGCCGGATAAACTTCCACATGAGAAAAAATCGCAAGGTTATGGCGGTGTTGGAGCATTTCTGGATTTGTTCGAGGTGAGATGTTGCATTCAAAATAAGTGAATTCCATTATCTTACGTAAGATTAATTGTGATTGTAGGACCCGAAAGATACTCCGCCACCAACGCGGGTTGAAACGCGAGAAGAACGGATCGAGCGTAGACGCCGTGAGCGGTCCGAACAGGTAGCGTATAAACTGGAACGGGAGATTGCCACCTGGGACCCAACACAGTTGGCGGCTGCAACCGAAGATCCCTTCAAGACACTTTTCGTTGCTAGAGTGGTATGTATTGATTAAGTTTGTTGTTTTGTAAAACTACAGCAGTTTCGGTTTTTTTTTTACAGAATTATGACACATCAGAATCCAAACTGAGAAGAGAGTTTGAAATTTACGGAAGCATTAAAAAGATCATTTTGATTCACGATAAGGAAACCGGCAAACCTCGCGGTTACGCATTTATTGAGTATGAACATGAACGAGACATGCATTGTGAGTATTTAGTTTAGTCCATATGACGCATCTTGAGGGAAAATAGTAGTTTGATTTTTCTTCGTTTCTAAAACAATCATCATGCTCTCAAAGTTTCCTTCAAGACAACAATTTTACCATAGTGTTGGATGTTCTTCCGGCTAGGATTTAGTTCTGTTTAAAATGTAGCATCCTAAACATTAGTGTCCTACTCTACTGTCTATTGTTAAACAGCAAAATTTTGCTGCACCTAAACACCAAATTAGTTTGTTGAGAATCGCTTCTAACGGACGTCGTTTTCTCGTTTTTAATTTTTCAACTACAGTCTACTGTAGGCCAGCTTCAGTTGAAAAAATTGGCTGGGAGAAGTGGTCATCCGCTGTTACTTGAGAAGAACATCTTCCTCAAAACAATGAAAAGTTTCGAGCGCGAGCAAAGTCCGATCAATACCGAGAATATCGGCAGCCCCAATGCATACGAAGCGGCAGATATGGTTTATAAAGTGAATTCATACGTGCAGGTTACGTTTTCAACTAGTGTACTTTGTGCATTTTGCAAATTCCTACCTACTAAAATCCGTTTCCAGTGGTATTCCATTCTAGATGCAAAAAAAGGATTTCCTTTTTTCTTTGAGATGACTGAAAGCGTCTCTCCGACTTCCCGTCACTCACTCACTCACTGTAAGTCAGGGAGTCCTTCAAAGGACAGGCTATGACATCTGCCATTCAAGTTAGGTTTGTATGAGTGTGGTAAGACACGATGGGGTCAGCGGGTAACGAATAGTACGTACTGCACAAATGTAGCGGGAAAACGAACAGTCAAGGTGCAATAAAGTGCATACAATCGAGATAATACTGCTGACAATATTTTTTTCATTTCAAAACTACCGCGTCTGCTGGCGATGTTCAAACTAGCAGCGGGCAGCCTGGATTGTTGGTCTCTATGAAGTTTTTATCATTTCAGTAGATAACAATATTTGATTCTCATTGGAATAGCTGATACGACCAAATTTGATTAGAGTAAAACTGTACATGTCAACGTATTTAATGTCTTCAAATGAGCTAAAAACCATATAGAAAAAAATAAATCTTGCTTTTTTTCTACTATTTAACCGACCTTTACTAAATATACGAACATTTCATAGTTCGTCTATTCGAAACTAAATATTACGGGTGTTATGGAGTGACATAGTTTGAAAACTGAATTTATGATTTTATATTCTTTAAAATGTATGTCAAAACTCTTCATTATTTTTCTGAACATCTTCAATCCGACAGAAGACATCATTTTTGTGCCGCATACAGTAACCCTGAGCACAATTTCACCAGTTTCTCAAATGTAAATAACCTTTACTCTTGGAAAGCATCTTATGTTCAGTTAAGCAGGATATGAATGTGGATAAGAATTTTGAGGCAAATTGTCCACTTCATTAGCATAAACAAAGGCAGTAATAAGGTCTCACCCGAAATGCACAGTGGAATTATTTGCACAAGGAAAATTTTACTGTAATTATAAAACGAAAATTTGGATTGAAATTCAAGTCGTCTGGTGGCTCTGAGCGGGAGCCAATTTTCCGACTGCCCGCCTTAGTTTGATCACTCGCCTATTCTTCATCTACGATGGAACCGTATCGAAAAGGTAAAACTGGTGTTGTCAAAAATGTGAGCACCTTACGCACAACTTTGTGAGTAAATACTTGTGAGTGGTTGTAGGTACGCTTGAGTATTGAAAACAATGAGTTGATGGTAAAATTTAACATTTACATTGCTTCTACTATGTTTTAAATATTCATATTTAAAATGTAAGTGTACCAGAGCATTATGTGACTGCTGCCTTGTAAGTTTTGGTTAAAGATTATAATCGGTAATAAATTGTTTTTAAATTGCGCTCAACCTTTTCTGAACGTAAGTATTGTGCGCACCAGGTAATGATAGGATTTAGTGACTCCGGACCTAATTGGAGAACGCGCAGAGCGGCGTCAATTTGTGGTTCGTTGTAAAAAGACCACAACACCAACCTGTATTAACTGTATTGTCGTAAGTTGGGGCTTCTTTTTTGTAAGTTACATCACATTACGGTTTTCTTGGTAGGTATTATTACCGAAACAAGCTATGTTGGTGGAAAATATCAGATAGTGACAGTTGGAAACTTCCGCATTTGAATCAACAGTAGGATCAGAAGTCGCTAACACAAGAAGAGAGTAGTTCAGTTAGGCTATGCAACTCTGCAACTATGATTGGATCCTGTTTGTGATTGTGTCCACCTTGTTTATAATTGCAGCTCAAATTCAAAAGAAGCCAAAATATAACTTCTGAAGGTAGCCAAACAGTTTGAAATGTTCACCCGGAACGGTCAGGCCCAAAATTATTTCTCAACCTCTATTCGGCTTTTCCTTTAGTGCTTATGACTGTTGATGTACAATTTTGATACATTCTCTTTCGTTGCGACACACAATAACCTTTGTCCGAAAAAAAATTTGTGCGTCGCAAATCTTTCTTTCTCAAACGCAAAACAGCTGCCTACAAGCATGCAGATGGTAAGAAAATTGATGGTAAACGAGTGCTGGTCGATGTCGAGCGCGCTCGTACGGTAAAGGGATGGCTTCCTCGCCGTCTCGGTGGAGGGCTTGGTGGTACCCGTCGTGGAGGGCCTGATGTCAATATCAAGCATTCTGGCCGAGAAGACAATGAACGTGAACGAGAGCGATATCGTTTGGAACGGGAACGAGAGGACGGGATGCGCGAGCGACGAGAGCCCAGATTTGAACAGAGTAAGTACACACCTGCTTCAATTGTTTCAAAATACATGTCCTAATATGTTTTGTGTTTTCAATAGGACCCTTCGATCGTCGTCGTTCACGCTCTCGTGATCGCGACCGTCGTCGGCGCAGTCGCTCCAAAGATCGCCGTCGGAGACATAGTCGTGAGCGGGAGCATGAAGAACCAGAACGTAAAGATCGTTGGGAGAAGGATCGTGAGCGCAGCCGGGAGAGGGACCGAGAATGCGACCGCGAGCGAGACCGTGAACGTGATCGTGATCGTGATCGCGACCGAGAGAAGAAACGTAGACGCAGTCGCAGCCGATCGCGAGACCGCGAACGGGAGCAGCGTGTCGAAAAGAAACGAGATAAACGGGACAAGGACCGGGAACGTAAGGAACGTAAGCCCGAGTTCCGCGAGGGCGATATCAAGATTAAAGAAGAGCCGATGGACGGTAAGTTGACGATGCTGTTAGTTCTACATTCAAGCAATCAGCTTTCATCGTGGACAAGATTGAGTAACATCTTGTAACAACACTCCAAGATTGCAAGAACATCTTTTTATAGCAAACGAGACTCCAGGGCTATAAGTTTCATAGTTCAAACTGTTTAGTAGTATCTAAGTCTCTGACAGTCATATTTCCCGCCGCATTGAGACAATCGTTATTTTATAAATATTCACTAACGTATTTTTCTTCTGGATTTAGATTACCCTGACTACAGTGCCCAGTACGCACAGTACCCAATGCAGGTTAAGACTGAAGACGGCGTCGAAGAGAAATATCGTCCTCATGAACACGAGGAGGAGAATGGAGCGGCCCGTGGGCGAGTCGGAGAAAATGGTGCCCGCTTTGGAGCAATGCCTCACAACAATGATAATTACAACGATCGGTATGGTGGTTATTAGTAGTGAAACCCGAACAGGTTTGTCCATTTTGGGTGGCAAAAGTTTCAGCAATTTATGCTTTTAATTGTAGTAGGCAACTGTGAGTGGATGCAAAGATTTTCGTGGTCGTGCTACATTTCCCGACCCATTCAAAACTAATTGTAAATGGTAAACATCAAATCAAACGTAATTGATACGTACAAAAAAAAAACAAGACAAGTCTATGATAAATAGGCCGCAAAGTCAAACGTATCTCATATCGTTTGTTTCTTAAATTTTACTTTCTCAGGTCATGCACAACCAGTGCTGTGTTGTGCCTGTAACAACCTCGACACTTATTTTGCAAAGCTGCATGTACCCTAACGCGTATCATGCTAGCGTTCACAGTGAAACGCCAAAAGTGTGTTTTTTTTCCAATACCGATAGAAATTTGATGATCCCAGGACTAGTATGCTTTAAAGTAAGTACTAAATAAACAATTGATAGCTGGTTTTAAAATTATGAGTATCTATGTTATTACATTGAGAATATCACCTACTTTTGGTTATGAAGATCGTTTCTTAGCCCAAACTAAAAAATAAAAAAGAATCAAGCTGGCTACAAAGCTTGAAACTGCGCGGTATTAGTGGGGTTTCTGCTTAGTTTATGAGCTTTTTTTTAAACCCTGAACAATCCGAAGATAACTTAATTTCTACCAGCAGAAATTGTTCAACTGACAGAATAGCGAATATTTCTCTTTCTGTCACTAGTGTTTATCAGGTTCGTTCCCAACGGTGACCGACTGAACGCTACTAGATAATAATAAAAGGCATACCCGAAAAGAAAGGTACATGGCAGAGTTCAAAACGACTTGATCAGCAGTGTTCAGGAACTGCACGCAGATTACTTGTACAATCTTATTAAGGGCGTCAAATCTTTGGTACGAGAATTTTACCAAAAGCAACAATCAGGTTGAAAAAATCGTTTTTCTAGCAAAGCAGGACCATTTTTGATAGGTCCAAACCCCTTTATTGGAATCGCATTATGAAACCGGAACTAGGAGACTAAGAAAAATAGATGGAAGCTTGAGTAAGTAAATATGACAAGATTAGTGTTGCAGGTCCTCTACTGTCGGTCGTCACAAGTAAATAGATAAAAAAAAGATTAAAATTACACCAATACAAAAAAGCCCCAACTGCATATAAGAGAAAATTGAGGTATACCAAAAGACAGGACTGAAGACAGTTTTGTAGAGAGATCAATAAGGCTGCAGGGCTGCACAAAATTCTTTCAGAAGATCATTCAAATGGTCTTGGCAACCATAAAAAAACAATGCCAATTTTACTGTTGATTCATCTGAAACTGTGTGTCGCGAAAGCGCGTGATCTTTTCCGGGACAAAAAGAACCACCTGGAAGAGCTGGAGTGTTCGGAAATGGAGCAGCTGTATCGCTTTCAAGCAACACGTAGATCCTACAAGAAACTAAACGCATCCCGCGCAGGCTTTGTGCCGCGAGCTGAATTGTGTCGGGATAAAGATGGAGGAATTTTGACGGATGAACGTGAGGAGATTTACAGGTGGAAGCAGCACTACAATGAATGCCTGAATGGCTAAGAAACAGAGGACCAAGGTGTTAGTAGGAACGATTTCGTTAGCACAGTGGATGAGGGAGACAAACCACCCCGCACGATAAGTGAAATCAAGGATGCTATCAAGTAGCTCATGTTTATCTTCCAGCCAGCACACACGCGAGTGCTACTTACCACTTGAAGAATAGACATTCGTTTCCCTTTGAGCGAGATTGCCGTACGTTGTGAAAGAGGGAGTAATATGCCCAATTGGGCAGCCCAATATACAAGAAGGGCGAAAAGTGGGAATGTGAGAACTACCGAGCGATCACGATTCTCAACGTAGACTACAAAGTGCTCTCCCAGATCATCTTTCGCCCTCTCTCGCCACTATCGCGGAAGTTTGTGGGGAGTTATCAAGCTGGTTTTATGGATGTGCCATCGACAAGGGACCAAATCTTTACGCTGTGGTAGATACTCCAAAAGTGTTGCGAATACCATGTCTCCGCGCATCACCTATTCATCGATTTTAAGGCTGCTTACGACACTATCGATTATGTAGAGCTATGAAAGACCACAATAGAAGCTGCATAGTGCTGTGTAAAGATTTCGGGTGTGGTATTAAGCCAGTTTGAAACACGCAAGGGACTTGGACGAGGCTGCGATCTTTCTTGCCTGTTCAACATTGCTCTTGAAGGCAACTCAGTAGCGCAGTGATCGAAGGTGATGGGCTCAAGGTGAATGACGAATTTGGATCATTGGTAACGTCAGACAACAAGACGTTGAGGTCTGGCAAACTTCGCCCCCGTACCAAGGGCACCATGTAAGACGCTCATAAGACCAGTAGTCCTCTACGTGCACGAGATATGGACAATGCTCGAGAAGGACTTGCAAGCACTAATGAACCATGAGCTGACGCAACTCTACGGCGAGCTCAGTATCCAGAAAATCGCTAAAGTTGGAAGGGTACACTGGGTGGGACGTGTTGTAAGAATGCCGGACAACAATCCCGCAAAAATAGTGCTTGCCTCGAGTCCGGCCGGTTCAAGACGTAGAGGCGCGCAACGAACTAGGTGGTTGGACCAAGTGGAGCAAGTTCTCGGCAATGTAGGACGCTCAAGAAACTGGAGTCATGCTGCCGCACTGTCCAACGTTGGCGTAATATCATGGATGCTTCACCAGGAAAGTAAGTCATCAGAAACTCTGGAAGTAATAATGAGCCTACCTTACAGCCTGTGAAGTCTTCACACCTACTTGGGTTGAATGGGCTCTAAGTCTAAGAAATCTGCTGGAAAGGACGGAATTTTTCCAGCATTCTAACAGCAAAAAGTAGCTCCTATTTCTCATATGAATGAGCTCCTCAGAGACAGTGTTACCACGAGTTTCATACCAAAAACATGAAGAAAGATTCGAATTGTTTTTATTCCGAAAGTGGTAAAAAAGACACGAAACGACTCCCAAAACTTTCTTTACTCTGTTCTTTTAAAGACAATGAAAACTTTTTTGGACGATTTTATCAAGTCTACAAACTTTTTCATTAAGTAAAAACCAATTGCTTACCAATCAGGTTAATCTACAATAATGGCGCTGGTTGTTTTTGTTGATATTGAAAGAGAATCTAATAATGCATCATATAACCCATTAGTGGTAGACTAACTCCCTGAAGAACTAGCAGAGCTAGGGTATGTGATAATTGGCTAATAGTTGATGGGAAATTTGATGAAACAATATCTAATCGATTACAAACTGCGCTCAAGTTAACTTTGAATTGGTTAAATGTAAATCCTTCTAAAACTGTTATAGTACCTTTTACTAAAAGAGTAAAACCAGAACAGCCTACACTAGATGGAGTTCAAAGTCAGTTTGCAAAAGAAGATGAATACCCGCAACTTCGGATATAAAACTGAATTGGTATTCTCCTGTAATGTATTGTATTACCTCACGGCCCAAATAGCCCTAGTTGTGCTGGTGGCCGACCAAATGTAAATAAATAAATGAATTGGTATTCCCATCTAGACAAAGTTATTAGAGATATGGTCGGGTCGGGCTCGCGTTTGAAAATTTTTGAAACTGTCGAGTACGGGTTCGGTTCATGTTTGAAAATGGCGGGTTCAGGTCGGGTTTGGGTTTGAAAACCCGAAACCCGACTATAAAATCTCGGGTTAGGGTTCCAGAGAAATAAAATTTTCGGTTATAAGCCGGGTTCGGATTTGATCGAAAAAAAAATTTGGGGTTCGGGTTATAACCGAAAAAAAATATAAAAATTTGAAAAATTCAATGGTGAGCCGCTCGTCAGACATTCAATCAGTTTGGGGTGAATAATTTTTTCTACAAGCATCGTAGCACCTTACGGTCTTCAGAAGAGTTCTTCCTAGAAAAATTTCCTACAAATATGTATCGACATATTTTTAAGAGCCAACTGGATATCTCTAGAGAAAAAGTTTTGAAAAAGTGAATTTTCCCATATAAAATTGTATGGAAACTTAAAAAATCGGGCGCAAAAATATAGTTCCACCGATCGATCTGAAAAGTTACACGATTGTTATAGGACCCATATGGAAAACGAAAAGTGCATGGGAGCGAAAAAATAACAATATTGCTTTTTTCCCATATAACCGTGTCCCAGTCTATTTCACATATGTTTAGATGTTAGGCCTTGAAACATGGCATGATGCCAAAGGGGTGGGTTTTCACTAAGGGCACCAATGCCCTGTGAGTTTGTAGTAGAGCCGTGAGAAAAACAATCGCACAAGTGAAGCTTGGTAAACTGCAGAGGCTTGCCTGTATATCAATAACTGAGGTTATAAAAAATACATCACCAACTACTTTGGAAGTCCTTCTCTACATGCTACCTTTACAAAAGTTTGTAGAGCAGCCGGGTACAAAAAGTATTCTGCGATTTAAAAGTTATAACAATATTTTAGATGGTATAGACCTGGTGGGACATTCAAGGATCCTTAAGGAATTAAGAATAAACGTTCTTAAAACAATAGAAGATTAGATGACAAAGAAGACAAACTTTGACGTCGAGATCTGTTCTCTCAAAAAAAATTTTTTTAGGAATAACCTACTTTCTGGCACCAAGAGAAAATTTTCGAAACGGAAGAGTGAATTGAATTTAATATAAAAGATTTGAATGCAATTCCTTATACGGCCAAATACCGATCGCCAATAGTGTTGCTTTGCAAAAACTTAAAGTTTGATAAGTCGCAAGCAAGGTTTCGCTACCATTTTTATTCTAGCCTGTGTCTCTGGAAGGGTACTTACCCCACGGTTCCCCTCGATAAATCCGGAACAACGGAACATTTCGAAATGTCTTCTACTGTCCTAAAAACTATGATAAATTTGTGATCTTTTGAAAAAGGTTCGATCAAAATCGGTTCAAATCTCGTGGAATGGCAGGTAAAATAATTTTCATTTTTTCGGCTGCGGAGGGGTTGGGTACGCAAGTGTTAAAGTGCTCGATATCGGAACGAAAAGATAGGTCTGGATTTTGGTCTTGTCCGGTCTGTTTGAAAATCGGGACGAGCCTGATCCTCGTGGTTCTGTGGTTAGCGATGTCGGTCGGCTAGCTCTCCCACACGGTTGTGATGTCGGGTTCGATCCCGATCAGGTCGAGGATCTTTTCGAGCTGGAAATTTTCTTAACTCAGCACTGGGGCACGGTGTATCGTTGTACTTATCCTACAACATGCAAATGTTGCAAAAACAATATCGATAATGAATTCTCTCAACTCATAATCTAGTTGATCGAGACGGCATTAGCCCTCCAGGCTAGCGTGCGATGTTGTTTATTGTTCTGTTGCGGTCCGTTCAGGGTGCAGTTCATTTGGTTTCGTTCCGGTTCGGCTCCAAGTCCGGTACGGTCTATAATTTGGGAATGATGGTTGCCAATGATTTCAATAGAACGTTTTTTTTTGTGAAAGAATCAATCATAAACTCATATATGCATGTTAGAAACTGTTTGATTCAAAAAGAACAATTCAAAACAAATTTTACTATTTATTTTACTATTTATAACTATTTTTTATTTGATGTATTTTTTGATTAAACAAATTGAGGATTAAAAAGTGACACACAAGGCTGACTTTACAGTTTTCCTAACAAATGAAATATTTATCGAATTCTAACTCTGCTTCAGGGGTTGCGATGTTTAGTGTTGAGAAATCACCATTTGTGATTGGACGCACATACTCATTATACTAAAAGCAAAGCCTTGGTGCTACATTCCGATTCGGAACTTGACCTTCTGTTTATTTATACACAGACTTCGCAGCCGACTGTTTAGTGTACAAAACAATTGCGGGGCTAGCGCTACGATCCTACTGACACTAACAGTCTCTCCCGAGCCGAGACTCGAACCTACGACGACTGGCTTGTTAGGCCTGCATCGTACCTCAAGACCATCTGGGAGACACATTTTTTTTAATAACGGGATTGTTAGTAGTTTAGGTATTTATGATAAATATTAGTATAATGATGTGTGTGTCATTATACTAATATTTATCATGAATACCTAAACTACTAACAATCCCGTTATTAAAAAAAATAAAATTAAAGCTCGACGAAATATGGATTTGATAAGCGACTGGAACTGATCTTGCGTTCAACTATGCAATCCAGGACTTTTTTGTACAGTTCTTGTCGTGTCAACTAAATTTGTTCTCTGTTCGAGTATGGAGCGTGTTTCTGTGACATTGATTTGCTGCATTCCAGAGGCGTGGTTAAGGAAAGCGGTCGCAAACTTTATTTGTTTTCTAATTGCTGAATCGATCACCACAGAATCTTGTACATTAGAGCTCTATAGGAGCTTGTGCTGAACGATTTCCATCTTATTAGAGTGCGCAAGGATCATTGACTTTGTTCTTTCTAAACATCCAGTTAGGATCACCGTGCCGATTCGTATACAAAGATACTCATACAAGAGGTATATTTCTGTGATATTGATATTACTGTTGAGCAATACTAGCAACATAGGAAAATTTTAATATTTTTTCAATTGTCATTTTCATTATTTTTTTTTTTGAGTCCCGACTCACTATTGAAAAAAAAGATTAGTTAAATTGGTAAATGGTAATGGATGATTAAAAATATTTTAAAAGCCAAAACAGTTTTGGCTAAGTTGTAGACAAGATTTATTTCTTCAAAAAACAAAAAAAAATGACTGCAAATACGCCTCAGTTGAAGTCGTGTCGCATTCCAAACGTAATGTTCAAGCTATACGGAAATGTTGACTGTTTACACTTGCTAAAAACATATCTTTGTAATTTTCAACCTAAAGGACCACCTCGGAGAAAAATGAGGAAATCGTTTCAAAGAAATATCACACATTAATAACGTCCTACGACGATATAGGCAATGATTTTATGCTATTGACTTCAATATCTCAATCGAATTTAATAATGGTTCATTAAGTACAATAAGTAAGCCATCATGATAAAATTTTAAATGTCGACAATTTTTTATTTTTTCCTCTTTTTCGACTAAAATTTGCCTTGCCCAATTCTCAATTTTTGAAAAAAGAAGGTCAATTGCGTGAAATCAATGAGAATATTTTTCATGAGTGTCATCTTCATGAGTGCCATCAGGGAGAATAATTAAACTGGTAAATACAGGTTTTGTTCAAAATTGGAAAAAATGAAAGATTCTAGCTTTTCAACCATTCCTTTGAATTTTGATGCTCCTAGCAAAGATAACTTTTTCAGAGATTTAAATAAGTTTTCCCGTAAGCAACGAGCGTGGAAGCGACGAACCCGGCGCGCAATTATTCTGCGGCGTTTTGACGCACTTCTACATTTACTAGAGGCCTCAAAACTTTTAGGAACGACCAGAGGAGTGCCTAGAACAAAAAGCTGGCCAAAATAAGAAAAAAGTTTTTCTAGGCTTTTTGGTGCCGCTATGTTTTTTCTGCAGCTTGAATAAATGCTTTACGAAATGGAATCACTCGATTAAGTTTTAACTGCATTTACATATGCTGAGAGTGCTGTAAACATTGACAAAAATTATAACTACTCTTAGAAACTTTTCGTAATTAGTGATTTTTCTGTACTTTCAAGCTTTTGCAATATCAAAAAAGGTTAAAATTCCGTGGGATCCTATCATATAATCTTCGTGGGAATGGAAGTTCATCACGAGCATATTCTTGTTAATTTCTCATCCGGAAACGTCCGGATTGACATTTGCGACCCGATTGAAAAATGCTATTTTTAACAAATTTTGACGTTAAGAGCTTACGCGTACATGGGAAATAGAAAAAAATAAAATACCTGATGGGTCTCTGCCTCATGCTCCAAACAGACTTTCAGCTCAATAATGACTCAATAAAATCAAATTCATTTTCGCTTCACAATCAAATATTACCCAAAATATTGCTAAATAGCAGCGAATATAATTTTGGCCTAGTTTTCACTCGAGTTACTCCTCTGTAGAACGGTTAAAAAAGTTGAATTTTTTTAATTTTTCCAGTTAAAGTTTAGAAAATTTTTCTTCGCTTCTGTCGACCAGTGCAGTGCTATCAATTACCAATTGTCAATTGAAAACGACCGTGCTTACTCTACTGATTTTGACGATGTTAACGGACAATCTGCTGTTGCTATGCCAAGACGTGAAATTTCAGCTCAATTGGATTTTTTTCACGCTCGTAGTGATCAAAGGTTTATTTTTTTGACCGATGAAAAAAATCGAAGCTCAATTCGTTTCTATACATTCCATTGGCACCGTAATCGATCGGCTGCATCATGAAGAGCTGGTTGTATGTGCAAGTTTATGCAAGTGTTAGCTATGCAATTTCCCTATTCAATGTTTTACAGGGTTAGGGTCTCTAAATAACATTAGAAAATCTGGAAAGTGTTCATTAGTTAAGGAAAAAATATTTTTTTCTCATGAAACAATAAGTAACTCATCGGAAAACAGTATAAAACTACGCTTTAGCGGATATTTTTTAAATTTTTAATTGGCAGAGCAAAAACAGCTTTTTCCTTTGTGTTGGATTCGAATCTCTTTGCTTTAAATTGGAAATGCTCTCTAGTGTCTTTTATGTCTGCTTTTTTATACTGAGAGGCGTCCTGAATTATTGAATTGCCATCACCGCTTTTAGCTTTATCGGTTTATCAACGTTTTTCATATTTTAGCGTAACGTTCTGCTATGCAAATATTTATTTTATTTCTTGAAAAATTCTACATGATTTGGAAAAAAAACTGTTCCCTTTTGAACGATTTATGCAAGACAATCAGAAAAAATCACTTTTTTCGAGTTTTTAAGTCACTTTTTGGTCACTTTTTTCATACTTTGAAGTCACCTTTTGGTCACTTTTTTCGAAATATTGGTCACTAAAGTCACTTGTTCTTACCAGTTTGACCACTTTCAGCCCTGAAAACACCTTTTCTGTTACGATCTCTGCTCGAGTAGGTATCACTGGAATAAAACTGTAAGAATGTCGTTCTTGCCAATTCGAAATTGAAACTGCTGAACACATAGGTACTCTGTGATTGTGGAGCATTATTAAAACAAAGGAAGACAATTTTTAAAAAATGGCTACTAGAGCCCCTTAAATTTACCCTATACCAAAATGAAATATAAACACTGTATTTCAAAGGAAGGTATATTTGATTTTTATCTACATCAACATGACGTTATAGCTATTTACTTTTCCTGAATCTTTAATTTTTATTCATTATCTCTTAGTTAACAAACTTCAATCACTTGAACCAAACAGTTCACACGTGACTCATCTAGCCTTACACTTTAGGTTAGAATATGCCAGGGAAAACCCCCGTCTTACAATCTGTGTTAAAGCAAAATTAACACGCGATAATACTGACGTTTAAAATATCATAAAATAAATGTTCAATTAGGTAACTTTTCATTGGACAAAAATTTCAACAGTGTGGAATGATCTGTACCGCCTTTTGTCGTATTCGAGACCTTTATGTTATTGTTCTCTTCTTCGTTGCTATCGGTATTCGTTGATAGATTCGATTCGTTGTTAGTTAGATTTATCTTATTGTCCTCCGTGTTCTCCAACGCTTTCAGAAAATCCGTGTTTGGTTCCCCGAACGGATACTTGCAGCTGGTATCGTAGGAAACGGTGCCTTCCGAACCACGACGTTCAGTTTTTACCAACGTCACTGGAGCGGTGCTCTGTTTCTCCTTATCAACACCGATCTCATGCATCTTGGTGATATCTTCAAACATTTCCGCAGAGAGTGAATCTCGCCGTTGCTTTGCCGATCCGAATGGATACTGCCTGCTGGTGTCGTATATAACTAATCCGTCTGATCCTCGACGCTGCTTGCGAACACCCATCAGCGTTTCTTTCGCAGGCCACAGTTCGATATGATTCTTGAACCAATCGTCCACGTCTTCAATACTTTCACGTCTACCCATACGTGGTCCGTGCGCCTTCACACTAACCATCGAGCCCAGTTTGTCAGAACCTTCAATTCCGGATCCAATTTCGGATCCACTCTCAAACCAATCACTTATGTCGTCAACACTGCCTTTGCTGTCCGATCGCAACGGATTAACCGGAACTATGTCCGCCAACTGATCATTTAATTCCGTTTTTTCAATCTTCTCAAACTCGGGATCGAAACAATCGTCAATATCCGACGATTTGTTGGAATCATCCGATACGACTAGATCAATCTTTACGTATTCTAATTTATCTTCCACCTCGTCTGGTTTCTTGACACTTTCTTTTCGATTCAAAAGCTCCAGTAGTTTCGCGCTCTGGGGATACTTTGAGTTAGGATTATTGATCTCCTCATTAATGTGGTCTTCCAGGTACTGCTGGAACTCTTTGATGATATTCTCTTCGCTCGCACAAGCACTGTATACCATTTCAATTATATTCGTGATATCATGATGATGAAGCGTTTGAGAGGATACCATAAAAGTTCCCAAGTCATATCCGAGTATTTCCCTCGGAAGTGGCTGCTTGCGTAGGACTGTTTTCAGCAAGGGATGTTGATTCGTACCCTCCGATAAGGGCGGGTTCCGTTTGGGTACTTCCGGTGGATCTATTTTATTTGGCAATGTTGATGACCGCACGACCTCTCGATTACCAATCGTAAACTTGGGCGGGATTGTTTCCTGAGTTGGAGTGCCGGTACAAGAATTACTTTCGTTTGATTTTATGGATATCTTTCGTATCTTCAGCCGTGATTTAGGCTTAACAAGCTCGTCTGCTCCGTTAAAGCGATGGTCCTCGGGAATAAATTGTCCTATCGATAGATGAGCCTTCTGTAGGTCCTTCATCAGGAATGAACTGGAGCTATTACTTTTCATCAATACTGGCCGAGGAGTTGGACTGCGTGATTCCGGCTTTCCGAGATTGGTGGTTCCTGGCATGGATATGATACGTTTTAAGGTTCGAGGGCTGTGGGCTTTTATGCTCTCTGAGTCATCGGTCTGTTTTAAAGGTGCTGAATTCCCTAACCTCACGCGAAGCTGGGTTTCCGATAAACTCTTTGGTAGTTTACGTGGTGGTGGAGGCAACGGCAAAGATTTACGAGTCGGTAGTCGTTGTTTACGAACCTGTCTTGTCGAACTGGATTCGTCGGAATCGCTGTAACCGTTCAAGACACCTAGGTACTTTCCAAAGTCGCGATTTGGTTTGCGTGGAGGAGTTTCAATTGATGCTTCTGTTGTGATCACCGTTTTCGATGGCTGATTTTCCTTTTCGTGTTTGTGTAGCAGATCGTGCATGTGGTCGGTTTCATCGCAAATGTGGCGACTTTTACGTTTTCTAGGCACAATTATCGGCTCCTCTACCGGGACCATTCCTAGATAGCAGTCCTCCGGGTAATCTTCGAGCATCGCCATTAAAAATTCCGCCTTTTTACCCAGATTCGTTTCTTTTCCTACGGTATCATCGATGTATTTGATTAATTTTCTTTCTCTCTCCTGGTCTTGCTTGGATTCTTTGGTATCCAAAATTTTCGCATGAACAGGAGAAATCGCCTGGTTCAATCCCATCTTTTGAGTTTTGTCTTTTCCAAAACTGTTGGTACGCTCTGTTGCTTTAGACTTTACATTGAAAACGTTTGTTTCGACAAACCGATCAATTTTATCTAAATCGTCCATTCCTTTTTTAGAATTTCTGCGTCTTTCCGTCGCTACCGGTTCGAAGGATAAGGAATCCGACAGGTTCTCACCGAGTAAACGGTCAGATTTCCGGTTTCCTATTTTGGTTGCCTTTTCTAGCAGGTTATTTTCTGGTCTCACCTCCACCTGTGGTTTTTCCAGTTCGGTTTTGGTGGGGATTATAGAAAAATCACTGAAAGCGTCAATTTTCGCGTCGATTTCGTAGCACGATTGGGATTTTCCCTGCAGTCCTTCATCGACGGTATCACGCGCAATGTCACTTGATACTGACTTCGTCATCTGAACTTCGTGGGATGGACGGCGACTGTCGGGTCCAAAAACATCTTTGAAACCGTTTTTAACCTTCAGCTGACTTGGATTGGTTCCCCGTTCCAGTGTGGCTCTCTTCTTACGCGGGGGTGCCACGGGTGGTCTGTCAATGACATTGCCGTTAGCACCGTCTGGTACAATCAGGGTAGAATTGTGCCAGTTATCAAGAGCACCCGGTTTCGAGGTAGTTTCCAAGCTAAAAAATAGGTTAATCGTTAGTAAAAGACAAACATTCTCGGTGACTGACATTACACGTGACGGCCGAGATAGGTTTTGTTGATTCCGGGGCTGGTTTTGCCCAAGCCATTGGGGCAGACCTGTGGGAAATTGTGATTTAGAGTAAACATCAAGTGGAATATTTAAAACATTTATACTTACAGAACTGCCGAAATAGTCAAACATTTTGCCAGCTCGTGGTGAGCTGTTTGTCTTGGGGTCCTTGCATAGTACGTTTCCCATCTGGAATAAAATAAAATCTTTTCAGTACTGATGGATTTCTTGCGAATTCCTTCAACCGTTGGCAGCCCTTTTTAAATTTCTGTGAAGCCTAAAAAGTTTAGTGACATCAGTACATTAACTTGAAATCTCCAAACAAGTCTAAAATTTTAAGTCAAAAATTATGAACAAAAATTTTATGTAATGTGTGTTATTACCACTCATATATTTTTATAATTTTCCGAATAAAATATTTTTGAATTCTTTATAGCTCTGCCAATTTTCATATTAAATTCTTTCCCGGCGGGTGATTGACTGATTGAGTGACTTTGATTGAAGCTTAACAGGTATACCTGCACTAGGGTGCCAACAGAAATGGTCATTTTGAGAAACCCTATACAAAATGTTCACCTGCCTGAAAAAACACCCTGTGCAAAATTTCAACTCCATCGGACTTAAAATGGGATGGCGCAACGCGATTGATGTTTGGCATTTTTTAAATCCGTAAAAATCACCCAAGGGGGGGGGGGGGGGCGTGGTACGTGAAATTTCGGTTTCCGAAATAATTTGGATGCCAAATGACTCAAAAACGCATGAAACGTCGAGAACTGGTGTCATATGAAAAAAAAAACTTTTTTGAAAAAATCGACTCTGGGACTTAGTTGTTTTTTCAATTGTGAGAGGTGGAGTTTAAAACATTTAGAATTTATTTAATGAAATTGATCGCTAGTCTCTCGAAATAACCTCTATAATGATATACACTATAACTAGCATCGAATGCATTATGTTTCATTAGGGTGGTTCTTTTATTCGACATAGGGTGGTTCAAAATATTGTGAAAAAAAGAGGATAAAATGAAAAAAATCACTTTTCACTGAATAACACTAGACAAATTCCTGAAAATATAATATTTGTTATATCATTGTCGTTAGGGTGGCAATGTTGAATTCGAGAAAATACCATGTAAAATGAAAAGATATTACAAAACAAATTTTCAAAATGTTTCAAAATCTACTCTGTGCAAAAAAAAAACTATCTCAACCAAAATCAAGATTGTGTCTCGCGGAAAATGTTGAATGCTTTCATGTCATTTGCAAAATCACACACGGGAGGTACATGGAATTTGAATATTTGAAAAATGTTTTCGATTCCAAGTGTCTTAAAAGTACATGAAACGGTGGAAACTGATGGAATATGTTTTGCCTTTCTCCTAGAAAGGTATAGCAATCACTGCAAAAACTAAAGGTATAAAAGTGCTCAAAAGGGCCGAATGTCGTATATCACTCGACTCAGTTCGATGAGCTGAGCATTTTCTGTACGTGTGTGTGTAACGCTCTCCCAATCTCACTCGATGAGATCCAGAGATGGCTGGACCGATTTCAATGAAATTAATTGCAAATGAAAGGTCTAGTTGCCCCATAAGACCCTATTGAATTTCATTGTAATCGGATTTTTAGTTTTGAGGTTATGTATCAAAATGTAAAAATCACGAAACATCAATATCTCAGAAAATACACAACCGATTTGAACAAAATTACTTTCAATTGAACGGCCTATCTGAAAAACCCTTAACTTTTGAATTTCATAAAGATTGAACTTGTGGTTCAGAAGTTATGAAAAGAAACGTGTTCTGGAGACTATTTAATCTCACTCATGTTTCGCAGAGATGGCTGGACCGATTTTCATAAAATCAGTGTCATATGGAAGGTCTTGTTGCCCCATAAGATCCTATTGATTTTTTTTAGCAAACGGATTATTACTTTGCCTGTTATGTTTAAAAATGTGAAATCCAGCTATGAAAAGGAACATATTCCGAAGACTACTCGGACTCACTCACTTTTCTCATAGATGGCTGACCCGATTTCCACAAAATTAGTGTCAATTAATAAGTCTAGTTGCCTAATAACACCCTATTGAACTTTACTGTAATCGAACTGTAACTTCGTCTGTAATGTACCGAAATGTGAAAATCACGAAACTTCATTATTTCAGAAACTACACAACCGATTTGATCAATATTATTATCAGATGAACGGGCTAGTTAAGGGTTAACTGCTGAATTATGATTGAACACGTGGTTTCAAAGTTTGGCTGCGTTATACGTTCCCATTTGATTTGATTATAATCGAACTTAAGCAACCGTTATGTAATAAATTGTTAAACCAACGAAAGTCTATTATCTCTAGTATTACACGACTTTTTTGAACATAACTAGTGTCAAACGAACGAGTCATCTCTCAAACTTACAAATAACAAACTTCATAACAATTTGATATGTGGTTCAAAAGTTTTGGAAAAAAAGACTATTTAAAACTATACCTGCTTTAATCAATATATATGGCTCCAACATGAATTAAATGTGGTATCGTATTATTTGAACGTTGCCGGTATCACTCGTTATTAAATTGTTCGAAATTAAGGGTCATTTCTTTTATTTCGCTATTTCTTAAGCACTAACATTACGTAAAATTTTATATTTTATGCTTCAATTACAACATCAATATTTTAGAACCCATAGAGTTAATATACCTTTATTGGATTGGAAGCATTCATGTAAATATATTCTTACAAATAATAAATTTGAATGAGAAAGGCTGAGTCTGACCGCTAGGTGGATTAATTTAGGTTTTTTTTATTTTGTTTGAAAAATCATTGTACTTGTTTCTTTTGAATGTTGTACCAGACAATTTATTCGTTTTATTGGCCACAATAATGTCCTTTTCTAACACTTGATCGAACACACAGTGCTCTGGCTTATATAATCGGACAATAGACTGTATCGATGTTATTCAGCGATAATGGGAGTATAGGGATCTCAATCAGATACGCAACACAATTGACTCGTTGTTTCTGCGTTTGCGTCGTTTTGACAGTTTGACCATGCATTTTCTGTCAAGTTTACATCATCAGAACGTGAACGTGCCCATTGGCTGAAACTTTGCATAGACGTTTTTATAGGCAAAAGATGCCATTTTGTGCTATTGGTTTAATTTTTTGAAAAACAACTCATTTTTGAAAAGCTATTGAAAATGCTATTTCTGATAGGTATTGATGATTACAAATTATTTTTAGAACCAACACGGTTCGTTTGAGCGGTGTGACGTCTTCGGCAAAGTTGTAGATAATAGTTTAGTCTTTCAAAAAAAAAAAAATACACTCTAAAAACTAATTATTAATTGTTTGAAAAAAAATTAAAGAAAGTTAAAAATTAATCATCCAAAACGGCTCATTTAAAAAAAGCTGATTTCTTTTATAGAAACTATGAAAGTATATCTGAACAACGAAACCGGTCATGGAGAAATCAGAAAAAAAAGTTATAATTTTTATTTAATTTTTTTTCCCAGGGTACATTTTTTTTGGAAGGACAAATTATTATTCACAACTTTGCCAATTACACTATGCCAAAATGTTTAGAATTTATCTTTCGAAATTGATCACTAGTCTCTCGAAATAGCCTTATAATGGTATACACTATAACTAGCATCGAATACTTTATGTTTCATTAGGGTGATTCATTTATTCGGCATAGGGTGGTTCATAATATTGTGAAAAAAATGAGTATAAAATGAAAAAAAGCACTCCGGTTCGTTTGATTGGTGTGACGTCTTCGACAAAGTTGTAGATAGTAATTCTGTCCTTCCGAAAAAATTACACTTAAAAAAATCATTTATTCAAAAAAAGTTTAAATTATAATTTAATTATTCAAAAGAGCTAATTTCTTAAAAATCTGATTTTTCCAATAAACCCTACAAAAGATTACCAAAACAATGAAACCAGTCCGATCATTTAGAAATCAAGAAAAAAAGTTATCATTTTTTGAAAACCTGCAGTTTTTCATAATTTTCTAAATATCATTTCAAGTAGATTGTTCCAGAACATCATCTTACCTAAAACTTATTCGGAAGATCTTCACGTATAGTTCAGAAAATCTAATAAGCTAACTGATAACAATACAATATCTCACGCTAGCCTGGGGGGCTAATGCGGTCTCGATCAACTAGAGTAGTTGAGGGAATTTATCGATATTGTTTATGGCACATTCAGAAACTAGAACAAAATGGCGAAAAGATGTCCTACTTGAACAATTCTGAGGGAAAAAGCTTATAATGGTAATTTATGCATGACAACGACCCCAAACACACCGTCCGAACTGTGTATTAATGATTAACTGATTACAAGGTCGATGTCATGAAGTGGCCAACCCAGTCACCAGCCTTTAGTCTCGTAGATAATCTGTGGCGTAAAACAAGACGGTCCGTACGGAAAAATCAAAAAACCAGCAAAAACGATGGGAGAGAATCCAAGCAGGCCTGGCAAAAGCTGGTCGATTATATGCCGAACAGGCTGCGGAAAGCCATCCGAAACAAATATAAATCGACAAAATATTAGCACGGAATAATGAACAAAATTCTTTCATGACATAAATTTGGACTTTTCGCGTTATTTTAATACATAAATATACTCATGCAAAATTTGATATGAATTGTTTTTTAGTGTCGTGTTTTTTTTTCGAATGACACATGAGCAGCTTAACTTATACATTAAAACTCTGGTATACAGTAAGGGCTTTTGCACGCGGTTTTTTTACGCGGATTGCATTCCTGCATTACTCAAAAACGGTACAATATATGGACCTCATTTCAATCACGTTTTCTGTTTTAGGTCACGAGTGATCATAGATCAGTTTTCAAAAAAAATCACAATTATTGGTGTAAATACTCAAAATTTTAAATGTTACATTTTGGTCTCTAGATTGACCACTATCATATTCAAATAAGGTTCAAACATTTTACGACATTTTACGAGACCTTAGTGTATTTTCTCAAAAATTTGTTACTTTCTTTTTTTGCTTCAGTAGTGATTCCCATGTTAGGGTCAGTGGCGTAGCGTGATCGGGTGACACCCGGGGCGGAAAATTTGGGTGTCACCCCCTTCCCCCAGCCTATATTGCTACCGAAAATATTTTTTCTAATGTCAACTGCCTGTCAACGGCATGTAAATTTTTTTTCTGCAACAGGCAATGTTTGATCTTATGAACGCCATGTTGCAGGCACATTCCATGTTTCAAGCAATTCAAATTGGAACAAATTTTACACTTAAAATCGTTTCTAATTTAAAATTTGGTTTGGTACACTTGAATTACATATAGCGAATTTCTTTATTCCACCAGCGCACATCGTTTTGACCTGGAAGCGCACTAACTGCTGTCAGAACCTTTCTTTATTCGCTCGATTTTGACCCAGTTTTGACCTGCCGTGCTGCCCGAAGCGCACAGTAAAATTTGTCAGCTTCAACCCATCGACGCACGTGCTAAGTTCGTAAACAACTATCTGGCATCTTTTTCTTACTTGCATCTTAAAGGGCGATGACGTTTCAATATTCCTCGGCAGTTTTGCCCGCATACAGTGGAATAAAGAAATTCGCTAATAGACTTACTGGTGTTGAAACATTAGAAGCTATGTCAAATAAAATTATTAACAATTTCCGACAAAAATCGTTGCAATCCTCAATTGCTACGATAAGCTCTCTTTATAGCCAATAAGTTATCAGTTAAGTTAGTTGTAAGTTTACTTCTTTTTTTGACAAGTAGGTTTAATCCCTACGAATGATAAGTTCTAATTACGAAAGCAAACAAATCTTAACAATTAAAATTACTATTTTTCTAACAGTGTTGAGAAGTCACCATTTATGATTGGACACACATAATTATTATTTACTAATATTTATCATAAATACTTAAGCTACTAACAACCCCCCCCCCCCCTCCCCCATCCCTTATAAAAAAAAGTCAGAAGCAAGAATTTCACCTATGCCGGTGATGTGTAATAACAATGACGACAACCTGCTTAGGGGCCATCCACATACCACGTGGACAGATTTTTAACGATTTTGACCACCCCGTGGACCGTGGACCGTATGGACCAACACAGGAGAAGGATAAAAAGGCGATTAGCGAGCCTAAAAACCGTAAGGCCGCTGAGAAAGATGGTATCCCGACCGAACTTTTGAACGTTAAGTCCTGTGATCGAATCACGGATTGTACCAGGTATATTTTCGCAAACCTTTTCAAGAAATCAAGCATTTGAAACCTCTTTCGAATCATCTATTTACCATTTTCCTTACATTTGTGATCGTTATTTCACCTTTCTTTGGAGAAGATTATTTTATAGATAATTTTCACTGCTCGATCAATGTACAACGTTATTAAAGTATTCGCTAGTACTATGTTGTGCATTTTTGTTCATATTCGTGAGCTCTTGTTGGACTTGGTGTTGCAGGTCATTTAGGTTTCAAACTTCGACCATTGCTACTGGTATCGAAAATTACTTCATGTTGGCATGTGCTTTAGCATCGAATTCCACCATAAATCAAGTAGGTTGTATATTATATTAAAAATATTGAGTTTTGGAAACGAGCAATTTAAACTCCCACCTGATCTCGAAGTACGATGCAAGCCTAATAAGCCAGTCGTCATATGTTCGGCTCGGAAGAAACTGTTAGTATTAAAAGGCGCGCGCTAGTCCCTATATTGTCTCGTATGCTAATAGTTACCTCACAGTATGTGCCCAATAAACAGGTCAAGTTTCGACAGCGAAATGTTGAAGTGCCTAAGAAAAACACGAATCACATTCAGGCAGACTTGTGAGGTTTCAACCCAAGACCACCTGCTTGTCAAAGGAATCTCTGGAACCTTTCTTCAGAAACAACTACAACGATTCACTGAAATTAAAGCGAGTGCTGCCAACTCCATAGACTGTTTTCCTAAAACTCAATATTCAGATAATATTTTCACCATGAAAAACCTTCGGTTGCTATCTGGTATAGATGGAAATTGAATTCAATTCGACGTCACCAAGATTGAAGAATATTAATGTGCGCTCGTTTCCAGAAAAAATGATGACCATACCAGTTTCAAAGTGATTCACCATAGCGCTTCTTACAGCTGACTTGACCTGTGATCATTCATTACCGGTGAAGATGTCTATTTAGGGAAACTTGATCTAATTTACATTCGCATGATATTTAAAGTCATACATCCAACGCACATTACCGTTTATTGCCACGTTCATGGGGTTATATAATAGACGCAGTAACATTTAAAAACAATACTGAATGGTTGAATAACATTTGTATAGGTTCTATCGATAATTGTAACCGGTCATTAGGATCAAACCGCTCTTTAATAACGTTTTACAAAAGATTTCGTAATAAATTAAAGTTTAATCGCATGTTTTGCTTCAACAAACATGAAGGCGTTTCATTGCTGATCGCAACAACGAACTGTTCAGTGGGCGTTTTTATAATAGTTGTTTTCAACAACGCTGTTTTCGGAAGTCAATCATCAGAGTCCGATCTTTATGGTGATGAGCTTACTCCTAGCTAGAACACCGTTCTTTGTTATTCCAGTTTGCAACAAGCTGCTGGTGCACCAACCCAGGTGCTAACAATCAAGATCAAGCAACGACCAAGCCGAATGTATCCAAGTTGGACTAGTGATGGATGAACAGTTGTTTGTTTGCCCAGTAACTGTTTGTGAAACAATTTGACGCAGTCCTAATTATTGATCTCATTTTCGTTTCGCGAATATGTGACAATTATATACAGATCGATTAGCTCCGAGGTCGAGTCGGTCGAAGTCGCTAATTGCAAACCAGACACGTGTTACACACTGTCAAATCCAAAAGCAAGACTCACCTTTTTTATGACCAGATGGAGCAACTGCCGTGAAATCAGTACAATTTACTGTGACATCAGAGCACTCGATGAGGGTCTATCGGGCGGCCGTGTTCACGTAAAGTCTACGCCAATTGTATGTGCTGTTTCTTTCCTGCAGTTTACGGCGATGACACACGAAAAATCTGTTGATTGAACGGGAAAAAGCAATCATTGTCATTGCGAATCAACTTGCAACTCGGTATTATTCATCAAAATACACGCAAACTCGTACTGCAGACATACGTCTGCTTTGGAAAACGTTACATAAACTGTCTCTGAGTGAACTTTTCTAGAGATTTGGATGCATTTAATGCAGTGCCGTTACTTGAGAACTAAAAGTACAGGGTTCTCATATGATATTAGTTTTTTTGAGCGGTTTTCTTTTTTAAATTTTTGCATCTCCATCGACGACTATGATGTAAAGGAGGCGCATAGTTACTTATATTTTTGGCGTAACAGATTTTTACGCATTTAACAGATTTTTATTCATTTAAGTAGAAATATTTTCAAAAGTGTATGACATATGAGTTATTAAACAGTTTTTATATAGGTATAACCACTTAAAAAAAAAGCTACATCTTCGCATTCGAAACCATAAGCTTCGGTTCATGAAATAACGATAGCGAACTGACCGTACAAAATGTGGTTTTCATGTGATTTGGCGAATTAACACAGTTTCCAAGCGTGAAACACCGCGTGATTTTTTTTCTTTGCTGAGATCTGTTTAACGAAGTTTTGGAACATTTTTTTTTATTTTAGCACAATTTTGCGAATTCACATCGCTTAAATTAGCACGGATCATTTTGCCGGTTGCTATGAATAAGAGAGATCTCTATAATTGGTATTTATACGAAAGAAAATGACAAAAGGCTCGCGAACGAATTTTGAGCTACGCCGAAATGTTTACTGGTCGTTTACAGGAGATGTTGTTGTTCATCTTGTGACGTAATTTTTTTTTACTTTGATTTTGCCAAGAAACCTGAACGAATACTGAACAGGTATTTTCCTTCACCATATGATTCACCGTATAGTTAAAGCTTTGTATCTTGCAAATCAATATGAGTTGGAATCTATTAGCATAATTGTTAAGCCATCCTTGATAAAAAGAAACGAATCAAATATTATATATAAAGTTTCTGCAGCACTCAATGATAGCATTGTGATTAGCTCTACGTTGGCAAAGCCAAAAAATATTATTGATCAATATTGTTATTGGCAAAAGATTTCTATGCGATGGAAAATTGAAAATAAATCTCGGATTCTGTATTTTTTCGTTCCTTGTTATGGGTCGTAGTGCTGGTTGTTTGTTAGCTTGATGATTCGCAAACATGCCGCGAAGACGCAAAATTTGATCACATTTAAATAATGACGTCAAATGTTTAAATGAAAAAAAAAAACAAGTCAGGAAACGGGTTTTGACAGTCATTCAAGTTTGGGTCAGGGTCAGGTTAATGTTTTGACTAGTTCAGCCTACGATGTGTCATTCTGCCCTAACACTGGTGAGGTTTTGAGAAGTGAAAAATACCTTCATAGCTTGAGGAACCAAAAAAAAGGAGATTTTTATTTGCTATTCAATTCGTTCAATTGGTTCTGTCATGTTTATACACAGAAGACAAATATACCGCTCATCGTTATCGGCATAAAAAGTAATAGAGTAAATCATTCACGTAACAGTAGAATAGTAGTGGTCAAAGTACCAAGCCTTGAGAAACACCGTAAGTAATATTGCTGTTATTGTATTACTTCTCACTGATGAATTATGCGGTTGGTTATGCGATGTAGGACAACTTTTTTTGCTCTAGAACCACTGCAGCACCTTAATTCACCCTGAGAACCTACTGTTCCTAGGACCAGGTCCTAGGAGGCCGCGCTTTGTAAAATCATCAGGAATGCCAGCAAACTGGATTATCCCTTAAGTCCAGCATCAATCTAGAGGTTGATTGATCTGATCACAACGAAATCAGGTCCAAATTCGTCGGCAAAATCATTGCTAGCGTCCGTGGACCTAAAGTATCCATCGTTCCAGGACCAAAAATGGCCATAAAATCCACTCATGATATTTCAATAACCTGAAGGAGATACTTGATAGTATACCACCGGAAATAGCATCAACTACGATGAAACTAGCTTACAGTCGCTTACTTTCGGTCAGGGGTTTACCTTCACACGCACTGACGAAGCTACCCATGCACCATCAATCATAGTAACCTGTTGAGGAAGTTTTCGGTGTCGCGAAGCACAAAATCACCTCTCTGATAGCGTGTGTTTACTGCAGCTTCAAAGCTGAAAGTTTTTTATTTGTTTAATGCTGTTTATAATAACAAAACTTGCAACTCACATTTTGGTGTTTTTCGACTATGCGGAATGTGCAAATATTAATTTTAGGAAATCTCCTTTCAGCCTTTCCTGTCCACAAATTTCACACTTTTAACAAACTCTTCCTCTACCCAAATTTCTACTATCTTCCTTGCTTAAACATCACTGATTAACTCTCTTCACTTCCTCCTCTATCAATCGATATTTTATCTATCATTTGACGCTGATCTATGTCCGTTCTGTTGGTAGTCTGTCATGCGTGACCGGGACTCACTGACAACCGGTGACGACTGCACAGTGGGTTCGGCAACATCCCCCCGCCCGTGTAGTTCCGGTACGCCCGAGACATCCACTTCCGGTTCTTCCGAAGCCGACTGAACGTCTAACAAAGCCAGCTTAGTGACAGGTCGGTTTACAGTTCCTCTATTCGAGTACACCAACGCCCGCCTAACTTGCCCATCCTTTGCCTTTACGATGTTGATGACACGCCCTCTTATCCATCCGTTCCGTTTTCCTCCGTCAACTATCATCACCAGATCCCCAGGTTTAATCGGCTTTATTGGTTGAAACCATTTTGTACGCCTTGTTAGAGTTGGCAAATATTCGCGAATCCAGCGACTCCAGAATGTGTTCACCAGATGCTGCGCCAATTTCCAGCTATCTCTCAGTGTCCCGGTGCTTTCGATCTGGTCCCGAAGCGGTTGATTGATGCCTTTCGTACCGTAAAGCAGGAAGTGGTTGGGCGTAAGCGCCTCTTGCTCAGTGTGCTCTAGCGGAATGTAAGTGAGTGGTCTCGAGTTGACTACTGACTCAGCTTCGAGTATTACGGTTTCAAGAACTTCATCACTGGGGTGGTGTGGGTGATCTGCAATTGCGGCCATTGCCGTCTTGACTGATCTGTCCAAGCGCTCCCAGGGTCCTCCCATGTGAGGCGCAAGTGGTGGATTAAATAACCATTGTGTGGCTGAGTTGGTAAATGTCACGGCACAGCGATCATAAATTCCACGGAGTTGTTCGCGCAGAAGATTGTTTGCCCCGACAAAGTTGGTTCCGTTGTCGGAGAAAAATGTCTCCGGTGACCCTCTGCGCGCCACGAACCTCCTAATAGCCATCACACATGACTGGGTGGACAGGCTGTGTACGACTTCTAAATGTACTGCTCTGATAGACAGACATGTAAACAACGCGATCCATCGTTTGACCAGACTTCGACCCTGCTTCACAAATACCGGTCCGAAGTAGTCTACCCCAGTGTGTGTAAATGGACGTATGTAAGCGGTCAGTCGAATTTCAGGCAGCGGTGCCATAACCGGAGCCTGTGGCACTGCTTTCCCATTCCGGCAGATCTGGCATTGCTTGGCGACCTTCGCTACTACAACGCGCAACCGAGGAATCCAGTACCGCTGTCTGATCTCGTTTACAACTGTTTCATGATTTCCGTGTAGAAAGCGAACGTGATAGCTTTCTACCAGTAACTTTGTCACCCACTGATCCTTGGGGAGAATGATAGGGTATTTTGTATCCCTATGAAGCATAGGCGCCGCAATAATGCGGCTATTCAGCCTAAGGACACCTTCATTGTCTAGTATTGGAGACAGCTTTTACAGCGCGCACGACTTGTCGATCTGCTTCTGTTCTGCTTCTGGATGCTTTTTGTTGTACAGAAGCGTCGCGTATTCATCTGCATACTCTTGCATCTGCGTTTGTCGCCAAAGCAAGGTTTCCGCCCTCTGCAACTCTCAGCTCAATACGTACAGCTCTCAACACGTATCCCGCTGCTCGAAGAAGTCTCGACCATTTAGAGAATCGTTCAGTTTTTATTAGCGGCTTCGGCACTTCTCGATGGAAAAGAAAGACTGCTCGAAGATCCTCCTCTGTTGAAAACTCCTTTTCTGTTGGTACTCGCCAGGTTTGGTGCTTATTCCTTAGGAAGCTTGGTCCGGTATACCAGCATGTTTCTGGATCAAAACTGGGCCCGTTCCCCCATTTCGTGGCTTGATCAGTTACATTGATTTTTGATGGAACTTTTCGCCATTCATCCACGGTGGTTGTGGACGATATCTCTCCAACTCGGAATCCAACGAACTGATGATAACGTCGAGTTTCAGATCTCAGCCACGCAAGAACTGTGGTGGAATCCGACCAAAGGTATCTCGCATTCACTGGTATGGTCAACGCCTTACATATATTTTCCAGCATTCTGGAACCGATCAAAGCCGCTTGTAGCTCCAGACGAGGTATTGAAACTGGTTTCAACGGGGCCACCTTAGTTTTCGCTTCTATAAACGTACACCGAATGTCTCCATTCGTGTCGCTGCGGAGGTACGCAACGCAAGCATATGCGTTTTCACTTGCGTCCACAAAAACATGGATCTGGGAATTACACGATGTTCCCTTGGTACCGGGAAAGAAGCATCTTGGAGCACAAACTTCGTGTACTCTAGCTAGCAAATCACTCCACTTGCGCCATTCCTCCAATATTGCACCGCTAATCTGTTCATCCCAATCCGTTCCGCTTCTCCAAATTCGCTGCATTATTATTTTCCCATGAACAGAGAAATCGTAGCACTTGACGTTTAGTAGGTGCTACCAGTTCACCCACCAAACCTCGTAGTTCCTCTTTTAGAGTACTGTCGAATGTAAAGGCGTCCTCTGAAGGTTTCCATACCAGACCAAGCACTCGACTTTCGACATTTCCTTCTAAGATCATCGACTTCTCATCAACCTTACTGCTTTCCTCGATATGTTTCAGCACTTCGATGGAATTCGAGACAAAATTTCTTATTTCCATACCTGCCATAGAGTGAACGTATTTGACTTCCTGAATCAGCTTCACCGCTTCTTCTACCGAGTCCACACTATCGAGATAATCGTCCACGTGGTGGTTTTCAACGATTGCTCTTGCTGCCTCGGGAAACTGCTCTGCGTACTCCTCCGCATTTTTGTTTTTCAGATACTGTGCAATACACGGCGAGCAGGCCGCGCCGAACGTAGCGACATCCATCACAAATATTTGTGGGGGTTGTCCTCGTTGTTCTCTGAAAACGAATCGCTGCATTTGCTTGTCGTTCGACCGAATCAGAAACTGGTGGAACCTTTCCCGTAAGTCCCCACTGAATGCCACACGTTTCTGTCGAAAGCGTAACAATACGGTAGGCAGAGTAGTCAGCATATCCGGTCCTTTCAGCATCATATCGTTGAAAGACACGCCATCGACTCGCGCCGCCGCATCTCAGATTAGTCTGATTTTTCCCGGCTTGCGTGGGTTACTCACTACCCCAAGTGGTAGGTACCATACGCGACTTGGTTCAGTAAACTTGAGCTCCTCTGGTGTTATTCGATGGGCGTAACCCTTATCTATGTATTCTGCCACTAGTTGGTGCACTTTGTGATGAAGGTGCGAATCTTTGGACAGCTTTCTCTCTAAAGCTTCTATTCTCCGTACAGCCATAGGATAGCTGTTTGGCAGACAGGGCTCGTCATAACGCCACAGTAGTCCAGTCTCCAGTTTCCCGTTAACTCTTCGGGTAGTTTCCTGGAGTATCCCCAACGCTCTTTTATCTCCTTCCGATGACATACTTTGCTGGATGTTCGCTTCGTCGATTGCCAAAAACTGTCTGAATAGGTCGTGCAGCTCGATATCATGTTCGCAACGTTCCACATGTACATTCACGTTCTCTACAAACTTTCCATGTGCTGCTTGTCGTCCGTATAAACACCACCCCAGTCGTGTTTTTACGGCAATCAACCTTCCTTGACCGCTTTCCCTACTTTTAAGGGCACTAATTAGCTGAGCGTTATCTACTCCGATGATAAGCTTGGGAGTAACTTGAGTGTAACTGCTAAGCGGTATTTTCTTTAAATACGGATGATGCTCGTATAGTTCCTCGCAATCTACCGTTTGGCTGGGTAATTCTAATTGTCCCACCGTTCTCGCTTTTAATGGAAAGTGTTTCCCATCGTTCTTTCCTGCGATTGCGAATTCAACGCGCTGTGACTCCTTTTCCATCCTGACCACATCTCCTGTCCAACACAGACACAGCGGCTCCTTGGGTCCTTCTACCCCCAGTAGGCTCGCCACTTCAGCTTCCAACATGGTCGTTGATGATCCATCATCTAAGAACGCGTAAATATCTAAGCTCTTCCCATTTCCGTAGAGTGTCACAGGGATGAATCGAAGTATGGCTGAAGACGTCATAGAGTGATGATGTTGATGAGCAAGGTGGGTGGATGTTGGCACTGATGGCATACTTGACACATTGTTTCCCGAATGCAGTAGAGAATTATGACGCAAACGGCAACCTTCAATTCCACATTCTTGCTTGGACCGACGGGGCCACGTACGATGTGAGATCAAGCACATTCGGCACAGTCCCTTTTGTTTGACCGCTTTCCACTTGTCGTCCAAGTTCAAATTTTTAATTTTTTGGCATTCGGCAATTCGGTGATCTTTCTGATTACAGTGTGAGCAAGGTTTGCTTGCATACATTTGTTGCGATCTGTTCGCTCCCGAATCCGATGTCAGATGTGCTTGTTGGTGTACGAACAGCCTCTCCTTTGCATTTTCTCTTCTATTTTTGTCTGATTTTGTTGAACTCTGCTGCACTGGATCCACGACTAGCACAACTTCGCTTGCCATTGTTACCAGTTCTGTCATGAAATTGTTGAACGCTTCTAAGTCAGCTGTATGGTAACTACGTTTGAATGACGCCCACTGTAGCTTCAAATTCGGGGGGAGTCTATCCACCATTTCCTGCAACAGCATTGGGTTGCTGACGTGTTGCCTCTGGTTTGCCATTATCATGTGCTCTACCAAATTTCCCACCCCCATGCCAAACTTGATTTAAGTCTTCAGATCATCGCCTCTAGGGGAAGGAATTTCCCGCATTCGCTTTAAAAGTGAATTAATCACTACCTCAGGTCTTCCGTAGAGCCGTTCTAGAGAAGTAATTACCTGGGGAACAGACTCTGGAATTAACAGACGACTGCGAACACTTTCTAGAGCATGTCCTCGCAGGCAACGTTGCAGTCTCGCCAAATTTTCAGCATCGTTATATCCACACGCCTCGGTTGAGTTACGAAACGAGCTGAAGAAAAGCGGCCATTCCTGCGGGTCACCAGAGAAGACTGGCAACTCTCTTGGTATTACTTGACGAGCGGCTAATTGTTGGGCGGTAGGTCCAGTTACATGGTCTGCATGTATTCGATTGAAAACATTCTGCTGAGCAGGCACTCGTCCTGTGTTAAGATTTTCCTGCGCGTACAACTGTTCGGGTGGTGGTCTTGGCGCTTGCGACCCTAATGAATTCGATATCGGAAACTGTTGATATCCCGAAGGTGGAAAATTAACCGACGACGGTCCGGGCGCTACCGATCCCACTGCATTTGGCACCTGAAACAGCTGATAACCTGGTGGCTGTGAAAGCACCGACGGCGCTTGTGCATAACGTTGCTGTTTCTCAGACGATTGAGAGGCAACTGGCATATGCGATCCACGGCATTGATGTTGCAAAAATTGACGAAAATACTCTGATCTAGGAGCTGAGACACCACACTCAATCTGCTGATCGGCTGGGAGCGGTTGCTCACGTTCCGAAAAGTTCGCAACCATCGGTTGCTGTACTGAGAGATACTGTGTCGTGATTCGCTGTGGATTCAATATCGACGATGACCGTCCCGGTGGTGGTGGTTGTTGATTACGTTCAGGCGGGGGGACAAGGACAGAATGGAACGAAATCTGAGCTGTGTCATACAAAACATGTGTAGGATTGTGAGAAACAATAGCCTGTCTTAGTTTATTTTGAGTCTCCGATCTCATAGCATCACTTTTTCTACCCTGAGCTTCTATCTGACTATTAAATTCTTGCATTGCTAGTATAGGACGGTTGGTTGTGTTTGATTCAACTATAGTTTGTAAACCGACATTTATTTTGCCTAACTTAGATCTCACCTGGTCCGATGTACACTGACCTCTATTGCTTGTTGAACCCATGTCTTGTAGCGTTGCATTGACCACTCTCGCTATAGATGGTGATGGATCACGGACCTGCTCACCGTGTGGAAGTCTTGACGTCACGATATTGGTGTTGGTTGTTCCTTTGTCGTGCTCTTGTAGCTGATTTGTGCATTTGTTAGTCGGTGCTGTTTTCGGACCATTAACGTCGGCTGTCGCACCATGTCCAGTTGGAGTTTCCAGCGCTGGTTCGAGTAGACGATTAATGAAATCGTCCCCTGGAGTCGAAACGGCGGCTGGTCTAGTGGACGTTGTTCCCTGTTCTTCAGTCTGACTCGTGACGGTGAGCCAACGGTTAGTATTCTCCCGAACCACTCTGGAGCTAACTCTGCTCCTAATACTAGCGGCGCCCTCTTCTTCGCGTAATTGTGCCTCCAACACATCGAAACGTTGCTGCTCAAAGTCTAATTCTACTTTTCGTCGTAATTGCTGATACTTTTCAGCTTCCTCGAGCTCTTTTAGACGGCTTTGCCGTTGCAGATCCAGCTGCTGTAACTTTAGCGCCGTGCGGGCCGCTCTTGCGCTGCTGCGCGTTGTTGCATTGGAGTGTATGCTAGTCCGGCGGGACGAATTAGTAACTACTTCGTCGATCTCGACGCACCTCTTACAGGTGAAACTCCGATCCTCATCGGCAATCGAATCTCCTACTTCAGCACACGAATAATGCACGTACCCGTCGCATTTGTCGCACTGTACTAAGTCGTCAGCCCCGTCCGCCTGGTTGCATAGCATGCAATTCATAAGTAACAATCCAAAGACGATTTAGTTTTATTTATATTTTATAGAAGTTTTATCAAAACATTACTAAATCTATCGAGTTTTATCATAAATTTGATTAAGTACTTGTGGTTTTTATTTATCAACAGTTCCCAAGAGTAATTAAAGAACACTTGAAGAGTCCTCCATAAAACTCCTTCATCAATAAGTGTAATTAGCCTGAGGAGCGGTTTTGAAACGCACTCAATATCCCTTTCAAAATACCTATGGGAAACTTCCATAAAACTTCATTAGAATTTTACGATAGTTTTAAGGTACTTATCTTTAAGATGAATCTATCTTGAAAATGTGCCCATAAAATTTTCTTAAACCCATTTTGTCTCATGAAAGAGAAAACATTCGTGAAAGAAAAGTATCTAAAATAAACAAAAATTTTTAGCCCATTCAGATACCGCTCAGCTTCTGAGACGTGCAGACGTTCTTTCGATTGCGCTTATCACAAGTCAAGCATCTATTACAGAAATTTTTCCGATTGTACCGTGCCGCGTCGCGTGTTACGTGTTTCCGCGATGAGGTGAGAGAATACTGTTAAAATCGACTACTCGCAGTTTACCGTTAAACCCACTATTGAAAAACTTTACGGCTTCTGTCGTACCGTGCTCGAATTGAAAAGAGAAGATATCGAACGACTTCAGTGCCATAGAGGTGAGGCATGTGCATTTGTCAGGGTCAGCGACTTAACGCTCGCACAAAAAATTGTAGATGAGCACGACGGAAAACATGAAGTGGAATGTGAGGGGAAGAAAATTAGGCTTCGTATTACATTGGAAGATGGTAGTGTCGAAGTGAGAGTTCATGACCTTCCTGAAGACGTGTCAGAAGAAAGGGTTGTCCATTTCCTTAAAGGCTATGGTGAAGTGATCTCGATTGGCGAGTTATCATGGGGCGCGAGTGACGAATGTGAAGGGATACCGCCCGGTGTATGGTCTGCCCGTATGCTAGTTAAGCGAAATATCGACTCATGGAGTACAATCGACGGAGAACAAGCGTTCATTACGTACAAAGGTCAAACACCATCATGCCGACATTGCAAAGAACAAGCGCACACTGGCATATCATGTGTCCAGAACAAAAAGTTACTATTCCAGAAGACCTACGCAAACGTGACTAAGCAAACTGGACAGCCCGGCAGGTCAGTGACCGGTCATCAACCCAAAAAATCAGCTGGTGCGAAGCAACAAGATAAAAAACCTGTCGGTCAAAAACCTTTTGCTCCACCACCGTTATCATCTGATGCGTTTCCCGAACTACCAAAATCTTCGAGCCAGAGTGAATCCTCGGGCCCGAAAACACAAACGAGTACCCAACCTGGAGCAAATGCTATGTCCACACGCTCGCAGACGAAAGTGTCCAACGTGCAAACGTCTCTCCTAACACCATTTCAAGCTGTCGTGTGTTCGGATACCATCTTCAAAAAGCCGGAAAACGCGCTGCGATTGCAGAGCAAAATCAACAACGGGAACGAAACAGATGAGTCCTCCACTTCTACAAGTAGTAGACGAAGCCGAACAAAACCGATTGGTAAGAAGCCCCGTCGGGAAGACGATGACGATGGTATGGGGGCAGAATACATTCTTTAAATGGCTCTCACGTCGTACAACATCGCATCTATAAACATCGCTACAATTACGAACCCCACGAAGCAGAACGCGCTCCGAACCTTCATCAACAGCCATAGCCTCGACATCGTGTGCCTACAAGAAGTAGAGAACGAACAGCTCTCCTTGCCGGGTTACGTCGTTTTCTTCAATATTGACCACTCGAGAAGAGGAACAGCTATTGCGCTGAAACAACACATCCAAGCCACTCACATTGAGAGAAGCTTGGATAGCCGACTGCTTGCGCTGCGAGTGCAAGATACGACGATCTGCAATGTTTACGCTCCCTCCGGCTCTACACAACGTGCCTATCGAGAGAACTTTTTCAATGAGCTCCCATACTACCTGCGGCATCGCACCACAAATGTCATTTTTGGCTGGCGATTTCAACTGCGTCCTTCGAGCAGGTGATTCGAGTAGCCCAAACATGAGCCCCGCCCTCAAAGTAGTTGTCCAGCAACTGCAGCTACATGATATATGGGAAAAACTGTGTCCACGTGACCCCGGGTTTACGTACGTTTGTCGTAACGCACGCTCGCGCCTTGATCGGATTTACGTGAGCACCGGTCTACAGGATCATCTACGGACAGCACATGCTCACGTTTGCTCATTCACCGATCATAAAGCATTAACACTTCGACTATGTCTCCTGAATCTCGGTCAAGAACATGGTCGTGGTTTTTGGTCCCTCCGACCACACCTTCTGACCGACGAAAACGTTGCGGAATTTCAATACAAGTGGCAATATTGGACCCGGCAACGAAGAAACTATGGTTCTTGGATCGAATGGTGGCTCACGTTTGTCAAACCAAAAATAAAAAGCTTTTTTAAATGGAAATCGCGGACTGCATTTGATGAATTCCATAGAGAGCATCAACACCTATACGGTGCACTCCGACAAGCGTACGACGATTACTACCAGCATCCCGAATTACTATCTACCATCAATCGACTAAAAGGAGAAATGCTAGCTCTCCAACGAAGGTTTTCCTACACGTTTGTGCGGATCAATGAAACGCATGTGGCAGGAGAACCCTTATCTATATACCAGCTAGGGGAGAGGCGAAGGAAGAAAACCGTCATCACACAGGTGCAGACAGAGCAGGGCGAACTAATAAGAGAACCACGAGAGATCGAAACACAGATGGTGGACTACTTTTCGACTCTATATTCAGAAGAGGCAGGAGAAGAGAACGAAAATGACTGTTTGATGTCATCCACCGAGAACTGAACCTGCTGCTGAACGAAGCACTTAACGGGAATATACCACGATCATTTGTAGAAGGCATAATAGTACAGGTAAAAAAGAGAGGAGACGATCAAACAGCCAGGTCATACCGTCCGATCTCGCTGCTCAACAGCGATTACAAGCTCTTCTCCAGAATAATTAAAACTAGGCTGGAGCGAGTGATGGAAGAGCATCGGATCTTGAGTGACGGGCAGAAATGCTCGAACTCAGAACGTAACATATTTCAAGCCACTCTCACTCTGAAGGATCGTATTGCGAGCCTGCGACATCGCCGTCGCGCTGGGAAACTAATCAGTTTTGATCTCGATCACGCATTTGATCGGGTCCGACACTCATTCTTTTTCGAGACCATGCGCTCGCTGGGTTTCAATCGGGATCTCATCGCTTTACTCTCGCTCATCGCTAGCCGATCCACCTCTCGGCTGCTGATCAACGGACATCTCTCTCGTTCGTTCGAAATCCAGCGCTCGGTACGACAGGGAGACCCGTTGTCCATGCACCTCTTCGTCATCTACCTACATCCACTAGTGTGCAGACTGGAACGTGTGTGTGGAGATGATTTACTAGTGGCCTATGCAGACGACATAAGTGAGATCGTCACATCGATCAATCAGATCGACGAGATGAATGGGTTGTTTACTCGCTTTGAGAATGCTGCTGGTGCAAAATTGAATCTTTCCAAGACGGTTGCCATTAATGTGGGATTTTATGAAGGAAACCAAATTGACACCCACTGGCTGCAAACAGTCGACACAGTCAAAATTCTGGGTGTGGTATTTGCAAATTCTATACGGCTGATGACGACGTTGAACTGGGACACTGCAGTAAGGAAGTTCCAGCAACTAGTGTGGTTGCAGTCGCTGCGTATGCTGACGCTGCACCAGAAGGTCATTATACTCAACACATTCGGTACCTTCAGGATATGGTACCTTACATCCCTATTGCCTCCCTTATGTGTGCACATTGGAAAACTAACATCAACAATGGGTATGTTTTTATGGAGAGGCATGGTCGCACGCGTACCCATGACGCAACTGGCGCGTAGCAAAGAAAACGGTGGACTGAAACTGCAATTACCGGCGCTAAAATGTAAGTCGCTCGCATTAAACCGTCACTTACAAGAGATCGACTCCCTTCCTTTTTATAGATCCCTTCTTTTTCATGCAAATCCTCGCCCTACAATCTCGATTGATTTCCCTGATCTTAAAATAATCCTTTCAAACTTGTCCCAACTTCCCCATCAAATCCAACAGAACCCATCCACCGATCAAATCCATCAGTACTTTATCCAACAGACTGAGGTACCAAGAGTGGAACGCAATCATTCAGTAAACAACTGGCCCCGCACGTGGCGGAATATTTCAACAAGACAGCTAAACTCGGCGCAGCGATCACAACTCTACTTACTAGTGAATGAAAAGATAGAGCATCGCAAACTGCTTTTCACAATGCAACGTGTGGAAAATGAAAATTGTATATATTGTGACGACAACATAGCTGAAACACTCCATCACAAATTCTGCACATGTGCACGAGTCGGTCCAGCTTGGACGGTCCTTCGGCGGAGGATTAAAGAAATCATGGGAGGATGGAGACGGTTCGATTTCGATGATTTAGTAAGGCCTGCTTTACCAGGAATAAACGAAAGGCGGAGAATAGAAATCCTGAAAATTTTTATAAAATATATTTGTTTTGTTAATGCATGTAATGCCGCTAGAATAGACTTAGCAGAATTGAATTTTAACCTAGATTTAGACAATTGAAAATTTTGCATTAAAACTCAGACTAATAAACAAAAAAAAAACAAATTCAAGCAACTAACTCATACTAAATCAAGTCAACCTAAATCATACTAAATCAAGTCATTTAAGGGTATATTACTTTTGGTGTTAAAAACAGCAGAAACTCAATACTCACTAACGGTATCAATGGTAAAACAATGGTAACAAATATGCCAGAAGGAGTGGTAAAGGCAAAATTTCGGAATAAAAATTAAAACGAACACCGAAAAAAGGAAATTCCGGATAATCGAATCTTAAATTCCGAATAATCGAGTCCGACTTGTACCTGAGAATGACAGAGAAATGGTATTCATTCCCCTGCTTCATGCAATATGTTCCATTTCTTCATTTTGCTCATGTTTAAGGCCCTAATTATAAAATACGCCGGATGTTTATTCTAAACCATTTATTGTTTCTTGTTTAAAAATCGCTACAAGTATCACTTTTCCAACAGCAATGATCACAAAAATGGTGCTTGACTGCAAATAAACAGTTGTCAAACGGGAGATGAGTCTATCTCAGATAAAATTTATTTGTCTTGAAAAGTTCAAGCAAGTTTTATTCAAGCGCAAGTATTCTTCTCCGTGAATGCAACAAGTAAATGCCAACTTGTCGAGATACTAAAAAAATCTCATTAGTCTTGCTCAAGAAGTTTTAGGTAGAAGCCGTCTTATGAGGGATTAAAATAAAATCAACGACAAAAATGGCGAACAGGCTGTGATTAACTATATCAAAATAATAGCCATTTGTAATTAAACGGTAATAAAAGGCCGAGATTTTTAATGCTACTAATAATTCTGGCAGTTCAGTTGTGAATGGTGACCATGCTGAACACAAAGTTCAGTAAAATGTTTCATAGTCCACCATACCCGAACCTAACGAAAATTCAGATATATTTTTTAATTTCTAAATAAATTACTGATTTGCCAGTAATATCATGGCGCATTGAAAATTACAAACTTTTTTGCCACATAACTCGTATAAACTGAACTCGGCAATTGAAAATTCTCATATATGAACTCGAAAATACGCGAAGATTTACCTACCTATTTTATTTAACGACTACGATGACATTCATTTTGGAGAAGGAGTATAAATTGATCTATGTAAATAAAAAAAAATTCTGTTCATAGCGAAATAAGCTAGAAAGAAGAGTTGCGAACCTGATTCATAAAACTCTCGAAATTTGTTACAGTTTTTTCATGGTTGTAAGCAACTCCTGAATGTAATCATGAGTACATATCGATAAAAATATAGAGTTTTAAGCAAACTTTAGGAACTATTCTTGAGAACCTTCTCTAGCATGGGCCTCCTTGACCTTATGGGGATTTTACGGCTGTTTTGTAGCAGTTTGTGAGAATAATAAGATTTATGCCCTGTTTTAAAGAACAAGCAATCGAAACTTCTTCAAGTATATCGTAAAACTGATATTGTTTCTTGGGTTGCTCTCCAATTCTGGATTCATCTCACTCGACCACGTTGATGATCTAACCACAAAATCTTTGAAGATTTTTGTTGAGGAAGTTTTCGGTGTCGCGAAGCACAAAATCACCTCTCTGATAGCGTGCGTTTACTGCAGCTTCAAAGCTGAAAGTTTTTTATTTGTTTAATGCTGTTTATAATAACAAAATTTGCAACTCACATTTTGGTGTTTTTCGACTATGCGGAATGTGCAAATATTAATTGTAGGAAATCTCCTTCCAGCCTTTCCTGTCCACAAATTTCACACTTTTAACAAACTCTTCCTCTAACCAAATTTCTACTATCTTCCTTGCTTAAACTTCACTGATTAACTCCCTTCACTTCCTCCTCTATCAATCGATATTTTATCTATCATTTGACGCTGATCTATGTCCGTTCTGTTGGTAGTCTGTCATGCGTGACCGGGACTCACTGACAACCGGTGACGACTGCACAGTGGGTTCGGCAACAGTAACCTATGATCAGTATAAAAAAAAGACAGCTCTATCAGTTGAACTCTAATCGTGACGCCAGATACGCCCGTTTCGACATTTGCAACATCTTGGCACTATTGGACAACAATCAGATCATCGAAAGAAAGTCCGGTTCCAAATGGCCGACGACCCTGAGCGACAAGAAGCTCCAAAGCGTGCTGAAGAGGAAAACCGATGGAAAAGTGGCTACAGCTACAGCGCTGTGTGTGCTTGTTAGAGGTGCAACCAGCCAAACGATGAAAAAGTACCTGGAGAACATGGATTTACATGTCAGGAAGAGGTAGTACCATTTCGACTGGTTTCAGAGCTGCAGGCACTGACGCAGCGGCAGCGGCTGAATCAGATGGTCAAGGCAATTTTCCCAGCGAATCGCGACGTGGCGGTGGTGATGGACGACGAGACCTATCTCATTCTGAATGGCAACGACTGGTAGGGCACTTCGTATTTTACTTCCCTTGCGACAGATGGAAGCACAGAAGTTCATTTCACATACCAATTTTCCCAAAAAGATGCTGCTGTGGCTGACAATCGGCGAAAAAGAGATGTCAAAGTCGCTCTTCTTTCGCTCCGGACTGGTCGTCAACGGGAAAATTTATAGTACAAAAAGACTGCCGGAAGTTGCGTCGTTCATCAAGAAATACTATATGGGCGAAGACGCGGTGTTCTGGCCGTATCAGGTGTCGGCCCAACGATCGTTGGAGAAGATGAAGTGGCTGAATATCGATGTGATAACCAAATCAACGAACCCGCCCAACGTTCCCCAGCTGCATCTCATCGAGAATTTCTGGGCAAACTTAAAGCGTAAGATCTGTTCCACTATTTTATATTTTCGTGGGGCCCTTTTGCTTAAACATTTGAATGAAAGATTATTGCAAATTGTGCAATGACTTCACCCCTCGCTGGAAGGTGAAGAGCATTCTCTGATATTCGTTCGGTGGTGGTGGTTGCATGTTTGTGGCTTAGGGTTAGGCATTCGTCCCCTTGCCCGCTCTCAAATCCTGGCCACTACAGGGAATTTTAGCTTCAACAGCTCGTCACAAGACCGATATGGAACCTTCCAATACTCCTGTCGTTATTGTAACACACTGATCCTCCTAGTTCTCCACACTGGAAGTAGCTTGTAGAATTTCGTACGGCGATACTGCCACGTGGTTACTTTTAAGCACGTGCGGTATGGAGTCCCAGCTTACGTTATGGAACACGTTCCCCACAATTAGCTTTACAATTACACCATAGCGTATACCCTCCGTTTTGCTGAAGTGTTATCTCCGCCGTCTTAGTGATGGAGAGAGTAGCATCCAACATGGCCCTTCCCTTCCGGAATCCGAACTGGCTACTTGCCAGACCATTTGAACCTTCCGTGTACGTCACCAGTCTGTTGAGGATAATCCTCTCAAGTACCATACCCGTAAACGCCTGGAAGTCTACTGATCTTAGGCAACAAGACCAGTCTCTTCCACTTCAATCGCTCCGGTTAGTAATCTAGGAGCATCTGCACGACTACCCGGAACAGCCCGAGGATGACTTTTATAGCAGTCCTGAAGGTCGGATTCGGCATTCCATCCGGTCCTGATTCCTTGTTGCGCACTTTAATGCAGTTGGTGATCACGGTGAGTTCCTTATTGGTACCGCCTCCTTGGCCTTCGCACGACTGCTATCGCTTACAGGTTGGATGCCCGGCAAACAATCTTCACGAACATTCGTCCGTATTTATTCTAGAAGTTCATCGTTGATCGTGGACATCCAAGAACCCCCCTCACTTTCCACCTGAACAACAGTTCTCATTTCAAGAAGTATGCTTGAGCCTTAGATATTGGCCAACCAAACCGTATACGCCCATTAATTCCTTTTAATATTTATCAACTCATCTAAGACGGTTAATTTTGTTTATTTTGCTTGAAACAACATAGTTTCACCATAAATTTATCAAAGCAAAGAAGTAATCAAAGTCACTTCGGAATTGAAATTGATGTCAAATTTTTCAAAAGACAATTTACTCGCATATTCCTAAAATATTCAAAGTTACACCGTTTTAAGGTACGATAAACAGTAAAGGTACATGTAACGAAACAATGAAAATTGCGAGTAGTCCATAAAATACACATTTGTTCTTTGTGTATTTTGCATATGTAAATAATTTTTATTTTATTGTTACTTTTCCTCTTATTTTGAAAACTTTAAATGCCGTAAAGTAAATTTACTTGAACAAAACAAGCAAGAAACTTTTTTTATGAGAATACACCTTTTGTTGAGAGATGAAGTTCCGCTTTATTGCTAAACTAAATTTACAATTATCTTAGATTTCGAAACGCGCAGCATATATAAGCAGGTTGGGGCAAAGTGATCGATTTCCCAGAACCAAGTTTTTTGGTTCCATTTGGGGTCCCAAACAATCCTATACTTAACAAAGCCGATTGGTTTTGTTTCGCTTGGCGCATTGCATTTCAAATTTGTATAAAAAACGGAATGGGAAAACTTTTTTGCATTTTTCTATCTAGAGAGCTCAATAATGCCGTAATAATATACTACTTTACGTTAAAGTATAGTAGTTCAGATGCTTAACAACTTTGCCGAAGACGCTGACGATCTAGGATGTCCCTAGAGATTGTTAAGCCTGTTCAAAGTTGAGAATGTCGAATTGAATGCAGAAAATCAGTTTTTCTGCCAACACTTCCAGTGTACCGGCGTCAGTAGGAATTCCTTCAGAAGTAATCTGTCGATTCAACTCTATACATTCAGCAAATTCTATAGGCAAAGGTAGGATCGACGCCGGTACGCTGGTAGTGTTGATTTTTAGCATTTAATTCGACATACCTACTCAACTTTAAAAGTTCTAGAATTTTTTAGGAACATGCACTCTTAGCTCTTTAGTATCTCCGACAAAGTTGTTAGGGATCAAAAAAAATTGTTTTAAGTCATGAATGTATGGTTTAGTCACAGCTCTCTAGATAGGAAGTGCAAAAAAGTGAGTTTCCCGGAAAAAAATTCATATAAATTTGAAATGCATTGCGCCAAGTGGAGACAAAACCAATCGACTTCCAATAAATTCAGGATTGTTTGGGGTCCCGAATGGAACAAAAAACCTTGCTTCTGGCTATGTGCTAACAAGTTTCACTTACAACCATATAACGACGCCCCACTTTAGTGTTCACGCTTGAAACCCTTCAAATTGATTGATTTTTCAAGGAATATCGCAACTTGTCATGATTTGATGAGATTCAGCCATCTTTTATCCAGTTATTTCAAAAGCTGTATCTGTTAGAGTAATGATGTATGAATATAATAGATACAATTTCTGGCCAGATCCAAGGTGAATGATCTTATACGCAGAAAAAAAATCTACGTATGTTTGGCGTTTTCATGGCGATTTTCAATTTTCTTGAAAATAATACCAGCAGGTTTTTAATTTTTACTTGAACCAAAAAAAAACTCAAAAAATCGTTGTCTGAGTTTGTACCAAAATGACTGTTTACCAGCGCAATCATCGCATACCGAGTATGACGGAAATAAAAACACCGAACAATGAACAAATCAGATCGATTATCAGTAATATATCTCATAAAATTTCTAAATGAATCGAATTGGTATCATTCTAATCATACAATCATTCAGCAATGAACACAAACTAGAAAATTGAATTCCCAACTCCTGCCGATGGCATGTGTTATCGTTTCCCCCCATTCGCCAAAGTCGTGTTTATATTCAAACAAACCATTATCTCACAGCCGAAGCAAAGGCTAACCAAACAACTAATGCGAAGGTGGGTATTCAAAAATTAACATCATCGTATCCGTGCACTACAGCAATATTATCTTCTCACTGCAATTGTGTTCGCAAAACACCGATAACTATACCGCCGGTTTCAGACTATCTTCATTCAAACATCCCCCAATCATGCGATATCTACGCCGCAGACCTTGGAGGTGTCTGTTGGTTTGCACCCGCTTTATTTTGAATATCTACACGGTGTTTTTTTTTTGCTCTCCCTCGTTTATTATTGTGAGCAGTCAGTTCCAATCGGAACATGATGTCATCTACCGCAAGTCACTCGTGACACAGTCCAACCTGTTTCCTTATATGCTCACTTATGCGCCAGTTCGTCACTTCTAGCAGTTATTCGATTGGAAAACGAATGGATTCTAGTAACATACTACTATTACTAGCAAGAAACGAATTTCTCGTTGATCACGAATATATAATTGACTAATTAGCTGCCTCATCGTAGATCACGCCTGCCGCGACGAAAACACCTGCAGGCCTTAACCTACACGAAGCGGTAACTGTATTTGGTATAGCGTCAAAGCTAACTACAGCGGTACACTCATATAAAATTTTCCACACTCGTTCTGGAGCAGAGCAAATTCATGACTTTGATACGCACCAGTTGAAAAAAAATACTTTCGACGATCCAATTTCGCTCGAAACGGCAACGCTATTAGCAGATCTACACTCGATGAAAATCACACCTCGCATCCACCTTTTACAGCAGAGAACACTCACTGTGATAACAAACACCGAACCGCGGAACGGTTCTCTCGAGCTGCTACGGGATATGTACAGAGGTAAAGCTGGCAAATAAGGCGCGATCCGATCGCGATCAAAGCTCGCAGCTGACTGGCTGGAGCTTGCTCCGCTGGAACTAACGTACTTCGATACACGGTGGGAAGTTCGTTCTGATCACTTGACGCAGTAAATACGTGTGTCCCGAGGTGCGGGAGTCAGCAAACGGTCGCCTTCTAAACGTCAGTATGATGTAATCTTCGTTTTTTGGCTGCGCCCTTTTCATTTGCAGTGTATTGAGAACATGTCACCAGTTCGTATTTGAAATTGTTCTTTTTAATCCTTGATATCAAATTTCAGACTAAATAATTATCTTATTTTTATTCATGAAATATTATCTACATTTACTACATTACACTGCTCAGCTCTGCATGTGTTTGCATTACTCATTTGAATCTCTTTTTCACACACCTCGTGACACTCTCTGGCCAAACTCAATCTCGTATGCAAACAAAAGGAGGATGACATTGGGGCTTGGGGACAGAACTGTTTGGAGCATAGATAAAGGTACCGGGAGCAATTTTCTCTGCCTGTTGATTGAGGATGGATGTTATTAATAGTACCTGCCTTCCTACAGCTGTATACAATAGTGATGTGACGTCGTAGTCGGTGTTTTTAAATTACGATATATTATCAGCCTCCCAACGTCGCACAGTGGGACAGTTTCAAAATTGTGTTTTCTTGCTGCAGTAAAATATTTCAAAGTCTTATAGTTTAATTTTGCAATCTTTCTTCTTTTGTACTTTCTTTATAAACTATTCCGTACTTTTGTAAAAAACCAAAAAATGAAAATCACAGAAATTTTTCGCAAAAGCATATGTTTCTGTTTTGTTACTCCGTCCCAGTGTGCGCCACTGTACTGCTGTTCGCCGTCACGGGCGTTTCGGCACTTAGCGCCCGATACACAGTAGCATCATCAAGTCGGCTATCGAATGAAATCGAGCTGCTAGAGATGAAAGGTTCGACGGATCTAGTGGCACGTGAGCGTGTTTCTGTGCAAAGAGAGAAAGAGATAAAAGTTGCATGGAAAAACAAAAGAAATTACCTACGGGAGTAAAAATTGCGCGTATGGGGCATCCTCTTTAATGCACTTTTTGCATTCCGATCTTGATCGTGTGAGAAAAATTAAGTTCAGCCACGCGCTGGGCGATTAATACGAGCGCAATGAAGCTAGCAGCTATTATTTTTCTTTGAAGAAAGTTCACATCTACCAGACGACAATACGTTTTGTTTTGGATCGGTAAGTTGAAAATTACGTGCACGCGGAATGAATACTAAACAGCATTAAGCAATTGGTTTCGTGGAGTTATGCATTTTGGAATATTACACAACAAAATTGTGAATATTGCACTATTTTTCTGTGTCGGTGAAAATTAAACTGGATTATTTTTTACTTTAAAAAGATAGCACCTATTGTTAAGCTAAAAAAAACTCCCCGTGTTTTTTGCTTACTGAAATCCGCAACTTATTTCAGAGCGATGTCAAAACATTGTGTTTTGGGCAGAGGGGATTCACTGCTGTCAAATTTCATATATGTGTGCGTTATCGTAGATCAACTTTGGTCCATGACGTTTGTTGGTCCATGACGTTGTAACTAGGAACAATAATGGGGGGAAAAATCACTGCATAACACATTCGTGAAAGTTTTCCGCGGTTTCTCGAGTTTTGATAAAAAACGTTTTAATTCTATAATATTTCACATCGATCAGTTTCGTGACCAAACAGAACCAAAACCAAAACAAACGCCATATTGCCGAATATGTTGGTTACGCGATGCTTGACCGATAGATCCCCCCTGGTTTTGGGCATTTACTATCAAATTGGTAGACTCATGCCTCCCAGCGGTACGAGGTTCAATCCCCGATCAGTCGAAACTATCAGGATTATAACAAATCTTGATATTTTGTTACGAACTTTTTATATCCACGGATGTTCAAAACTTGGTCTCGTTAATTGTTGAAATATCAAAATTCCTATCAAAATTACTTACTGATCATTACAAATTATAGCAAGTTTTGTAAGGTTTTTGGCAGAAAAAGATCAGGACTAGTTGGAATGTACAATATTTTGTTAATTGAATAACAAATTTTGTTATAAATATGCTTCAAAAACACACTTTTGAACATTCAAGTGTGCAAACAGAATTTGATATAGGCTAGCGCTACGATCCTACTGACACTAACAGTCTCTCCCGAGACGAGACTCGAAACTACGACGACTGGCTTGTTAGGCCAGCATCGTACCTCGAAACCATCTGGGAGGCTTTGTTATTTCTATCAAGTTCAGATATATTTGTGTTACCCGTTTGTTATAATCGTTTGATCAGGTCCTTACCTAACAAACCAGTCGTCATAGGTTCGAGTGTTGACTCGGGAGAAGACTGTTAGTGTAAAGGATCGCAATAGTCCTGTACACTAGAACAGTTAGCCGCGAAATCTGTGTACATAATAAACAGAAGGTCGAATTCCGATTCGAAATGTAGCACCAGGAATTTGCTTGACTTGGCAGACTCAGGATGGAGGTGAATCAAATCCCGGTACCTACACATTATGAAAAAAGTAGACTGATGACTGGAGTGAACAACGAGTATGCTTACACTCAATCGCAGCAAGCGTGCTAGAAACAGAAATTACAAACAAACAACGGCAACGACAACAACAGCAAAATAAATTTCGTCGATTCCTCAACAACAACAAATAATATATTAGCCAACGGGTATCCGACGATGGCGATCTATTTCCAGAAAAGTTGCTACTGGCATTTGTAAAAAGTTAAATTGCTGAACCATCAGGAAGTTCATCTATTAATCGATCTATGACTTTCATCAGTGGGAAAACGCTAGATCCTAATAGGTTTACAGTTACTAATAGGTATAGAGAACTGGTTGTTGGGTGGTTTCCAAATATTTAGAACAGCTTATTTTGAAATGTTTTCTGTATCAGTGCTGTTAACTTTGTCTTTTTTTTAACACCAACTTGCGTGGTTTTTTTAACACCAACTTGCGTGGTTAGGTTAAAAAATCACGAAGTTGTTGAAATTGGCTTAACCGAATGTGTGCATTGTTTTCAAACGTTCCGAGTAGTTGCATTCTTTTGGTCAGCAGGATCATAGCAAGCATCTTAATGAAACGTAAGCTGTAATTGAAGATGTTTAGGGCAAACCCAGGGCTGTCGGATTATGATATAACCCAAAAAAAATTAATACCATCACAAAGCACTGTTAGAAAGATTTGTCTGTAAGAAGGGTATCGATCCTTCTGGTAAGCTACTGGTCGGGGTGATGTCTCTAGCAAGTTCGGATTCGTTTTCACCGATAAATTCGTAAGAAAACTTACGATCTTGTAAGGTATTTTCAGCAGCTGTGACTGTGGATTTCAATATGAGCAAGCAGGAAACCCTGGCAATTCAAGATTCTAATGGGTAATAGTAAAGTTATGAGCTTATATGGCAAGCTGCCTCTGTAGCAAAAATGTACTACAGTGGTGGATATATTCAAAGTTTTTTTCATTTTTACATTCAGAGGATACCAATCCACTCAACTGAACCCAATCGAGAAATAAGGGGCATTTTTTATCTATTAGCTCATTCATATGACATGGCACGATAAACTTAGTTGAAAGGTAGCATATATAAAAAATAAGGAGAATTACTGCTGTGGTTTTTTAGAGCGTATTAACATTTTTTTACGGAGTGGTGAGACAATCTCTGCCCCTTCTTCCTTGAAAAGTGTGGCATACGAGTCCATGCCTTTCTTCTCGCTGGTTTTCGGATCATTCTACTTCAGTGCCCTTCTATAATGCAAAAACCACATATTACTTTATGGCTGTTATATGAAAGACAGCTCAGAAAAGGTTCCGAAAAATTATCCATGTTTCAATTCCAAATAGCTGGGAATCGGTCGATGTACAGGGTATTCAAGAAGTTCGAATACACTTTGATTTTTTTTTTCTTTTCTTTCCTTTTCTGAGTAAATTTTGATGTTTATCGAGAACCTTTACGTCATATTAGCTGGGAGCTCTCACACTTTGTGTTGTATAACGAACTTGAAACGTTTCTCAAAACAAATCACACGCGGCACGCATTTAGTTTATCGGCTTGGAAATGAGCCCTTATAAATTGGTCTATAGTGCTCGTTTATGTTCTCTTGGCCGGCAGTCTAGGGGATTCAGGTCCAGGGAGCTAAGAGGCCACAAGGTCTTATCAAGACAATCATTCAAGTTCTCCCGACACCACGCTTGACCATTCGCCGTGTGCACCAGTGCGCCGTTCTGTTGAAAGATATAATGATCCTTCCTAATCAACTTCTCCAAAACTTCGGTCTTATAAAACACGGCGTTGATTTTCATGTTTTTCTTGATGAACTCCTTCCCACGCCAGGATACGTCCCCCCAAGCCATCATCGACGCGGTGCTCTCATTTTTCGACGAACCCGCCCCCTCACCATGGTATGGCAAGTCAACACCGTGCGCGTCGGTTAGTTATTGTATTAGGCCAAAACTGACACCACTACCAATACACATGAAGCGCACCTACACAACGATGAAAAGTTGTATTCGAACTTATTGAAGACTCTACGGCATTCGCAAGATGCGCACGCCACTATTTGCACCACCAAAGAAGTGTTTCCATTTATCGTATCAAGTAGATACGACTTTTCCAATTTCCTTTATTTGGTTGCGAATCGCATTCGATTCTACTTGAATAAGTTGATCGTGCATTAGCACTTTAATTGCCCTCTAGAAGAGTGTAATAGTTCTGCTCATTATAAATTGCATTTTTGAGACTGTTGTGTTCAATGAATTATTCAGCTATTTCTGGACCCCCGTGATAGGTTATAAGGACGCAATGTCGCACGTGGTGCATCTGTTTCACTTTACAAAGACTAAAACCCAGTAAAACTGAGGAGTTTTTCTACCTTTCGAATTGTAGGATATTTTTGGAATACCGTCATCCACTTTAATCATTAACACGTGATGACAAAAAATTACTGCAAATAAAAGCGCAACGTACGGCAATCCAGACTTGTCGTTCCTCCTTAGAGAATCACTAGCGTGTGAGAGAATATCTTTCACTGCGAAAACAACTACTCGCACACTGAAGGCAAAGTGAAGATTGCAGCGAGTCGGTTGCATCTGGATCTGAAAACACCGCGATGGAATCTGAAATACCATTCTTGAGAGATAACAGCTTTCTCACACGAAAGAATATTACGCACAATAACTACACAACAGAGCTCACGTCAGTTCTCACTAGAGTGATTCACCACTCTTGTTTCACTCAGCTGTGGTGTAAGCGCGTCAGAAATACAGCACAAAACAGAAATAAGAAGTGTGGTGCAGAAAATTGCTACACGCAGCGCTCATGCTGGGCAATTAGGGAGCAGTGAATATTAACTCAGCTCATTCCATAACAAGCCTGCGGCAATTTCTATGAAAAAAAGGTTGTGCGAATATGTATTGTTCTTGCGCTCGAAAAGCACTAGTGCCTGTTTTAACTGGAAGACAAGTATGAACTAATATTGGGCAATTGTCAAACAGAAATTGAAAAAGAAAGTTAAAGTTACTTGGAATGCGACCGAATGCCCGAATTATGAATCGCATCGAATGGTAGGTGTCTGATCTATGAAAAATGTCAGCAGATAAATCTATTTTGTATTGTAGGAGGATCGGGGCAAAATCGACATTTTGCTGACATTTTACGTAGATCAGCCACCTACCATTCGATTTCTGAGACTTTTTTACTCAAAAGAAGATATAATTTGACTACCACTTTAAAATATTAGCGAATCATCATTAATGCTCAGAAATAATCGATATTATTTTGCTTTGTGAAATATACTAAAACTATGCCAAAACCGGTTTCGTAGAATCACCGTTTTGAGCTCAGTTTTTGTCCGATTTGAGATGTGTTTTATTTTGACGTGGGACTACGTCTTTGTTTACTATACTGGGATGCATTCTGTAAAATTGGAAATGAAACTGGCAAATGTTGCGTCAGATTTCAATCGTTAATAACAGCAGAACCACATGATGGATAGCAATAACCAATATGTTGTTGGATAGATAAAAAGTGTAACAATTTTATAAAACGCTAGTTATCATTATTACTTCACTGCTCAACGGTGAAAATTGATTAAAAGTTACAGGGAAACTTACGCGAACAATGAACCAATTACATGCGAGCATCACTAGCACAGACGACGTGAATGGACACCATCCGTTCCCCGTGATATTCTCTGTATCAATAGCGGTATAAAAATTAACAGAATCTCCCCGTCCTAATAGGTCAATCTATTTTTGCTTCCATGAGCTTAGACTAAAATGATGTCTCGAAGGTAAAAGTTTTCCGAAAAGTTTAAAACAATCTCAATTCTTGAACAATTTCTAAACCTGCTTTCAAAACCTCATAAAAACTGATGTCTTGAAAGAAAACATGCCGGTAATAGCAACAGTACCAGTGGAGTAAAGAACCGCAGGTCTCTCGTCGTCTATGATTGCAGAGGTACTCTTCTATTCGTACATTTCAGCGGTACACTCCTATTCGTACTGCAGTGGTACTATTCATATTGCAGTGGTACACTTTTGTTCGTACATTTCTATTCGTGTGCAATCGAGGAAAAACTGCAATGCTGCTGTTGATGGTGATTGAAAGTTTATCTCATAAATATGATTACCATAAACTATTCAACGAGAATTGTAAATTTTGCAACGGATATTTATTCAATTTTATCTTCGATATTCACTAAATAATCGTGACCGGATAGTATCGAAAGAGTAAATTCCACATATAAACATTTATAGAATAGTAAGAGCCTGCGAATGCTTGTGAATTTTTGGTTTATTTACTAAGATTCATTAAAATCTCCTTTTACATGTATATTAGCAGTCTTCGTAATGCAGCGAATGTAGTTGTAGGTAAATGAAAAAAAATTGTCAAGCAAAAAACAAAAATGGAATTGTTGATTGTTATGGTTTTTTGCTGGAACTTAATAATTTTGTTAGACATACCTTCTATGTTTGCCAATTAATGAACCTTTGAACCTATTATAGATTTGATTTAATCAAAATTAAATAAGACAAAACCATTTATTTAAATAACGTAAGTATTATTGGTTTTTTCGAGGATATAGAGTTAATTCTGACTTTGACGCATTACGAGAAATTCTTGGTGCTTTTTCAACAAGAATGATATGCTTGTGCCTTGTCAAACACATGTTGTTTGCACAAAAAAATACTGCAGGGTAATACTAATATCGCCAGATATATACGATATTCTTTCGAGTGCTGTTGAATATATTTCAAAAAATTGATTTCCAGGGGAGGCTGAAAATAAAAATACGTACAGTCGCTGAGCAAACACCTTGATTCTGTCTGCAGGCTCTGTATATTTTGTAACAAAAAATCCCCTAATTACAGTGTTTAGTCCCACGTCACCATTTCATACAACCCTAGGGCTGTATACCTTGTAGTATTTAAGAGATGGCTAAAAAGATGCTAATATGTGGACAAACTCTTAGAATTTTGAATGCGCGAATGTCAATTGACCAATAATTCTTTGTACGCGAGCCGACAGTCGTTCTACATTTACGAGCGAAAGCCTTCTGCGACGCATACTAACGAGATGGAACCAAATGAAAGCCTAATTTTTGAGTTGCTATAAAATTATGCATTTCTGAATGATTTGAATCTATGATCAAATGACTTTTTCCACCAGTTGAATGTTTTATTTCTAACAAAACGATTCCATTAGGGGGCGTTAACGGTTAAATCCTTTTGAATTTTGTAACTTTTACCGTTAAAGCACCCCTAATTCTGATACCACCAGTACCTAACTGGTGGTAAGTTTTTCTCGGCATCTACTGAAACGATTTGACTGAAATTTCGTTTGGCATGTAAAAATGGACTATCTAACTTGTTACATAGCCGTTTTTTTTTAATCCAAAAATTGTCAAAATGGCGACCATTTCAGTAAAAAAAATTATTCATGAAAAATCACTATTTAAAAATTTTAAAATACAGATATCGAGAAACAGCTATGTAACAAGTTATATAATCCATTTTTACATTCTGAAACAAAATTTCAGCCAAATCGGTTTAGTAAATGCTGAGAAAAACTTACCACCATATGAAAACATGGTTTCGAGAAAAAAGCTGCCAACAGCGTAATACTCACTATATTTGCATCCACGACATGCAATGTACATCTTCAAATATACCTTAATCAATTGTCAAAATACCCGAACACTTCACGACTATAAACATCCGAGGGTCCCTCCTTAATGTGTAAACATATAATTCCATATCTTTTATCAGGAAACATACTCGAAAAAAAGGAACAGCTACAAACAAGAGAGTAGTTAGAAGGTGAAGTCAAGCTAGATGCTTAGTAGTTCCTTCAAATCGACTCGAAATGAATCTTTAATGACCATTACAGTATAGATAAGGCACATAACATGCTTGGATTTAGTGGATTGTGGCCGTTCTGAACCACGTGGTCTTATTTTGATCAATAATTATACTAATTTTCATTGCTCTAAAACTTAGCATTGCTTCAATAATTTGCTTACATTGATTAATCGGCGACAAGCAACAAAAGCAAGGAGCTCAGCAACTATTTCCGAGCCCTGTGCTTTTGAAAATTCAAAATGGTGGCTCGAAGTCGGCCATGTTTGGCTTCAACACCGTTCCACCTCAAACTGTCCAACTATCCAACGCTTAAAGATATTTTTTTTTTGTCAGTAACAACTAATAGTTATCAGTAAGGAAAAACATTCTTAACTATCAGTAAAGTTTTTAACTTACTGATAAGCAAAGCCTTAGTGCTACACTACGATTTGGAACTTGACCTTCTGTTTTTTTTATACACAGACTTCGCAGCCGACTGTTTAGCGCTACGATCCTACTGACACTAACAGTCTCTTCCGAGCCGAGACTCGAACCTACGACGACTGGCTTTTTAGGCCAGCATCGTACCTCGAGACCATCTGGGTGACATCTTACTGATATTGTTTGCATTCTGACGTAGAATTAGGTCTTACGGCAAGTTAGTTTCCAAAGGATTTTCTTTATTCTTAAAGCAATATTTTGGAAAATAACTATGCGTCCACCAAGATGCGGAAAATGTGTGAAGTTGTTGAACCAGCAGGGCAGCAGCTCAGCGTTCGGGGGACACGAACCAACCGGTGGGCTGCAGTACTGTGAAGCATTGCTGAATATGTCAGGACATGTTAGTAATTTTGTCCGGATTTGTCGGGATTGAATCTCTGAACTAATGAATTGATAATCTTAACCAAAGAGTCAATGCCATCCTAAATCGGCTAAACTGATTTCTTGTGGGAGCACTCTATACATTCGATAGTTCTTGTGTCTGAAAGCGAAATAAAACAATTGTAGGCGCTTGACTAATTTGAAAAATCTATATTGAGCGTCTTAGTAGAGTGATTTAAGAAATCAGAAAAAAGAATTACAAGTATTCCGTTAGACTCTACTAGAAATTTGGGAAATAAATATTGAAATTCATACCTAACTTCAATTGAGAGGGCTAAATTCTCATTTTACCTGCTACTAATATAAAACAGGATTTACGGTTTGCTCTTTACCAGTCCACATAAGCACAGATGATGACTGTATGTCGCAGTCGAAATATGTATTTGCGCGGACTGAATTTCAATATTTATTTCCCAAATTTCTTTCTACATCGCAATTTTGTGAGTATGTCACCTCTGTATCCCCCGAACAAATCACTTCAGGAAATACAACATCGGAAAGAAAGTTCCGGAAGTTTTACCAAAAAAAAAATTTTCTAAAGATATAAAATATTTATACAAATAGTTCATTTTACTCGTGCAGTCCATTTTTCAATGATGAAACACTATCTGTTGTAATAACCATATTTTTCATTCGCTAATGTAATATAATGAAAATTACTGATAATTACAATTACAATTACTGATAATTACTGATAGTAATCAATAACGAGTTGGAAATCACTGATAGTTATCAGTAACAATTTCTAGTGTTAATTCCCATCACTACTCGCAACAGCTTTGGTAAAAGTAGTAATTTTTTCATCAAGTGTTTTTTTAATATGGGCACATACTTATGTCCGCAGGCATTTTCTATGCTGCAGTGAAGGAAGGCGGAGACATCCAACCATTACTTATCCCGGCTTTAAAGTGGAACCACTGACAGACATTCAAGCAAGAACAACATTGATCGAAAATTCCGTGTAAATTTTTCAAGAGAAATGCGTTATAAATCCCTTTTACACTAGCGCCACATGCTACAATATTTTTTTTAGTGTACGAGGCTGGTGTCCCTGGTAGCGCTATTTGGTTACGTGGATCTCTGCTTAGACGTCTAGCAGCAATGGAACTGTGTTGAAGTCACAAATAGGCGACTTCGAATTTTTATTGGCATACACAGTACAACCTTAAGTCTTCTATATGCTGCAGGACACTTTCTTTTTTTACTTCTTCAGTATTTGACAATATACGTGCTGAATAAAACTACCCCGCGCCAGTACATTTACCAGATTGGAAAAGTGGTATTGACAGGGGCAGATCATCCACAGGAAAATAACACCTCACAGAAAGAAGCATTGCTCAATGCTAAAATTCCTCTCATTGACAAAGCCATAAAGCCTTTCTGAAATGAGCTACCAGAAAAAGTTGCATTTAACTTTTGTGTTGAATCCTTTGAAACAACCGTGTATTCATCAATAACCTGATGATTATTTATCAATAAAAAGTTCAAAAACAAAATCAAATATTTTTTTATATTGGTTAGAACGAAAAAATATAGCCATACTCTGGAAAACATTTGGTGGGATTGATATGCGATTATATTTACTATTAGGATAATAAAAAAAAATGACCTCACATTTTTTTGATTTTCTGGAATGAAAACCACTGTTTTGTAACAAATTGTTGTCCGACAAATAATCAAAGCCCGCAAACATTTTTAATAGTTTATGTACTTTTGAGAAGCCGTTTCAGTGCCCAGCTGCTCACGAAAAATGTCGAAAAATTCAAAAATGTCATTGTGAAAAAGATAAAGTTTTTGATTTAATAAAATAAAAATTACTTTTGTTGTTAATTAATTCTAAAGAAGCATTCATGGAATTGGTTACATTTTTATATAATATAGGCGATCATTAGCGGTTTTAATCAAACGGTGTCAATCCAAAAAAAATACTGTAGGTTATATCGGTAATCTCAACCTAGCAAAATATTCCTCGTTCTATCTTCCTCCAGTGTTCGCAATATTGTATCAATATATCTAAATGTTTTCAACCAGTGCGGTGCAATTGTCCGAATCGGAAAAGCACATCTCCCCAAATGGCGCACATCCTAGTGAGAGCGGAAAACATTCACCTAAGCGGCATCGAGTTTTCCGTTCATTTTCCATCCAGACACGGAACGGATCGGGTCGGTCGCAAAGACGTTCTCCAAGTTCCTGCCGGTTTCTGTTTTCTCTTTGCGTTCTGCATCTCGCGCCGTATTATTATCGGAACCGAAAATCGTACCTATATTTTGGGGTGAACGAAAAGCGAACAGAATACGCGCGGTTTTTCGAAATGGTGTCGTGATTTTGAGTTGCTGTTTATTTTTGCCATTTTTTGCATTACCTGCTGCAGTGGGAGGCACAGCGGCTGCCACGAGTTTACAGTTGCGGGTGGACAGGACGGAGGTGTTTCACTACGAAAGTACCGCTCCGATTTCAAACTGTACAAAACTAGAGCAGGAGAGACGTTACATTTGGTGCGATGCCGGTGGTGAGGGTGGTTTGAACGAGTAATAGTTTTTCGTCTATTCACACATGACTGAACTAGTGGCAATTAGAATTTTTTTTGATCATTTGTCGTTGACCGCCCTAGTGTAGTTGAATATCAGAGAAACAGTAGAACCCGATTGGGGGCGATGCCCTGCTCCTAGTGCATATATGCTGTATCTGGATCTTTGACAAAACGTTATCACGGTAAATATTTTAGTACGACCCACAAACCTCAAAACCTAGACGATGTGTAAAAGTTGTCATGTAAAATCATAACTACAACTGGAAAACTTAAATTGCCCTGTACAGCAGCAGTGATGATTGGCGATAGTGAGCGCGGTGAATTATGACTGGCGTGGAAATTATGTACAAAGTGTGAAGGACTCAGTGGATTAGTTGAAGGAAAATTTTTTACCTTCAGCTGTACGTTGCTTATGGCAGCCGTACGTACCTGCGTCCTCTACTCTAGAGTTATTCTCCCCGATTCGCGCTAACACATGATGTAGGTATGTGGCATTGGTGGTAAACTTGGTTCAAAGCTGAAGGGAATCAAAGCAGTTCGGACTAGCAAAGTAAAAAGCTTGTTTATGGCAGCTGGAATGCTTAGTTTCATTGGTGCGATGACCAGCGATTTGAGAAAAAGAATGCTGCAGTTTCTATGTTTATAGTGATGATTTTGATAAGCTGGAACTATTAGTTTCTTTTAATATACCAAGTAAGTACAACTTTTTATTGGTTTTTGATCGTTATTTGTTCATATAGCAAAGTAAAAATGTAGTCATTCGTTTCCAAATTAATATGTAAGATTGAAAACAGTTCTCCTACGGAACGGAAAGCTATCCAATGCACTTCGCTTTAGACGCACTTCACTGGAATTTTGATTTATTTTCGGCGACTCAAAGATTGCAAATAAACGAGGCGAGTCTTTCCTGCGTCAATTTTCCAGCTACGTACACAGACATTCGAATGGCACGTGGCAATCAAAACGATGATTTAGTGAACGTCAGACGGAACAACAAGCATCCAGTGAAGATTATATTGAGCACTTACAGGGGATAGTCAAAATAAGTAGGATAGGCAAAATTTTGATGAAATTTGAAATGCTATAGCTTTGCTAAACGTTATTCGATTTTAATAATTCGAACACCATTGAACTGGAAAACTTTTGAAGTTTCATTTTCTGACCCCAGATCTGGCCTAGGTCACCGGATATAGGAAATATTCCTGAGTTCCGGTAGGCATGTCAAACCTGCTAATTTTTGGATGGAATTGGTAATGGGTTAGCTGATAAAAATGCCCATTTGCATCATTGGCATAGATGACAAAATCATTTCTGAAGCGAATGGTTCATCAAGATCCGAAATCGGCCAAGAACTCATCGAGAAATGGCTATTTTTCATCCGGAAGTCCTCAGAGAAACCTTTAATAGGGGACATTTACGTTTTCGCACCAAATATAGCGTGTTACACCTCTATCTTCAGGATTTTTTATCAGGAATCTTTTTAAAGACATATATCTGAATATAGGCTGCATTGGCCACTTCCGGAACGACCTGGAGGCCCCGAAGGAACCCGTAGTGGGAGAATTCACATTTCTGCATCAAAATATAGCATGCGACACCTCTATCTTCAGGATTTTTCATCAGGAATCATCCAAAAGACATATTTTTTTAAATACAGATTACGTTGGCCACTCCCGGAACGATCCAGATTCCCCTTCTATCTTCAGGATTTTTCATCAGGAATCTTACAAAAAAAAATATTTCCTAATATAGGCTGCATTGGCCACTTCCGGAACAACCTGAATGCCCCGAATTTCCGGGTTCCTATGGGGTATCCGGATCATCCCGGGAGTGGCCAACGTAATCTGTATTCAAAATATGTCTTCTTGATGGTTCCTGATGAAAAGTCTTGAAGGTAGAAGCGTCGCACGCTTTATTTGATGCAAAAATGTAAATGTCCCAATTCCGGGTTCCTCCGGGGAATCTGGATCGTTCCGGGAGTGGTCAACGTAATCTGTATTTAAAAAAATATGTCTTTTGGATGATTCCAGATGTAAAATCCTGAAGATAGAGGTGTCGCATGCTATATTTTGATGCAGAAATGTGAATTCTCCCACTACGGGTTCCTTCGGGGCCTCCAGGTCGTTCCGGAAGTGGCCAATGCAGCCTATATTCAGATATATGTCTTTTAAAAGATTCCTGATAAAAAATCCTAAAGATAGAGGTGTAACACGCTATATTTGGTGCAAAAACGTAAATGTCCCCTACTAAAGGTTCCTCTGAGGATTTCCGGATGAAAAATAGCCATTTCTCGATGAGTTCTTGGCCGATTTCGGATCTTGATGAACCATTCGCTTCAGAAATGATTTTGTCATCTATGCCAATGATGCAAATGGGCATTTTTATCAGGTAACCCATTACCAAATCCATCCAAAAATTAGCAGGTTTGACATGCCTACCGGAACTCAGGAATATTTCCTATATCCAGTGACCTAGGCCAGATCTGGGGTCAGAAAATGAAACTTCAAAAGTTTTCCAGTTCAATGGTGTTCGAATTATTAAAATCGAATAACGTTTAGCAAAGCTATAGCATTTCAAATTTCATCAAAATTTTGCCTATCCTACTTATTTTGACTATCCCCTGTACTCTGCCTCCGAAGTGATCATTCATAACTTCAGCTGCTTAAATACTTCCTTCCGTATTTTTGTTCTATGTTTATCTTTTCTCTAATTAGTGCAAATCAGCAATAGAACTGCGCGTTATATTTTCACTAAATTTAACATGGTTTTAAAATACCTGCTCAAGATCGTATATTGGCATCTGTTTATCATCACATCATTCTCTTTCTCCCCTGTCTGTACCTTTCATTGATATCATAAAGCTTGGAGCATATTTTGCATTCGAACGAAACCGTAAATCTTGAGCTATTTATAGCCCGACCAAAAGCAGTAGTGATTCGAAAGTATTTTTATTTTTATGAAAATTACCTACCATTTAGCGTTTTATTTTTCGGTCGACTGTCTCTGCCCTATCTTTGTGGTGGTGCAGAAGCAGAACAAGAAACGTTGAAGCGTTCGGTCGTGTGTTCGATGCTACCACACCAACTGGGGTCAGAACTTTTTTTTTTACATCCTAAGTGAGTTCGGGAAACAAACCAAATTCTGCATAACAAGTAGCACCGAAGTGTTGATCTACTTCTACTTCCCTCTATTGGAACGGAATGTTAGACTTTTGCAGGAATTGAGCGCATTTGTATTCATTCTGCAAGGAATCTTGCACTGCTTGTTTGCAGAACTGCAAAACTTTGAATCTGAATTAGGTTCTTAACTGAAGTGTGAAGAAGCACACTGAATTAATCAGTTTTATTTACTTTGTGCGCTTTATTGGTGGAGCTGAACTTCTGAAACTAGTTTTTCTCGTTTACTTATTTGATGACTCAGTCCTATGCTTTACAGTGCCCATAGGTGACAAAACATCCTCTCCTCTTTCGCCAAGCAGATATCCTACCCGCTATTTCGGTTATATTCTGATCTGAGCATTCGTTTTGAGGTGTTCGCATATCGGCTACTGCTAACTGTTTAGTATACCGCATTGGTTATCGTAAATTTTTATTTTGTTGAGGTTAAGAGATTTAAAGAAAGGTCGTGTAACGAGAGGTAGAGGGGGTGGGAATGAGGAAAGATAGCGACCTTCACTTAAGCGCCAGGTAGGTCAAACCTACCGTGAAGGGGCGAGATTTTAATTTATCTGAAACTCCCGTTGCCCGGCGGGGACTCCTCAGAGCGGGTACTTCCACCTACGTAGACCTGAATCGAACACCTGAGCCACAACACGGAACTGTTCAAAAATACTTGTCCAAAAACAACCTGGAATGATTTAAAAAAAAAAACTAATGGATAGAGAAGCGTCCAATAAAGGTATCCCTCCCTAGAGCCATATGCTACACGAACCGAAACCGAAACCTCAAAACCGCTCTCTTTCGCAAAGTACCGCAAGGATTAGTTGCTTGAAGCAAGCATTGGCTGATACATTTTTACATATATTCTTTTCTTCTGTCTTCACAATTGCTTATATTTAAGGTTAGTAGGTACATTGGTTGGGTCTTACTTGAGCTCAAGGTTTTTCCGCATTTTCTGCATTAAATCTGCTATCAGCATAGTTTTTTTTTTAACACTAATATTTATTTAGGCCCAACCGCAAAGCATAACGGGGCCGAATATCTTTTGGAGTAGGGAAAAGCCAGCTTGAGTAGAGCCTGTATCCCGACTGCTCCTCCTCAAACAGGCATAAAAACCCTCTCATCTTTTCTCTTTTATAAATACAATTCAAAAATACATATCATTTAAACCTACGGCTAACAATAACAATAATAAATAAAGTTCTTCTCTGTATGAGTAAATATCAATTCTTAATACTATTCGTTAAGGTGTGATGGTTCCTTATCTCTTTAGAAATCAAAACTTATATCTATGTTTGGTGGTTCATGTCTCTCAGAAAGAAGCGATGATTCATGTGTCTCTAAAAAGATCAATAAAAGAAAAAAAAAGGAACAGAATTAGTGTGAAACTTTTTGATGGAGGTTGTGTTGGGAAAATAAGAAGAAGAAGCAAGGAGATAATCAAATTCGATACTTGATATCTCTTAAAAAGTCATAAATAGGTATTACAAGCGCTGGGTTGTGGCTAGCAAGCGCATCCCGTACTTGCATTGTAAATGTCACTTTCTGTTTTCGGAGAGAATCAATAAGCTTGGTCCTTGTTCTGTGGTACTTAGGGCATACGAAGACTATATGATCTATATCTTCGTACCCTCCACATTCGCACAGATTACTATCGACTAAGTTTATTCGATAAAGGTGTGCGTTTGCAACATAGTGATTTGACATTAGGCGCGAAATAACTCGAATGAAATCTCGAGTTAAATCTAACCCTTTGAACCAAGCTTTTGTAGACACTTTGGGCGAAATCGAGTGCATCCATCGCCCAAGATCGTCTTTATCCCATTTTTCCTGCCAGTTTGCCAGGGCCAGTTGTCGAGGCAGGTGAAAATACTCGGTATAGATGATCGGTCTATCAAATATATCTCCTTCTATGGCACCCCTTTTCGCTAATAAATCAGCTTCTCCATTGCCTGGAATTGAGCAATGAGAGGGGACCCACACAAAGCAGATAATGAAAGACCGATCAACCAGCACTTCTAATATCCGTCTAATTTCCGGAAGGAAATAGGACGGGTGCTTGACCGGTTTAATCGATCGGAGAGCTTCGATAGAACTGAGGCTGTCCGAGAAGATGAAATAATTGCCTGGTGTCTTGAGCTCGATAATTTGCAGCGAATTGTGTATGGCAGCTAATTCAGCTACATATATGGAGCAAGGCTGTGCCAGTTTGCGGGATATGTGATGATCTGTGTTAAAAACCGGATTGTTCATCCATCACAGATCCGTCCGTGAAAAAGGAGTTCTGTTCTGGGAGGTGGCCGAATTTTGCCGAAAATATTAATGGCACAACTGTTGGTTTAAGATGTTCGGGAATTCCATGGATTTCTTGTTTCATCGTCAAATCAATTACAACAGAAGAATTGTTGAGCGATGTTGAAATCTCACGGGATGGAGCAACAATCGAAGGGTTCATCTCCATGGTCATGAACCGCTGGTATACTGACATACAGGGTTTCTGAACAACTTCCAAACACCTCTCATAGTTCTCGATTATCATTGGGTTTGCTATCTCCGATCTGATGAGGAAACGAAGAGCCAACTCGAATAGCCTCTCTTTGAGTGGTAGTACTCCCGCAATGACCTCTAGAGACATGGTATGTGTCGATTGCATGCAGCCTAGAGCGATACGCAAACAACGGTATTGTATCCTCTCTAGCTTCAGCATGTGTGAGGCTGCGACTCCTCTGAAGCATATGCTGCCGTATTCTATTACGGGCAGAATAGTGGTTTGGTAGAGTCGTATTAAATCCTCTGGATGCGCTCCCCATGATGTTCCTGTTACCATCCGAAGAAAATTAATTCTCGGTTGGCATCTTTGCTTCAGGTAATTGACATGTTTTTCCCATGTGCACTTAGAGTCATACCATACTCCTAGATACTTGAAGCTAGGTGACTGAGTGATGGGTATTCCGGACAGAACTAGCTCGAAGCGAGGTGGTGGTCACTTTTTTGAAAAGACTACCATCTCCGTTTTTTCAAGCGAGAATTCGATTCCAAGACAACTGGCCCAACCGGTCAGATTATCTAGCGTATTTTGCAGGCTGTTTTTCATGTCTACAGCTAGAGTCGCCGTGACTGATACAACGCAGTCGTCAGCTAACTGGCGCATTGTACAGCCGTCCGTCAAGCATGTGTCGATGTCACTGATGTAGAAGTTGTACAACAGCGGACTCAGACAAGAGCCTTGGGGGAGACCCATGTAGCTTGTTCGTGTTATTGTTGAAGAACCGTGGTTGAAAAGTAAATGCTTTTCAGACAGCAGGTTGATCAAAAAGTTTGTTAATATAGGGGAGAATCCTCTCTGATGCAGTTTCTTGGAAAGAATTTCGATTGAAACTGAATCTAATGCGCCTGTGATATCCAGGAAAACCGAGGTCATTTGTTGTTTGCTGCCAAGAGCCATTTCCGCTTCTGTGGCTAGCAATGCCAGGCAATCGTTAGGGCCCTTGCCCCTACGAAAGCCGAACTGGGTTTCTGATAGTTGGTTAGTTGTTTCTGCCCAGTTGTCAAGTCTACGCAGGATCATTTTTTCAAGCAATTTGCGTATGCAAGAGAGCATCGCAATCGGCCTGTACGAGCGGTGATCTGCGGCAGGTTTGTCTGGCTTTTTGATTGCGATAATCTTAACCTGTCTCCAAGCTTCCGGAATCATATTGTTCCTGATAAGCTTATTAAACAGTTTAAGAAATCGTAGCTTGGCCGAGTCCGGCAGGTTTTTCATCAAATTAAATTTGATCCTGTCCGGTCCTGGAGCCTTATTCTTGCAAGACGCGAGGGCAATTGGAAACTCCAACATGGTAAATTCTGGTTCTTCAATAGCCGTTGTATCGCTGAATTTTTGCTGTGATGGGACAGCGTCTGGGCATACCTTTTTCGCGAAATCATAGATTCAACGTTCAGAGTATTCATTAGCCTCATTACTGTCGGACCTATTGCGCATTTTTTGAGCCGTATTCCAGAGATAGCTCATAGAAGCATCTCTGGGTAACGTGCTTATGAAATTTTGCCAGTATGATCTTTTTTTCAGTTTGTGTAGCTTAGACTGTTTTATTTCGACCTAAACTGATCATAAAGCTCAATTGAGCCACTATTCCTGAATGCTAAGTATGATGCTTTCAGAGCTTTTTTCATCTCGGTGCAATCTTTGTCCCACCATTGTTTGTTAGGACGAATTTTCAACTTGTTCTCAGGGGCGGGCCTCGTCTGAGATTGCAACGCGCTATCTAGCACTAATGTTGCAAGGAAGTTGTATTCGTCAGATGGGGAAAGCTCTTCGTTTGTTTCGAGACCCTGGGATATTATGTTCGAGAAATTTACCAAATCAATATTCCGGGTAAGATCATACTCTACTTCGACTGTGGTAGCAGAATGGAGCCTGTTCATAATCGAAATACTGATTGGCAAATGGTCGCTACCGTGGGGATCTTGAATAATCTCCCATTTGCAGTCCAAAGCTATTGAGGAGGAGCACATCGACAAGTCTAATGTGCTCTCTCGTATTGGAGGCCTTGCTATTCTCGTAGCTAACCCAGGTATGTTCAATAAGGTCAGATCGAAGTCGTCTAACAAACTTTCAATGAGAACAGCACGGCTGTCATCCCTGGGTGCTCCCCACGCCGTACCGTGAGGGTTGAAATCTCCCAGGATAAGGCGTGGAGTCGGAAGAAGTTCAGCTATTTGTGTCAGCTGCAACCGATTAATAGTAGCTCTAGGCGGAATGTAGACTGATGCAACAGTGAGGCCCTCACCAGCAATTGTTATATGGCAAGCAACAATTTCTATACCGTCAATTGCTGGGAGAGGAATACGGAAGAATGTGTAGCATTTTTTGATACCAAGGAGCACTCCACCATAAGAGTTTCCTCGGTCTAAACGGATGATATTGAAGTCTGGTACGGCTAGTGTCGTATCAGTTGATAACCATATTTCAGATAGCGCGAAAATATCGCATTTGCTATCGTGAACCAGAAGTTTAAATTTATCTAATTTGGGGATCAAACTTCTACAGTTCCATTGTATGATCCTTGTTGTCGATTCGTCACTTCTGTTGTCTAATTTAGACATCGAAGGATACGAACGCGAGGAGGGGCCATTTGGTGCTTAGTTGCTATCAGCATAGTTGTCGATGAGAACAGCTTAGTCGTAATCTGCCTTCCACGCGTTCGTGCGCCGGCGGCTAAAAATCCATTAGTCGAAACGAAAATCCGCCACCTCGTGGCGAGTAGATGTGCTCGTATGCCCGTGATGCACAAGCTGGCATACAAGATGTTCGAAGCGGGCGGGATAAGAGTTCTCCACCAACCGCATCGCGTGCAATGATCTTGCAGATGCGGTAATTCGTCGTTTTACTCGATGATTAACTTTCACAACCTTTCTCCGTCGGTAAGGCCGTCGCTGGGCCTGATTTTTAGCGGTGCAGCGAAACGGGTGGTCTTCTAGCAGTGGGTGGATTTTCCTCCGGTTAGCCGCAGCTCCTAGGGTGGACCTTCGTTTGAAGGATTAAGATGACCTGGCTTCTATGATCGCTATTGAGCGACACGCTCCCGCGTTTGTTTCCTCGATTCGATTTTCTATATAATTTTATCCTTTCGGCGGACACTAACGAGGTAAATCTTGATTTTGGTTTTAGGTTGAAATAAGCTTTAAGCTACACTTACATTTTACTTTATTATTGCACAATTCGATTAAACCTAAGTGGTTTAGCATGTTCTAGCTAACTAATTGATGCTTTTTCTGGCACTGCACCCACTAACGACTGTTCACCTTGGCAGTCCAATATCAAGAGAGCGACGTTAAGTTGTACAGGCTCATTTTGCCACAATTTTCCCGATCGAAGCCGAAGTATTTTCGAAAAATTTCGGTGGCTTAGAACGCTGAGTCTACATCCGTGATTCTCCCTCTGGCGAATCCTAGTCGAAATAGAGCAGATCGTAACCGCGAAAATAATTGAAGATCACTATGGGCTGGGACAGGATCTTGAAGGCAAGATTTGTAACCTCGTTACAGTCGGTAATTACGTTTTTCTGATTTGCACAAGTGTTGAGCAGATTTCGTTCGCGATTTTTTGAGTGCAGAAAATAAAATTTCATAAAAATCGTTCTCTTCAAGCAAACTGCGTAGATTCACGCCGTAAACCAGATTTCCATACGCTTTTAGCGCTCGATAATTGCAAAAGAAATTTCCCAAAACTTCACCTCTAGCTAACCAATTAGCATCTCCACACGAATAGCGAATCGGTTCGACGCAACTTTTTCGATTCAAATGAAATCTGGCTTCGCTAGTGCTGAATATGACGCCAGGTTAAATTTTTTTTTAATTCAGGATTTATGTTTTTAAAAAATTGAAAAAATAACTCTATAAATCCAAGCAGGATTATTAAAAACAAGAACAATATTATGAATAATTCAATAGTTTGTGAAAAAAAAATAGAATTTTAGTCATTGATATCTCGTTGGATTGAAAACAATTTTCTTTAATTTATAAAAATAATTTTTCAAAACATTTTTTCATGGTAAATATGTTAAAATTCATAGCCAATTTCAACCAATCGCGTGTCCGCAATGATGCAATTCGCTCCAACACAGCCGACACTAAAGCCATATTTGCCATATTTGAAGGAAAAACTTTTTTCGACAAAGTTGTTACATATGATAAAGCGCTTATTGAAAAAATATCAAAAATTAGGGTGACTCAAATTTTAGATGAAGTCAAGTATCTCACTTTTTTATCTTTTTAGATAGAAGAGAAAGTTTTTTTTTTAATGTTGTAGATCCGTTACTTCTCAGCAACTTTGTAGAAAAAGGTTTTTCGCTATCTTTGAAAACAACCAATTTAAATTTAAAAAAAACATTTTTCATTCAAATTTTTTATTTAAATTTTCACGTTGAAACTGTCGTTGAACGATTTTAGCGCTTTTTAATTGAAACAAAAATTATGCTTTTTCATTTGTTTGTCGTTCTTTTTGGGGAGAACATAAAAATTATCTCTTGGTCTCAATTTGAAGGGCACATTTGACTCTTGAAGAAATTTTTAAAAATATGTTATTTTTTATACTTGAGTTAATTAATGTTTATATGTTGTTTATATATGAGTCAAAGCACGCATATTTATTTTGTTGGTATTTTTCTTAAAACTAGAACTTTAATTTGAAGTAATGTGCATATTTCATAATTTTCAAGGTAAGAAAACTTAGCATTGCTTCAAGAACGTTTTTGTGGCCTTGAGAATGGCCGATTTTAATTTGTACTTAGCAGGAGGAACGGAACAACTCACTTGGAGATAGTATATTTCGTAATAGCTTTAGCTTCGGGCTCAGCGGCAAAGCAGCCAAGTTTAGCCTCCCGTACTATTCTGCCGGTACCCGCATAACTGTCCCATACTGATTTTGGTCACTTTTGAGGAATCGACTTAACTTTTATCATATTTTCTGGAAAAAAATTAAATTGATACTTTTGTATGGAAAAACATGGAAAAAAACCAAACTGTTTTTGTCCCATATTGAAAGTACCCGCATTACAGTCCCACTGCATAGTGGTGCAAAGTGCAAACATATAATTTTGCTCCAGATTAGTGTATATCGGATTATTTTAGGCATATATGAAGTATGTCATTTAATTAACTAGACTAATGTTGTTTTTCTGTAGATTGTAACGTTGCCAATGATACTGCCGGTTTCTGGTTGAATTTATATGTGATGGGGCAAGGGGAATGTTTTATCGGGCCCAGGGAAATGTTCTTCCGAATATCCAAACTGTTTCTCGTTCGAATAAAACAGGAAAAACGCATCATTCGATCGATTCCCACTTTTGTAGAAAATTAACCCAACCGTCCTTTTGGGGACGATCACTTGCTTTCAATTGAAGCAGTTAATGAGTTTTTCACATCTCAGCACTATACAGAACAGGTGAGTTTAATCCAGGTGGCGGATGTTTTTTCGCGCGCTTCATTCACATAGAATCGCGTTGTTTGACAAGAAAGGTGAAAAAAAACACAAACATTCCATTTCTCCGCAGTCGTGGAGATGCATATCTAAACTCAATTCGATTTAATGGTTTAGCCGGAGATTGCTCACGCGTTGCTTTCAGATAAGCGCATGGCAAATTGGAGTAGGTTTGTTCGGTTGATAAATATAGTGAATAATCTAATGACTACGCAATGTAAACTTTTCAAAGAACCGCCGTTCGCCGGAGTGTGTTTTTTTCTCGCGGAATATTGTGTTTTTGGTAATAGACAAATATTTAAACACTTCTATGCTCCTGGTGACAAATGGTCTTCGGATGCACTGCTCATCTAGATTCGCGGTGAAAGATACTCATCGTTCGCCTTCGTGATGAGTTAACTTCGCGCACAACATGGTTCGATTTGGTCACGATGACACATACTTTCCTTTCCATCGCAGTCGTGGAGATGCAGAGGTAAACTCGGTCACCGACAACAATTACTGTTAGACTTCCTTCCATACCCTAACGATCGCAAGGACGTGGGCGGCGCCGTTATCGATCTATACAAAGTGGTAGCTACTGAATAGTTGTAAACTAAAGATGGCAAACTAATCCCAAGTAGCCAGGAAAACCCGATTCTAGCTTTTTCCGATTCACTTTAATGGCAAATTCGAACCTCAACGCATATAATTTTTATTTTTTGTGTAAAATTGTTTTTTTTTCAGGGTAGTTTTTTTTTTGTTGGGGAATTAGAATTACGTTGTCCATTGATGTAAACTTTTGTAAAGTAGCTTGAAAACCACTCTAATAAATTTTGGTCGTCTCAATGAAAATTTAATGAAACTCTTCTAATTATAGGGGGATTAGGGGCATAATGAGCACACGGGGCGAAATGGGCACCCCTCTTTTATGCGAAACTACGCATTTTTTAATACAATACAGTATGTGGAACTTTTCCGTAGTTACTACAGTATCTCTTTACGTAGAATAAAAGTGGTTTGTCTGTTTAAAATATGGAAATATATTGAAAAAATCAACTTGGTTCCCGAATGTTGGAAAAATTATTATTATTGCGCACTGCAAAATAAGCTTCTACGGTCGTTTAAATGGCTCAATCAAATATGTAGACACATCGATATAACGTATGGGTCGTACCCTAAATTTCACCATCATTAAAGTTTTGATTTTAGGCTATAATTAGTGTTAAAGCCTCATGTTAACTTAAACTAATTCGATAGGGGCGAAATGGTCACCTTTAGGTGGGGTGAAATGAGCACACCTTGTCACATAAACTTACCTGAAATTCATCTCAGTAGACTTGTGAGTTTGTCTGTTTCCATAGTCAGTGTTTGTTTACAGTGATGGTGCGAACATATATTAGAAAATCTTTGAGACCGAATCATCACGGTCAGAAAAAGGAACTGCAGGCAGAATTGGCCACCATAAGGCGCGACGGGACATTCACGAAACAAGCCGCCAGGTATCACGGCATCCCGCGACAAACGTTGGCCTATAGTTGTACTTCTACCCAGTTTCAAGATATGTTCTATAAGAGTGCTCGTTATACCCCGTGGGTGCTCATTATGCCCCAGTGGGGTGCTCATTGTGCCCCACACATCAACTAATTGCTAGTTTTTGATGCATGAATCTAATTTGTGTTTTTCACCATTATACGATAAATTTTTCAATTTGTGAATAGTGTACCTTTTATTATAGATGGTTAATTCAAGTTTTGCACTGAAGACAGCTTAAATTTTTTGTCGTTTTCCATGCTTAAATCAGCAACTAAGTTAGGGTGCTCATTATGCCCCTATTTCCCCTATGTCATCACAGAATAATAAAACGAGTTTTAACTTTCATTTTGGTAAATGTCATTTTGCTAAATGATAAAATAGTTGCATTGTTCGACAGGTGACATTCAATACACAAAAAATCATACCGAGTCAAACCCTCCAGTCCCTAAACAGCGGCTAAATTTGGCAAACGGCAAGCCTCAATTTCAACATAATTCGCTGTTTTCTGAAACGTATTCTGGTAGCTTTTCAAGCAAAGAAAAAAAAACGCAAATATAGTTCATCGATTAGTTCACTTCAGGTTGCTACGAACATTCCTCCTTCGTTTCCTTGCTACTGGCGATTGGAGCGATAGAGTTCAAGCTGAAGGTATTTATCACACGAGTGAAAATTAGCACTTGTTTGCGTGTTTCAGGATGTTAAGCCTGTATCAGACTAACCGTTGCAGCGGTCAACCGCTATTGTTCCGTTCTTTTTCGACCAATCAGAACACAGCGGTCAACCGTCGCTTGTTGTTGTTGCAAAAAATAGAATCTTTTCTATTTTTGCCGCCGACCGTTCCCAACGGTTGCCGGCTGCTGTCATTGACATGGCGAAGGCAAACGAATCTCTTCACACCTACACAAGATCACATATAGAGACTTGACAAATGAAAATGTGTGCTTCTCTTTTTGGCACACACGACAGCCAGTCAAAACATTGATAGCACCGGCAACGCTGGTTGGCGATATCAATTTTCGACCAACGCACACTGCCAAAAATGAATCCAAATTCCCACTAATTAGAAGCCGCTGGGCTGGATATCTTAAATATAGCATTTCTTATGTAAAATTGGTCAACAAATTGATTGGCGATGGTTTCATTTTGGACAGGGCACGGGAAATGGTCTTTTTCGCCTCTTTTCACCCTATTTTTGAGTGTTTTTGGAAATATAGACCATTTCCCGTGCCCTGCACAGAATGAAAATATCAACCGTCGATTTATTGGCCAATTTTACATAAGAAATGCTATATTTAAGGTATCCAGCCCAGCGGCTTTTAATTAGTGGGAATTTGGATTTATTTTTGCCAGTGTGCGTTGGTCGAGATTTGACATCGCCAACCAGCGTTGCCGGTGCTGTCAATGTTTTGACTGGCTGTCGTGTGTGCCAAAAAGAGAAGCACACATTTTCATTTGTCAAGTCTCTATATGTGATCTTGTGTAGGTGTGAAGAGATTCGTTTACCTTCGTCATGTCAATGACAGCAGCCGGCAACCGTTGGGAACGGTCGGCGGCAAAAATAAAAAAGATTCTATTTTTTGCAACAACAACAAGCGACGGTCGACCGCTGTGTTCTGATTGGTCGAAAAAGAACGGAACGGTAGCGGTTGACCGCTGCAACGGTTAGTCTGATACAGGGTTTACTGTTGAACACCAATCGAGCGCGAATGGTGTTCGAACAGCGATTCGATTTGAAAAGTCAGTTTTTAACCCGCTGCTGTATGGGGCGCTGAAAGCATGACAGGGGGAACTAGAATTTCGATTCGTTGAGGCGTTGTTGAGCTTCGCACTTATAATTTCCTTCGGGTTCAAGCATAACGGGTTTGACAATTGATAGGGTGTTTACGGTTTTCTGTTTCAATGGAACGTGAAAAGTTTAATTAGTACAATTTTTATATTATGTTCACTAACATAACCGTTTGCTCAACGCAAACATCCATACTCATATTTTGCTGCAGACTCATACCAACTATTATAACGTGTTACGAATAAAGTGTGGCACGATGTTTTTATTAGAAATGATTTATTGGAAGATTGAGAATAGCGTGACATTGGACAAAGCTCTATGCAAAAAAAAGCTAATCGAATTCTATCGTACGCGGCTCACTATTGCATGTTCAACAGAATAATGGAGCAGCAGCAAATGATTCATGCAAAGCGCGCTGAATTTCCGGACACTCTTTCGTTCAAACTTCATGCCAAACGGTTGATTTTATGCTTGTTTTTGCGCATAAAAATGTTCTGGTATTTGTTCAAACGATAATCTACGGAAAAACAGGAAAGGCTCAACCACACTACTCGGTGGATTACATTGAGTTTTTTTTTTGTATCACATTTAGTTAAAGTGGAAAATAGGTATATAGTGGTATATTTCGGGGAGGCGCCTCCTGGGTAAATTGTTTGCACTTTCTTGTTAGATCCTTGGGCAGAGGGTGCCGCTTTCATGCACTAAATCACGATAGCGTTGAAATATATGCTCTTTTAAACCCTCGTAGCATGCCGTCAGCCAAGTGTTGGCGCTCGCGGAGTGAGGAAAATTGGCGACCTTTTGCGCTCTCCGATAGCGCGGGTAGTTTTCATTGACTGTTTGCTGTTTATGATTTACTAACATACATTGTAGTGAAGCATGTTCTAACTGAAGGCTACCGACCTACAGGGTGTCTTCGGTAGACATGCTTTTTTTTATAAATATATTCGACAAATAGAACCTGCTGTAATATTGTGAAAATTGCACTCTCTCAAATGATCATGACTGCTTCAGAGGCAAACCCTTGAACCAGTGCCATTTCAACTTACTCCTTATCTCTGATTGGCACGCTTCCGTTTAGCCAATTCATGTTGGTACTATTTATAAATGCAACCTTCACCGCCAAATACCGAAAACAGATGTTGTTCGCTTGCTAATGTATACAGAAAGTCCAAACACACAACGCGGCATGTACCGAAATGTCAACTGACCCGTCAGCGTCGTCAACAAGCTGAAATACACACGCACACACGAACCCCGCCGACTGGACAAGCGAATGTAAACAGAGATATATTACTGAACCGACGTAGAAATGAACAAGATAATAATAACTGACCAATTGGCCGAAACGATGCGACACATCTGGAGAGTGTGCGTAAGGTTGTTTTGTGCTCATCATGAAATCGATAGCAAAATTGTACTATTCGAAACTTTTATTACAAAAATAGAAATGAGCGATTATGCGTCGTCGGGTGAAGGTCAAACAATGAAAAGCAAGTTCCAGGTGAAAGCCACCGACGATGGGCAATTTGTCATCACTTAGTTGCGGGTGGCTGTTTATGGTAGTCAATTTCAATTTTCTTCTAACGAAAAAGTTTAGTTTATTTCAACGAAAGGAAACTCGTTAAACCTTTCGAACAGTTTTCGTTCCAACATTGAATACCCGGGCAGTAGAGCATAACAAAATCATAACTCATCAATAACATATTTAGCTATGAGGACTTATCGTGTTATTCGAAAGATATTCAAAGAAAGGTCCGGCTTTCCGACGAAGCTTTTTCATGATACCGAAACAAAAGCGTTGTACGGCTTTCACGTCGATATTTCGTATCTGTTGATTCTACCAATCAACTGTTTGAAGTTCGTTGCTCTCCAGTCATTTTTGTGCACCAAGGAACGTAAGATTCCAAAACAATCTTCAATTGAGCGACACTGAGGCAGATTCGTCGCGTTGCGTATCTTTGGTAAAAAAGGGGTCGAATGGTTGTTCAGTAACGTTTGTGATTTTTACCGTGTCCAAAACACATATCTTCCTTCGACATGGTGTTTGTGAAAAAATGGAATCAAAATTTTCTCTAAATATTTGTTCTGGTACCTACTCATTTTGATTGATGGTCAAACCACTGGACTTGAATGATTTAGGCAAAAAGAACGAAATTCTTCTTTGTCCATTACTTTGACCGGTCTTCCACCACCCTTATAGATCATTGCACACGAAAAATAACCTCACTTTTCTGATACTTCCCACGGTTTGTTTACAAGGTGTTCCATTCACTTTTTATGTGATAGGAGTGAAAATGAACGATACGAGTACGAAAAAGATGGGAAAACTCTTCGCCTATGCGAATTCGTTACTGAGACCTTTTGGTTTATTCTTGGAAATGCATTTTTCAACAAGACACTTCCGCATTTTTATTCGAGCCGGAAATTTTACTATGTAAACAAACCCGCGACAACTGTCAAATCTCTTTCTACTTTTTGTTTTGTGACGTCATCGTGCAATGATCTATTGCGAAGTGTGTTGAGGCTTGCAGGAAATTAGGCATAATACGAAAAACTTGCATAAAGAGGACAAGAAGCCTTTATTTACATACTCCCTTCGCTCTCTGCGCGTGTTTGTTGTTGAGTAAGAGCGCTCCAAAAGTTGCAAAACTTTAGTTGTCACCCTATATTAAATAGTCACGAAAGATACAGAAACGCTGTCGAGGGACAACCTTTGTGAAATAGTATGAAATTTTATTTGAAATAGAAATTGTTCGAATTTCCATTCAAAAAGTAAATTTGAGATCTTTCACTGAAAAAAGTTGGTTTCAACAACAAAAAGTGAATTTAAGATAAAAAAAAGTTATTTTAAATTTCTCCATTCTCAAAAAACTATCAATATTAACCTAACATTGTGTAGTTTTTGTGGAAAATAACAAGATTTCCAAATAGTGCGTTATATTGAGAAAGCGTATCAGTTCTATTGTCGGGATAAACTGTGAAGACATGAAATAAAGGCGGAGCTAGTTAGAAGGTAGCTCTGAAATATCACCAGTTTAGAAAAAACTTCACCAACCGAATAAAACATTGGTATTCAAGATCTGTTAGTGAAAGTAACATTGCATGCATAGAAAACTCACTCAAACTCACATTTCTCACTCACTTTTCTCAGAGATGGCTGGGCCGATATTCATAAAATTGATTGCAAATGAAAGGCCTAGTTGCGCCATAGGTTGCTATTTAATTTCATTGCAATCGGATTTTAAGTTTAGAGGTTATGTATCAAAATGTAAAAATCACGAAACATCAATATCTCAGAAACCATACAACCGATTTCAATAAAACTGGTTGAAAATGATCGGGCTGTCTCCAAAACCCTTAACTTTTATATTTCGTAATGATTGAACATATGATTCAAAAGTTATGTAATGAAAAGTTATCCTGAGGTTATTTAAACTCACTCATTTTTCTCAGAGATGGCTGAGCCGATTTTCACAAAACTAGTGTCAAATGAAAGGTCTAGCTGCCCCATAGGTTGCTATTGAATTTCATTGTAATCGGATTGTAACTTTGTCCGTTGTTAATAAAAATGTGAAATCACATAATGAAAGTAAACATATTGACTTTCCCCTGACGATCACTGGCTAATTAAAAGGTAGAAAAGTGATCCAAATGGCTGAATGTCATACACTACTCGACTCAGTTCGACGAATCAAGCATTTTCTGCATGTATGCATGTATAGGTGTACATGTGTGTGTGGGTGTGGGTGTGTACGTGTGAATGTGCACCTTTTTTTCGCACTCACTTTTCTCAGAGTTCGTCTGACCGATTCTTCCTATCTTGGTGTCAAATGAAGGGTCTATTTGCCGCTTAGGTTGCTATTGAATTGCATTGTAATCAAACTTTCAGTTTTGGCGCTGCGGAAATATGTGAAAATCGCTTCTATATCTCAGATGCTATGAACATAGTTGAATTCAAGTAAATGGGCTTTAAAATCCTTAAACAATGAATTTCATAATGTTTAAACATGTGGTTTAAAAGTAATAGAAAGAAACGTAACTATTTCAATGTTTGCGGCCTTGCTCGGGATTGAAGTTGAAATTAAATGTCATTTCTATCATTTCACTTTTTCTTTAGCACAAATATTAAGTCGAATTTCACATACTGTACCTAAATTATTACTTTATATATAACATCAATTTTCTAGTACCCAAAGAGTGGAAATACCTCCATTGAATTGTATTTGACAATTTAAGGTTGTTTTCCAGAAATCAGAAGCTACTATGTATCTAGAGATTTAAAATGGCGTCCTAAGTTGATTTCTGTCCTCTGGGTGTAACGCTTCCGCAATACTCATAATAGATGATATTTGGTCATCTTAAGTTGTTTTCCAGAAATTGAAAGTCGGCTTCTTCGCCATTGAAATACCCGGATTAGGCAAAATTTGGCCATTTTAGGATGTATTCCTGCAACCAGAAGTAGTCATCTGGATTTTTCTCGTGATATATTTGAAACATATTTATTTCATGGTATTTGCCTATGTATTTTTTAATGTATGCTCATATGTGTATGAATGTTAGGTTTTGAATGTTCGGTATAGTTGTGCTGTTGGCTATCCGAAATTCCTTATTTAGAGTGAACAATGAAACCAGCAGAAATTTTCAAGGAATATTTTTTTTTCTTAAATCGTGTAAATCTATTTTAACATATAATAAGTTTGAATTAGAAAAGCTGGGTCTCACCGTTAGGTGGATTAATTTTAGTTTTTTTTTTCTATTGGGTCCAGAATTCCAGATTTAACATTAAAACCAGCTGTGATAAAAAATATGACAAAAAGAAAACAAATCCTCAGCATTGTCAAGCTCAGAAAACAAAGTGGACCAAACAACACAGCTGACTACTGATAGTGATTGAACTGTTCATTTCATTTGAGAGGAAGAAGGGTGATACGCAATAAATTTGTACATGATGCGTTGAGGTAAAATATGATTTTTTTAAATTTTTCATTTTTTTATAGTCACAAGCTCTAAGGAAAAATATTTTATGACGATTAGTTTCAAAAACTAAGAGACATCATTTGAGCAATTATAAATTTCTGACAATAACCTTTTTTGATAAAGATTTCTAAATATTGGGGAATATAGAAATGGTGCTGCCAATAACTAGAGTGGCAACTTGAATCCTAACTAACAAACCGCGGCCGTTTATTTTCTGAAACTAACGTATTGTGGTAGAAGGCTTACTGGTAGCACGGCTGACTCTAGTGCACGTTTGAATTATTCGCTCAATCAAAATTTGTATTTAATGTATTTTGTCATCGATTTTCTCGCTGAAACTAGTGTGTTTTATGTAGGGAGAGTAACTGCAGGCTGTGGAGGCACTCGAATATGCAACAAATTCAGCAACGGATTGTTTGATATTTGTGATGTGTTGCTTAAACATGTACCCACTAGTGACACTTTCGAGTGCCTATGTTACTGCCGCACCGACATCATCGGAGTAGCCATCAATGGAAATTATGACAACTGGGGTTTTCTTAATATTCTTGTTATTTTTTCTGTTTCTTTGTTTTCTTTGATGCTGGTGGTACAATCAATACCCTAGTGTATATAATTGTTTTAAAGAACCAAGTGCTTTCCTGGATGAAAGCCTACTTTTCTTAGAATCAATTCGTTGTTCTATAACAGGTTGGAGCGCCATGTCTAGGGTCACATTGGACCTAACGGTAACTGATGAAAAACATTAAGTTTTGGTCGGAAGATCTGTGGCCCCCTAGAAGTCCAGTACGTAACCCGTTGGATTACTCGATTTGGGCGTATTGTGAAAACCGGAAAAACATTTCATTCTAGTTTAAATACTCGCAAGTCTGCCGTAACTAGGGTGGTTTACCGGTAAAACAAAAACCGGTAAAACCGATATTTTTTTCAATACCGAAATACCGGTATTGAAGAGGCGAAAAAACCGGTATTTTCGGTATTTTTCTTAAAATTCAAAAAATATTGACACAATATTCATAAATCATTGTAAAGCTAATGAATGCTACCTACTTAGGTAGGCTTCACAAATCACATGACGGTGTATATAATAAATACATTTAGACAGAAGCAACATTGAAAATTAATTTGTTTTTACCTATTCATCAAGGGGAATGGGAGTTCCGTAGCCGCAAGGTTACAGAGTCCGCTTTGGTAAGCGAGTGGTCGTGGGTTCGAATCTCAGTAGAATCAGGCCAGTAGGTTGTCAAAGAACTTTTACCATGGGTTTATTCTCAGGCTCCCCATTACGTACCCTTCCTTCAATCTGAATTCTAAAGTTACCCTCCTAGTTGACTCTTCTCCTAACAAAAATAAGTCCCTATTATAATAAAACTGGTGTGAGTAACATATGAAAGTTCTCTCCAGGGAATTGTGACTAGGCGATATTGTTAGGATGGACAGAGGCTCGGTATAGTAAAGCAGTAAGCTTGAAACGGAAAGGTAATTACACACAAGCACTGATATGCATGATAAGCGTATCACTTACTTCAATAGTGTTACTGCTAATAATATGAAGTGCGGAATACAGAAAACACCTGGGCAATATCACAATAGATCTAAACTCTGGTCGCAGTGCTGAGTCCACACAGCAAAAAAATTCATCAATTTTATGTTTCCTTCTTGTTTGTTCTGCTTGGAATTAGACGATGAGTTTGTGTGTATTGATAATATGTCAAAAAACTTCATATCAATCAAGCAGAACTTTTATTTTCTAATAGAACAGCTAATCACTTTACACACTCATACATACAGAGACAACTCGTGGGTTTTGAACGTACCAGCTCAACTACAAATTCTGAAAATCATAGTTTGGGGCAATAATCACAATCATGTCCGCGAAAAAAAAGCGAGTCATTATTCGTTTTGTGCTGTTTAAAAGTAAAACTAAAAAAATAATAAATAAATATAAATTTGGATTAAAAATTTATTTTTTTGTTTGGCGTCTCCGTATACCACCGGTTACACCAAGTTATGGGCAAATTGCTCCCGATACAAAGTGTTTATAGGATGAAATAATCAATCAATAAAGAATTCCATCCTTAAAAATTACTGCTCCATATTTTGAAAAAGTGAAATTGAAATAGTTTCAGCATGGTCGAAGCTTCGTCGCCCAAACCGCAGCGGATTTTATTAGCAATAATTTTAGCTGAGAAACTCAGGTTCAACTGGTTCAACTGAATTTGGACGAACTGCCTAAAGAGCATCGAACACAATAGAGAAGTATCTGTCTTCGATTCCTTCGGTTTCATAAAATGTAAATTCTTGTCCGATCGTCATTTAATTTTCTTCTTCATTCATTTACTCTGCTCAACAGTTTCAAATATTGTTTCTCTAAGAATTTTAAAGTTATTCAATAATTTAAAACTAGTTATGCGATGTGAAGGAAAATTGAAACAATAATCTGCATGTTTTTGTTAATATGAGTTTAGAACTTATGTTCTTCGTAATCATATCACTGGATCCATCCACTGAAGTTTTTCAAACACTGTTAAATTTAAACTGTGGTGTATGTGGATTGTATACCACAAGAGATCAAAACAATGGTCGCAGTGACCCAAATCTTAAAAGAAATCAGGGACGTAATGAAGCATAGGTACTCATAAATGCAAAAACATAATTATACAGCGACACGTCCATAGATGCAACCTGGGACGTTCGGTAAAAAATGAAATTTCAAATCCAAATTTATGTATATATTTAATTGTTTTTCAGTTTTATTTTTAAATAGTACAGAGAGAATGACGTGCGTTTATTCCGCGAACATGATTGTCATTACTTCCCCAAACTATGATTTTCAGAATTTTGTAGTTGAACAGGTAGGTTCAAAGACCACGAGTCGCCCCTGGTTTGTATTAATCTGAAAAAAATGAAAATACCGGTTTTACCGGTTTTTATTTTTATGAATACCGAAATACCGGTTTTTCGAAAAGTCGGTAATACCGACCACCCTAGTCGTAACGCATATTTTGGTTGTCGATATCGGAAATTATGGTCGATTCACCCATTGAAAAGATAATGAAAGGAGTCCAAGTTTTCTCTCATGTGACTTATCTATCTTATAGAAACCCGATCAGAAGAGCATAACAGAAAACTTACAACATTCTATCAACAGGAGATACAAATAACATATTTTGATACGATTTTGTATTTTCCCGTATACTTATGATAAATAAATAGAATCAGAATGAGTTATCATAACAAATCGTGAAATGAAGTTGTTCTGAAAAAGTCTAACGAAATTTTTGTCTCTATCAAAACTTGCTGTTTCTAACAACGGTTGTTATTATACTGTTCTATATGCTATCATATATTGTTAGAAAGCTGATACGTTGGTAACAAAGTTTGATATGGGTCTGATACTGGTAGAATCATTCTTGTTATAATTTCTGTTATTTTAACACCTAACGGAATCAAATTGAAAACACAACCTGATATGTTTTTCTCGTAACAAACTAACAGCTTCTGTTACATTTTTGTTTTGTCTTCCCGATCGGGAAGCCCTTAAAATCCCGTTGCTATCTAAAAAGCAATCTTGTAATTCTGTTGAAATAAGGCATTATAAAATCTTATTTAATGTTTTTTTTCTTCATTGAATGATTTCACTAAAAATAGTAGTGCGAATGGGTCTTATACTGTAAAAATTATCGAATAAAAATAATAATAAAATGTTACTGTTTTGTGCCAAACAACATTTCAAAGTAGGTGCAATATTTTGCACCACGCGAAAATCTAACGTGCTAAGAGGTATAAAATGATACTTAGTAACAACATCACGCTCATTAATATTAATTATCGAATCCAAACTTTTAGCATACCTTAGGCACATTGACTAATATCATCACATCTAGCTGCGATTTCCCAATTCTAGTTAAACTTGATGGTTCAGGTCAAGTTGGTCACTTTGAACGTCCTTTCGAGTTTCTTGTTGTTGTTTTCAATTATTTCAATGTACTTAACAGTGAGACATAGCATAAGAAAAACAAAAACTAACCAGATTTCTTTTCATATTCTTGCAGAGCCCAACAACGCGATGGATATATCTCCAATGAAAAGCAACCGCAAGGTTCGATTCTCTCTTCCGGACAGTAACATTCCCACGATTTCTGCTGCTGGACCACAGCAGAAACAGCGCCTGTACCACGGGACGCTGCAGTACGTAAACGGGACCCTGGTCAGCCAACCGGCCACACCCGCGCCAAGTCCACCAACCGTTGGTCTCGAAGTGAACCGTCAGCAACCGCAGCTGCAACAAACACCGCTGAGACCGCCGAAGACAAAAGACTCGAACACTAAAATTGTCCTCCATTTGCGACCTTCTACTGGCGCAGATAAATTTGAAAATGTAGACATTTTAGGTAAACCGGCCGCTGCCGGTACTCTCGACAAGGGTTCAAGAAAACCGTCGAAAGCCGGTGTGTCAAAAACAGAAAACAGAACTTATCGAACACTTCCGCAAATCAATCAAAAATTTCCCAGCAGCGAAGATTTAAACCATCACTCGAACGCCCCTCGAGAAATTTGCCACCGACATAAATCAAATGACGATCCTGGACCCAAAGATGCCAATAATAACGCTCACCAAGCTAGAAAACAAACTGTCACACTAAGATCGCTTTCGAATCTTAATCCTCCCACGGTGGGGTCAAAAGCAGCTTCCGGTCGACCACGTTCCAAATCGGTAGGTAAAATCAGCTCGTGCAAAAGTGGAAAACCGCTGATTTCTTCGCATCTGCAACAGCAGGAAAGCAACATTACAATTAAAGTACAGGAAAGTTCACCGTCACGGAGAGTTAGTCTGGCGGAAAATGCTGATTCTAGCTCAAACAGCAAACGTCATGGTATGCCAACGAATGGAGGAAACGGAGGCGAAGGTGAATCAATTGCCGCCAGTCCTATCGCGAGGCCAAAATCCCAGTATGCCCACTGTAACTTCCTAACGGTGCCAGAGTTCACCGATCGGTACGAAGGCATGGAAACTGTTGTTTCCGCATCGGTCACTGCCGCCCCCGACGAGGACGGGGAAGACGAAGACGGCGCTGGAGAGGACACCCGACTGAATGATAATCGAACTAATGCTGTCGACATTATCGAGTTGAGGAAAAGTGGCGGAACTCGTGGATCGAGGCGAGCTGTTAATGGAAATAACATCGATGCTAATAGTGGTAAGGAACAAGTAGCCAGCCACTTCTGGTGTGCGTTTTGGTTTGAGAATTTTGCACATAGCGTGGTACCTTGTTCGAATACGAATGGGACACAAGTAGTGTCTGGTTTGATTCGCACTAAATAAAATTGCTTTGATTAAATTAATAGAGTACCGCAAGGTTTCACGTGCTTAGCTTTTTTGTTGTTTATTTAGAGTTTAAGATATCTGCTTTTTTCAATCTTTCTTCCTTCACACTGTTTACCACTAATTCATTTGTTTGATTTATTTGATTTTTTGTCATCTATATTTCAGAACATCCATAAATGACGTAGCTTTTTTAGGCTTTTTTTGACACCCCCTCCCCCATCGTAGCATTTTGTCACAAAACCAGGACCCCCCTCTAGATAATTACGTAGCTTTATAACAACCCCCCCCCCCCCCCACATAATAATTTTTTTTTTTGCAAATTTTATTATCAAAAACATACCTTGTGTCATAAATGAACAACAAAAGACAAGGAAGTAATAAAAATAACCCTAAACATACCATACAGTGATAAAAAAGAACAATCAGAAAAAATTCAATTTCTTTTTCTTAGTTTAATATTTGCTACGTAGCTTGACTTCACCCTCCACCCTCCCCTTGTCACATTTCGTCACAAAACTGCAAACCCCTTCTTCCCCCCGAATGCTACGTCATTTATGAATGTTCCCTTTCTAAGCGATGCATGTGTATGAAATATGGTCTTTCCATTGCTTTTGAATAAAAAGGAAACGCATGGTGATTTTTGAGAGTCACTTAGTTTTGACTTCACCAGACGGTACTAAAATCCGAAGCCAAATCCAATCTAAACCTAAATCAAAATTTAAAATCCAATTTAAAACCAATCAAAATTCTGTTCAATTTCTAATTCAAGCCAAATACAATTCAACTTAAATCCAAATTCAATCTAAACCCAAACTATAAAATTTCTAATCAAAAATGAATCTAAATCCTTTTCAAATTCTAATCCACTTCAAGTCCAATTTCAACTTAGATTCCATCCAAGCTCAAGCCAAATCCAATCCATACTCAACCCGATTCAATCTAAATCCAATCCAAATCCAGTCAAAATCCAACCAAAATCCAAGCCAAATCTAATCCAAATCCAATCCAAATTCAATTTCAGTCCAATCCTAAACCCATTCTAACGTTTGTGGTAAAAAATGGATTTTTTTCAGATGGTAATGAAAAAAAAACTAAGACAGATAATTGAGTTGGATAAATTTTCAATTAATGGTAATTATATTATCTTATTTGCAAAAAAATCTACGCTCTTGCGAGCGGCATTCCGGCAGTTAACCGGAACATTCGCCAAGGCGGACGAAAACATGTGTGTAGGCATGTTTTTAGGCTCTTTTTTCGTTTTTTGCATCAATTCCTCCTCCGTTTTCGCGATAAAATTGCTGGAATATATCTTGCGCTTCAAGTTTGCCCAGATATTCTCGATGGGACGCAGCTGGGGGACGTTGGGCGGATTCGCCAACTTCGGTACCACATCGACATTCAGCCGCTCCATCTCCTCCAACGATCGATTCAAGTAGTGGGCCGACGCCAAATCTGGTCAGAACACCGTGTCTTCGCCCTTATGGTATATCTTGATGAACGACGCAATTTCTGGCAGGCACTTCGTACTATAAATTTTACCGTTCACGGCCAGCCCGGAGCGAAAGTAGATCAATTTTGACATCCCTTTCTCGCTGATTGTCAGTCACAGCAACATCTTCTTGGGGAACTTAGTCTGTAATATAAATTTCACCTCAAAGCTCACTTCCTTCGTGGGAGAAGTGAAATACGAGGTTCCCTGCCAGTCGTTGCCATCCAGGGTGAGATAGATCTCGTCGTCCATCACCACTGCCACGTAGCGATTCGCCGGGTAAATCGACTTGACCATCTTATTCAACCACTGTCGCTGCGTCATTTCCTGCAGCTCCGAGCCCAGTGGACGGGACTGCCGCTTCCTGACATGTATGTCCATGTTCTCCAGATACTGTTTCACTGTTTTACCGTATGCACCAACCTCCCGGCCAAGTGCACGCAGCGATGTAGTCACTTTCATTCCTCTTCAGCATACTTTGAAGCTTCTTGTCGCTCAGGGTCGTTGGCCGTCCGGAACCGGGCTTTCTTTTGATGCTCTGATCGTTGTCCAATAGTGTCAAGATGTTGTAGATGCCGGAACGGGCATATCCGGCGTCCACAAAGTGCCGCACGATGTCTGTTTTTGCCGCGGCGGGATACCGTTCTTTGAACGCGCACACTTCTGAACGGAGTAGCTTTACTTTTTCGCCATCACAGTTAGAGTTTGACTGATAGAGCTGTCAATTTTTTTTTGCTAACTGGTGGGTTATTATGATAGATGATGCATGAGTAGTTTCGTAAGTACGATTTAAAGTAAACCAATGAAAAATCGGCAAGTTTTGTCCATTTTTGCCTTTCTCCTAGAAAGGTATAGCAATCACTGCAAAAACCAAAGGTATAAAAGTGCTCCAAAGGGTCGAATCTCGTATATCAATCGACTTAGTTCGACGAGCTGAGCATTTTCTGTATGTGTGTCTGTGTGTGTATGTGTGTGTGTGTGTGAGTGTGTGTGTGTGTGTGTGTGTATGTACAATCTCCCAATCTCACTCGATTTTCTCAGAGATGGCTGGACCGATTTTCATGAAACTAATTGCAAATGAAAGGTCTAGTTGCCCCATAAGACCCTATTGAATTTTATTGTAATCGGATTTTAGTTTCGAGGTTATGTATAAAAATGTGAAAATCACAAAACTTCATTATCTCAGAAACTACACAACCGATGTGATCAAAATAGGTATCAAATAAACGGGCTGTCTTTAAACCCCTTAAACAACGAATTTTATGATGATTGAACATGTAGTTCGAAGGTTATGAAAAGAAACGTGTTCAGAAAACTTCATCAAATTCACTCGTTTTGCCAAAGACGACATCACTGATTTCAACAATCTTAGTTTTAAATTGAAGGTTTAGTTGCTTCATTGGTACCCATTTAATTTGATTATAACACTGGTTGACAAAATCGAAAAAAAAATGCTGCGCTAAAGCTCATAATAGTTGCCCTGGAAAGAAAAAAATTCACAGGAAAAGCTATAATTTTTCATTTCTTCTTAGTTTGACCTTCGGGGCAACACTTGTGTTGACCAGTGTAATCAGACTTTTATTTTATCCATTATGTGTTAAATAGTAAAAATATTGAAAATCTCTTCTTTCAAAGATTACACGACTTATCTAAAGAAAACAGGTGTCGCGAATTCGGATTTCAAAATAAAGTATGAAGTTGATTCCTGGTCTCTGAGCATCATCCCGTGTACTGAAAAACTCACATTGGGTAATGTTTGTCCCTTTTAGACTGGTAGAAACCGGAAACTACTGTCTAGAAATTTAAAATGGCGTCTGAAGATGATTTCTGGCCTCAGGGTATCATACCGCTTCCCCAAATAATATTGGATGATATTTGTCACTTTAGGCTGTTGATCGGAAACTGTCGCCATCTTCGCCATAGAAATACCTAGATTAGGCAGTTCGGCAATTTAATGATGGATTTTATGATTTTATGATTATCAGGCAACCAGAAGTGGTCATCTGGATTGAAAATTGGGTTTTAGGTCGGATTCTGGCCAATGGGTATAATCCAGGTTTCAAGAACCCATATTGATTGGTATTTGGCCATTCATTGGATGCCTCTCAGAAACGATCAGTAATATTAACTGCGTTAAAGAATTTCAATTTCACTAATAAGATCATTCAAATTAATGTATAAGGAACAACATTTAATTATACATTATTTGAAATCTGCTGACTAACGTTGACTTAAAGAATCTGAATATTTATAGGCAGTATAATAATCGATCGAGTACAAATCGATTATACCACAATCAAAAACAAAATCGCATCATATGGTAGAAAGAATTTAATGTTATTTGCATGTATATGTGTTAATTTATATTCATATCGTCGGTTTCATGCAACACTGTCACAACTCAAAAAACATAGTTTCGAGAACAACGCGTTTGAAAATTTGCGTCAAAAATTTATTTTTCGATTTTCAAGAAAACTTTGAATTTTTAGATTACCAATCCTTATTTAACACCTTTGGGTCTATTACTCACATATTACGTGCTCACATTGTCCAAGTTAAAACCTTATTTTTACTAACTTTATGGAGAAATTTGGATTTGAGCAGCAAAGGCACTTCTACTCATAACTCTGGAACTTTTGTGATTTTCGAAATGGGATTTCGTGTGATGAAACTTAACAGTATTTGGCATCGTTTGCCATCAAAAACTCAAAAATGCAAGATTTTGAGTTGTGCCAGTGTTGCACGAAGCCGATGATATGTTAAATTTTAAATGTTCGGTATAGTTGTGCTGTTGGCTACCGAAAATTTGTTGTTTGGAATGAATAACAAATCCAGCAGAAATAATCAAGGTGTATTTTTAAGTGTGGGAGTAAATCTATTTTAACAAATTATAAGTTCGAAGGAGAAAGGCTGGGTCTCACCGCTAGGCGGATTAACTTAGGTTTTTTACCGCAAACGTTAATCAAATCCAGATACAATCTTATCCAAATTCAACCCAAACCTAAACCTCATCCAATTCAGAACAGATCCAAATGGAACATAAATTCAATCCAAATCTAATTCAGATCAAAGCCAATATAAATACAAAACAAATTCAACCCAAATCCAATTCAAACCAGATCTAAATCCAATCCGAATCTAATCCAAACCCAATTAAAATCTTATACAGACACAAATCCAATCCGAATCCAACCTAAATCTAATTCAAATTCAAATCCAATCAAAATCCAATACAAACCCAATCAAAATCCAATACAAATACAAAACTTATCTAAGTCCGATCCAAATCCACATCAAATCCAATTAAAATTCAATTCAGATCCATATTCAACCCAATTCAATCCAAATCCAATTCAAATCCTTTCCGAATCGAATCCAAATCCAATCAAAATTAAATCGAAATCAAATCCAGATCCAATCCAAATCCAATCCAAATCCAAGTAAAATCCAATCCAAATCCAAGTAAAATCCAATCCAAAGGCTATCCAAATTAAAATCCAATTCAATCCAAATCCAATCGAATTCAAATCCAAATTCAATCCAAATTTAATCCAAATCCATTTCAAATTCAATCCGAATCCAATTCAAATTCAATCCGAATCCCATCCGAAACAAATCCGAATCAAATCCAAATTCAATCCAAATCAAAATCCAAATTAAGTCTTATTTAAATCCAACCCAACTCCAACCCAGATCCAATCGAAATCCAAATTCCACCCAAGTTAAAATCCCATCCAAATCTATTTTTTTGGAATGGAAAATATAAAATCAATTAAAATGTTGGTGATCTCCGATGATCTTGAAACTTTCTGGTTTCAGCAAACTTGTTCGAATTGATCAGAGTTTCAAGTCGGCTGAAGGATTAATTCGAAATCCATGAAATCCGTTGTGTTTTACTTTAACTTATTTCACGATTTTGACATCCTAAAAGTTGCGATCTTCAGCAAATTTGTTAAAAAATCAAGGGCTTCTGGATGGTAGACAGTACAATACAAAATTCCACCGCGAAAGGGCTTCTAGTGTACACGTAATTCTTCATATTTTCACGTAAGCTTATCACGCAAATCCGACCTCCTAGAAAGCTGCAGTCTTCGGCAAAGTTGTTCAGAAGGTTAAGGATTTCTAGTTGATGAACCAATAGTCAGGATAAGCTCAAAGAAGCTCGAAAAACATATTCGAAATATGCCCTGGGTCTGCAAAGTAGTAATTTTAGCAAGGAATTGAAGAATATTTATCACACAATTTAAATCCACAACACTTTCATGTTAACTTGTTATTATGTCATCAATCATAAATAACGATATTAAAAACAGCGAACTATAAACTAATCGTTGAAAAGCGATGGAAAACATACTAAATGAAATACAATAATTTCTTCTAAGAAGTTGTTGTTGTATAAGTTATATTCGGAATACTCGTATACTATATGTTCACTACCACCGCATAGCGGCTGAATTCCAAAACGAACTGTGCACCAAATATTATACCTTGACCTCCTAAATAACTTTGCTGAAGACGGTAGCTTACTTCGGATTCACGAGACTAATAAAATTAAAAATACAAAAAAATACATGCACACTAACGTCGCAATGCGGCTGAGTTCAAAACCATACTGTAAACCGACAACAAGCCTTTGACCTCCCAAACAACTTTGCTGAAGACCACAACTCTCTAATTTATCGAAATCACGAGATAGGTGCTGCAATACTCAAACTGGGTATCGTAATAGTCAGTGAAGCGATTTCATACTCGAGGCCCATATCTTCATCTCATAAAACATGAAAACACAAGAAAAAACATATATTTTCTCCTTAAACCAATCTGCTAATCCATGGAATGAATTCTTCTTAGTTCACTTTAGATTCCTCATAAAGTACAATCCTCGAAAACTCACTTAAAAGCACTAAATTTGATATTATAGTCGGGCATCTGCACTCGAAAACTCATTTAATTCAATCACCTACCTTAGAAAACAAAATCCGCGCATCGTTCTATACGGCTACAACGGGACTTGTTCAGCAGCCAACCAAAGTTTTTTCATCACTAGCGGACCACTTTTTATTTTAATCACTAAACAAAATCACTCACTACACTAAAGGTGCCGCCACACGGACGCCTTAGTTAGTAATTCCCTTAGTTTCTAAGTCATAGTTGATTGTAAAAAGCATTTTTTTTTCATCATAACGCGGGATTGTACTGTCAAAAGCTATAACATAAAGACCCTGAACTACTCCGTCATGCCCGAATAGTTCATAGCCTACTATTCAGTGATGAAAAATGCTTTTTACAATCAACTAAGACTTAGAAACTAAGGGAATTAGCGTCCGTGTGGCGGCACCTTAAGAATACTTTTATTTTTGAAATATTCACTCCAAATTTCCTAAAACAAGCTTGAATTTGCAGAAATATATGAGATGAATTTCTACAATTCCTAAATTTCAATCTGATTTCACTGCGTTGAAGAAAATTAAAAGTTGCCAAATCAGTTTCTGTTAATACGAAAAAAATCATACTGAAAATGTTGAATTATTCCGACATAATAGACATAAATCTACAGCACTGCAGTGGTTACCTAGGTTACCAGATTTGCACGTAAACAACTACAGCGGATATCTAGGTAACCTACTACGACGGGCTGCGGCTACGTTCATTCTTGATAATGTGATTCATTCATGATTAACAGTGTGATGAATATGGGGGCATCGTGAGATGAATAATTGAGCAGTGATTCAAGTTTTGTGACAAATGGTTTGTTTTACAAAATTCTGGATAAATCTAATCTAATTTTACTAAATATACAATGCTAAACGATTCTATAAGAGCACGGAGGCATATTTAGTTTATTTGTGCAATGATTTCGTGAAAATTTGGTTTTTTATCCGTGCATTCTTCGTGAATATCGGCTTAATGAGATAGATAATGGAGGAGTTCCTACAAGTCACAACAACATATAAAACGTGCTTTTTGTGCAAATCAGTTTATTAAAATTTGTTTACAGAGATTGACAATTCTTTTTCACAATCGAAAACTCAATGAGAAACTCCTTATCGCAAAGTATTTGACTCAGGAAACTGAGTATTTTCCGAAAGTTTTTTTTTTTAATTCTTGAGTAATTTACAAATGTGGCGTATGATTCTTGAAAACACTTTATTTGAAATATTGTAGCTTAGAAACCTTTAGTTATATGGAAAAAGGTTCTTGGAACGATTGATAATAAATTGAAAATAATTTTCAAAGAAAAATTTACACTAAAAAATAAAATATTTTCATTTAACAAAAATATAAATTGACCTTGAATTTTGAATAAAAAAAATTCAAAATTTTCGTTTATACTTTTTATGCAAGTTGGAATCGATAACAAAACTATTGGTAAAAATTGCTCAATTTACTCTAGGACAGCAAAACGATTAGGGAATAATTTAGAAGACGGAGATAAGTTTTGAATTATTCATCCAATTATTTTACTGCTAAAGAGTGAAATGTGCCTTATAGATCATACATTTTTAAGAATCTGTGGTCTGTTGACATGGATACATTTAGAATGTCAGCCATCAAACACTGTATGATTAGAAATTACTATTAGATAATTGTTATAATGTTGTAATATTACTAATGTTGTAATATTACTAAAACCTAATTTAAAAAAAAATATTTCATATTTCTCTATCCTTCACTTGTTACGAAAAGTTAATACGTGTGCAAAGTTCAAATTAAAATGGTGCATTAGATATTTGCGTACATATTTTTATATCACTTGGCATTAAATTCATCTATTTAGTGTGTGGTAGATTTTTTATATCTCATGATATAAAGAAATATTCATCTAAATCATCAACTAACATTTCATTTTCCTTTCAACAGCAGAGAGCGAACCGAGAACCACCCTATCGATGAACGACGCAAACTTCAAGTGCATCCAAGACACGAACCTGGGCCGGGACAAAAATGTGATCCAGTTTTGGGACTTTGTCGAGCGGTGGCGTGCTAACCGAACGTTGAAAAAGCTCGACCACAGCAGCTTTGCCAGCAACGGAGCTGACAGTGCCGGCGGCAGAGGAAATGGACTGAACGGCTGCTACGCGAACGGATCCAGCAATCCGTCGCTGTCGCCGTCGTCGTCGTCGTCAGTGCAGATCGGTGGTTCGGGCAAGTCGGACGTTAAAAGGTTAGTTGGTGTAATTAGTAGGTCGATTTGGGTGGTTCGCGCACACGCAGGGTAATTTTTTTTAACGGTGCACGCTGTTTTCCATTCGTTACGGTTATCGGCTATTTTAAAATCAGTGATCAACTGTTGTAGTGCTGTTCAATCAGATTTGTTATCTGGTAGTAGAAGTGATTTTGAACAGTAAGTGATTTGATCGTTGAACATTATTCGTTACTCCAAGGCAGCAAGTGATCATAACCAATGCCGCTAATTGAGTTTCCCCCAAATGAAATATAGCAGAGCAAAGTTCGTTGCGAGGCATAAGAAAACGTGATAGTGGAAAGTTTAAAATCCGCTTGGCGGCAATAAAAAAAAACAGATATCAAAAAATAATCAAGTGGTAACTAAAGTGAAGAGAAAAACAGCGATGAGTTTTCACCTACAAGTGCAAGAAGGTTGCAAGACGCATCTTAGTTTGGTTTAAACGACCCTCGAACTTGAGGCTTTCTACTCTGAATATTTATTAATCGAAACATTGTATTAATTTTTGGGATACAACTTTGAGACGGACATCACAAATCCTACGTTTACTTTTTATTAATAAATCAGCACTAGTACATCAATCCGTCGACCAAGGCTGGTGGGTTATCTCAAACTGTGCAATTTTTCCTAACTTTCTTTTTTTTCTCGTTTACTCGCTAAAAGTCCAATTTGTTTATTTTTGATTCCGTACTTTTTTTTTCAAATCAGTAATGTAAGTTATTTTTGGTTCTGCCAATAAATATCGAGATTTTGGCCGGTGGTGAAACATGGCCTCTAATTATACGAAACCGTTGCGCCGACATCATGAGCAATCGTACTAGGGAGCAGTTTAGCGGGCTAGCGTGTGCCTCCGTTTCGGATTATGTATTTACATTGCAAGTTGGCATTGGACGAGGGTGATAATAAGGTGTCTGAAATGATAAGTTATTTCGTGTGCTGCGTCACTACTAGAGTGCACTAGCAAGTCACGAAACGGCAAGGATGGTCACGATACCGCATCACATTTGACGATGGGCTGACGAACGAGAGTGCCTTTCCCGCATCGATATTTCGATTTTTCCTCATAACATAGATAGGACATTGAGCAAAAACGAAAAAAAAAAACATTTTACTGAACCTAACATTGCATTCACCAGAATGCTGTATTGTGTTCGTGACTCAGTTGTTGTTGTTTTGCTAGTATGAGACTGCCAATATTTTGAAAACCGTAAGAATATTTTTATCTATGCGTCGTCACAAAAGAAGTGCGTTTTGTTTTTGTGATACGTTAACATGAAACGTTAGCATATTAGGGGTCTTCACATCGAGCTCGTATACGAATACCCAGCCGTAAACTGTGTATCTTCCGTTACTCGTCAATGGAGGTGAGTATTTTTACGGCTGGGTATTTGTTTACGAGCTCGACATGAATACCCATATTATTGTTGATCCGTTTTTCTGTTTTTGCGAAGTCTATTGTAGTTTAGTTACAAAGTAACTTAATGTAAACGAAATGAATTTTTTACACCAACCATATTATTCGAACAGCAACTGTCAATAACAATTTGAATGTTTATCCCACGATGAGTGAATTCGATAAAATAGTGTGCATGAAACAATTTTTATTTTTAACTTGCCTGAAAACAAGTTGTTGTTGCATTGATTGTAAGATCTAGCTCGAGATAATCCACCAAGTGGTGTGATCCGGCATTTGTCATACGAACTTTACCCTTACGAAAAAATGCGTATTCCATGAAAATGTTAAATGAAAATCTAAATTCGAAACTGGCAACGAAATTTGTCCAATTTCGAATGCTTATAATTAGGTCATTTTTCAATGGATTGCCTCAGTTCTTACAACAAAAAATAGCTACGCATCCACTCAAGTGCGAAAAATTGTAATTTTTGGATGCTAACTGTGGTTAGATGGAACAAAGACAAGGCTTGTTGAACAAGGCTTGTAGAATTATGACTAAGTTGAATGGTCAATACCACTCAATATGGGTATTTCCTAAATCGGGATTATTCAAAAAAATTCTAAGAGTTTGTCCACATATTAGCCTCTTCTTACCCATCTCTTAAAAAAACAGATCTTAAATGGGACAAAAACTGAGCTCGAAACGGGATTCTACGAAACCGGTTTTGGCATGGTTTTAGTATATTCCACAAAGTAGAATAATATTAGATATGTTCAAACTCGGGGAAATTTATTTTCGCATAAAACTTCATGAAAAAATCATACATAAAAGCCAAGGCAAAAAAAATTGTTGTACTGTGTAATTCTAATATTCCGATAGGTTTCCATAGAAAATTTTGAATGCATGAAAATAACATTGAAGTCCTCTCGACTTTTGAAAATCGGACAATTGAAAATAGTAAGAGGTTGTATTCAAGAAACGACCGCATAACTAACATAGAATACGCACCCTTGCCGACAAACAATGTTGCCTGGTGCGTATTTTTCTTTGTTTACCACCCACGTGGTAGAAACGTAATCACGATAAACACGGAGAATAAAAGTGAAGTTCCACCGTTTTTAAAATGCACACCCGAATCATGCGAAAGTCACTGAACGGATGATGTGAAGAAATGAACCCGTGCGTTTGTCTTATAAGTAGGCGGGGCCGCGGATGTGGTATTATAGAAGAATGTAAAAAAAGGTTGGACAGCGCTGCGCATTGTTGCTAGGTATAGAGACGAACGCAATGCGAGAAGTACATTCGTTTTTCGTCAACTGTTCAACCGTCAACAAGCACATCGTTAAGATGGTACCAAGGGCACACGCGGGCTACGGACAAGCGGCGGAGCTGCCAAGTTCAGACTTCCGTACCTTCTCTGCTACCAGGAGAGCCTGCCAAGTACGGTGGATTCGAAGCTAAAGCTATTACGAAATACACTACTTCAAAATGAATTGTTTCGTTCCCCCTGCCAAGTTTAAATTACAATAGAACTTTCTCAAGGCCACAAACACGTTGTTTTCGCCGTCTGCGGTCAGTGGTTACAAAGTTGTAAACATTTGAAATCTTTCAATCTACCTTTTCATTCTATTTTAGACATTTTGGAACTTATTTATTTTAATTCTTAATCTGATCATTTAAGATCTAAATAAAATATAAAAAGAGTGTGGATGGGGAAAAGCTCATTGGTGGTCTTTGATTCCCTCCTCAAATGTGCTTAAAAACCCCACCAAAATCGTTAAAAATCTATCCACGTGGTATGTGGATTCGCTTTACATCTCGAAACTAAAAATATAAATCCAGACGCCACTCTAGTTGTCTCTGTTGTATTATCTCAGCAGTACGCACTGTATTGTACTCCCATGTATTCTCACTAGAGTGGTTCATTATTATTCTTTTGCTCGGCTGTGATGTAAGCAGGAAAGGGGTTATTTTTTTGGCGTGCGGCAAAAACACAGCACATGCAGAACAAAAAAATACGTGAAATTGCTACACGTAGGCCTCATGCCGAAGAAAAAGTAGGCGGTGAATTTTAACTCCGCTCTTTCCACATATTGAGGAAAATAATAAGCCTTTATATGAGTTTAACCCCCTTCCAGTTGGTCTCGAGGTACGATGCTGGCCTAACAAGCCAGTCGTCGTAGGTTCGAGTCTCAGCTCGGTGGGGACTGTTAGTGTCGGTTGGATCGTAGCCGCCTAGCCCCGCAATTGTCATGCACAATAAACAGTTGGCTGCGAAGTATGAGTATATATAAACAGAAGTTCAAGTTCCGAATCAAAATGTAGTACCAAGGCTTTGCTTTGCTTTGCTTATAAGTGTTCTGGAATTTTCAAGACTGAAAAACAATTTCAAGTTTACTGTTTTTGAAACTACTTTCTGCTTTGGTTAATTTTTTCTTCTAGCAATATTTTTTAGGTATTTTAGGCTGAGTTCTGACCGTCTTGTTTGTGCTGTTTTTTTGGACGCTTTTGATTTTTTTAACTAAACTTGAAATTATGCACTTATATTTTCCGTAAATGCTTAAGAGTGGTTCCAGTTGATATCGGAGCTATTCTGGTTTTTTAAGTTACAGATTGTAATGCTATTTTATAATAAGTTTGAATAAGTTAGGGTATTCATAAAATGAGATGAAATTCATGATTCATTTCGATTTTTTGTTAACTTCGATGCGTTTTCAGAGTTTTTATTTTTTACCTCGAGTTTAGTTATACTCAACATTACTCTCTTGTCAACTTCCTCTAAATCTTAGAGATGTTTGTTCACATAAACTTGCTTTCTTCAAAAGACGTTTGAAGTTTTTTGAGGTTGATTTGGGATAAATTTTTGATTTCGGATTTTCTCTGACGCTCAATTTTTCGAAGGAAGCTCTTGAGATTTCTGGAAACTTGTTGAACTGAAATTGAAATTGTGTTCTTATACTCTCTGCTTAAAAATGTTTCCAGTCAGTTTGCTACACGGAGCCTTTCCATGCATTTTATCTTAATTTTTTTTTATTCTTTTTTAACTTCTTTTTTTATCTATCCACTTTCTACAAAAGCTTCCAGCCATATTGAATTACCTGTTGAACCCATTTTGTTTTTGATTTCTAATTTGGTTCCTCCGAGCAATTTAAAACTCTATCTTAAATAAGTTGTTGTTTTGGCCATTTCTGTATTTTAGAAAAGATTTAGTAATTTTGAACTAAATTTGGCTGTTTTTCTGTTTGGTCTCAAATTTTGCTATGCTTGAAATAATTTTAGCGTGGATTTTGAATTCTACTGTGTTGTTCCACTGGCGTTTAGTGTTTTCAATCATTCAAAGAGAGTTATATTTTTCAATTTTTTCGGTTCTCCTGGACTATAAAGGTGTTTGCAATTTTTTGGATTACTTTACTGGTTTGAAGAGAACCTATTATTTTTTTTCGGAACACTCAATATATGATGAACATTTCAGCTCTTTTTCAATAAAAAGTTTCTGCAACATATGAAATCATTGTTGTTTCTAGTCTTTTCCATATTCGGAAACAATTACAGCAAAGTTTGGAATGAATTTCTCATTTGTCCTTGTCTGATCTTTTGATGCGTTTCCTAACCCTTTCATGTTGTCTTTTGATGGGATTATGGGTGGTTTTGGGCCGAATCTGAAATTATTATTGTTATTTTTTTTGCTGACATTTTGTATGTTTAATCACTAAATAAACTGCAGAAACCAGCGTTTTTTTTTTCAATTTTTCTTTGCAAAAAAATTTCCACATGGACAAAAAGGGGGATAGGGGGTTTTTTCAATGTCCACGGTTGTTCACGGTGGATGACGGGGCGGTCTAAAACGCTGATTTTTGTCCACGTGCAACGGACGGCCATCAATTAGTCGCGTGTTCATAGCTCCACTGATGATAATATGGTTTGAAACTGTTTCAACATTGGTTTATTCTCAATATTTTCACTCAATGTTCACGGTTGAAGTGGAAGCTGAGTAAATTTTAAGACCGTTGAATAAATTCAGTTTGGTAATAATTTAACAAACTCCCTATAGCTAAGAAGAAAGTTCAATGTCCACCGAATTTGATTCCCTATCCACAAAACGTGACTTTGTCATGTTGCATAAAGAACTGATTTTCTCCAGACTCAGTGATCAACTGAATCAGCATCTTGACACGAAAAGATTTTCATTTAATAATAAAAGTATTAAAATTTTATACTTTTTGAAAACGTACTTCAAAAGAACCTTTGAACCTTCCATTTTAGTTTCTTTTAAAAGGTAATTCATTTTAACATTAATGTTGCTATTGTAGAACCAAAAGTACATTGAAAACTATCTGTAATTTTTCAAGATAAAAATGCTACCCAATGTGTCAATTTTACCTTGAAAAAGAAGTAAAAAATTCAAAATTGAATTGATTGCCGGTCGATTGTCTGTTGATAAATATTCAAAAAAAATTATATTTTCTATAATTTAATAAAATCAGTGCTTTGATACGAACGATCCCCTAGTTTGCTCATCCCCTAGTAACAGGCACTAGCACCGATTAACAAAACACACATACTCCAATTATTCTGCAGAATCAAACTTGGACAGATTGTAGAAAGTTACGCTACATCCGCGCATGGTGCAGAGCAATCAGCCGGAACCATTGTTGTTATTCGCGCTGTGGTTCTACCATTCTCCTTTTGCAGATTGATACTAAAAAAAATCTCCGAAGTTAAAAATAGTATCATCGGTCGGCCATAAATATATCGAAAAGTATCGACCTGTGGAAACAGTTCAACTAACCGAGGAAAAGCATATGTAGCAGGTGGTGGAAAATCCACTAAGATGAGCATGTACATGTGTGTGTGTGCGTGCGTGCGTGTTGCTAGTAAAGTGCGCGCTTTGTTTATGCTAACCGAAAGGTAGCGTCCCGTTTGAAGATGATTAAGATAATTCAATTTAGTAGATTGCTTTGAACCTGTAAACAAGGCCCGCGATGATGGATATTACTGCCGACTGTTTTAAAGCAGAACAATCGCCACCAGTCATCCTGTCAGTGGAGGGTGCGAATAAAAGAGATGCTAAAAATGGCGCGCGATCGATGTCATCAAAGACGTCGCCGCATATTAATTGATTGATTAGCCATAAGTTAAAGGAACCGTTGCGGTCGGATTCGGTCGGAATCGAATAACTGCAGACAGAACGGAAGGAAAGCAAAATGTCTTCCATGTTGATCAGTAGTTGCCTCAATTTGATTAGCAAATAATCACACATGATTCGTGATTCATTACTCTGAATAATATTTATGCATTTAACCTCAGGTTGGTCAGGTTGGTAAAATGTAGAAGTGTCATTTTTGAAAAGACAAAAGTCAAATCGAAAATAAAATCTGGACTAGAATTGTTTGTTTAGAACTCACTGATCGCAATGTGCGTTGGGGAGAAAAGTTAATCAGTGAACTTTCAAAGGGGGTTATACTAGCGGGAATATGATGATCAGCGGCTAAAGGCTATCGAAGCTGCGCCGGAGTTGTACGGAATCATGACGAGCGCTATTTTTATTTCTATGTAGGTACGCAATCAAATAGAAGAGCTTGAAATAATTAATAAAAAATTAGTTCGTGGCGGGGAACTCATTCGTGAACGTAGAGAGTCCTCGTGGCTTTCAGAAAAAAAGGTATAACAATTGAAATAGGGAGTGCATTTGTGATGTTTTTTCTTGGTGCTAAACTCTAAAACTCAAAAACTAATTTAGGCGGAATTCGTTGTTTATTTCAGTGTACAGTGTTTAGGAAAAGAACATTCAGTTACGATCCAAATAGAACCATTACACACACTCCCTTCTTTCCGTCGCCTATAACGTGAAACAAACATGTAGAAATTAGAATTTCGGTGTTTTGTTTCGGATCCGGGAGTAGGTACAGCGTAATAAAATATATACATACTCCGTGCTGGCTTTATCAGTCATTGAGCTATTAGTGATCGTTCAGTTCACTTGAACCTGGAAACTAAACCGACAGTGGAACAATGTCATATAATGTTCTTATTGCGGCGTGATTACTGTCACCAAATGGCCCGGAACTCGTTTCCGCAGACCACGAACGAAATGAGAAACCGGTCTGATCGGACTTTGTATCGATCAAAGCGCAAGGTCCAAAATGGATCGCCACCGTTGAAATAGGCACTTATTCACAATCTGATCGCCGATTTTATTTCACAAGATAAGGTTCAATATCACGCACCGCACCAATTGCGGTGTACGTTACGCTCGCGAAACGTAACCTCAAAAGGCAAGTGCGTGGGTAAACAACCAGCGATGACAGATGCTGCAGCTAGTTGTTACTGCCGTTCACCGGAACAAATTGGTGCGTAAATCGCATCACAATTGCTAACATTGGCAAAATACTTGAAGATGTACAGTGTGAACTCACCCATTTAGAACAGGTCACTTTCCACTATTGCGTATCGCGAAGGTTTGCAGTTGGATGCTGAGCGCGGAAATGACTGCAACTTCGTAACCCTTCATGTCAAGTATCAATTGGTTGCCTCCGGTCGTGCATCAATTGCAGTCGTCGTTTGATTTACGTACTCCGTTTTTTACTCTACCCAGTTCATTGTTTTCATTAACTTGATCGACACTGATTCTCTTTCAACGCAGCTGCTAGCACTTAACCGGGATCTACGCAACACGGCTTTGTACGTTCAGCATTCACTTTCACCTCGCCCACCTCGCGAGATTCGCCTCCAGCAGGCGCCACCATCTTATTCTTTTTGTTGGATATGACGTTGATTTTCTAGTGCTTCTCGGATAAATATTTACTTTAACGACGGACCAAAGCTTGGATGCGGAGATGGACTATTTTTTTAAGGCTGGGTTGGTCCACTACTGTAACAAAATTCTTCCCACAATCGGTCGGTCGATAAAGGTACTGACCGTTCGACCAGTACGGAAATTGCTATATAAACTGTGAATTAAATTAAATATCGGTTTATTCAATTGAGCCAGAAGTGACTGGACCTTGTGCGTAAAAGTTTCGAGATGAGTAAAAGTAGAAAGAAATGTTATAGAAACTGTTTGGAATAATAATAAAGTAAACAAACGCTCCCTCGAATAGAATTATCTACATCGAAACTCGAGCCGTCTATTGCAACGGTACAGAAATATTAATTTGGAACAGAAATAGAGTGGGCTTGGCCGTCATCAACCATATAGTGGTACCATCGTCCAATTTAATCTGTTGAAAAATTTACTCGATAGTTAACATTTCCTTCAAAATAAATCTGAACCAATTTATTGGAACAATTCGCTGGCACAGCTATTATCGTCCATAGTGAGCCTGAGCATGCCGTGATAATTAACGAGAATCGGCAGTAGCTATAGTGTGTCCGGGTGACACCTGGGGCGGAAAATTTGGATGTCACCCCTTTCCCTTTGGGTGTCACCCCTCCAGAATGCAGTGAAATTATATTATTATAAAAATTGTGAGAGTATTCATTTGCACTAAATCTACCTATTTTTGAAAAATTGGTTGAAAACAAATTTATATAATTTTCAAGAGTTTTATAGCGAACTCCACTAATTGATAATTAATCTCACGGACCTTCAAAAAGGTGAAAATTTTGAACATTTTTCTCCTGGGGGTCACCCCCCAGAGGGTGACATCCGGGGCGGACCGCCCTCTTCGCCCCCACGCTACGCCAGTGAGAATCGGTATGGCTAACACTCGATCGTATCCGAGAACAATTACGATAACTGTTCCGGCACCTATACAGGCTGACTCTAACGGCAAGCATCTCTAACGAAAATATTTATTCGCGGTCAGCCGACAGGGTGGAAGAGATTAATGTCAGCGGTATAAATCAAATTTTGCTTCATTCACGATCAGAGGTCGTAATTAAGCACTTTTATGACCCGATTGAAAGGCAGTTGGTTTTCTGACTACTGCAAGCTGGCGATGATTGCAAAGCCGGAAATAAATAATTATCACCTCCATTCCAGACACCATTTAGGAGCTCTGTCACACCGAGAAAAAAAAATGAATTGATATTTAATTAACCAGATCTTCTTTGCATGTCCTTGATTAGATATCATTTATTTTGACAGCTATGCCTATCAATCGAAGCTATTGTACGGAAGCAAATGAAATGAAGCTCGGTAATCAAAAAAATCCAACAAATGCACGCTATCATCGAGAGAAACCATGGCTTGATTGTGTAAAAACAAAACTAACGACAATGAGTATGGAATTGATATGTTCATGTTGGGTTGTTGTAATCTGTGTTTATTCAAATTAATGCAGATTTTGTTTGTTGTTTCGATGCCAATTTACAAATTGTTTCCGCTTCAGGAGCGGATAATCACGGACTAATAACTGTGGTGAGCTGCAATCTCTAGCGGGACACTGGCTCTGATTAATTACTTATTTCGACGTGAAAAGCCATGTCGGTCGCTCGTCACACCGACTTTGAAATTGGAAAATTTTAGTGAAGTGGGACATGGTTCACTTGATATGTGTGTGTACAGTTCGCGTTAGAAACTATGTGTGACATATTTGCGCTTGTTATATATATATCACACAGAAGTGATAATTACTTAATCAATCTTATATCTTCATGATGTTGATATAGTGGACTGAAGCAGTGGTACGCAGTTGAATATGAGGATGAATTCACGGTAGATTATTGAATATATTGAGGATTGATGGGAGGAAAAGTTGAGAAACTTACTGTGGAAAGTGCTTTCGATCTCTTATAGTACTGCATGTAAGATGAAACGGGATGGAATCCAAGCATTATTTTATCATTACATATTTATCATTGTTGTTTTTTTTCAATATTTTTGATGCCATAAAATTCTACAGAATCATTGAACATTGTCTATCTAACGCAGCATGCTGCTGGCGGCTGGTAGTACTGACAACGCGGGCACAAAATTTGACACAGGCAGTTGACTTGCAACTAGAAAAAAGCATAAACCGAAATTTCGCGGGGCGCCACATTTGGAAAGCAAGTTTTAGCCCATTTTGGCCGATTTTTCACGGAAATTAGTTATGATCGCGCTGTGTTTTAGTGTAAACAGAAAACTTTACCTACTTAGTTTGAGTGGTTACGCGACTCTTACGTGCCGGTATTAGTGGAAAATGTTAGTCGCTATCGTCGCGAAAATATAAACAACACCGAGAGAGAAAAAATAGTGATGTGAAAAATAGCAAGATTGAAACGTTTCAAAGGTTTTACGGTGAACCAAATGTGCAAACTGATTAAATCAGGTGCTCTGGTGCTATTTTAGCAGTTTCACAATAAATTATTTATGCAGGTTAGTTGAGAAATTGATGATATTTTATGAGGCATTCCCGAAATGCGGTAGTATGCAGGAAAAAGCCATCGGACCACCCATGTTTGGATTCCGTTCCATTCTACATGAATGTACCACGCAAAAAACACAGAAGCAGCATAAATTACGAATAAAAATTTTTAATAAATAATGCTGTTTACCTTGCTATTAATATTCATCCTCGTAAAAAGTTTAAGTATTGAAAATTAAGATATTTCTTTTCTATTGAGGAAGGTTACATAAATAAATACAAAAAAACTTCCGAATATCGCTTAGTGACAAATAAGCAAAACAAAAACAAATACCACGCCTCCTTTTTTTATCAAACCGTTACCCCATGTTTTAGACCTACATCATGCATGACCATCTTCAGTTCCTTCGCTTTCCTATACTGGGTGACAAAAAATACATGTATACAAACCCTCGTCCGCTCCTGTACAAATGTCAAAAGGTTTTAGCGATTGCCCTTGATTTGTTATTGTTGTGTGCGTACTAAAGCGTGTGAAAAGTTATTCTATTGTGTTCTAGTCACTGTTTATTATTACGTGTGATAATGTCAAGTAATCGTTTAGCTATTATCATCTTGCATCAGCTAGAAAAACGCAATTGCGCATAGAGCAAAGAGGACACGAGAATGGTGCAGAGCACATTTTCCAGATTTCATCATTTCTTAAGAATGGCTACCCTACTCACCGGATCTGAATTCAATGGATTACAGCAAAGACGAGATAATAAGAGGAGCTGTGCGTCTTGACGAGATAACAAGAGGAGCTGTGCGTCTTGTTATTGCTCGTCTTAGATTATCATGTATGATCGATCTTAGAGGCCAGGATTTGTAAAAAATATTACCATACATTAGACTCCCTGTGATTCGATCGAAAGATGCTACGTACCATCTTCGGTAGACTGCAGGAGGAGAACGGAACGTGTAGAAGGCGAATGAATCACGAACTGCATGATGAGCCATCTCGGTCAGGTGGAAGATGACCTACAGACCCTACGCAGACTACAGAGCTGGTGAACTGCAGCCATGGACCACGTATAGTAAAGGCCACACCGCGTCTTAGATTTTTTGGTGAGGTAAAAACTTCGGAGTCCTTGAAATAAGCATTGAAGCGAGAATGGGACAATCTAATATCGAAGAAGCACATCATGGCGCATAACTTTGAGAAACGTTTGTGCTTGTGCATTCAGGGGCCACTTTGAAACTGATTCATTTTCCCTATTTGCTAACCTCAAAACATGTATATACTTTCTTTGTCACCCTGTATAAACTCACTCTCAGTAATCGGTGTCTCCTTTACTCGATGATCCCACATAGATCGTTTTTTGGTTTCTATGATCGGTGCGAATTGAGTCGAAACAGTTCGGGATCTGTTTTGACGTGCGTCAGTTTTCATTGTTGATATTATTCCTCACTGAACTGTTTCGATGCAGTTCGCGCCGCATCGCCCCAGTATAACCACGGCCTATGACCCGATGTAGTTTTCGAGTTTTAAGTTCATCAGACACGAGAAAAAGTATGCTAAAGCTTTATTTCTAGGGCACTAAGAGAAGAAAACTTGAGAAGCGACAATATCACATGACTAAGTAATAATTCGACATTTCCAAAAACCGTGAAAAGGTTCGAATCGAAAAGCTCTAGGTAAAAGAGCGATGATAGACAAGTCTGGGCTCTGTTAATTTATGTATGCCAAGTCAGACCCACCAACTTTTCTTAAAAAAAAAGAAACCACAAAACAAATACATGTCCACCAAGGTTGATAATCTGATGCACTTCCTCTGGCAAAACAAAAGACGTTAGTGAGCTGATAACGTCTGGTGGCTATCGTCATAACGTTAATGTTTGAAGACGCTATCGTCATTGTCAATAACGATAGCAGGCGTTATCGGTATCGGCGTTTACGATTATCGACGATAATCTATCGTATTAACAACCCTGATTTCTACCATAAACTTATAAAATCAAACAAACTAACCTTATTTTACCTACAATCCAAACATATAAAAATGCAGTCCTATCTGTCTGTCTATCTGATCCATATAAACTAAGGCACTACTGAGCCGATAGACGTAAAAATTTGTAGGTAGAGGTTTCTTGGGCCGAGAGAGGTTCCTATGATGGTTTAAGATTCCTCTCTTTTTGTAGAAGGGAGGGATCCCATACAAATAAAACACAACTTTCTACATAACTCTAAAACTAATCAAGCAAATAAAACCAAATTTGGCAAGTGGAGGCTTTTGCAAGCAAAATAAAATTCATTAGTAGTGTAACACCACTCCCTCTTCTGGAGAGGAGCTCTCTCATAACTTGAAAACTAATTAGGGTAACCGCTTCTATATTCATCTCAGTACCTGTATTCATCTCATCACGCCTTTTTGATCAATTTATCGTCAATTTTTACCATATTTTCAACGTAAAACTTTCAGCCACTCTAGAAAATCGAGAAGCAAATAGATTTACTTTCAAAAATTTGTAGGAATCGGACGGTAAATTGGACAAATGAGAGAAATAAGTTGAATATAGGTGGACCAAGCTGTTGAGATGAATAATGGAGCGATTACCCTAGGTGAATAATTCAATTTTCAAGGGTAACAAGGGTAATTCTGGAAGGGAGGGCTATTATACAAATCAATCACTAATTTCTGCCTAACTCGAGAACTAATAGAGCAAACGGAATTAAATTTGACATGTGGAAGTTTTTGAGGGCAAGAAATGTTTCTATGGTGGTTTGACACCCCTCCATAGTCTGAAAGGGAAGGGGAGGGGACGGTCTTCCATGCAAATGAAACAGATATTTCAACCAATTTTTCCGAAAAACGGCCTATATTGATCGGAATGATGCGCAGCAGCCTAATGTCGATTACAGACTCTATTTTTGAGATCAAGATACAAACTTTTGGTTTTTGTATAACAAATAAGTATGCCCAGAAATCAAAAACCGACCACAGACATCAGATTATATTCTAAGATGATGATTTCCGGTTTTTAAAAACCGGTCCAAAATGACCAGCTTCCACCACATTTGTGTATTTTTGGGACCAGAACGATACACGACCACAAAAACCTTTTTTAATTCTAAGATGGCAATATCCGAAGTCTGGAAAACAGCCGAAAGTGACCAAATACTGTCTAATATGAATATTTCTGGAACCATAATAACGCCCAGAGGCCAGAAATTACCTTCGAATGCCTTTTTGAAATCTGACGACTTCCGGTTTCTGGAAAACAACCAAAAGTGATATATACCCAATATGAATATTTTCGTAATCGTAATGATGTACAGAAACCTACAATCGACCTCAGACCCTGTAAACTAAAATGCCGACTTCTGGTGTCTGGAAAACAGTAAAATTTCCAGCATCATCCTGCACAGAGGCCAGAAATTGACTCCGCATATTATTATCAAATCCAATATGACGACATTCGGTTTCTGCAAAAGAGTTTAAAATGAAAATACCACCCAATATGGGTATTTTCGTAATCGGGATGATGCATAAAAGCAAAGAATTGACCCTGGACACCATTTTAAATTCTAAAATGGCTACTCACGGTCTCTGGAAAACTTCCCAAAATGACTGAATATCACCCAATATGATTATTTCCGGAATCAGATTGATGCTCAGAGGCCAGAAATTGACTCCACATGCCAACTCAAGATGACTACTTCCTGTTTCTAGAAAACAGCCAAATATACCTGAATACCACCCAATGTGGGTATTTCCAGAATCAAGGTGATGTACAGAAGCCAAAAGGCGACGATATTGTCATTCCAATAGAACTAATCATTTTAAACGATTTGATTTGGAGGTTGAATGTATCCGAAATCCGATTCGTCATGCAATTGCAGACTAATATCAAATCTCAGGGTCAATCTTTGGATGTATGCGGAATCAATTAAAATATTTGAAATTATTGAAATAAAGAAAAAATGGGCGAGACGAAGTTTGTCGGGTCTGCTAGTAACTAATAAAAAAATATCAATTTTTTTTTATTACAAATAATTTAGAATTAGAATTCTGCATTAATTTGAAGATAATTGGCCTCTCTTCCCCTCGCCAGGGTCCCTTTAGCTGTGCCTATGCTCATGAATCTAAATACATTTGCCAATAAAGTTGATTAATCGCTAACTGAAACTTTGTCCCATCTTTTTGGCAGAGCTCCAGGCATTTTTATGATGTCTTCATATGAGCAGAACTGCTGATCAGCCAGTCCAAGCGCCTGCGAATGAAATAAGTAGTAATCGGAGAGTGCAATACCTGGGGAATGCAAGGAAGTGAGGTAGAACCTCCCATTTGGGCATTTCTATGTAAGTTTTAACGATCCTGGTAGAATGAAACCGAGCATTTTCATGCGGTAAAATCACTTTTTCGTATCTTTGCTAGTATTGTGGTCATTTCACGCGCAGTTCTCGGTTCAATTGCATCAAATGAAAGCGATACCATTCTCCAATAATATAAACGTTAGGTTTCGACAGGTCAAAATAAATTACTTTCTTTACTTAATCGTTATGTACTCGACAGGGTACCCGGGTACCTTTTTGGACTTCATTGTTTAAAAAAACTAGGATAACCTTAACTCAGCCAGCTGAAACTCATGGAATGCTCCTTACTAGTGGAAATAAATCACTTTCCATCATCAGACTGTTTACAGCAGCAAGGGGGGTCTAAGGGGAAAGTTTCGAATTTTTTTACTCCATAAGTACTCGGCAGGGTACCCGGGTACCCACAAAATGAAATGCTTCTTGCTTTTTTATTTCTTGACCGATTTTCGATCTTGGCCCGTCAAAAAATTAGAAAATCTGTCTACTTTCAGAATCCGGGACCGACATGAGCCAGTTACCAGGTATGGTTCCTGTGAATCCGGATCTTCGGGAGCATGTTCCGGTCAGACAAATTAGTACAATTGTCGAAAAACCGACCAACATTGGTATCAAAATTCATGAAATCACTCCAGGAGTTGATTTTCATTAATTTTGAGTCTATCTGATGGCCATTACGGAGTAGATTCCCCATCTTGAACTTGTTTCCGAAGATCCGGATTTACGGGAACCATATGGAGACCAATGGCTCTTTGCGGTCCCGTATCATATAATAGAAAAATTTTCCAATCTATTGACAGGTTAAGATCGAAAATCTATCAAAAATTGAATTTAATTTTGGAGAGTACCCAGATACCCTACCGAGTACTTACTTGTATTGAAATTTCCGAGTACATAATGGTTAAGGTTGCTGTGGTGAACCCATTTTCATCACACGTCACGATAAAAAATACCCTTCCTTTTTGGCAACGGTGAAAAAAACGATGCTCAACGTCCCTTGGCTGCAAATCATTAGATCCCCAAGTTTCTTGCTTTTGAATCATTCCCAAATCATGCAATCACTTGGAAGTAGCATGGAGGGTAACTCCTTATAGCAGAGCAAGCTGTTGGTGCGTTTGGCAAGGAATCTCGTCGAGTGATTCTTCAAATTCAGCGTCTTCGAAGATTTTGGCCTTGCTTTACGTGAACAGTCGTCAAAATCTTTTATGTGACGGAACCAATCACCGTGCGTTGTTTCACTTAGAACAGCATTTCTGTACGCTTTTTCAACTCTCGATGCGCTTCAACCACCGTTTTTATTGAATAACAGAGAATTAACGATCCCGCAAATGACGATTATTTGGCATCAACGACGTGTAAAAGAGAAGAGAATACGCACCTAATTGATAATACTACAAGGTAAACAGCCCTAGGGATGTATGAAATGGTGACGTGGGACTAAACACTAATTACTGTAATTCTTACTCTCGCTCAACTCAACCGCTGCCGAAGTAGTCTCTCCCCCAAACGTTCCCTCTAACCGCACCACACCTCTGCTGCTGCTCAGGCGACATGATATTCTCCTGTTGCTATCCTTTCTTCCCCTAACGACCGGCATATGGAGAGACAAACGCGACGAGCGAGTCGCTTCTCAGAGCTGATATAGTCTAGTCATATGTTTGTTTTCTCTCAGAAACCTATGCACCATTTCATCATTTCATTATGAGAGAATTCAAGTTTAGTAGCGGTCTGTAAACTTCATGAAGTACATGTGGAGAATAAACGACGATTGCATCATATTCATTTCGTTTCCATCACTGCTCTGCGGTAATGTTGCTTTTACCAGCATGTTTTCTTTCAAGACATCAGTTTCTATTACACTCTAACAGCAGGTTTATAAATTGTTCAAGAAAAGGGGTTGTTTCAAACTTTTCGAAAAACCTTTACCTTCGAGACATCAAATTCGTCTAGGTTCATGGAAGCAAACATAAATTGACCCATTAGGACGGGAAGACTGTCAATTTTTTTTATATTGATACATAGAATTACACAGGGAGTTGTTGGTGTCTATTCATGTAGTCTGTGCTAGGAATGCTCGCATGTGATTGATTGTTAGCGTAAATTTGTCCTTGACACTTTTTATCGATTTCTACCGCTTTGCAATGAAAAAATAATGATCACTAGCGTATTACAAAATTGTTCAACGTTTTATCTATCCAACAACATATTGGTTATTGGTATCCATTATGTGGTTATGCTATTGTTACCGTTTGAAATCTGACGCAACATTTGCCAGTTTCATTTTCAATTTTACAGATAATATACCAGTATAAAAAAAGACGTAGTCCCACGTCAAAAGCAGTTGGTCGTTTGTGTCCGAGGAGCTTGCTAACACACTGTGCTCACACTGCATCACTGAGCTTGCTCACACGAAAGGACATCACATTTTCTACGATAAAACTCTAGTCTATGTTGGTTTCTTCTGTAAGCGTCTGAAGAACAGCACAACGCAGAATAAAAAAATGTTCTGCAAAAAATTTCTACGCGCAGCGCGTATGTTGGAAAAATATTGCAAGGTATACAGCCCTAGAGGTTGTATGAAATGGTGACGTAGGACTAAATGTATACATTATATGCTGCAATAAACTGTTCATAGGTAACACTACCGTTTTTATTTGATGGTCGTTATTGTAAAACTAACGATGCATGAATACATGAAAATTTTACACTAGAAGTAGTTGTAAAAATTCTCATAACTGTTATCTTCAAGTATTTATAGTTCTGAAAAGAACCGATATCATAATCTTTAGCTCGAAATGTGTGCTATAGAGCGCTGATGATCGCACCACCACCGGTAGTATTGAATATTTTGTTGGCTGCGCATAAAATTTGCTCTCCGCTATGCCCTCCAGTAGCTGTGCCAGCAAAATTTCCTGCAGCGTACGATGGTAACTGTTGCTGCCGTAGCAAAATAAAGGTAACATGCTCCGCGGTGCCTGGAAGTTGACTCGTATGCAGCTCTCGTTTCTCAATGTCGCGTACCTCTAACAGCTATACTCCACTTGCTGTTGTGTGACAAACTAGACTGAAGCTGAAATTTCTACACGCAGTCTTTTGTATCGAGTTCAGCGTAGATTTTTGCCATTAAGGCGTGGCCACACAGCTTGGAGAAAGAGGAACAAACCAAAACACTTTGTTGAGTCAAAATATGTAGGTAGTGGAATTTGTTTCGTCCATGTTATTGTTATCTGTGCTCGGGAAGCTCTCCCAGCTGGTCTCGAGGTACGATGCTGGCTTAACAAGCCAGTCGTCGTATGTTCGAGTCTCGGCTCGGGAGAGACTGTTAGTATCAGTAGGATCGTAGCGCTAGCCCCGCAATTGTCCTGTACACTCAACAGTTGGCTGCGAAGTCTGTGTATAATAAACAGAAGGTCGAGTTCCGATACGGAATGTAGCACCAAGGCTTTGCTTTGCTTTTGCTCGGTAAGCAAGCCAATAACGAGGGAAATGTATGGGAAAGCTTGACCTTGGAACTTTTCACCTTTTTCCACCATTAAGCGGTAAAGCAACAATGTTGAACATTATATCAAAAAATTGTTACACATTTTATCTATCCACCGACATATAAATGACTAAGGTGCATTAAGTCGTTCGGTCGGTATAATCGTTTGAAATCTGACGCAACATTTGCCAGTTTCGTTTTAAATTTCACAAAGTGTAATCTAGTATAGAAAACGAAAACGTAGTCCTACGTCAAAAACTGCACGGTGAGTTTTACCTCCGTTCTTTCCACATAGTGAGGAAAATAGCAACCTGTTTGGCACAAAATCAGCTATTTTCACACAAATAAATTTCTTACTGTGCGTCTTAGTAGAATGGAATTGAATATTGAGAATAGGTTATGTTTCCAATTAATTCTACTACCGAAAGATCGAATACCTTTTTATTTTCACACTGCTAAAAGTCCCGTCGGGATGCGTTATATTTTTCCAAATCTGTATCATATTCCCATTTCGCTTATTTTTCGCTTCCCCTGCTGCACACATTGTCTGCCTTAATGAACTTAAAAGTATATGACTCCATAATAAAGTCATTAACGTATCAAAGCGGTTTGTTTACCATATATGTCTCAGCTTAATTCATCACGTTTTAGATCCGTCAAAATTGACCAGCGCTTGCTACTGGCAAATAGCGAGAACTTAGTTGCGCACCTGGTGTAGGGTCAACAGGTATAAGACATAGGAAATTCAAAATTTGTTGACTTATTATTGAAATAATGTTTAACTTGTATTCGAAACCCATTATAATCCACAAAACGACTTAAATCGTGCACTTAGTGGACAATTAATGACTGGAAATTCAAGTGAATATATAAATAAAATTTTTGAGTTCAGGTACACAAGAGAGATCATGCTCGAAAACAAAATAACATGTTCAACAACTGTCATCCCTTGTAGAATTCACAATTTATTCATTCCTGTAACATAAGTTGCGTATGCTTTTGTAGGTAGTATATTAAAATTAAAATATGTAGTATCAACCCAGGAACAGTAAAAAAAGTCGAACTAAGCCTCCTCGAACGTCTCATCAGGTTAATCAGCTGCGGAGATTTCTCTCGCGCATGAAAGCGTGCTTTAATTACCTTAATTATATAAACTATATCTAACCTAATCAACCGGCTCATGTTATGCTAGCAAGTTAGCTATGCCATGGAATAACTGATTATCAATACAGATTAGCTGAAACAAAACGATCTTTCCGGTTAAATTTTATGCCAAAGTGCAACTAATGTTCACACAATTTGAAGGTTTTCAACACGTACTGGCCCCGGTAACTACCCAATAGCATGTTACCACTTGAAATAACATAGTTTCTAATTTGAGTTTTTGATCACAGCTGAGTTTCAAAATTCCACCATGAAGGCCTAATTTATGATATCCTGCCCACCCATCCGCCGACACAATGTTACACATTCCTTACCGCACGGGATCAGCCGCCCAGTCATCGGGTCAAAACAAATTTTGCCTTCCGTGAAACACCAGCCGGCAATAATGGTTTGTTGCGCGCCATACGGTCACAATTACAAATTCCACCGCTGTTGTTTCAAATAGTACACTGATATTCACCGGCTAGGTTAATGGGTTAAACAACAGCCGCCGTCAGTCATTCACCTTGGTCCTCTATGCGCTAACGAAGTGAAGTTCCGCGTAAAAGTGCAAAGTGCTGTGCTGTGTGCAGCTAGAATCATCTTGATTTGTAAACTATATTTAGAACTGCAACTCTCTCTAGTAGTGCAGCAATGCTTCCACCGGTGACTGACTGGCCCCGAGACACAGCCATGTGTCAGGCGGTTAACCGAAGAGCATCGGCTTGCGTATAGTTTTCACTTTCTCACTAGCTGGGGAGGAGATTATTTCATCATACAAAGTCCAAATGCTAGTCGTCATCATGCACTTTACTTGAGCATATATTGCAGCAACTGCAAGAGAGGTTGCTAAAAAAACGAATTCGGGGGTTTAAAAATATAATGAAAACATATCTCAAAGTAAACTAGTTTGAATAAGAACAAATAACACGCAGCATAATCAAATGTCACTTGCTGTTCTTGCGGTAATGAATATATTGTTTTTGTAAAGGGTGTCCTGTTTCGCACCGGACAGTTCATTTTTATTAGCCTATCACTTATTGCTTCTCTTCAATTATTTTCCTACAGCCCAACGCTCAGTTCCCGGATTCGAGCCCTAAGGATGAGTATGGAACAGGTGCCCACAGTGACGACGCTACTGCGGGCATCGCGCGATGCCAACGAGCACCTGTTGAAGGAAGTCTTCAGGGATATCCTGGAGAATGGCATTTCGCGAGAAAACCTAAACTCGACGGATCGCAGTGGAAGGGTAATTATTTTCCATCTGTATTTTTTTTCATGCCTAACGCTAATGTAATGAATTTACAATATGTGAACTTTCCCTTGTGTCGCTTCGAGCGGTCTCAATAGCTCACGAAAGAGGAGTGAACGGTCAGCACTCATTGAGGCCAATAAATTTTGCCCCATAACCGGAAACACTACCATATGATTCGGTTTCGCACATAATCCTTCACTGGCTGCAACGTTGTGACGATGACGGCTGTAACGAGGGTGGTAAAGTGCTATGTGCGAATACCAGATGGGAAAATAACTGGGTCTAGCATTAATGGATTGCGTTTTTATGTGTGTGTCATATTCGTTATAGCGGCAAGCTCAGGAACCGGTGATAACCGGAACATGTCCTTTGGCGGACGGTGGCATAGAAATCAACAACTTTATTGACAATTGATGGTATCAGAGCGACGAACAAACATACATCATTACGACAGCGTGTCGGTTTCCCACAAGATGAACCTATTTATCCGCACTGACCTTTGGTACTAGAAATAATACACAATGTGTACAGTGCTTCTGGAATGTGTAATCTTCGCACAGTGTGAATATTTCTAGGTGAACCAAAATACATTCACTGAATGAAATCATCTAATTTCCGAGTGCGATCTTATTCATACAAACGCAAAAAACCTTCCAACATTCTCCTCAAACCGAAGCAATCTCAGAAAAACTAGATGAAACTGCTTTTCCTTTGACATAGAACTGACAATTACAATGATTAAAAGTGTGTCCACCATTCCACAGGGGATAATCAGCAACCTCAAATCAGCAAAAGCGTCAGACGAATACTATCTGATGGCTGTCGATTCGTCGGCGTTTCTCTCTCTTAGATTACACCATTCGTTAGTTTTTTGTTCGATGAAACTGTTCGCTAAAGAATATACCTACGACATTGTGAACAATTTTATTTGTAAGGGTGCAAAAACGATGCGAACGATTTTCAGATTGTAAACGATCAAAGAACCATGCGTCACCATCACGATCGCCATTCCTCCGCAGGAAAAGAGGCGCGCTTTTTCCGGCAACTTTTTCCGCACTGATGTGGCGCATTACACGTCACGTCATTGTATATTTTTGCTGCGGAAACCCAGTACTCGGTTTATTCGAAACCACTTGAAAATACTGCGGAAAAAACTCCAATTGTTTTTCTTTCTTAACCAGCTCGCTACTAAACAACGAGCGAAAGTGGGGAATAGCAGTCCGAACGTATTAATTTCGCTTCAAGTGCCGCGGAAATTAGCGCACACATGCATAGAAAATCTTGGCAACTGTCTTTTATAACCATAACTCACAAATTTGGTGTTTCTGCTAGTAAATCTCCGTTTGAAAATTCATTCTTGTTTTCTGCTTACGATGAAAGAATCTCATTGAATCAAACTGGTGATTAGTTGTTGAGTCAAGCGAATTTTATGATTGAAAAAATATCAACCGTCGTGTAAACACAGTTTAACCGGTGAGGTTATTTTTCGAAATGAATCACGACTTGTTTTGATGCCGTTGTCTGAGCCGATCGCCCGAGCATTCCTCCTAATCATTTTTTAGCAGACACCTACACCGGTTGGTAGTGGAAAGCTTTCCAAATTAATGCAATTCCGACATTACTGCCATGTCTCGAACGTTAATGTATTATATTTACCGGGAATGTTTACCCGGTGGAATTTACAGTTTGATTTGATTACTTTGAACTTTTTTTTTGCAGCATTTGTTTATCAGTGTGTCAGGTATTGCATCAATGAGAAACGTGCTCACATAAGATACAGTGGGGCGAATTCTTGGAAGAAAGTTGTTGGAATAAACAGTTCTTTTCTGCCAGTTTAAAAACAAAGTCTAAATTCGCTAATTGTATTTACTACGCGTGACTCCGAACGAATCGATTCGTATATTTTATTTACAACGAACGATAACATTCGTCCGTGAACCAAAACGCGCAAACAGTTATTCAAATAATGTTACATTGACCATCTGTCACATTTATTGCGCATATCCTTTCCATTCGTCAAATTTACTTTTCCCATACGTTGAATAAAACATGACAACGAGCAGCTCGGATATTTGCACCGTTGTTATGTTTTTAGCACTTGCTGAGTATATGTATGTACGAATGCGGCATCATCGCCCCACGACTCTGCTCTCAATTTGCCTCAGTTGGATGCTTCATTCCGGGCCCGTATTACTTGCTCGGCTACTGCAGTCGGATTACTTATTCATCGCCGCATGACACTCCAATATCGATGCTGCCTAGTGGCTCGCCTCAGATAGAGTTTTTAAACCAATTATTCTCCCGTTTCTGTGCATTCCAGACTGCCATATCGTATATCTGCTCTACCAACTTGACAAACTTTTTGGAACTTTTTCTACAACTGCCCGGCATCGATGTGAATAAACCGGACAACGAGGGCAACACACCGCTGCATTTCGCAGCCCAGGCTGGTGAGTATTTACGGTTCGAGCAACTCTGGCAAATATTTGCGTTATATCAGTTAATTTTTCTGCAAACAAAAACGCGTATTTCGATAACTCTTCAATTTACCTTATTTTTCTGCTTCTCAGCTGCCTCTCTTTTGCAATGCTATTAAATATTTTAAATTTTTGACTGCCACATATTTTCTAGCGTTCCCCGAAACACCGTATTTATTGATTCGGCTGATGCAATGAAATCAGAGAAATAATCAGAAGGTTAAAAGAAAGCCTTTTACATATGGGTCATTCCATACGAAGTATCCACGAAAAAGGCTTCGAAAAAATACAGTTTAAAAATACAACAATAACACTGGTCGACAAAAGCGAAAAAATGCTGCCCTAAACTGCTTTTTAATAGCTTTTTAACCATTCTTGTGAATTATGGTGCCCCTAGCTATAACCTACACGCGTTAGCGTGAGAGTTCGCATAGTAATCGCTCGCCCGGCTCGTCGCTCCAACGTTATGTTTACGAGAAAACTCATTTAAGTCTCTGAAAAGTGTTGGTGGCTGGGGGCACCAAAATTCACAGGAATGGCAAAGAAACTAAAATCTTTCATTTTTTCCTTACTTACCTTACCAAACAGTCCCAACCCGTGTTGTGGCCTTTGCTGTACGTAAGAGTCGTCTCCATTCCACTCGGTCCATGGCTGCAGTTCGCCAGCTCTGCAGTCTGCGTAGGGTCCGCAGGTCGTCTTCCACCTGATCGATCCACCTTGCCCGCTGTGCACCTCTCCGTCTCGTCCCTAACGTATTGGTTTCAAGAACTATCTTTACCGGGCTGTCGTCCAACATCCTTACAACATGCACAGCCCACCGCAACCTGACTATCTTAGCGGTGTGGACGATAGATGGCTCCCCAAGCAGCTCCTGTAGTTCGTGGTTCATTCGCCTTCTCCACACTCCGTTTTCCATCTGCAGTCCACCAAAGATGGTACGCAACACCTTTCGCTCAAAGACGCAAGGGCGCGTTGGTCCTTCACAAGCATAGTCCATGTCTCATGCCCGTAGAGGACTACCGGTCAGCGTCTTGTAGATGGTTAACTTGGTGCGGCGACGAATTCTACTCCCACCCAGACAACCAGAAGTCGCATAAGATTGCACGGATTACCTCGTATAAAGTTCTATGGCACATCAGTATCGTATAGCTGTATGAACATCGTATGTGTTTAATCGTGGTGTTATTTTGCGAACTTCTTGCGACGAGTGTAACATACTCGCATAGTGATACACATAAACTCATATCATGCCTGTTTTTTTTTTTTCCTCATCTATAGTTTATTTGACACGGCACAAATACAATTCAATGTTTAACGGCGCCAATTATATCTGGTAGCTTACTTTCTGAAGTATCTTAATAACTAAAAGCAAATTTTTTATCCTCGCTGCCGACTACGAGCTGAAACTAAATCTAACTTAAGCTAGAATGTTTTGCATGAAAAGCACTGATTTGTTGTTTGATGGTTTTCCATCGCCATAGGTAAGCAGCATATTGAATATGTTCCGCTGCTGGGCCAAGATATTACGGACTGGCATATTGGGTTGTCTCCCTCGGGGCCTGAGAGTATCGTGCGGATCTAGTTGCTGTTTCCGGATCCGGGGTCTTAACGTGTTCTTGTCGTTTGGTTGGATGTAGGCGGAAGGGGATAGGACTAAACTGGGGCGTGGATGGATTTCAGGAAAACGTATATAAGGGACATGTAGGATAGGTCACGGCTCGCCAAGACATCACGAACAGGAACAGCCGGCTGCCTACCTTCGGCCTGCAGGGAAGCTACTAATCTAGACCTGGCGTCACGGTCTACAGGGCATGACCAAACAACGTGCTCTATGTCGTGATAACCTTCACCACAGGCACAGATACCACTCTCCCCGAGCCCAACACGACGGAGATGCGCGTCAAATCTATAGTGATTGGACATAAGCCGGGACATCACGCAAATGAAATCCCGACCTACATCCAACCCCTTGAACCACGGGTTCGTCGATACCTTGGGGATTATGGAATGTAACCACCTTCCCAGTTCCCCCTTGGTCCAAGAATTTTGCCAACTGATGATCGTATTCTGACGTACAAATGCGAAAAATTCATTAAAGGCAATTGGTCTTTCATAAATATCACCGTTTTTTGCGCCCACCTTAGCCAAAAAGTCCGCTTTCTCATTACCCGGTATCGAGCAGTGAGAAGGGACCCAAGGTAATCTGAGTAGATTTTTCGGATAAAGCACTCAGATGTTCCCGTATTTTCCCCAGGAAATACGGAGAGTGCTTAACATCTTTCATCGATCGGAGAGCCTCAATGGAACTGAGACTGTCCGTAAAGATGAAATAATGGTCCGTGGGCATTTTTTCGATAATCCCTAGGGTGTACTGAATTGCAGCTAATTCTGCGACGTAAACAGAAGCAGGATTATCGAGCTTATGGGAGACGGTTAAATTGTTATTGAAGATACCGAAGCCAGTGGACCCATCAAGAAGTTATCCGTCAGTGTAGTACATATTGTCGCAGTTGATGTTTCGATATTTATTGGAAAAAATTTTGGGGATCTGCTGCACGCGTAAATGATCCGGGATTCCACGAGTTTCTTCTATCATGGATGTATCGAAAAACACAGTAGAATCAGAAGTATTTGATAAGTCGACACGATTTGGAATATTCGAAGAAGGGTTAATATTTTGGGACATGTGATTGAAATACAATGTCATAAAACGGGTTTGAGAAATAAGTTCGATTAACCTTTCCAAATTTTCAATCACGGGACGGTTCAAGACCTCACATTTGATAAGAATACGAGAAGACAGGCTCCAGAAGCGGTTTTTCAATGGTAGTACTCCAGCTAAGATCTCCAAACTCATCGTATGGGTCGACTGCATGCAACCTAAGGCGATACGCAAACAACGATATTGTATTCGCTCCAGTTTGATCAAATGTGTGTTTGCTGCGGAGCGGAAGCAGAAACACCCGTATTCAATAACAGACAATATCGTTGTTTGGTAAAGCCTTATAAGGTCTCCTGGGTGGGCTCCCCACCATTGTCCGGTTATTGTACGAAGAAAATTCACTCTTTGTTGACATTTTTTCATCAGATACCTCACGTGACAACCCCAGGTGCCTTTAGAGTCGAACCAGACACCAAGATATTTGTGTACCAAAACCTGAGAAATCGTTTTACCCATTGATTGTGTTTGAAGCTGAGCAGGTTCATGCTTCCTAGAAAAAACTACTATCTCAGTCTTCTCCGGAGAGAATTCGATACCTAGCTGTAAAGCCCAAGCAGACAAATTGTCCAAGGTATCTTGCAATGGTCCTTGCAAATCGGCAGCTTTGGCTCCTGTAACAGAGATTACACTGTCGTCTGCAAGTTGTCTTATCGTGCATGAGTTTGCCAGACATTCGAAGATGTCATTTACATAAAAGTTGTAAAGAAGGGGGCTTAAACATGAGCCCTGGGGAAGACCCATGTAGCTAATGCGAAAAGTTGCCAAGTCGCCGTGCGTAAAATGCATGTGCTTTTCGGACAACAAATTGTGCAAAAAATTGTTCAAAATTGGAGAAAATCCTTGTCGGTGAAGTTTACCCGAAAGAATGTCAATAGAAACGGAATCAAAAGCCCCCTTAATGTCCAAGAACGCAGACGCCATTTGTTCTTTGCGAGCATACGCCAGCTGAATATCTGTTGAAAGCAACGCAAGACAATCATTCGTCCCTTTGGCACGGCGGAAGCCAAATTGAGTTTCTGATAGTAGACCATTTGATTCGACCCAATGGTCTAAACGACGGAGTATCATTTTTTCCATCAATTTCCGGATACAGGATAGCATTGCAATCGGCCTATAAGAGTTGTGATCAGAAGCTGGTTTCCCTGGTTTTTGGATGGCGATCACCTTCACTTGCCTCCTATCCTGCGGTACAATATTTTGCTCCAGGAACTTATTGAACAAGTTCAACAAGCGCCTCTTGGCTTTGCCGGGTAGATTCTTCAACAAGTTGAATTTGATTCTATCTAACCCAGGCGCGTTATTGTTACAGGACAGGAGGGCAACTGAAAATTCTGCCATCGTAAAAGGTGATTCAATCGCGTCGTGGCCCGGAGACGCATCGCGAACAATGTTTTGCTCAGGAACAGAGTCCGGGCATACTTTCCTGGCAAAATCAAATATCCACCGACTTGAAGACTCCTCACTTTCGTTGACCGTTACGCGATTCCGCATTCTTCGGGCTGTGTTCCAAAGAGTGCTCATTGATGTCTCCCTCGACGTCTCGTTTACGAACCGACGCCAATATCCGCGTTTCTTTGCCTTAGTCAAGCTTTTAAACTTGGTATCAAGCTCCGAATAACGTTTAAAGTCGTCGGCATCGTCTGTATCCCGGAAGGTCAGATACGCGTAGGATCTTTGCGTGTAGACATCGGAGCACTCTTGGTCCCACCACGGAGTGGGAGGCCGTTCTTTGATCGTTACGCCGGGATATTTCTTCGTTTGGGCTTGCAACGCGGCGTCGAGAATCAAGCCCGCGAGGAGGTTGTATTCTTCAAGTGGTGGATGATGTTGAATCGACTCGACCGCTTTTGAAATCATTTCCTCGTATAACTTCCAATCGACATTCCGTGTGAGGTCATACGGAATGTCAATTGGTCGCATGCGAGTTGACCCGTTATTAATTGAAATAAGAATAGGCAAATGGTCGCTACCGTGAGGATCAAGGATTACCTTCCATGTGCAATCCAACCGTAGCGACGTCGAACATAAGGATAGATCCAAAGCGCTTGGGCGCGCTGGAGGTTTCGGGATACGTGTCATTTCACCGTTGTTTAAAATAGTCATGTCGAAGTCATCGCAAAGGTTATAGATTAAAGAGGAGCGGTTATCATTGTATGGGGAACCCCAAGCCACGCCATGAGAGTTGAAGTCTCCCAAAATCAAACGTGGCGAGGGAAGAAGTTCTATTAAATCAAAGAGCAGCCGTTGCCCAACCTGTGCTCTGGGAGGAATATATATTGAGGCAATACAAAGCTCTTTACCTTGTATTGTCATTTGACATGCGACAACTTCGATGCCTGGAATCGAGGGGAGGTTAATACGATAGAAAGAATAGCACTTTTTAATCCCTAAAAGTACTCCTCCATATGGGGTGTCTCGATCAAGGCGAATAATATTAAAATCATGGAAGTTGAGATCAATATTTGAAGTAAGCCAAGTTTCACAAAGGGAAAATGCATCGCATTTGTTTTTATTTATCAAAACTTTAAACGAATCAATTTTTGGTAAAATACTTCTACAATTCCACTGTAAGACAGAGATAGAATCCTTCATATACGCAGTTGAATTAGGCATCGAAGGATACAATCGCTGCAAGGAGGGGCCATTGGGCAGTCAACTGCCTCAAAAATGATCTAACTGTTGGGAGGAATGCTGTAAGAAAAATTTTAATTGGATCGGGTACATTGAAAGTTTCAAAAATCCAGTCCACAATGTCAGAAAATTTCACTAATCCAGAGTTTGTTTCCTCAACTGGATGTGCAAAAGGAACAACTGGGGTTTTAGATGTTCCTGGCAGTGCTGGGAACTCCTTCTGGGACTTTAAATTTGCAAGCCCAGGAGGAGTTTGCTTCGGTTTTTCCGCAGCACTGTTTGGTTTGTTCGTACTTTTCATTACACTTTGGGAAATCTTAGGACCTTTACGGGGAAGTTTAGGAGAAGAAACATTTTTCCTCTTCCTAGACTCCCCAGGATTGGCATAAGATGTTCCCGCTGATGAATCGTCAGAATCGGTTTCATCAGAGGGCAACAGATCAAAGGGGTTCGATGTTATGGTAGAAGTGGTCACGGTCTTCTTCAGCATCTCAGCGTAAGAACGCTTTGAACGCTCCTTAAGTGACCGCTTGATTTTATCTCTGCGCTGCATGTACACCGGGCATGTGGAGAGCTCATGCTGGTTTTCCCCACAGTGAATACATTTTTCAGCATTAACACTGCAAGAATCTTCCGCATGAGTCTCCCCACACTTGCTACATCGTGCCTTATTGCAGCAGTAGGCGGCTGTGTGGCCTAACTGCTTGCAAATGGTGCAATTCATAACACGGGGTACATACAATCGCACAGGCAGACGAACCCGGTCGATCGAGACGTGGCTAGGGAGTGCAGATCCGGCAAACGTAACGCGATACGAGTCTGACGGAGTGTAAACTTTTTTACCGCCGACGAGAGACATGGACCGCAATTGCTTACAATCCAAAATCTTCGCCTGTGTTTCGGTATTTTTGAAGCAACCGGTTGCGCTTTTTAGGATACACTCGACAGACAGACTCGAATCGGTTATGACACCGTCGATCTCCACGTCTCGTGCGGGTATGTAGACGCGATACTCGCGTGTGAAGAGCTCAGAGCAAGCGATAGCATTGGCCTGTGCCAGATCACTGACCACGACACGGAGCTTGTTAGGTCGAACCTTGGAAATTTCGGTCACGGCCTTGTACCCCTTCGTCAGGTCTTTAGCAATTTGCAGTATGTTTAAACGCTTTGAATTGACTCCTGCCTTTGGACGAAAATAAACAGTATAGCTGCCCTGTTGAGATCCGTCCGGGTAAAGCCTGGGGCGAGGGGGGACTGGAGAATGAACAGGGGAGGGGGTAACAGAAGGGTCAGGGTCAGGGGGGTTCGGGGATGGTGGCACGGGAGGCGAGGGATCTATATCCATTGCGCTAAATGTAGCGCACTAGCGCCGACAAGAACACGTACCTCTTTACTTCTTCCTTCCAGCAGTGGTTGTCCGATCGTTCGAAGCTGCACCCAAAGCAGCCAGCAGCACCAGTACAGCAGCACCAATACAGCCACCAGCAGTGAGCCGGGTGTGAGATCACTCAGCACAGCGACACGGACTCGACTGTCAACTGATGGGCTTGGATTAAAAAGATCTATTCACGGTGCACAGATCAAAACTGCAGCTGGTATTTTGCACCAATACAGCCAAAGTTGTGAGCCTGGTACAGAACGTATCGACACAACTCACAATCTAGTTGGCCTTTAGCGCGAATAATACACTCTTTTGTTTGGCTATTCGTACACACGGACCGGATTGTAATAGAACGACCACTTTGCACGTCCGTTTCTGTCGAGTGTTCGACGCGGAATGATATCATGCCTGTTCAAACTCGTAATAAACCCACAAAGTGATGATTATACGTATAAAGCAAAAAACTCCCGTATCACATTGTATTGCATATAAATTTAGTCGCAAAAGCTATCATTTTGTATCACCGTTAATGCCTAAATTCATGAAAACAAGCCTAGATAACTAAAAATCGCATAAGATTGCACGGATTACCTCGTATAAAGTTCTATGGTACATAACTATCGTATAGCTGTATGAGCAACGCAAGTGATTCATTGCATATGGTGTTGTTTTGCGAACTTCTTGCGATGAGCGTAACATTCTCGCACAGCAATACTGATAAACTCATATCATTTATATTCAATCTTTTGTTAATTCCACAAAGTGATGAATATATGTACGCAAAAATCAAAAGTCTTATGTTTAGTTGCAAAAGGCATCATTTTGTAACACCGTAAACGACTGAATTTATGATAACTAGATGCCGCTAATGTTTGCACAGCTTACATCGCACAAGATACTACGATATATTATTACCTTACAAAATATATAACGTTGTTTTGCGGAATCTTTGCGACAAATAGGTAATAAACCCGGATTCAAAAACCAATTACCTTCTCCAATGTTTGGTTAAACTCGCAGTAAATCCATACACTGACGAATATGCGCGGAAATCGAAAACCATCCGCATTACAGCGTATCACATATAAATTCAGTCACTTCCCACAGCAGCTGCTCCTTAAAAAAATTAGCCACAGAAACCATCTGCGGACAACTCGGATCAATGATGCACCACTTAGCATAATATCTTTGTTGGGAACTTGCCTTCAATTGTTGTTGAAGGCGGTAAAATCACTCAATTTTGTTTAAACAAATGACACAGCTCATCGAGCGGCTATACACATCAACCGAAATGTAAACAACGAACGTTCCCGCAGAAATTTACAAACTAACTCGCAATACGGGATCTAATTAGATTCATGCTTTACGATGTCTTTTGGTCATTTATACTATCAAACTAGAAAGTTATTACCAAAACTCAGAGATTTCCAACAGCGAGACCACGGAGAAAGAATGCTGCTTGACAATCTAAGAGTTCGAGGTTCGAGTCCGGATGGATACCCAAATATTACAGCATGTGCCCAAAGGAAAAAGAAAAGAACGGTAAAAATTAAACACTGACATTTGTAATTTGCTATTCCTTGTAATATGAATAGCAAGGGATAAATAATGAATAATAAATGCTACTGTTCGCAGTTTTTTTTTTTTTTTTATTAAAAGGTGATTTAATCGCATGTTATAACAAACCAATACGTAGGAATGCATGGCGAACATCGCATAAATATCTGAAAAAATTGCTAATGTTGACTTGTGAAGTCGCATTAAGTAATAAAAGAACCCGTAGTTTATATTCATATATCGCTTATAGTATCGTTTCAAATCGCAAATATGAACTTGTAAAGTGGCATTTAATAATCGTAAAAGTTATCAAGCTTTAACAGTTAAAGTGGCATAGATGAAATTTTTTCATCGTGAAAGTTTTTTGATATTTTGGAAATGCACGCATATCGTTTCCACTTTTGCGCGTATAAGCAACATTAGCAGCATCTTGTGCGATGTAACCACCACGTATAAATGCACGTACAATGCGATGACTGTTTGCATTATACACGTAAATTGGTTGTCTGGGCAATGAGCCCAGATACACGAACTCGTTGACCACCTCGTTTTCATCACCACCAACTTGAACTCGAGGTGGGAGGTTCATTGATAGCGGAGATTGTAGAAAGAATAAGAAGAAGAAGGTGGGAGGTTAGTACTGTCTTCTCGTGAACCCCTTCCTTTCATGTACTTCGTCTTCGATGCATTGATGACCAGTACAATCCGTTTGGCTTCAGCCTTTAGTCCGATGTACGTATCCGCCATCTTCACAAAGGTCCGAGCCACAATGTCGATATCGTGTACCACTCGTGTTAATCCCCGCTCTTCTAATGACACCTTCCAGGGCAATGTTAAACAGTTGGCACGAGAGACCATCACCTTGCCTTAGGCCTCTTCGGGTTTCGGAGGGGCTCGAGAGTGCCCCCGATACTCGAACTACACACATCACTCGCTCCATCGTCGCTTTGACCAACCGCGTCAGTTTGTCCGGAAATCCGTAGTCGTGCATAATTTGCCATAGCTGGTCCCGATCGATTGTGTCGTACGCGGATTTAAAATCGATGAACAAATGATGTGTGGGCACGTTATATTCGCGGCATTTCTGCATAACCTGCCGAACCGCGAATATCTGATCTGTGGTGGCGCGGGCACTCATGAATCCCGCCTGGTAGTGCCCCACGAACAGCTTTGCAAATGGTGATAGTCGACGGCAGAATATTTTGGAGAGTATCTTGTAGGCGACGTTCAGCAGAGTGATTGCCCGACAGTTGCAGCACTCCAGCTTGTCGCCCTTTTTATAGATGGGGCACACAATACCCTCCATCCACTCCTGCGGTACTCGTTCTTCCTCCCAAACCTTGACAATGATCCAGTGCACGGCTCTAGCCAGTGCTTCTCCACCGTATTTTAATAGCTCGCTGAGAAGTTGGTCCACTCCAGCAGCTTTATTGTTTTTCAGCCGGCCTATCTCCTCCTCCACTTCCAGGAGATCGGGGGCTGGAATCCTGATGTCTTCTGCTCGTGCACCAAGGTCAGTTGCCATACCGTCCTCGCGCTCTACTGCATCGCCGTTTAGATGCTCCTCGAAGTGCTGCTTCAACCTTTGAATCCTCACACTCGTCCGTAAGAAGGTTGCCGTCCAAGCTCCTGCAGATATCGGCTTGCGTCACGAAGCCTTTGCGAGAGCTGTTAAGCTTCTCGTAGAACTTCCGAGTGTCGTTAGCTTGGTACAGCTCTTCCATCGCTATGCGATCTCGGTCCTCTAGCTGGCGCTTCTTCCCACGGAGGACCGAGTTTTGGCTGTTCCATGCCTGTCGGTATCGTTCCACGTTCGCTCTCGTACGGTGTTGCAGCATTCTCGCTCGTGCTGCATTCTTCTCCTCGACTAACCGTTTGCATTCGCCGTCAAACCAGTCATTTCTAGGATTCGGGGCCCTTGTACCTAGTAGCGCTACAGCAGTGCTACCTATGGCGGATCGAATGCTCCTCCAGCCATCTTCAAGGGTAGCTGCGCCAAGCTGCTCTTGCATGGGTAGCTTTGCCTCCAGCTGCTGCGCATATTCCTGTGCTTCCTTCTCGCGTCGTCGGGTCTTTCTTCATGTGGGCAGTGCACGTTGATGATGCTGTCGTTGAAGAATCGGCCCTTTATCCTCAACTTGCACATCCTTGCGTTGATCGGCTGCCACCCCATCACGCGTTGGCGCATCTTGCCCAGTACTATGAAGCCGGTTCCCAGCTCACTGGTGGTCCACAACTCTGGTAGAAAGTAGCCGCCCGGTGCCCGCTTTTCCATACCTTCAGTCCTGTCCAACAAAGCTCCTGCAGCACTACGACTTCGAAGTTGCGTGGATGTAGCTCGTCGTAGATTATCCTGTCGCATCCTGGAAAGCAGAGCGATTTGCGGTTCCATGTCCCAAGTTTCCAATCGTAGTCCTTATTCCGTTGCCTAAGTCCATACCGATTGTTCCGATCCGTATTATCTCTTACGTTGTTTGTAACATGTTGTTTTCCGGGGCGGCTCGTTGGGCCTTCCCACGCTGCCACCAGGACGTTGATAAGCCGCGCCTAATATGAAGATCAGACGCTGTTTTGAGCTGCACCATCTAGGTGAACAGACGCTCGGGTTGGCGAAGCATTTCCTCTACCGCCGGAACATGGTTTACGCGCCAAGATGACAACTTTGCCCAGGCAACACCAACCAGTTGTATCCATGTTTAAACCGGCAGTTTAGTGTAATCATATGACTCGTAGAGGTGTGAGATAGGAACTTGTGAGGGCCGAAGTTATGTTCGACGCCCCTTCCAGGTTGTCAACTCACCATTTGATGCCCAAAAACGAAAATCGTGCCTCGCGTGTCTATTCCCGCTCGTCTCGCTACACCTTCTAGCACCATATGGTACAGCAGGTCGAAAAGACCATCACCTTGTCGAAGTCCTCCGAAATCCTCACTCAGCGCTGCACATCCTCCATCGTAGCCTTTGCAACCTAGTAAGCTTCCATGGGAATCCATTCTCGTCGATTTATTCTCCATAGCTCTTCACGATTAATCATGCCATAAGCGGCTTTGAAGTCGATGAAGAAATAAAATAAATGTTGGTACTCTGTATCTATAGCATTTTTGGAGGATCTACCGCAGAGTAAAGATCTGGTCCGTTGTGAACCGACAGTCACTGGAAAATTATTTCGGATATCACTTTGTAGGTGGCATTCAGAATAGTGATCGCTCGGTAGTTTTCAAAATCTAGTTTGTCACCTTTCTTGTAGATAGGGCGAATAACCCCATCCTTTCACACCTCCGGTGGGTTTTTCATTTTCCAAATCTTGACAATCAGCCGGCGCAGAAAACTGGCCAACTTACCCGGGCCGATCTCGAGAAGTTCGCTCCGATACCGCCCCTTTCCAACTGCCTTGTTGTTCCTAAGCCGCCGTATAGACTTATTAACTTCGCCTATCGAAGGGGTTGGCACATCTCCGTCGCTTGCTGCACCGACAAATTCTCCTGCGTCGTTGTTCAGGCAGAGCCGTAGCTACTCCGTTTCGCGTGGGGGGGCAGAGAATTTTTATTTAATAAAACGTTATTTTTTGTGGAGTAAGCAGTTTAAAACCGTTATGTGCTCGACAAAAAAAGGATCTTTACACGTCCAACGGAGTTCTCGGGTACTCACAAATTAAAATTCTTATACCGTTTGCAGTTTTCGTCCCATTTCGATTGTTTTAGCACCTAAAGATTCAGAAGCTCATTTATTTTCAAATAAGCGTTAGGGGTGTCCCGTAAGAATTTTCTTATTCCCGAAAATCTGGTTTTCCGGGTTTATATTCCCGGAATTTCCCGGAAATAAAGCAGGGATATAAACTTTATCATTTCTGTCTTAAAGTGGCGAGCCAGCTTGTGGTTAAAAACCTCCTTATTAAAGGAAAAAAATCTACAAATTGCTAACTCAAATGAGCAGGTTTACATTGTGTAATTGAGTTTCAAGGGACCAATTTGTTACGCAGGTTCAGCTAGTTTTACTCTAACTGAGTAAAAGCTTCGTACATTTACTTTATATTCATATCGAGCTTGTATTCAAATACCCAGCCGTAAAAATACTCACTTCAATTGACCAGTGAGATGTATGAAAAAAGGTCATTCGAATATCGTTTAGCGGTAGGGTTCAAAAGTCCCCATGCAAAATCTCAGCTAAATCGGCCTTTGGGAACACGTCCCTCAAAGCGATCAATGTTTCAATTTTCTGACTGATGAAATGCACAGGTGAAAGTTCATGATATGGTCGATATCGAATTTTTTTTTATGCCAAATGTCTAAAAGATGCATGAAACGTCGAGATCTGGCGTACCTTATCGGAAAAAAAATTTTTTTCGAGAAGACGAAACTTTTGAGCCCTATCGTTGAACGAAATTCAAATGAATCCAGCTTCGAAAGTCGCCGACCGATGTCAACCAACGATACCGAGAGAATCTATTCGTGAAGAAATACTGAGAGAATGGAGCGATTCAACCGTCAGCCCAAATTCTATATTTTACGATAGGCTTTGTTTGATCAGTGTCTACCATCAGACCAGGTAGAGTGTGGAATGCCTAGTTTTATAGTCTGATTTTATTTCGGACCGAACCGGAACAGAGTTGTTCGGGCCAGGTAACGGTCTGGGTTATGCTGCCGAGATGTGGAAAAGTCTGGCCAAAATATATTGAACTGAACATGAACATGAATCACAAGATCATATTGCAGGAAGTTAGGATACTGGCTCACCAAAAGATTGAAGAACTTATCCTTTTTGGCATATTTGCTCGACCAAAAAATTGACTGATACCGTTAACATTAAAAAAACTGGCGACTATTCAATAATGTTTATTGCTAATATTTCAGAATTTTTTTTTGGATTTTTTCACCTAGTATCAATCACATACATGAGAAAATTGCGTGGTGGGGCAATACGAACGCGTGGGGGGGGCTAAGCCCCCCCTAGCCCCCCGGTACCTACGGGCCTGTGTTCAGTGTCCTGCCTGTACACTATTCAGATGTTCATCGAAGTGCTGTATCCACCTTTAGATCACTTCACGATCATCTGTCAAGATACTCCCATCCTTATCCCTGCACATTTCGGCTCAAGGAACAAAGCCTTTTAGGCTTTTTTGATGCACTGCAAGTTATTTCAGAGTTTTATAAATCAATGGCTAGATATTCAATGAAAACAACACGGAAATCAATCATCTGCCTGAAAGCACAATGGAATTTTTTGTTAAAATTTTCAATTGCTGCTCCAAAATTGCATAATTCAAAAAAAATCATTTTTGCAGATAAATAGTTTGGATTTCGCCATGGGCCTTGCACTACCCATCAATTGCTCAGAGTTACTAATATGATACGAGCTAACAAATCTGAAGGTTATTCCACTGGAGTTGCTCTTTTAGACATAGAAATACTATTCGACAGTGATTAGCATAAGGGTTTGATTGCGAAATTGCTAACTGCAATTTTTTTAATCAAAATTTTAAAAATTGTCTTATTCATCAAACTCTACAGGTTGTCTACTAGAATTCAAAATCTGATAGATTTCCCTTCAAAGCAGGTGTGCCTCAAGGTTCAACCTTGGGCCCAGTCCTGTACGACATATTTACTCCAGATCATCCCGATTTGCCTCCAGGATACACAAAGTCATTGTTCTGCGATCAAACAAACAGTTCCGTAAAACGAAAAAGTCTTCGTGTCATATGCAGTCGATTGCAGAAAAGCTAAGATATTTTTTCTTTCTACTTGCAAAAGTGGAAAATTTCTTCCAATTCTTCTAAAACTCAATTGATAATGTTTACTCATAAGACTAGGGCTTCTTTCCTCAAACCAAACAATAATCACGTTGTCAAGATGAATGGGATTATTCTAGGTTGGTCTGACAAGATCGAGTATTTGGGACTAATTTACGACGGAAAACTTATTTTCAAAAACCACATTAAGAGTATACAAGCGAAGTGCATCAAATATACGAGATTTTTATCCTCTTACTAACAAGAATTCTAAACTTTGTTTAAAGAACAAACAAATTTTAAGACCAGCAATGCTTTATGCTGTACCGATCTGGTCAATTTGTGATTGGTTACACAAACTCCTTATTTACTAATATTTATTATAAATAGTTAAGCTACCTACCTCCCCCTTATTCAAAAAAAAACACGGAAATCAATCGTTTTCATGGCTCCTAACTCTATTCTTTTAACATGACCATCAACAAAATCTTGTGCATAGATTGTTTAATATTCATCAACTACTAGCACTCAAGTGACACGATTCAATCAAATGCTTAGCACGTCCTATTCTCAATAGTCATATTCGTTCGGGCAGTGAAGTTCACATTCGCACTACCGGGCCCATCATTGAACATACGAGTGATGAGTTCAGAATCGTTAATGCGGTTAACAATAACCAAGCGATAATTACTTATTATCTTATTTGCATCGATAATTTGCGTCTGGGTTTTTCAAGCCTCTTGGTGTACCGTGCAATCGAGAGGGAGTAATTGTTCTAGGGGCCTTTCCAACTTTTGAAACAACAATTTTCATGAGTGCACAGATTATCTGTAACTTACAACAAAAAGTAATTAAATTGTTCAGAACAATCCAGTACGCGCAATGTCACTGAGTCTCGGCTGCATATAATTCAAATTCTCACGCATATCTTTTTTCCGCTGTGCTCAGTACAAACGTGATGTTTGACGTACGGAAGTAACGCAGCCATCTGTATTGGTACAGAATTTTAATCAGCTTCGCAAGCCAGTGAATTGAGCAAAGTTGCTAACGATCGAATTTATATTCATCGAGTTTACCAGAAACATAAGCAATTCCGCAGTGCGCAATGGTCGTGTTTAAAACTCTATCCTTCTATCATTCTAGGATTATCCGACATCGTCAACATGCTCATCACCAAATGCCGAAGTTTGGTAATTGACCCCAAAAACAATCTCGGTTTCACGCCGTTGATGAAGGCTGCCCTGCAGGGAAGGACTCGCTGTGCAAAGCTGCTACTTTTCGCTGGTAAGCTAGTAAATAAATTAACGTCCTGCGAATATTATAATGTAGCAATTGCGACAAACAGACTTTCAATTTGATTTGTTACATGTGTATCATCAATTTTTCCTCTCTTGTTTTCTTCGACCTTTCGGATAGGGGCATCGCCAGTCGAGACCGACACCGGACGAGGCTTTAGAGCGGAACAGTGGGCCCGATTTTGTGGACGGTAAGTTAGGATCAAACCCCAATGAATGTGCGAAGTAAATTTTTATTCCACCGTATTGCAGACACACTTGTGCTGAAACGATAGAACAGTGTGCCCGTGCCAGGTTACTAGACAAATCGACACCCTGCGGCAAATGGTCTCACGACATAAATCTTCCGATTGAGAAAAATGTCCCCCTGAAGGCAACTAGAAGTAGCAGCATCACACCACAAACAACCACTCAGAACGGTCAGTAGATTTGAACTTTGATGAATCCCCTTCTTGGTAATCTTACATTAGACTTTGATACAGGTATCCGTTCTAAGTTCCGCAAAGTATTTCCCTTCAATTTCTCCTCAAAAGACAAACACACGACAAAGGAAGTGGATGAGAATTATACCAAAGATTTGGTGAACTATCTCAAATCGGCCACAATCTGTGTCAGTGGGCCAGCGCTGTCCGCCAATAGGAAAATTATACAGAGCCTTATACGACCGCTAGAAGTGCCAAAGTAAGATAGTTTCAGAAAAAAAATCGCCTTCCTAACTAACCTCTGTTCTGAGTAACGCTTTGTGCTTCATGCCTAACGTTATTCATCTAAAATGCTGCAGTCCTCCATTGTTTACTCACCAGCTCACAAGTAACAAGCCACGCACTTTTTAACCATCAGATAAATCGCTTGCCGTAGAACCCAAAAACTAACCGAGAGTAACCGCATTGCCATTTCCATTTATCCATATATAAATAAATGTATAATAAATGCATCGAAACCGTTATTGTACGCATAGAAAAATCAAAATCGAACCTTTCCGTAGACTAGAAGTGACCTACGCCAACAATAATTCGCTCATCAAAAAGTACGAGGCTGCAGACTACGGATACAACGGCGCCACCGGAAATGACGACGAACGACGGGATTCCACGGGTTCGGTCGACAGTCGACACTCGACGCCCCAACACTCGCCAGTTCCAGCGACAGCTAGAGGAAAGGTTAAAAACTAACCGCCAAACAACACCAACCATCGTGCTTAAGTACTATAGCTTCCCGTTTGCTAATAGTTGTTACACACTTAAACTTAATATTCATTATACCTCTAGTGGATACACCAAAAAGTGCATTGAATTGATATATCAGATTTTCTACTAACGTGTCTAAGAAACTTAGCTAAGTAAAGTTCTTCTGTAGAATGTAGCTGTGCGAATGAACTTTAATACGAACTCCACTCTAAATAGACTGTGAAGGAGAAAATTTTCTTACTGAAGACTATATAATAAATATTTTCATGAATCTCTATACAAATTATACGAAGAGCTATCCCTTCTGTGCTAGTTAGCAACTCTCCTACATTTACGGCCGATATAAAAAAATGATAGGTTCTTAAAATGTTAGATAATGCACAGCATCATTAAACTTGTCAGTAATAAACTATACACATAACCGGACTCAAGTTTGCTTTTGTTCCAATAGATGACAGTCTAGGGCCGTAGATTTAAGGTGAAACTCCGTGCTCGATGTTTGCCCTAATTTTGTAGAAAATCATCAAAATTAAGTGTGTGATACTTTGAACGATTGTTTCAACCGCTGACGTATGCATAGAGCAATTCGAGCGCTATTTATTAGGTGCAAGCTGAAATTTTTACGCTCAAAATCTCCAAGTGAAAGAAAACTTAACCTGAAATTGTATGGAAAAAAGTCACCAACCAGTTCCAGTTGAAATTTTAATATCTATTAACTATCCAAGAATGATTTTGTTGCTGATACAGCGAACCGTTCTAGAACACATGTCGACAAAATAAAAAAAAAATCCGGAACAGGGAAGATTATAACTATTCAACCATTCCTATGAACTTTGATGCCCCAAGCCAATACCAAAACGCGTAAACTTACGTAAGAGTTCGAATAGTAATTGCATGCCGGGTTCGTCACTTCACCGTTATGTTTACGAAAAAACTCATTTACGTCTCTGGAAAAAAGTTTGTGGCTAGTGACAAAAGTGAAATTTAACAGGAATGGTTGAATTGCTATAATCTTTCTTTTTTTTCGGTTTGGGCTTTGGAGTGAGCCTGTGTTTTTGCCACGGCTGGTTGGTAAACGGCTGGGCAGTGCGTACCAACAGTACACCCGTACTAGTTGGCATAAAATAGACCCCAGTGTGGTCCAAAGCATGTCGTGTTCGGCAAAGTTGTAGCACATTTCATAAGAAACAACTTTGTCGGAAACATCATACTTCTATCTGCCTATTTTAATAGACTTATGTGGAGTTTTCTACAGATTGCCATTGAAAATCAGTTCTGCCGATATAACTTTTAGCAGTGATTTTCTACAATTTTTCAATGTTTTATAATATTGTTTCCTATAACAAAACGAACAATTTCTTCGAAGTTAGTTTATTTTTATCTACCATATTTTTTTAGTTATTGACGATATCTACTTAAATAATGCACCAATTCACACTAATTACTTTTTTACTAAAAAAAATGAGTTTGAAGCCATAGTGTCTGCAGCAAAATTTGTTTTGTTAATTATTATTCATTTTATGAAAGTTAGAATTTTGTGATTAATCCACCCAAAAGAGAGAAACGAATTTTATTTTTCTCATTTTTGCATATAAAAATCCACTTTGCTGAGGAAAGTTTTAGCATATTTTATAACAAACAACTTTGTTGAAGACACCAAATTTCTATCTGCCAATTTGAATAAGCTATTGTTAAGATTCCTTTAGACTGCCCCTAAAAATATTTTTTTCAATATAACTTTTTATAGTGATTTTCTAAAATTTTTCAATGTTCTACAATGTTTTTCGGTATAATAAAACACACGAGTTCACCGAAGAAAGCTGATTTTTATCTCTTATAATTATTTAGTTATTGAAGATTTTTATTAAAATAGTGCACCAATTTACTTACAGATATAAACACAGGAGACAGCGAGAGACAAATTCCTATATCTGAATTGAATGATGTTTTAGTTATACTCCGATATAGAAATGGTTTAGTCTGCAGGTATTTGCAGATTTTGCAGATATCTGTTAGTATATTATTGCATTGTTCTAATGAAAAACGTCAATATCCAGAGAAATATGTGGGATAAAAATAAACTTTCTTCGCAGACATTGTTTGTTTTGTTATAACTAACTACATTGTAGAACATTGAAAAATTATAGAAAATCACTATTGAAAGTTTTATTGAAAAAACTTATTAAAAATGAAAAAAATTAAAATTCGCTTTTCACTGTTATGTGGATTAATCACAAAACTGTAACTTCTATAACATGGAGAATAATTAATGGAATAACTTTACTGAATACACTGTGGCTCTAAAATCAAGTTTTTTGGGTCAAAATAATTTCGATCACGTTTTTGCAGCTTTGGAAACAGTGTGTACCGGCTTTATAGTGCTGGGCAGGAAGCAGAGTCGTGTGATCAAGTTGCAGACGATCAACGACAGGTTGTGTTTTTTTGAAAATAAAAAGCCGGTTCTACAACTACACTATCCTCAATGTGCACTGCCCACACGAAGGAAGACCCGATGTTGAGAAAGAAGAGTTCTACGCAGTCGAACTCTAACTGTGATGGCAAAAACAGCAAAAAGCTACCTCGTTCAGAAGTCTGGGCATTCGAAAACCGGTACCCAACCGCGTCGGAAACGGACATTGCGTGGCACTTTGTGGACGCCGGATATGCCCGTTCAGGCATCAACATCTAAGCACTATTGTACAACAATCAGAGCACCGAAAGAAAGCCCGGTTCCGGACGGCCGACAACCCTGAGCGATCAGAAGCTTCAAAAGATACTTAAGAGGAAGACCGAGGGAAAAGTGGCTACTTCGCTGCGTGCGCTTGGCCGGCCGGTGAATCGCGACGTGACGGTGGTGATGGACGACGAGATCTATCTGACCCTGGATGGTAACGACTGGTAGTGCACTTCGTATTTTACTTCCCCCACAAAGGAAGTCAGCTCCGAGGTGAAGCTCATTTCACACATCAAGTTCCCCAAGAAGATGCTGCTGTGGGTGACCAACAGCGAGAAGGTGATGTCAAACCAGCTCTTCTCACGCTCCGGACTGACCGTAAAATTTATAGTACGAATTGCCTGCCGGAAGTTGCGTCGTTCATCAAGAAATATCATAAGGGCGAAGACTCGGTGTCTGACCGGATCTGCCATCGGCTCACTACTCTAAACGATCGTTGGAAGAGATGGAGCGGTTGAATATCAATGTAGTACCCAAGTCGGTGAACCCGCCCAACGTCCCCCAGCTGCGTCCCATCGAGAATTTCTAGGCAAAACGGGTGCGTAAGATCTACTCCAACACTTTTGTAGCGAAAACTTAGGAGGAGCTGGTAAATAAATCAAAAAAAGTACTCAAAAACATGCCTGCACGCATGTTTTCATCAGCCATGGCGAATGTCCTGGTTAACTACAGGAAGGATGCTCGCAAGGGCGTAGACCGTAGAGAAAACTTTTTAACTTTTTAATTACTTCCCATGGGAAATTTATCAAACGCAATTATCAGTCTTAGGTTTTTTTTATCACCATCCGAAAAAAAGTTCACTAAATTATGATTTGAAAAAAAAATCAAGAGTGAATTATGTGATAAAGATCATAAATGTTCGTGAATCTGTGATTATTACTGTGATACACGATCTACCCTGGGCGTTGTGTCAAAAGTTTTGTAAGCAATTTACTGCAACTAGTTCCTAGGTAGTTTTTCCGTACAACTATGGGTTTTTGAACTACAGCGTATTTGAAAGAGAAAAATGGTAATGTGTAGGCATGCGGAATAGTCGCGTTTTGTAGGAGTGTGTATTGCACAAGAAAGGTGAAACTCGTGTTGTAGTCGCAGCTGAACATATTTTGTTCTGGGTTCAGTACATTTAAAGTGAAGATTCGATGCTTCGAAACTCGAAATTTATTCATTAATGCACATCGAATTGTTTGTATATCAATATTCATTTTTTGGCATCACTTTACGTAGGAAATCAATCGAAAAGTCTAAGGATAGTTATTTCATTGTATAGAACTGCCATCTGCGAAGAATTGCGAGATTTGAAGATGGCTGTGGTGAAATTACCCCAGAAGCAGTTTTAAAAAGGTTAGAACCGTACTTAAATATAGTAAATAGTCTAATATAGTAATACAGTCTATCTCGATGCAATGAAAAAGTAAATTTTCTTTCTCACTTTCAGGCAATTTTCCTACATCAAAAGATGCGTTTTTGAATATCTTGAAACTTCTCCGTACCTACGTTATAGCTATAATCTACATTTGAATCATTTTTTAAGTAAACGCACGAACACGCGGCAAAATAGTATACTGTGCGTTCTGTTTTTTTTCTGTTCAACTATAGTGCAAAAGTGTATTGTTTTTCATTGCTTTTCTAATTTACTACTACTATTCAATTTTTTACCGAAACACATATGTTAAATTCTTTAATTAACTTACGCTTATATTTACAATTCACACTGAATCCGGCAATACCGCTCAACAGCATCTCTTCTTCTCACTTATTTTTCACACACGTAATTGTATCTCAGAGCGAAAATAAGATTTAATTTGCCAAGAACATACCTTTACGTTTTTTCTCACTTCAACGCGCTTTTAATATTAAAAATATTGTTATGAATTTGATAAATACTACCACTTTACGACAATACACCAAATTACCGGAAGCACATGTTGTTAAAAAAGTGAATAAAAAGTAATAAGCTTCAGATTTCAAGCTTTAGATGTAAATAATTCATTGGTGCTTAATAATAAAATAACTGCCAATTACTTCCAACGCTATTGTTTTTCAAATTGGAAACAATCTCAAAAGTCCATTAATAATGACACCTAACTTTAAAGAAGTCTCTCTGTTGCGGCAGAACGCGATTTGTCGCAGTTCCCCAGCCGGTTATCCAATCTTATTGTTCCCTACTAACACGATAGAAGCAACAGACAATAAAATATTTCTAGTCTTTTCGCTCGCAGCCGCCGCCGGTAATCGTACACTCAACAGCAGCTATTGTTCATTTTTTATCACCGTTCCGTCTTTGTGTCGTTTGCTGCTGTGTGTTTGAAGGCAACGGGTACTATCAGATCGATTACTCTCTTTTAAAAAATGTTTGAAACAAAAATCATCCATTTGACAAAACCTCTTTAACGCAATCTAGAACGCTAAAAAAGTCATAACCCTTGATAAGAAATATGACCTTAGATTGTTATCAATATTATGCGCTTTTAGTGTAAAACTTAAAAATCAAATGATCGGAAATAGAGTCATCCATGCATATCCATCAATCTTTGAAGGGTTTGTTTTTTTCTGTATAAAGCAAAGCAAAGCCTTGGTGCTACATTCCGATTCGGAACTTGACCTTCTGTTTACTATACACAGACTTCGCAGCCAACTGTTAAGTGTACAGGACAATTGCGGGGCTAGCGCTACGATCCTACTGACACTAACAGTCTCTCCCGAGTCAAGACTCGAACCTACGACGACTGGCTTGTTAGGCCAGCATCGTACCTCGAGACCAGCTGGGGAGGCTTTTTCTGTATATCTTTCATAAAAAAAATATTTTCCATAAGATCATAACAAATAAAAGTAAATATTTTAAACTTTTGTAGAAAAAAGGACGCGCCCTATTTTAAGTATAAGCAAACTATTTTTTATAGGCGCCGGCGTCCTGATTGGAATATATCATAGAATCTACCACTCTCCTCTATTCATGATTTTATCTCAGAGGGTTATCATTTGATAACTTGTTTCACATGAGAGATAACTAGGTGGCTAAACCACACAACACACATTCGCTATGAATCAATAAATCACTGTCACTGGAAACAAAAAACGTCATTCATTTATTGATATCATGAGGGCACGGTCTAATCATTCAATCCGTCCAACTACTTGCATTTGTTCTTGTCACTAAAACAATAAAGATTGTCACATATTACGTGTACACCTTAATTCTGCCGTCAACTCCCTGCACAATCGGAGACCGTTGCTTAGTGTACTCTTCAAATGCCGAAATGTCAACTGGTCCAGTCAATTTAGTCCGACCGAATTCGGGGAAAATAGTAAAACCATCGCCTCCACCGGCGATGAACGAGTTCGTCACGACTTGGTAGTATTTCAGTGCATCCAATGGTTCGTATTTGGGAATCATACATTCCGAACATAGAACTTCAACGGAGAGAACCCGTTGACCGACCGGGTTGGTCACGTTGTACACCACGCGTAGACCGGACACCTGCAGCATATTGATAGCGCTAAACTCCTCTCCATCATTAGTTTTTTCCACGGCATATTCCAGTACACCGAGCAACCGATCTCCACGCAACTCAACAGCGGTTAGAAAATTTTCAAACGGTAGAACCTCTATGAGGTTTTTGAAATTCAGTTCTGTGAAAAAGAAAATTACCCTCTAATTATAAGCCACTTGTATGACTTCAATTCTAACAAACCTCCTTTAGGCATGTTGACACGAATTCCTCCAGTAGCAATAACGGCAATGGCTGCATACGTCCATTGTCCTGGCTGTTTGAACTGAACAAATGCTGCCACCATCGAGTCCGCTATAAAACTCCCCAGGTTGCACTCAGCTCTCCCGCAATTTGACTTGGACAAATCAACAGAGGTAAAACCGATGCGTCGTGAACCGACTTCATCAACGGATTCTTTCCAAGGAACAAGTGCTGCGGCAATTTCAGGGGCTGCAAATATAGCAATACATTGGTCGTGTACTCGATTACATTGAATTAGTGAAGTATTCCATCACCTGGTACAACATTTGGACTAAGAAAGATCGGTTTTCCATCAAAGCTTTGAATAATTCCGTTTGCATCGAAAAACAGACTGATGTCGCCGACAAGCTTTGTATACGCAGCTGCTTGTACGATCAAAACCTGGTGAGTACTCTCTGATTGGTTTACAATCAATGGGTAATCGTATTTAGCTGAGGCAGGGATGTCATGATCTCCCGTGTACATGAATGTGTGTGAGTGACCACCAACAATAATATCGATATGCGGCCCACAAAGTTCTGCCATCTTAATATCCGTTTCGATACCACAGTGCGACAGGACAACTATAATATCGATTCCTTGCGCATTCAAATTTTCCGCTTCTGCCCGAACTGTTTCTACTTCATCTTCAAAAATCAGTTTTCCGGTACTGCCAGCCGCCGTAAACTCTAACATATTAGAAAGAGTAACACCGATGATACCAATTTTCCTTCCGTTAATTTCAGTAATCATAGACTTTTCAAAAGGTCCAAATTCGGGCTCGTCACTGCTGTCCACATTTACCATGAGAAGCGGTGATTTGATTGCATCCATGAATGGTATCACACCACTAAGTCCATGATCGAACTCGTGATTTCCAAGTGTCATAGCGTGCGCCGGGAGCATGTTGAGAAACTCAGCTGTCACATTCCACCCGTGCAAGTTGTACCACAAAGTGCCCTGGAAGTTGTCACCGGCGTTCAAGTACAGCGGATTTGTTCGGGTGGCAAGAAGTTCTTTTACCACCGTTACCATCCGAGCGTATCCTCCTACGCAAGCAGTTCCATCGGACGAATCGCAGGTTACGCTGCTATTGTCAACTTCTTCGAAACGCGCATGGAAATCGTTGATGTGAATTATTGATAACTCGAAATTGTCATCCTGGCCGCACGCTATGCTGAGCAGTGCAATAATCGTCACAAAGCACAACAATCGTTGATAAATCATCGTTATTCAGTGATGAAACTGTGCAGCTCTGAAATATCTCCGCGTTAACGAAACTGCAGACCGACACACCACCAACCGCAGTCTGAAGATTACTAAATCGCCGCTACGTGCTACGGCAAAAATCAAACCCGAGATACACCTTCTCAGCCTTGGCCGATTGTTATTATACTACTGGTGTTGCTAACAAGTACGTATTTGAATTCGACTACCCAGCCAAAGCCAATGAATTTCGCAGTTTCCCTGAGGTAATTGATAACAAATCAATTGATTACCCCCTCTTACGTACAGATTCTAACAGATACCGATATACATTCGATTGGTACAGTAATGATTTGGTCACTCAAAAGTCTTAAGTACCTGATTAGAGTAGCGTGGGTAGCAGAACTAGGTATGTATGATTTTCATTATGCGATTTTTTACCAATGGTAAGTCCCCTGGAGCACTCAACTGAACAAATATTTCAAGGTATGCAATTTTACTTTTAGAAAGCAAAGAAGAACGACTCTGCCGATTTTTAATTATAAAAGAATGCAACTTCGTCGTTTCGAAGCAACAATATAACAAAAATAAATAAAACATCATGAAACCTTCTAATTGTTGATTTAGCTTATATTGTTTAATTACATTTATTGTTTTTATTGCACATCTGTTTTTTTTTGCATTACAAATTGTTTTAAGTATATTTCGACCAGCAGAAAATCCAAGTTCAAATCGATCAAAGGTTCCCAATTGCACTCGATATCTGTAGCCATTGTTTCAATCAAAATGCTATGCAGCCAATTCATTCATCAATCCGTATCAAAAATAATATGAAATGTCGTAGGACACCAATACTTCTTTGAGATTCCAACCACTGTACAGTGGGTTGAAAGGCATTCTCTAGACAAAAATTGTAAGTTATTGGAGTTTTTGTAACTAAATCGCTATTTGAAGATTTCTTTTATTATTTTAATAATGTTATTCAAAACTATTTGCAAATGGGTTAGTTTTTGACAATTACGATATTTTTTGTTATTTATGACATTTATAACCATTATGACATTTATGATATTTTTGGCCGTCGACATTTTCGACATACTGCATAACATATATCACACATGATCACTGTGACGTTACAACGTTTTGATCATTCTTTTGGCTCAATTTTTACTCTAACTTAAATTTTTCTAAAGAAATGCTTCATGTTAAAAAAGTACCCAAAATTACCTATAAGAAGAATAAGACTTTTGTTTATATTACTTCGTGGAGTGATAATGTAATGTCAAAATCGAACATTTTGACATGTTTAGAGTGCCAATGACTGGTAGCGTCTATTTTGTAAAAAGCTTCTATTTTTTGTGACGTTACAACGTTCATTTTCCAGCAAGGGGTATTCTTTTGTAATGTCACGAAAATATGAACCAGTCAATATCCATTATTTATTGCATATAAACAGTTCAAAAACCGGTTGTATATATTGCTATTACTACTGCGACCATTATTTTAATCTTTTGTGGTACATTATGTGGATTATGGGTAGTCCAAATTAACTTAGGCGTTAATTGTTTGGGAATAAAAATTAAAGCTCGAATTAAAGAATTTTCAGTAAAGGAAGAACATTTATGATTAAAGCAACCCCTTCCATAAGTGACGTACGTGTTATAAATAATCTCAAAAGTGTCTTATCTGGCATTATGTGTATTAGGGTAAATTACCAAACAATCCCAAATTGAGCTCCGAATCGCCACAAACCTCTTCTAAAGGCCAAAAAAAACAGAAAATTATCACAGATTGAGCTAAAAATGGCCGAAAACCATTTTGAAAGGCAAAAAAAAAGTTAAAATAGAAAAATATCCCAAACTGAGCTAAGGCCAAAAAAGGGTCTCTTCTAAAGGCCAGAAAAAGTCAAAATAGAAAATGATCCCAAGTTAAGCTCAGAATCGTCAAAAACCTTTCTGAAGGCCATTAAAAGCAAAAATAAAAAGTGATTCCACATTTAACTCAGAATGGCCGAAAACCCCCTCTGAAGGCCAGAAACAGCTTAAAATAGAAAATATTTCCAAATTAAGCTCAGATTCGCTGAAATCGCTTCTAAAAGCCATAAAAAGCCTAAATAGATAATGAATTGCGGAAAACCCTTTCTAATTCCAGAAAAACCAAAATAGAAAATGATCCCAAATTGAGCTCAGAATCGGCGAAAACCCCTTTTGAAGGCCAGACATAGCCAAAACAGACAATGATCCCAAAATAAGCTCAGCATAGCAGAAAAAACTTTTTTAAAGGCCAGAAAAAGTCAAAATAAAAAATGATTCCAAATTGAGATCAGAATGGCCAAAAACCTTTCTAAATTCCATTAAAAGACAAAATAGAAAATGATCTCAAATTGAGCTCAGAATGACCGAATCCAGGGTTGTTACAGTCGGCGCGGATTTTGCGTTTTTTGCGGATTTGGCGCGTTTTTACTACTCTATGGCGCGGATTTTGCGGAAAGCCTTGCAACCTTGCTTTTAATTACCCAAAAATCAGAATATCGACTGATGGGCTGGCAGCACTCTTTCAGAGTTCTATGAAATATGGTGGGTGTGTAGTAGGCAGGGTCCCAAGATCGAAACTTTTCAAAAAAAAAAATGTTTCGAGATGACAGATCTCAACGTTTTATGAATTCCCAACACATTTACCATAAAAAAATAATTTAACAGTTCCATGTGATTTTTTTTCATTGGTCACTTTGAGGCTTTTCTTCCCGATCGATGTTCGCTTGAGAACAAATTTTGCATGAGAAGACAAAACTTCTAAGCTTTAATTTAAAACGATCGATGTTTAATTTTTTTCCATACCATTCCATTGCACAATGGTCCAGAAACCGAATTTAGGGGGAAATTGGGGTCTAGAGCTCTATAGCAACATTTTAGAGAAAAACTTTCTTCTACAAAATTGTTACATATGATAAAGCGCTCATTGAAAAATTATCAAAAATTAGGGTGACCAACATTTTCGATGCAATCAAGTATCTAACTTTTTTATCTTTGTAGATGGAAGAAAAAATTGTTCTACAATGTTATAGCTCCTTAACAACCCAACGAAACAATACGGGTTTGATTATTTTCAACATAGATGCATCCCTGCGATTTTGGGCACAATTGAAGCACTTTGCGTGACCAACTTCGAAATAGGGTGACCATAAAAAACGACTGTATTCGATGTATTTAATTTAAAAAAAAATCATAACTTTTGAACCAGTTGATCGATTTTCGATCTTTTTGGGTCAAATTGAAGGTAATTACGTCTAGTTATAAGAAAAAATATCAAAAAATAAATCTGGGTGCTTTTATATGCATAATGTATAAAATCATTGAAATTTTCGGCTTGTTTTTAAATTGAATTTACTCAAATTTCAAAAATAACATATCTCTAAAAGTTCCTCCATTTATAGAGTCAAGTATGCCCTTCAAAATGAGACCAAGAGATATTTTTTATGTTTGCCCCAAAAAGAATGACATACAAATGAAAAACGCATATTTTTTGATGAAAAATATTAATAACTTTGAGTAAACTTGAGATATTTACAATGTCAGCATTGCAAATTGTTTCTCTTAAAAAGCTCTAAAAGTCGATCAAAGACAGTTTTGAGATGAAACTTGAAATAAAAAAGTTAGAGCGTAAAATATGTTTTTTCAATATACATCGGTTGTTCTCAAAGATAGAGAAAACTTTATTTTACAAAGTTACTTAAAATTAATGGAGCTATAACATTGTAGAACAAATTTTTCTTCTATCTACAAAGATAAAAAAGTTAGATTTTTGATTGCATCGAAAATGTTGGTCACCCTAATTTTTGATAATTTTTTAATGAGCGCTTTATCATATGTAACAACTTTGTAGAAGAAAGTTTTTCTCTAAAATGTTGCTATAGAGCTCTAGACCCAAATTTCCCCCTAAATTTGGTTTCTGGACCATTGTGCATTGGCATTCAAGAGCAGTTTGACAGAGAGTAAAAGCAGAAGGAAGATTGTCAACGATTTTTAGATAAAAAGGGCGCAAATTGTGCAGGTTTCCATGAAGGTACTCGCTAAAATCGATAAACAGTTAAAGGAAGAAAAATTTTTGAAGGAGAAATATGTTTCATAGTTTTAATAACACTATTCTCGCCAGGATATATATAAACATGTGAAATTGATGTTTTTCACAGATTTTTAAAAAAAATAGCACCGAGAAAATTTAAAACCTATCATCAGGAAAACCGGGAAAAAAGCGGGAAATCGAAAATTGATTTTGAGTGGTCACCCTGCATTAAAAAACTTTTACTTGAGACTATTCCATGTTTCTACAGAGGATATTGTTTAGACTTTCCGAAAACATCTTTAATGACATTCAACTTATGTTTGAATGTTAGACCTGAATTCGAGTTGAGGGATTTTTCTACTTTTTCGATTGTTTCTACTTTTTCGAGTTTGGTGCTATACGTGAGTTACATATACTTAATCGTATTAATAACCCTTTTTCTAGCTCAAACTTAGTTCGTCCTTTTGAATTATTTTCAACAAGATTTTTTGCAAATTTCAGTAAAACTTCCTATCATTTGCAGCTCACGAAGATTATTATTTACTTATTGAATGTTCCGAAAATATACGGGTTTAAATGGTTATCCATCACTTTCCAAATCTCGTCAATCAATTCTCACATAATATGAAGAAAAAAAAATCTCACTTTTTGGGTCTAACTTATGTCTCACAGGAATTTTACTCGTCATAATCATACTCTTTTCAACGAGAGAAAATCGCGAGAAAAAAAATCAGTGCTACGGGCATTCTACATTTGTATATAAGAATTTTCAAACAACATTTTTGGTCAGCATCATTCCTAAACATGGCCGCAGTAAGTCAACTGTCCTGCGTTTGAAGCTAAATACAAACAAGTTATACATATCAGCATGACATTTTAAAGATGGTATTAATTTTACCATGTTGAATCATAAGTTTTTATTAGTTTTTTTTTCGGCGCGGATTTAGTTTTCACGGCGTGGATCCAAAAACCCGTGGCGCGGATTTAGCGGATTCAAAATTAAGGTTTCTGTAACAACCCTGCGAATCCCCTTCTAAAGACCAGAAAAATTCGTAAACAAATGATCCCAAATTGAGCACAGAATGGCTCAAAACCGCTTCTTAGGGCCAAAAAAATAGAATATGATCCCAAATTGAGCTCAGAAAGGCCGAAAACCTTTCTAAAGGTCAGAAGAAGCCAAATAATAGAAAATGATCCCAAATTGAGCTCAAAACCGCCGAAAACACCTCCTAAAAGCAAAAAAAGCTAAAATAGAAAATGATCCCAAATTAAGCTCAGAATGGCTGAAAACCTCTTCAAAATGTCAGAAAAAGGAAAAATATAAAATGATCCCAAATTGAGCTCAGAATCGCCGAAAACCCATTCTAAAGGCCGGAAAAATCCAGAAACGAAAATGATCCTAAATTAAGCTCAGAATGGCCGAAAAATCCTTCTTAAGGCCAAAAAAAGGCAAAATAAAGAATGATCCCAAATTGAGCACAGAAAGGCCCAAAAACCCTTGTAAAGGTCAAAAAGCCAATATAGAAAATGATCCCATTTTGAGATCAAAATCGCCGAAAACTCCTTTTAAAGGGCAAAAACCTTCAAAATAAAAAATGATTCCAAATTGAGCTCAAAATCACCGAAAATCTTTCCTAAGGGCCAGAAGGAGCCAAAATAGAAAATGATCCCAAATTGAGCTCAGAATCGCCGAAGACCCCTTCTAAAGGTCAGAAAACTCCCAAAATAGAAAATGATCCCAAATTGTGCCGAAAACCCCTTCTAAATGTCAGAAAAAGCAAAAATATAAAATGATCCCAAATTGAGCTCGAAATCGCCGGAAACCTTTCTAAAGGTCAGAAAAAGCCAAAAGAGAAAATGATCCCCAATTGAGCTCAGAATCGCCGAAGACACCTCCTAAAGGCCAAAAAAGGTCACGGTGCTCCCACAGACCGTTATTATAAAATAAAATACACCAAAGAATCTGAGTACACCATTCGATTCGTTATGACGTCCAGAATCTCTGGTCAAAATTTCAAAATCATCGTACGGTAAATTTTTGAGTAATGCCCTTTTGAAGGTCGTAAAGTACAGAAAAGTGATATGAAACCGACGAAATACTTATTGTAAAGCACGTTTTTCAACCACCATTTCATGAAATAACTCCCAAAACAGTTTCTACACATTCCAAGGGTTATTCAAGACATTAACAATTGGTGAAAAGATTTATTTGAAAATCCCACAGTGCACAGTGGTCTAAACTCGAAAAATCCTGATCATCTAGGATTGACTGTTAAAAATTGATCATAGAAAAAGTTATAGACAAAAATCTGATTTTAAAAAGAGGTGTTGATGATGGTAATGGTCCCCTGCAATGGTTTGGTAGAGCCAATTTATCTTTAAGATATTTATTACAAAACAATTAAACTAGGTAAGCAACATTTGTGGTGCCCAGATTAAATTTCTGTCCGGATTTGGTAAACATACTAGAATTGGGTCCTAAAGTTCCACATGGTTCTCCTTCTGAAGGCCATTAAAAGCCAAAATAGAAAATGATCCCAAGTTGAGCTCAGCATCGCAAAAAACCCCTTCTTAAGGCCAGAAAAAAAAAAAAAAAAAAAAAAAAAAAAATATATATATATATATATATATATATATATATATATATATATATATATATATATATATATATATATATATATATATATATATATATATATATATATATATATATATATATATAAAATGATCCCAAATTGAGCTCAGAATCGCCGAAAACTCCATCTAAAGGCCAAAAAATCCAAAGTAGAAAATGATCCCAAATTGGGCTCAGAATTCTTTTTATATCGCATTTTGATCAGAAAATGGAGCTTTTTCAAATGACATATAAAAACTGGTATAGCTTTAGGACCCCATTACGTTTGGAAACCAAAATATTCTCAGTTAAAGGGCCCTGTTGTTTGTGGAAAATAATCTTGAAGGTTTTAGAAGACCTCACCGGATTTATTTAAGAAAATTACACATTCAATCAAGGAGATAAAAAACCTGTGTTAGTTTAGAAACAAGTTTTATTTTTCATTTTTTCTTTTGTTTTCATCAAACTTTGAAGAAAATATGTAGGATTTGACATAAGTCCAGGTTTGTTTACCTGATTGTCCAATAAAGTTAGGTTTTGAACAAATAGTCCGTGAATAGTATCATGCTGGAGTTGGTATGCAACATTGTTATTATAGTCGTTGAGTCTACCGTGTGCTGACGACTCCTTACGTCCTGTCGTAACACCATTTCCGTTTTGTGCTGGTAAATTACTCGAAGATGAAAAGTTTCGATAATACTACAAGGTATACAGCCCTAGGGTTGTACGAAATGGTGACGTGGGACTAAACACTGTAATTAGGGGATTTTTTGTTGCAAAATATACAGAGTCTGCAGACAGAATCAATGTGTTTGCTCAGCGACTGTACGTATTTTTATTTTCAGCCTCCCCTGAAAATCCATTTTTGAAATATATTCAACAACACTCGAAAGAATATCGTTTATATTTGGCGATATTAGGCCTGTAGTATATTTTTGTGTAAACAACGTGTATTTGACAAGGCACAAACAAATCGTGCTGATTGAAGAAGCAACAAGAATTTTTTTTGTCTTATTTAACTCTGATTAAATCAAATCTATAATATGGATCATACTTTCAAAATAATATGGTACTGTTGCTTTTACCGGCATATTTTCTTTCAAGACATCAGTTATTATTAGGTTCTAAAAGCAGGTTTAGAAATTGTTTAGAAAGAATGGGAATTGTTTCAAACTTTTCGGAAAACTTTTACCTTCGAGACATCATATGAGTCTAAGCTCATGGAAGCAAAAATAAATTGACCTATTGAGACGGGGAGACTCTGTCAAATTTTATTTCGATATTGATTACAGAGAATATCACAGGGAACGGTGTCCATTCACGTCGTCTGTGCTAGGAATGCTTGCATGTAATTGGTTCATTGTTCGCGTAAATTTGTCATCGAAACTTTTTATCAATTTTACCGCTTAGCAATGAAATTAGAGTGATAACTAGCACATTACAAAGATTTTCTACATTTTATCTATCCAACAACATATTGGTTATAGTTATCCATCATGTGGTTATGCGGTTATTAACGTTTGAAATCTGACGCAACATTTGCCAGTTTCATTTCCAATTTTATAGAATGCATCCCAGTATAGTAAACGAAGACGTAGTCCCACGTCAAAAACATAATTGATTCTTTTCTTGATTTAAAATATTTCAAAAAACTGTAACAAAACAGTTGTTTACGATTTTTTACGATTCTCTTACGACAACGACAATCAATAAACTTTTGCGATCTTTTGTTATTTAAAATTTCGCGCCTACATTAGGAGCATGCGCGTTTTTTATGTTTTCATATCTATGGAGACTTTCAACCCAAAACATTATACAAGAAAAGTCATATACTGTATCGTTATCGCACTAAAATGGAATCATCCGAAACAGCAACTAGTGATTCCAGCCGGAACCGTTCGCTGTTCATCGACCTGTCTTCGCTGTCCCGTTCAAAGGGTTTTCCATTATCGGAAATGAATTTCCCAAAAGAAAGCTCACTACAGCAAGCATCCGACAATCCGAAAGATAGTGGCAATGTAAGTGAGAACGAAATCGAACTCACCGGTTACCGTCGGATCCGTACTGTTGGGCAAGGTTCCTTCGGAATTGCTGTCCTTTACGAGCGGTTACTGGACGGCCTGCCGGTCGTGATGAAACAAATAAATCTCTTGGATTTGACGAAACCAGAGCGCGATCTTGCAATGAACGAAGTGGATGTGTTCTCAAAGCTGCACCACCCGAACATTATTGCCTACTTGGGAAGCTTTGTACGGGGTGATTATTTGTTCATCGAGATGGAGTTTGCCGATGGAGGAACTCTTTCGCAAGTGCTGATCGAAAAGAGCCACGGAGAACGCCTGCCGGAGCGATTTATCCTGAACATTCTCGATCAAATTACCAGTGCGATCAATTACATGCACTCGCAAAACATTTTGCATCGCGATCTGAAGACAGCTAATGTTTTTCTAAATAAGAGGGGAATCGTCAAGGTGGGAGACTTCGGAATATCCAAAATCATGAACACTAGGCTGCACGCACAGACTGTGCTGGGGACGCCGTATTATTTCAGTCCGGAAATGGTAGAATGATTATAGAAAATTTAACTGATTACACATGGTTTGATTTGTTTTTTAGTGTGAAGGTAAGCAATATGACGAAAAAAGCGATATCTGGGCCTTGGGATGTGTTCTCGGAGAAATGTGCTGCTTCAAAAAGACTTTCTCGGCCTCTAATCTATCGGAGCTTGTGTCGAAGATAATGACTGCCAAGTATGCACCGCTGCCGGTGGGCTACTCGGACGCCTTGAAGCATGTTTTGAATCTGATGCTGCAGATCGACCCCCACGATAGGCCATCGGCTTCTGAGATCCTTCAGTACTGGATTCCGCTGGTTTATAGAAGCTTGGGTAAAAATAATGGGTTAGTATGATAATTATATATGTATGTGAAGCTTCAATTTAACTGATTTAAGTAACTGTTAAACTTGGGGTTATTTAAGGTTTAAATATGTTTCAAATGATCAGTATGACGAGATCATGGGTAGTGATCAATCAACATCCGCTACCCTGGTGATGGGAACGGAAACCCGCAATTACATGGAAGCATCGACGGCTACGACAAATAGTTTGCCTCTCGTGGAGCGATCCGTTCTATATCAACTCAAGTCGTTTGGTTCTGCGGTCAGTTTGAATCCATTGCAGTTACCTCCGTCGGTCAGGATTAGACAACTCGCTACGAGCGGAACTCACTTTGTTGCTGTAATGTACGGTATGAAAGTTATTCATCAAAAACTATAGACTAGTGCAACCAGAAAGTATTCGGCCTTTCTACACAGATGGATCGGTGTACTCATGGGGTGAAGGAAACAAAGGTCAACTGGGGCACAACTCACTCGAAACATGGCGCCATTATCCGTCTCGAGTCGAAGCTGTCAGAAAATATAATGTGATAGGGTTTGTAGCGTCGAACCTAGTGATCGACTTCGGAACGGAAAGTTAAGTTTCATTCCAGTCTAATATCAGGTCGAGCCATTTGCGGAATGGTTGCGGATTCTACCCGGTCCATCGTCTATCACTGCCTAAAACTGATTTAATCACTAACATTGACTACCATTCCAGAGCATCTACCGGCCTTGGATTCACCCTGTTGTGGACAGACTTGGGAGTCGTTTTAAGCTGCGGCGATAACAGCGACGGATGTCTAGGACATGGTAATCGATCCTCATTACTGATTCCAAAAATAATCCAAAAGCTGAATAACATAAAGATCGTTCAAATTGCATGCGGAACAAGTCACGTAGTGGCGCGTTCTACGGAAGGAAACCTTTTTACATGGGGTACCAGTGCCGCTGGGGCTTTGGGTCTAGGAAAGCAACTGACAAGCAGCACCGAACCGCGAAGGTTAATCATTTCGCAATTGATACAAGATATCACAGACATTAGCTGCGGCCCAGATTGCACGTTAGTGTTGACGGAGGAGGGTTCATGTTATTGTTGTGGCAGTAACAGTCCAAACAAACTAGGTTTTGGGCATAAAGTTACTCAGTTAGTTGGGTTACAGAAGGTTACTTTTACTACCCAGAGGATAGTTGGAATGAGTAGTGCACAAAACTGGGGGGCTTTCATACTTGAGGGTGGGTACGTTGTGACCTGTGGTGACAACTACAGTGGACAGCGTGGACTGGGTCATAATAGACAACATTTGCAACCTTCGCTGATGCAAAGTTTGACTAATAGGTTTATTATTGTAAGTCTGACTTTATATGCCTATTAGTCCTAAAATGGAGTTTAAAATATATGTTTTGTAGACAGTAAAATGTTATTCATCTTATGGTATAGCAACAACCGACGACAACTGCGTGGTATTTTGGGGAACTAGGTTAGGAATTCCAGAAACTGATATGACAAGCTCAGCAACAGAATCTACCAGTAACAGGGTATGTAGAAATAACTTCGCATTTTACTCCTGCTTCACACAAACTCATACTTACTTTCAGATTTGCGACAATATTTCAATTGGAAACAATACGACTGCTTTCACCAATTTCCTGAGTTCGGTTTATAAATACGAAACTGTGCTGGATCCGATTGATATCTTAGCGTACGAAAGCAGATTTTTGGGGTTGAATTATCTAGTGAAGTTTTGTTTTGTTTTCTAGGTTGTACTCTTCAAAGGAACAACAAGCGAAAGGAAGCTTCGTCAAACTGGTTGACATTCAACCACTTCTTCATAGTGTGTTGGTGGTTGTTGATACTACGTGCCCTTTGATTTGAATCCACTAAACTCACTATGTATCTAAAGCGATGATGAAACTGTTTTTCACAGAAAATAAAAGCATTTAGTTTATTAATCATGTATGACATATGAATATTTACACGTTAATTTAACTCAACTAAACTAAAATTTTGGAAACACAGCGAGTGCGAAAACTAAAGCTCTTCATTCGATTTCTTATTTCGCTGTCGTCTTTTGGATTTAATTTTACTCAACACCTCATACGCTTGCTGAATTTCCATAAACTTCTCCTGTGCCGCCCGACGCTGAGCTTCGTCCTTCACCTTATCCGGGTGGTTCTCCCTGGACAGTTTTCGCCAAACCGAAGTAATTTCGGTTTGCGAAGCCGTAGGACTTACTCCTAGCACCTTGTACGCGTTTTGCTCTCCATCCGCATCCATCGAGTCTATAATCTGCTTCCAAACCTCCGCCCATCCGTTATGTTTGGCAAATTGAATCGTGTCGGCAACGGTTTGCTTCAAATCCGTCCACCAAGGAGACTTGATAAAGTTGTGGATCGCTTCGTGCACCGGAACTTCGTCGCCATCCGAGTCGGTAATAGTGCCATTGAAGTAGAAGAAACATCCCCACAATGATAAATACAGCAAGACACAAGGAATAATGATTGCTGCTCGCCTAGAACAAAACGAATTTTTTCATCCATATTCTACAGACCAACAAAACATGCATCATACTTCAAAGGTTTTTCACGCTTCGGAACGTCCAAATTCCATTGCTTTGAGTAGTTATCAAATGCAAATGCCGAAGCAAAAGCCATCAGCGTAAACCAGTAAGCTTCGTCCAGCACAAAGTATCGCAGCGGATATGAGAGGTAGGCTCCCACCAAACTGTGCCAGAAGACTCCCTTCTCCCGACCCGTATTACCGACCGTCCAAACACCTGCAATTCATTTAAACTAAACTGTAAAACCAACCGTAAATAATTCCAGTCAACTACCGCATACCAATCGCTACCCCCAGCGGAATCAGCCAATGCAAGAAGCTCCAATCAACACCGGCAAACACTTCCTGGGGTATCGAAATCATAATCATCTGCCCGAACAGAAAACCCACCATAATGGCCATCACAAAACGGGGAGTATTAAACGGCGGTTTCTTGTACGTGCGAATTTTCTCGCGAAATTCCTCAACGAACCGAGGATCCTCGTTGCAGTCCCGCACCATGGCCGGTATTTGGTAAATCTCGGAAAGCCATCCACACCCGAAATAGCCACCCAGTGTGCACCACCAGACGAATGCTCGCCGGTCCTGATGCAGGTAGAGATGATGTAGCCCGAAGAAACCGCCGAAAAGCCACAAAATGTAAGCGATGAAGACCGATTTTTGCGGTGGACGTTCGCCCACAACAAAGTCTGGCGGGGGAGAGCCGAACAACTGGTTTAGCTTTTCCTCTCTGCTTTTGCGCTTCGGTGGAGTCTTTTCCGGGGGTGCCTGACCGTTGTTCTGTTTGCCTGGCGATGACTTCCGGACCGTGGATGAGGTCGAAGGTGACAGTTTTTCACCCATTGTGGATCTGGAATGTTAATATCGGTATCATTTAAGATGAATAATATGTAATAGACTAGTTGAACGTTCCCGGCGATGCTCGGGATCAGAAGTTTCAAAATTAATTCATTGCATTATTAGCACAACTCACTTTAAAAATATTTCACATCTTATACGTCCATCATCCCTTTAAGTACTTTAACATTCTGAGAACGCATAGAACGGAAATACCCATATTGGATTGTATTTTGTGATTTGGGGATGTTTTACAGAAACTGGAAGTCGCCATTTCGGATTTCAAAATGACGAACGGAGTTCGGAAGTTTGGGAAGTATTGAAATGGTTGGCCAAATACAGCTTTAGATTATTTTCCTGAGATCAGAAGTCGTTATTTTGGAAAATGTTATGTGGGGTCATCCCAGTTCCGAATATACCACACTCGGGTGATAACCGGATATTCGTCAATCGTTCACAGTAAAACCTCTTTTTATGTAACTTTTAGAAGAAAGAAATCAACGTAAGAAGAATTTAGCGTGACCATTCATGCTTAGATCTCCTCTATAATCATACCTAAAGAGATAACATGTGAATTTTATATAACGAAAATGATTGTTGCTTTTCGAGGAACACGTCTGAGAAGAAGTTAACGTTTTAATCCACATAACTACGTGGAAATTAGAAAAAAAAATTAAACCACTGAAATGCGGCCTTTCTTCCAGCCAAATGTCCCAAAATCTAGTTTTGGTAAAAGTAAAAAAGTATTTCGAATCCCGTAATGTGTTACTATTCACAAAACTACGAAAACATCAGAAATGTAATTTTTTTCTGCTCGACTCGCACCAAATTGAAACATGAATTCTTCTGCTAGAAAATATTTGTAGATGTTGAAAGGAACAACGAACATTTTATTTAAAAAACAAAAAAATTATTTACAAGCGAATTGAGCTCATGATCAAAAAGTCAAAATTTTGCATGTATCATATGTATAAAACAAAATTCAAAAAGAGTATTTTAATGTGTTTTTCTGTATGCAGAAAATCATCTTCAAACATGCGTAGTTTTCAAAGTAATATCTCAAGTTTTAGCAATAAGATACCCATTATTTTTCCTCAAATGTCTTTCCTGAACATTAACAAACATTTCAATGAAGAACAATTACATATCATAGCTTTTAATTTCGATTTAGAGGCAAATTGTGTTCAAATATTTATGATTTTGCTTGTTTAACGTAGTGTTGTGAATAATATCTCAATTTTTAGTAATCAAAAATCTGTTATTTTTACTCAAAAGTCATTTCTGAACATAAACAAACGTTTCAATAGAAAAAATCATATATCATAGCTTTAAATTTGGATTTAGAGACAAATTGAGCCAAAATATTCATGATATTGCATGTTTTACTTAGTTTTGTGAATAATATCTCTATTTTCAGGTATCAGATAACTATTATTTCTTCTCGAATGTCATTTCTGAATAACAACGAACATTTTATTGAAAAAAATCACGTGTCATCGCTTTGAATTTCGATTTAGAGACAAATTGAGCCTAAAAAATTATGGTTTTGCATTTTTCATGTGGTTTTGTGAAAAATATTTAAATTTCAAATAATCAGATACCTATTATTTGTGCCTCAAATATCTTTCCTAAACACAACGAACATTTTATTATAGTAAAAATCACATCACTGCTTCGAGTTTTGATTTAGAGGCAATTTCAGCATAAAATTCATGATTTTGCATGTTCCACGTAGTTTTGTGAATAATATCTCTAGTATAAGTAATCAGATACCTGTTATTTTTCTCAAGTGTCTTTCTTAAACATCAACGAATTTTTTAATGGAAAAAGAATCACATGTCATCGCTTTGAATTTTGATTTGGAGACGAATTCGGTATAAAAAGTCATTATTTTGCATGTTTTACGTAGTTTTGTGAAAAATATCTCAAGTTTTAGTGATCAGATACTAATTATTTTTCCTCAAATGTCTTTCCAGAACAATAACAAACATTTTAGTGACAAAAGAATCATATGTCATCGTTTTGAATTTGGATTTAGAGGCAAATTTAGCACAGAAAGTCATAATTTTGCATGTTTTACGTAGTTTCGTGAATAATATCTCAAGTTTTAGTAATTAGATACCTTTTTTTTTTCTCAAATGTCTTTCTCAAACATCAATGAACATTTTAATGAAAAAAGAATCACATGTCATCACTTTGAATTTTGATTTGTAGACGAATTAAGTATAAAAAGTCATTATTTCGCATGTTTTACGTAGTTTTGTGTAAAATATCTCAAGTTTTAGTGATCAGATACTAATTATTTTTCCTCAAATGTCTTTCCTGAACAATAACAAACATTTGAGTGACAAAAGAATCATATGTCATCGTTTTGAATTTGGATTTAGAGGCAAATTTAGCACAGAAAGTCATAATTTTGCATGTTTTACGTAGTTTCGTGAATAATATCTCAAGTTTTAGTAATTAGATACCTATTTTTTTTCTCAAATGTCTTTCTCAAACATCAACGAACATTTTAATGAAAAAAGAATCACATGTCATCACTTTGAATTTTGATTTGTAGACGAATTAAGTATAAAAAGTCATTATTTTGCATGTTTTACGTAGTTTTGTGAAAAATATCTCAAGTTTTAGTGATTAGATACCTATTAATTTTTCCCAAATGTCTTTCCTGAACATCAGCGAACATTTTTATGTTAAAAAACCTACATGTCACCGCTTATTATTTTTGATTTAGAACGATTCAAAATGTACTGTACACCTCAGAGACTGAGGGAATAATATCAATAAGATCAAGCGTTACGGAATTCCATTTTTATATAGTAGATAGTAGATATACATCGGGATAAAATTGCCTTGCACTTGACGGTAGTTACAAAATATGTTCGCCACCATCTGAATCGTTTCGTTGATTCTCACCAATAGATATAGTAAGTCGCTATATAAAGTGTGAGAGAGGCAATCTGATCTGATACAAAAATAACTTAAACAAGGCAGTGTGTGATCAAGGCGTGTTCGGAAAGCCTCAAAATAGTAGAGGGTGACCGATATTATTCTTAGGGAAGATTACCTTCCGAGTTCGAATCCCGTATGGATGAGGAAATTTTTTTTAAGTGTAAGTCACACCTTCTGTCCTTGTTTATTTTTCCCATCTTCATAAAATTACATACATTGTCCACTTTACTAAACTACAAAATAGTGAAATTCACTTTGACAACAAAAAAGAAGTAGAAAAACAGATGGGTAATTAGCTTCATTACTTCTCTTCAGCATCAGAACTGTTGAAGAAAAATGATCCCACAAACCTGTATGTATTTTTTTAATCTTTTTGGTTCACGTAAATTTTAGAATTGATACCTTTTCGCATATTACAGACAGTTTATAAGTATTTTTAGTTACTGATAAAAGATTTTTTTACCCTTCCTTGCAATACAGTGCACAGTGTTACAGAATTTAGGCGAAAATGGAGCTTTCGGTACAATTTTGTGATTTTAGAATCACACTCTCTATGGAGAAGTTGCTTCTTATATAAGTAGGTCTACAAGTGCAAATTGAGGTGGTCTCAAAATCAGCGAAATGAAACAACTAAAATTTTTGTTTGCTGAAAAAAGTTACACTATTGTCTAATTGTAGATTTGGGTTTTATTCACCTGTATGAGAAAAAAAAGTCACCAGTAAATTTAAGGTGAAACGGTATTGAATCCACAAACGGCCGACTTTGAGTCACCACTTCGAATTTTCAGAAGCACAAGACTCGGCAATAGTTAATGCGTCACTTGGAAAACGCTATTTTAAAATCAAAAATAAGGGTGACCCAAATTTTCAATAAAATCAAGTATGGAACCTTGTCGGAAGGACGTTCCTGGCGGTTGCTGAACAGTACACCAAACTGAAACGCGAAGCAGAAAAGGTTGGATTGAAAGTGAAAACGTCAAAGACCAAGTATCTGCTAGCAGGAGGAACCGAGCGCGATAGGGCTCGCAATGGTAGTAGCGTAATATTTGACGGAGGCGAGTTCGAGGTGGTCGACGAATTTGTATACCTCGGATTTTTGGTAACGTCAGTCAACAACTGCAGCAGAGAAATTCGCAGACGTATTGTAGCTGGAAGTCGTGCCTACTACGGACTCCACAAGGCTTTGAGGTCTGGTAAACTTCGCCCCCATACCAAGTGCACCATGTAAAAGACGCTTGTAAGACCAGTAGTCCTCAACGAGCACGAGGCATGGATAATGCTCGAGGAGGACTTGTAAGCACTGGCCGTTTTCGAACAACGTGTGCTTAGGACGATCTTCGGCGGAGTATGTGAGGATGGTGTATGGAGGCGAATGATGAACCACTAGCTAGCGCAACTCTACGGCGAAACCAGTATGCAGAAAATCGCGAAAGCTGGAAGGGTACAATGAGCGGGACATGTTGCAAGAATGCCGGACAACAATCCCGCAAAAATGGTGTTCGTCTCGAATCCAGCCGGTACAAGACGTACGCACAACGAGCTAGGTGGTTAGACCAAGTGGATCATGATCTTGGAAGTATAGGACTCTCAAGAAACTGGAGACAAGCTGCTATGCACCGAGGACGTTGGCGTAACATTGTGACGTAGGTGAAGTCCTGAGGAATGTTTCACCAGGAATGTAAGTAAGTAACCTTTTTATTTTTGTAGATAGAAAAAAATTGTTCTCCAATGTTATAGTTCCGTTAATTTTAAGTGACTTCAAGTAAGTTGAATTGAGAATCGATCAACTGGTTCGAAAGTTATGAAATTTTGAAAATAAAATATATCATATAAAGCCGACACCAGGAAGGAACCTAATAACCGATGAGACACTAGTGGCCATGCGATGGAAACAGAATTTCAAGATCTTGCTGAACTGCGAAGAGGATAGAGCCATCGACAGAAACTGGGGAGTAATTAAAAAAAAGCTGTGGATCCGCCAAGCTTGTACGAGGTTAGGGAAGCTTGGTAAGAGTTAGAAAATCACAAAACAGCTGTAAAGGACGGCCTCACAGCCGAACTCTTTAAGGCCGGAAGTAAGCAGCTGGTGCGTGCAATCCATCGCTTCATCTTGAAAGTTTTGGGCGAAGACAAACTACCAGCGGACCGAATGGACGGACTCATTTGCCCAGTCTATAAATAGGGCCTCCGACTCGATTGCAATAATTATCGAGGCATAACCCTCCTCAATTCTGCATACACGATACTTTACCGCAATCTGTTTCATAGACTGAGGCCATTGCAGGAAACCTTTGTTGGAGAGTACCAGTGCGTGGTTTGAAAGTCGATTCTGACGCGCTTATTCGATAACTCTGCGTGCGTTGAATATAAAATGTTGACATCTTCAGTAAAGTTAATGGGTATGATACGCTGGATAATTCAGTGTTATGAATTTTGTGATTAATTTGGGAGATTGAGATTGATGAGATTCAAAATCAATTTTTTATTCCATCGAGATACAGGGTTGGTGTCTTTAGTAAAATTGTAGGTAAAACCAATATAAGCAATTTTGCTGAAGCCACAAATTTCAAATCTTTTACTCAAATTGACTTAGAAAGCATTTATTCCAAATAGACCTGTCAGAACACATTCTACAGCAAAACATATTTTTAGGCCTTTTTTGTGTTATGAAAAGTTGTTAGCTTCAAAGCATCATCAGACAATAAATTCTTGTGTTTTTTTTTTGGGCCATCCACGAATTCCTTGCTTTCTGAGCCTCTTCTGCAAGCTTGCTGATTGGAACATTGGTTGTTTACGGCCGACCCATGTATTAATACATGCTGGTAAATAATGGTAAATGGTAAATAATAGCACGGGTACCATAACCATTGCAGCAGATGCGATCGACTTTCAAACCACAATGCGCCATCGAATTTATCCAAAAACCGAATATTTACTCTTCAATCCATGCCAAATTTAAAGTCAATTCTGCTACACAACCTTTTACTCTCGCGGATAAAGTTATAATCAATGGAAAATGCAACCTTATATATAATACTCTATTTTTTTTTCGAATCAGAGAGAGTCAAACTGATTTACTACTGAGTGTAAAACTGCACAATAGGACAAGATACGAAAAAAATAACTATTGAATTATCTACTAAATAAAAATAAATGTGTATTGTGCCCTGTGAAATAAAGAAGACCGGATCCGACCACTGAAATTTAAATATCATACTACTGACTGTTGGACAGTCAACATTTTTATACGCATATTCGTGTTTCAATTGACATATTCGTACTCATTTGTATCATACAAACTCGCATAAGATGTGCAAGAACTGCATATGCGTAGTGTTTTGGAGGCGATATAGGATAAGGGACGGCTTAAGCAGTAGCGCCTATTTTAATCAGTCGCAGAGAACAAGCCTCAAACTTCTGCTTTTTGATCAATATCGACGATTTCAATGATGGAAACGAAAACTTTGATTGTCTGCTGTCTCAAGAATATAGGAAATATCGTTAATCACAAAGAAACCTGTGAACAAACAGCATTTGAAACAAATCGACCTATATTGCAGCCATTCAGGAGCCACTTCGGGTGCTGCAAAAAACACCTGCAAAACAAATGGAAACTGCTTAAAATAGGTTCGGGGTAATTGGAATAGTGTCCTTTGATTGGTAACGTTAATCAATTATTGTTAAAGTTTGCTCACTTAGTTTTACAAACTGAAAACATGTTCTGACAGAAAAAAACAATATAGAACAGATTTATATACTACTGTTTGAATTTCCCCCAACACATTTCGAGTATTTCGTCTGAATACACAGGCGGTTCCTAAAGCTTCTTAGAATATGTTCCCTACCCTATGTACTAAGGAATAATAGTATGCATTTGAATTTCGGAGCCTCTAGTGTATGCCGAGGTGCGTTAATATGTCGCACAGTGAGTGTTCGCCGGGTTTGTCGCTTCCCGTTGGTTTGCGGGAAAACTTATTTAAATCTCTGAAAAAGTTATCTTTGCTAGGGGAGTCAAAATTCACAGGATTGGTAAAAAGTTAAAAATTTCATTCTTTTCCAGCTCGAGCTCTAGGGTAAAACGTGTTTTATTAGTGTTAACTAACTTAATTCACAAAGGAAGCTCGTAATAGCAGCTCGCACGAATGAAAGAGTTCACTTTACTTCTTTTAAAAGATTTGCTCGGAAGCACCATACGGCCTCAAGCATTCTTTGTATCGATGGAGCAGTCACAGCAAAGCAAAAGAAGATATGACGTTTAAACCATATCCTATCGCTCTTTGAGAGTACAAAACTTCGGACAAATATTTTCTCCAAACTTAACGTTTATAAACTCGGTGACGGCTGCAATTTTGAATATATTGCATTAACCCTTTTTACACTTAATGCTCGAGTGTTTTTATATGCTTTTTGTTTTTATTTCGGAACAAAAAAGGTACTGATTTTTATAACAAAAATTAGATTAAATCACCTAATAAAAACTGATAGATAGATACTTCTCACACTTCAATGCAATGCGAAGTAACGAGTTTTCATTGCCTGATGGCATATTTTCTATATATGTATACATTCACAACTTTCACTTGTCTCGCTCCGAACTGTGTCAACACAGCACAACCCACATTATGAAGCGGTACTGAAAACACACAGTTCTTGCTGGATATTTGAATCAGTCAACTTAATAAATCAACACAACTTAGGATTCCTTTCAAAAAGACCGTATTTTATATTAAAGCGCACGCACGACTTCAACGATTCAAGCGAGTGGAGTAGATAATTACAATTCACAAACAACCTAGTAAATACCGTTAGTTTCGTTCTTCGCCATCGAAACTTACCTTGATTTTTATCAGAAGAACGAAATATTCGTTTCCAGCTTTTTTCTTTCCAATGAAGTTTTTTTATCAGCTTACTTTTAAACTCAAAACGCTATCCAATCCCGATCAACTTAAACAAATTTTTCCTTGCGAAGAAAGTAGTTCAAACAATCTTGTACGTTTCGTTCACTGGCTGCAACTGCGAAACCAATATTCGTCAGCAATGTCAATGCCAAAGAAAAGTGAGAGAGTGAGAAGAGAGTGCCAGCCAGCAGCAGCTCAGTTATGCTGATCGTGCCCCAGCCAACCGGCGTCGACTACGTCAAATCTTTGCTCAGTTGTGCTGTGCTACGGTTATGGTTATGGTTATGGTTGCGAACAAATTCAAAACAAAAAGCACGGAGGATGATTTCCGACTCCGAGATCTAGCAGGTAGCGAAGTTTCTCACTTTTATTTTATTCCTCATATTCTTTAAGTGGAAACAGCGAAAGAACAAAGAAATATCAAATTGTAAATACTCAAGCTGTCAAATCGGCAGAGCCTTTTTCTCCTCGCAGCTGATCCGCAGGTATGACTTCATACTAGAGTTCCCAATGAATGCAATGCATTCGGGTTTCTCGTCTGTTTGATTGGAGTAAGATCTTTGGTGTTTTATTTTTCATAATAAGAGTTGGGTTTTCGTAACTAGATCAATCGTATTACAGATATAAAGAAATCAAATGAATAAACGCCATTGTCGGTATAATACCACGCTTTTATTTCCAAGTATCTGAAAGAAACTATCAATCAAATTGAAGTTTCACTTTGACCCTTAATATTCTAATCCTAGTATGCTCATCCTTGAAGTTAGCATTGTTTGTTTTCTTTTTTTTTTTTCAAATGTTGATCGTTAATTTTATTTGAGTATCCAAGCAACTCACTAATGTGTTTTTTTTTTCGTGAATTGTTCCTTCATTTTATCAATAATAATAATCAGTTGGAACAAATTAGTTTCGATTCAAATTGATGTTGACTATAATCCGGGTATCTAAATGTCCGTGTTGCCTTTTAAAAGTTGAAAGTCTATTTCAAAATACTTCTATAAACATCACATTGACAATACTCATACTAATTTGAACTGAGGGAATGAAGTTATATATGAACTTAATTAGGTGTCAGTATGAATGAAATGAAGCAAGCAACCATCAAAAGCGTTGGTGCTATTTCACTGTCAACTTACATCACGTCGCGTTGGAGTTCGCTAATAAATAGTATAATATAAAAATAGGCACCGTACATTCTAATGACAAAATCAGTAAACTGAACGTTGGAACAGTAGGCTATGTTAATCTAAATTTCACTACATTTTTGTTATCGAACACGATCATTTAAAAATGCGCAACCAACAAGCGAACAAATGTGGCTGCTGAAAGACCGGTAAAAATGTCGGCATCGGTGTTCTGTGACATTTTGTTTAGAACTTCAGGCTAGGTCTAGTTTAACTGGTTGTATTGTAGTAGACATATAGTTTTTAATATGATTACAAAGAACTTTATTTCGGGCTGCAAATCATAAAACAACAAAAATTTGCACTGTTTTCGTTATGCTTTACTTATGAAAATCTAGTTCACGTTAGCCAAACAAATGATTGATTGCTGTTGCTGTTGACTGCTGCGTTAGCTCTGATGGTATTAAATTATCGATATTCAATCTACTAATTATGATTAAAATCTTATTCTTCCACTATTTGTTTTTTTTTTTGCTACTTGTTATGATATGAGTACCTTTTAATAATAGTTTATTTCGGTCTGTTCAACCTTGTTGGATGCTACACCTCATACTACATATAAAAGATACCACCTCGTTAGTAAATTTGTGCACTTGCTAGCTGCAACTTTTTCCAATTCTCCGGAAACATAAAGAATATATAGGTATACCCCAATTGGTTTCATCACACCCCAGTGAACGTTCTTGTGTTGTTTAAAGAAAAACTTAGTTCGGGTGTATTTGTTTTTTTTTTTTCAAGTCTTGAGTCTTTTCTTGGTGATCTTTATCTGTGACTGTCGATGCATTCAACTCTCTAACAAGAACACCTACCACCCTCGCCTCCGCTACCTAACGTGAACGGTCCAAGACCGTTCGAGCCGGGGCCGTTTTTAATCATATCCTGTAAACCTTTCTGGCGATCACCGTCATCGAAGTTTTCACCCTAGAATGTAGAAAGAAGCCATTGAATGATCATTAACTTTTAGCAAAGCTGTAAAAATCATACTCGATGCTCTCGCTGCTCACGAATTTTCCGGGCCAAAGTAAGAAATGATTCCTCAATGTTAATGTTCTGCTTGCAAGACACCTCGAAGAATGGCATATCAAAGTTTTCGGCAATCTGAGAAGAGTTTGAATTTGAAATGTGATCTTTGAATGAATTCTAAAAAAAATATCTCTGTTTTCATAACAAAATATAAATTTTAGGTAAAGAAAAAAAGTTTGTTCTCATTCGTTAATCGAATCGGCCACGTTCTAATCGACGGTAGGTTCTTCTCCGACATTATCAACGTTCGCACCTACCGCAGTGCGAAAAAATTTGGACCGCTATCTGGTAGATGTGTGCATGTGCTCAAAACTTCCGACGGTGTAGAATACCCGCCGAAGTCGAACGCCGCGATCAAATATTGAGCAACTGCGGGACGCCGGACAGGAATACACGATATTCCAAAAGTCGGTCCAACTGATACGTACATTGAACTAACGGCCGAACCCAAACGGTCATCAATCATCATCAATGTACTGATCATCAATGCATTGAAGACGAAGTACATGGAAGAAAGGGGCTCACGAGAAACAGTGCCAACCTATGCTTGCGGAGAAGCAACGTGCCCTTGCGGTCTTCAAGCGGGAGGTATTGCGTACCATCTTCGGTGGACTGCAGATGGAGAACGGAACGTGGAGAGTACGAATAAACCAGGAGCTGCTTGGAGAGCCATCTATCGTACACACCACAAAGATAGGCAGGTTGCGGTGGGCTGGACATGAAAGATGTCGACAGCCCGGTAGACATGGTGAAATCAATCCGTCAGGGACAAGACGGAGAGGTGCACAGCGGGTAAGGTGGATCGATCAGGTGAAAAACGACCTATGGACCTTACGCAGACTGCAGAGCTGGGGAACTGCAGCCATGGATCGAGAGGAATAGAGGCTACTCAGCAAAGGCCACACCACGGCTTGGGATTGTGTTACCTTACGGTAACTAATCTTTGTGTTGCTTGTAACCGGTGTCTACGGTGGGAGTCGTTTTTAACAAAAGTGTTACTGCCGGTCCCACAAAAGTTCTCTTCTCATGACTCATAACTCGAAACAAAAAATGAAAAACACAAAAAATGACACTTCAAATAAAATGAAATTTGAAAAAAAAAAACTAACAAAATCCTTCATAAGTACCTCCATTAAAATTTTGGCACCTGAAAAGGGGACTCCCATAAATTACATGACCCCCAGGCCTCCACAACCCTAAATCTGGCCCTGGCTAAGGCTGAAATCATTGAAAATATGTTCTTGAATGTTGCGCAAAGTTATAAGATTAACCTTAGGTTAAGTATGGGAACTCCTCCATTATTCATCTTTTTAAGCCGATATTCACGAAGAATGCACGGATCAAACACCAAATTTTCACGAAATCATTGAACAAATAAACTAAATCTGCTTACGTGCTTTTATGGAATCGTTTAGCCTTGTATATTTAGTAAAATTAGCCAGATTTATCCTGAATTTTGTAAAACAAACCATTTTTCACAACGCTTCCATATCCATCTCAAAACTTTAATCACTGCTCAATTATTTATCTAACGACGCCCCCGTATTTATCACACTGTTAATCATGAATGAATCACATTATCATGAATAAACGTAGCCGCAGCCCGTTGTAGTAGGTTACCTAGATATCCGCTGCAGTTGTTTACGTGCAAAATTGGTAACCTTGGTAACCACTACAGTGCTGTAGATTTATGTCAATTATGTCGGAATAATTCAACATTTTCAGTATGATTTTTTCGCATTAACAGAAACTGAGTTCGCAACTTTTGATTTTCATCAACGCAGTGAAATCAGATGAAAATACATATACTTAAAATTTAGGAATTGTAGAAATTTATCTCATATATTTCTGCTAATTCAAGCTTTTTTCGAACTGAATTTCTATTTTTAACAACGGCTTTTTCCCGTTAACACGCAAGTTCATTAAGCAGACAGTATGTGAGTAGAGGAAGAACGAAAACTAAGCGAACTGGAAATATGATACAGATTTGGAAAAATATACCGCATCCCGACGGGACCCGTCGGGATGCGGTATATTTTTCCAAATCTGTATCATATTTCCAGTTCGCTTAGTTTTCGTTCTTCCTCTACTCACATACTGTCTGCTTAATGAACTAATTCAAGCTTGTTTTAGGAAATTTGAGATGAACATTCCAAAGATTAAAGTATTCTTAGTGTAATGAGTGATTTTGTTTAGTGATTAATATAAAAAGTGGTTCGCTAGTGATGAAAAAAACTTTGGTTGGCTGCTGAACGAGTCCCGTTGTAGCCGTATAGAACACCGGTTCTCAACCTGGGGTACGCGTACCCCTAGGGGTACGCGAGAGAAAAATCAGTAATGGCGGACAAAGCAACTTTTTTTAAAATACATACTTTATTTGTTTTTCAAACTTCCTATTAATACATGACTGCAATCAATCAAATCACAGTTCAATTTTAAACCTATACTAGACTACCACAACATGATCCAGTACTACTCTCTCCCACATTCCAAGCTTGGGGGTACAATTGATTTGGAAAATATCGCCAAGGAGTAGGGTAGAGCGGGGCTAGTTGGTTACGGGGTAAATTGGTCAATGAGAATATCTTCGAATCTACGTATCAAAAAAAATCGTGTTATATGGGTGATATGTAGCGGATAACCAGAGAAACTAAATGACAAAATGAAGTACCGTTTTAATTAAGACGTATAAAAAATACAGGTTGGTGTCAAATTGGCCATCAATTCTACTCGGTTTTCAAGTTGAAACTTTTTGTCTAAACAAAGCTAACCAAATTGAAATAAACATAGCTCAACGTATTATGAAAGTCATTTTGGTTAGTTTTAATTTGTGTAAAGCAAACTTTCGCCAAAAATTTATTTTCATATATTTCAAGTAATTTTCACATTTAATACATGAGGGGCTAGTTGGTCACATACTAGCGGGGCTGGTTGGTCATATGTACATCATAAATGAATTCGGGTAACCTAGTACATAAATGCAATGTCAGGAACAGCGCATTTCGTGATACAAACTTAATCCAAGCAAAAACAGCATGTGCTTTTGTTAGTAAAACCATTTATTTAAAACTATAAACTATTTAGTAATATTGATCTCCATTTCATCGTCATTTTGATGAATATTTGATTGCAAACTATAAATGCTGAGTAATTGATCTAAAATAACTATAACGTACAATAATGCATCGACAAATGCCTTCTACCTGATGAAAATTTCGGGAAAGTAAGCTTTCATCATAAAAAAAACTAATGAAGCTATAGTTTTGTGCTTGTGATTGCAGAACCGAATCTAGAATTTGGCTCCGGTTCACAATTTAACCCGTATTGTCTTTGATTTAGTTCCCAACCAAACTTTTAGAGAGATTTCAACATATATTTCTCGTCTGGTATGAAAGAGGAACACGTTTTTTTATGCAATTATGAGTTACTTTCCTCATGGTTTGGGATTTCGGAAAGCAAACGTATAAACAAAGACGCTACAGGCTGCCGCAAATGCAGTGAGGAAGGAAAACTGAATTGTCCTTCCGAAATATAAATGGTCAATTTACCCCACACACTGACCAACTAACCCCGGCTGAGGGGCTAGTTGGCCAATTAGACATCCACTCAAAAAACATAGAATATCCGCAAAAACATTAACTATTCTGAACAGTTTATATTTTTTCTAGATGCTATAGACTTAACACAATATTTCCATGGAATGAGTTTTTGCCATAATGTTTCCTACAAAAAGTTACAGAACATTTTGACCAAATATGACCAACTAGCCCCGCTCTACCCTACGCGGACAAAAAAAGTTGAGAACCGCTGGTATAGAACAATGCGCAGATTTTATTTTCTGAGGCAGGTGATTGAATTAAATGAGTTTTCGAGTGCAGATGCCCGACTATAATATCAAATTTAGTTTTTTTAAGTTAGTTTCTGAGGATCATACTTTATGAGGAATCTAAAGTGAACTAATAAGAATCCATTACATGGATTAGCAGATTGGTTTATAAAGAAAATATGCGTAATTGTGTTTTCATATTGTATGAGATGAAATATGGGCTGAGATGAATAATGGAGCAGTTCCCCTACACGTTAGATGTTGGCTGCCAAAAACAAAGATGTCGATGCATTGAATTGATGGACAATGGCAATAGTACAAATCGGATTCCATACATAAGTGAAGACTTTTTATTTCGCGTATGCTGATGATTACCATCGATTTGCCATTTAATTTCAAACGTCTGCGGTTTCCTGCGCGAGTCGCGAGTCGCATTCACGATGACTATCAATTAAGGGCCAAAAATTGGTCAGCTTCAATTTACCGTGTTATTTATATTGAGTATCAAAAAACGTAAATCGGCTTTCCTGTGCTGGAGAGAACTTTTAGGAAAAAAAATCCCCGAGATTGGACCCATTTCACGGTATGGGGCAACAATGACGCCATTTTGAATTTTTGAGAAATAGGAAATTTTCGATGTTTTTGACGCCATTTTATTGTAAAGGCAAATATCAAAATTCTAAGAGTTGCCCACATATTAGCATCTTTCTACCCACCTTAAAAAAAAGAGATCTTAAAACGGGCAAAAACTGAGCTCAAAACGGTTATTCTACGAAAACGGTTTCGGCATGGTTTCAGTATATTTCACAAAGCAAAATAATATCGAGTAGTAGAGCATTATTGGTAATGCGCTAATCCCTATCTAAAAGTGGTAGTCAAATTATGTCTTATATTGAGTAAAAAAGTCTCTGAAATCGATTTGTAGGTGTCTGATCCACGTAAAATGTCAGCAACATGTCGTTTTTCTCCCGATTCCACTACAATATTAAAATAGGGTTATCTTGACGTTGAATTAACTTTTTTGAAATCTGTTTAATGTAAAATCAAGAGTGTAAATGATACTCAAAGATACAATAACAAATTGCGTTCACATGATTCTTCCCATTTGGTAGATTTTCAGATATAGGCGCATTACCATTATATCGAGGTATGACTGTATTCGCATTTTATTAAGCTGTTGAAAGGTTTTTACCAATTTTTGCGTATTATTTCCCTAAACCAGTGAAAACATTCAGGTTTACGTAAATTTACATTGTTTTTATGTGTTCGCTTGGTAATATTTTCTCTGAGTGTGCGTTTCGACATTTGCTCTTCAGTTGTGAAAATGGCTTCCAAGTAAGAGTAGCAACGCATCGAAATTTTGCTCGCGCATCGCAAAACTCCGAACCACTCGCACGTCATGTTTGCAAAATTAGTAAATGTGGCCAAATCAACCGTCCCCATCGAAATAAAAGTGTTTGAAATACTACAAGGTATACAGCCCTAGGGTTGTATGAAATGGTGACGTGGGACTAAACACTGTAATTAGGGGATTTTTTGTTACAAAATATACAGAGTCTGCAGACAGAATCAATGTGTTTGCTCAGCGACTGTACGTATTTTTATTTTCAGCCTCCCTGGAAATCAATATTTGGAATATATTCAACAACACTCAAAAGAATATCATTTATATTTGGCGATATTATGCCTGTAGTATTTTTTTGTGCAAAAAATATGTATTTGACAAGGCACAAGCATATCGTGCTTGTTGAAGAAGCACAAAGAATTTCTCGTAATGCGTCAAAGTCAGAATTAACTCTATATCCTCAAAAACCAAATCCAATAATACTTACGTTATCATAATGAATGGTTTTGTTTTATTTAACTACATTCGCTGTATTACGGAGACAGGAAATATACGTTTATTATGGTAAAGCTTAGAATAATCATATATCATCTAACAATTTTGAAATGTTAAAGAGATTCTGTACGAATCTCACTGAATAAACAAAAAAAAAATCACAAGCATTCGCAGGCTCTTACTCTTCTATAAATGTATATATTTAGGAATTTACTCTTTCGATACTATCCGGTCAAGATTATTTAGTGAATATCGAAGATAAAATTAAATAAATATCCGTTGCAAAAATTTACAATTCTTGTTGAGTAATTTATGGCAATCATATTTATGAGATAAACTTTCAATCACCATCAACAGCAGCATTGCAGTTTTTCCTCAATTGCATACATATAGAAATGTACGAACAAAAGTGTACCACTGCAATACGAATAGTACCGCTGCAGTACGAATAGAAGTGTACCGCTGAAATGTACGAATAGAAGAGTACCACTGCAATTATAGAAGACGAGAGACCTGCGGTTCGTTACTCCACTGGTACTGTTGCTTTTACCGGCATGTTTTCTTTCAAGACATCAGTTTTTATTAGGTTCTTCAGAACCTAACACGCAGGTTTAGAAATTGTTCAAGGATGGGTATTGTTTCAAACTTTTAGGAAAACTTGTACCTTCGAGACATCACATTAGTCTAAGCTCATGGAAGCAAAAATAAATTGACCTATTGGGACGGGGAGACTCTGTCGATTTTTATTTCGAAATTGATACAGGGAATATCACAGGGAACGGATGGTGTCCACTCACGTTGTCTGTGCTAGGAATGCTCGCATGTAATTGGTTCACTATCGACGTAAATTTGTTATTGAAATTTTTCATCAATTTTACCGCTTAGCAATGAAATTAGAGTGATAATTAGCATATTACAAAATTGTTATACATTTTATCTATCCAACAACATATTGGTTATTATTATCCATCATGTGGTTATGCTGTTATTAACGTTTGAAATCTGACGCAACATTTGCCCGTTTCATTTCTAATTTTACAGAATGCATCCCAGTATAGTAAACAAAGACGTGTCCCACGTCAAAACGTTTGTCGACTGCCCGAGTGCTAGGAAAATAGGATCGGGGGGAAATCTAGTTGTAGGCCTTTCTAGGCCGCAAAAACAACGAAAAGAGTTTCATGCGGAATCTTAACCTTTCCGTCCGAGAAGTCGCAAGCAACTTGGAAATGTCGTCTACAACTATGAATCGAGCTAAAAAACGAGTCGCCCTGTCGACTTACAAAAAGGGTCGGCCAGAAAACGATCGCGAATGCTGTATGTGAAGATGCTGACGAAGTGACAGAATGATGAAACTTACAGCAAGGCAGACTTTAAACAGTTTCCTGAACTGGAATATTATAGGGGACGAGTACTAGTTATGGCAATACCTAAAAAATGTACCTGTTATTGCCTATACAGTTTGAATGGAGTATTGCAATAACTGGTACCATAGCGCATATGCGATATAGCCATAACTGGATCACCTACTCTACGGCAATTAGAAGATGAAAGGTGGCAGAGATTTCCAAACGCATTAAGCTGTCGAGCTTTGCAAGAAAAAAATATGTCAACGATATGGGTTTAAAAAAAGAAACAAACTGATAAATTGATTGGAAATCTAAGTGAATTTTGGTGAAATTTATCAACTGGTATAACTTAGAAAATAATCTACTATAAGGTAATAGAGATTAAATAAATACGAACTCAAGGAAAAAATCGTAATAGGTCAGCGTGATGCTGCATGTTTTTCTCTAATCGTTGGAATCGTTTAGTCAACGTGACTTTTTCTTCCTTTTACGATACACAGCAACGAAGAAAGAAAAGTAAAAATATGAAATGAAATCACGTTTTATCGATTTCTAAGCCTACACCCAAATCAGCTTAGAAAAATGAACATACGCGTTTCAGATGCGACTACTAAAATGCTTCAATATTTGTATACAGCTAATAAACCCTATGAAATCAATAATTTCACGAAGTAATAATTATTGCAAAAAATGTACCTGTAATTAATATGAAACATACCTTCTCTCCCCGCTCTTTATCCACAGCTCGTTGGGGTGGGTTGCATTCGCACTTATTGCCCGCCAGCACCTTTACGACGTCCGGCGATGCGTTCTGCAAAAAAAATACACACAATAATTCAACCAATTTCATTTTCCGCTGCCTTCAGAGTCATGAAAATTAAATGGTCAGCCAAATAAAGGGGAAAAAAGAAAGAGCTTCAGCAAACAACCTGTGGGAACGGGTGGTACAATACGATTGCAAACATACCTCCTGAATGTTTCGTAGCCAGTAGGACAAATTGTTGAATGACTCTAGACTAGTAACGTCGTACATTAGCAGGATACCCATGGCACCACGGTAGTAGGCAGTGGTCAACGTCCGAAACCGCTCCTGTCCGGCGGTGTCCCAGATTTGCAGCTTAATTGGTACGCCGTCCAAGTTTATTAGTTTTTGCTTGAAGTCGATACCTGTTGGGAAGAGAGAAAACATGTACAGGATTTCTTGCTTCAATAAAAGAAAACAGTAATTCGATTTTTCTTTTCAGCATAACGATTTTGTTATAAAAATCGACTCATATGCTTGCTGATGGAAGTCCTTGAAGTACAAGGAGATAAAAGCAGATTACTAGCAACCAACAAGAACACCACACAAAACCTATCGCTGTTTTACGATGGGAGCATTTTTACTATCGCCCGAACTATTCCAAACGACATGTCATTTATTATTTATTTTATTTTATTTCTACTTCTCAGGAGTTTGCTATTTCGAATAAAAATGAGATGTTTCCCTTCCTTCGTGGTGTAAAAATTAGTTTGTCGTATTCCTAGAAACCATGTGTAAAACAATATATGTATTGCGAAATTTGATTCAGATTAAACTCCCCACGGATGGTGCACATCAACGTATACCTCATTTTGATTAATTTGTAAAGGAGAAAACATTGTAAAACAGGTCCAATAATGTACCTAAAGCTATCGACATTTGAGCTTTAAGTTCTTTGAGTTTTCTATGCGACCGCCCGGTATTTTGATGTGAAGTAAGAAATAGCTATGCCATACAATTGCCTTTCACGCGTAAATTCCACCCACTCTGGCAGCTTTAGGAAGAATGCATCTGCAATTAAGGCATCAAAAGTGTAAAAAATCACGAGAGACGTAGAGATGCCTGGTTATGCTAATGGCTGTCTGAGTGGTTTGCATCGTTCCGAATCATCGTGCGGATCAACATCAAGCAGCGATAGAACGTAATACCTACGAGTGTGTAAACAAAGAAATAACACTACAGCAAGTGAGTAGAGTTTGCATTTTTTTTCTCTTAGAAAATGAATGAAGTAGTGAGCTGAACAGTTCTCAATTACTGTTGAAAATCTGATTTTATATAGCCCATGTTTGAAATAAACCTGGAGTAGAAAAAAGTGCAGTGGTTTCATATAAAATGAAAGTGCGGTTAAAATAAATTTTATGTAGTAAAAATATGAAGATTTTTTCAGGATAGGATGAATATGAAGAATATGAGCAATAACTTCCAGCATAAATTTCTTTCCAGTTGAAGGCAAACATTCAAATCTCAGCTCAACATCGAAACCATACTACCAGCAATTTTCTACATCTAATAGTATTACAATGTCTCCTTTTATGGTAGGACACAAATTTGAAATATTAACCAATCTCGAAGATAAATTTCACAGTTCATTTCGCAATTTGGATTCATCCAATGCTAAGAGCAGATTAGATATATTAAGCCTTGAGAAAAACGGGACAAGCAAGAACTAAACATATTTAGATGTCATTCATTGGCCTAAGTTAAATTATTATTACTTTCCTGCACCACCCTTTCCGATGCAATGTACATATAGTGCGCGCTTTCTAGAGTTTCATAATTACGGTTATCGACGGGTTTGCTCGTAACAAGCTTAACTTCTACAATCTCATTTAGGATGTGAATCTGTATATTATAGTTGAAGTTTGCTGTAACTTTAATCTCGACAATCGACCAGAAATCAAAATATAGATTTTATGGTTCAAACCAGTGGCGTAGTGTCCAACCCCCCCAGAGCCTTCGATTTTCAATTATTTTCATGTTAGGGTGCTAATGGAACGTACGGGAGAAATTTTTCCTTCAAATTTCGTTTAGCAGTAAGGTTCAATATTTTTGTCTTCTTGAAAAAAAAACCTTATAGACAATTTCAGCTCAATCGCACTTTGGGTTGTGGAGCCTCAAACGGGTCAAGGTTTCACATCAATTTTTTACTTAGAAATGCATGAAACTTCAAGATCTGGTGTATTGTTGAAAAAACTTTTCAAAATTTTTCTTAGAGAAAGCACCAGATCTTAACGATTACTGCATTTCTACGACAATTTTTTTGCTTTTCTCAACAGTCAAAAAAATGAAACTTTGACGACTTTGAGGCACGGTTTCCGGAAGTCCAATTACAAAGGCTATAAGTGCCCGTACGTACAGAGAAAACAACGAACGCCCGGAATCAAGTCTGTTGTTCATTGATTTTATTAAACAAATTTCACTTAAACCTAATCTTCTGAAACCCCGGTGAGAAACAATTCAATTTTCCGATTTTTTTTTTCCTGTCATTCTCTAGCCTTATAACTCTTGCCAATGTTTCTGTCACCTAAAGTTACCAAAAAAGGAAACTTTATTGCTACTGTTTTGTCACCTACTTATTTTGCAGCCATGCGGTCGTCGTTATTCCTCCTGCGAGAGAAGGTGTTAAGTATCAGAAATTTACTCCGGCGAAAGGATATTAAGAAATTATACCATTTCAGACTACGCAATAGAAGGCTGCTTCGAAGTCCTCTCTATGGGAATGGAATTTGTGACTATACCTGGTTTGTGAATCATGTGGATATATTTTAATGTAGTAAGAACAATAAGTGTTGTGTCTCGTCTCGCGTCGCGTCGTATAAGTTTTTCTAGAAGACATAATTTTCAATATCTACACTTAAACAAAATTCGAAAAGTCGATTGCCATTGCCACCCTAATGTTTATGTCTACAACAATTCTAATGTTGTACTCAAATTGACCAGAGACTGAACACCGCTACGGTTTATTCAAAAAGCACGTGCATTGCACGGTAAGCGGTATTGCTAAGGACAAAAAAAACTTGATCTTTTACGTTGTTCTCTCTCTCTCTCCTATTACAAAGCAACCCGTATTGAGAGTGAGTGACGTAAGCGCAACAACCAATGTTTTTTCGTAATTCTGTTTTGTTACATTATTACATAATAGTCAATGATTAAGGTTACTCTCTCTCTCTCTCTCTCTCTCTCTCTCTCTTCAATATTCTAAAAATTGACATTTGTTATAAATGGGTGAAAATTGAGGAAATTTTGGGTAAAATTAGTAGAGAGTATGTTTTCTTTTCAAATCTGCAAAATTTCATCACAATCTGTCATGTTGTCTGTAAAACAAGAAGTGCTTCAACAAAAAAATATGGGCGCAGTCGTGAAAAATCCGGGGCAGTCCCACAGATGAATCACGAAACAGTTGGGAACTGACGGTGGCCAAATAGTGTGCTAGGAAACTGTACCGCGAATGGTTAGTACGAATGGAAATACCAACGAGCCGCCAAACTTGCCTAAACTTCGTTCAATAAAAAAAATCTGTGCTCCGAAAACAGGGAATGTCTTCAAAAACAACTAGGTTTTGAAGAAAAAGTGAATGAAAGTGTGTAATAAAGGTGATGTAAGGGTTACACAAGATTTGATGACAAAAATTTAATAAATCCCAAACAAAAAAGAAAAAGTTATTAAGCGTTAAAAAAGTGTAATTACTAAAAGTTCACATTTTAGATAATATCAAATCTTTTAATTAGATATCAGTATGTCAATTGTTTCACGCAAAAGTTAGATGATAACCCATGACTGCCCGCATAACCAATAATTATTAACGGATGATAATCCATATGATTTAACGATAGCCCATACAGTCGGGATCCCGAACTAGTTGTTAGGTACGTTCAATGGTTATTAATTAGGCGGGTGACTGAATAACGATTGACTATGACGCACCTTTTCTGTATAAATGTGATCATGCTTTTTTCTCGGAAAAAATACTAAGATGTTTGCCAGTAATAGAATTGTCCTACATGTCTATACGCGCGTATTGGTGAGAGAAGCTGTTATATTGGCTGCCAGTTATTTACTGTATCGTTTGCATTAAAAAAATGGACAAAAAATACAGAATTTTCATAGGTTTACCTTCACAAGCACTGACGAAACTACCCATGCTGCATCAATTATAGTAACCCATGAATCAGCAGAAAAAAAATGATAGCTCTATCAGTCTAACTTTAACCGTGATAATGAAAACATAGAAATTGGGGAAGACGGACAAGCTATGGACCCACCAACATTGGACGAGGTGAAGAATGCTTGCAAAGAGCTAAAGAACCACAAAGCCGCTGGGAAGGACGGCTTACCGGCCAAACTTTTCAAAGTTGGAAGCGAGCGGCTGTGTAGTGCAATTCACCAGATTATCCTAAGGGTACGATCTGAGGAACAACTACTTACGAACTGGTTGGAAGGACCCATATGCCCTATCTACAAGAAGGGACATTGACTCGACTGTAGTAATTATCGAGGCATAACCCTCCTCAATTCCGCTTACAAGATTCTCTCCCGTATCCTTTTCCCGCGACTGAGGCCGTTGCAGGAAGCCTTTGTTGGAGAATACCAATGCGGTTTTCGAGTGGGGCGATCCAAACGGACCAGATGTTTACCTTGAGACAGATTCTCGACAAGTTTTGAGAACACAACTTGCAGACGCATCATCTGTTTATTGACTTTAAGGCGGCGTACGACACAGTGAAACGCAACGAGCTTTGGCAATAATGCTAGAACATGGTTCCCCAACAAAACTAATTAAACTGTTACGTGCGACGCTGGACGGTTTCACATCATGCGTCAGGACAGCGGGCGAATTTTCGGACGCGTTTGTGACGTTAGATGGTCTGAAGCAAGGTGACGGGCTCTCGAACTTGCTGTTCAACATAGCTCTGGAAGGTGCAATACGAAGGGCAGGTGTACAGAGGAGCGGCAGCATCATCACTAAGTCTCACATGCTTCTGGGCTTCGCGGACGACATTGATATAATTGGTGTTAACCGTAGAGTAGTTGAGGAGGCATTTACGGCTCGCTACGGCTCGTGCTGCGGTGGAGATGGATGGGGATACTTTGGAAGTGGTCGACAAATTTGTTTATCTTGGTACTCTCGTGACATGTGACAACGAGGTGAGTCGCGAGGTGAAGAGGCGGGTTGCGGCGGCGAATAGGGCTTATTACGGATTGCGTAGCCAGCTTAGGTCCCGTAGCCTATAGATCCGTACGAAATTTGCGCTCTATAGGACTCTGATCCTCCCGGTGGCGCTCTACGGACATGAATCGTGGACGTAGAAGGAGGCCTATCGACGAGCGCTTGGGGAAGAATGGGGTGTAGCGCAGGCGCATGAATCACGAGCTGTACGAAGTATACAAACACGCTGATATTGTCAAGCTGATGAAACACGGCAGGTTACAGTGGGCTGGACATGTAGCACGGATGGCGGATGAGCGACCTGCAAAGATAATATTTAACAGAGAACCGGATAGAGGCCGACGACTTCGAGGCAGACCTCGCACGCGCTGGCTGTGTGCTGTCGACGAGGGTGGACTGGAGAGTAGCAGCCCAAGACCGAGTTTTGTGGAGACATATTCTGGTTTCGGCACAGGATCTCAACGATCTGTCACCATAAAAGTAAGTAAGTAATGAAAACAGTGAAGCTATTCCGTTCAGAAGTGTGCGCACTCAAAGAACGGTACCCCGCCGCGACGAAAACGGACATCGTGCGGCACTTCGTGGACTCCAGTTACGCCAGTTCCGGAATTTATAACATCTCACTATTGGACAACATTGGCCGAAGACCCTGAAAGAAGCTCTAAAAGTAGCTGGAGAGGAAGACCGAGGAAAAAGTGACTACATCGCTGCGTGCGCTTGGCCGGTAGGTCGATTCAAGCGGCCAAATAGTGAAAAAGTACATGGTCATACATGTCAGGAAGCGGCAATCCAGAAGATGCTGGCAATGACGCAGCGGCAGCGGCTAAATAAGAAGGTCAAGCCGATTTTCAGGGCGAATCGCGACGTGACGGTGATGATGGACAACGAGACCTATCTCACCCTAGATCGCAACGACTGGCAGGGTATTTCGTATTTTACTTCTCTCACGAAAGAAGTGAGCTCCAAGGCGAAGTTCATTTCACACACCAAGTTCCTCAAAAAGGTGCTGCTGTGGCAGCGAGAAAAGGATGTCATATCCGTTCTTCCTTCGCTCCGGACTGGCCGTGAATGGGGAAATTTTTTGTACAAATTGCCTGCCGGAAGTTGCGTTGTTCATCAAGAAAAACTGTAAAGGTGATAACGCGGTGTTCTTGACTGATCTGGCGTCGGCTTCACTATTCGGTGAGATGAAGCGGCTGTATATCGATTTGGTACTCGAGTCGGCGGATCCGCCCAACGTTCTTCAGCTGCGTCTCATCGTCTCATTTCTGGACAACCTGAAGCGTCGGATCTACTCCAACAGTTTTGTCGCGAAATATTCCGAAACTGCCAGGAGGCCTCTCGCAAGGGCATAGATTTTTTTATATAATTACCTTCCATTAGAAATTTATCAAACTCAATTATCAGTCTTAGTTTTTTTATCACCAGCCGAAAAAAGCACTTTTTTATGCACACGTTACTCACATTTACCGGATTACTATTACGTTATGCTTTTCGCACAATAAGCCGTGTTAATAAAAGCGTTTGCTTTACTCATCCCGTGCAAATCTCATGGCAGAAGCAGAGTAAACTCTCAGTAAACAAAATATATTTCCTCTGGTGTGTCAACCAGATGGAACAAAACACTTTTTGAACAACTCCTGCAACAACAATTTTTTTACTTGCAGACAAACAATATTTCTTAAGCCCCGTGAGGTTCTCAAATTCCCCATCTTAGCAATGAGTTGACGTCCTGAAAATCAGTAAACGTAACCCAAAAGCTGGCAGATTGTTTGTACATGATTTTGATTACTTGAACTCATTTCTAGCCTTCATTGATTGACTGTGCTGAGGAAATTCATCATCATTGTCAACTTGTGGTTTATTCGGTTAAATTTGCTTTTGAATGAGTATTAATTCATTGCCCTTCTATAGAATTCAAACATTGTAAACATTTTTTGTAACGCTTCGCTATTGACATAATTAAACACAAAGGATTCGTTTTTCTGTAAACTAATTTTCATTACGCGTTAGTGTTTCCACCCACACAGCATACACAACTTGATCCACTGCAGGTAACTTACCGATGGTTGAAATGTATGTGTCATAATATCGTTCATCACAATATCGATGAACAATGCACGTCTTTCCGACATTGGAATCGCCCAGAACCAGCACTTTATAGGTTGCTGCAAAATCCAGTGCCATCCCAGCTGACCCCTATCCGCCGTATGGAGTGGATCCCTGAAATCCTTTCGCTAGGAACCAAAAGTGACGAAAGATTTTTTTCGGTTTTCCCTGATGTCCACGCGAAGCCTTATTCGTTGATGCTAAAGTAAATAATTAAATCACTGCTTGGCTAACGTTGGGATTGATTTCAATTCCCACAATGTTGCTTTTATCACTAACTGCAAAATCGATTGACTGTTTGCCAACCTCCAGTAACTGGCAAATCGCCTGAAAACAACTCCCAGCAGCAGTAAACTGAGTCACGAATTTTCACCTTTCATAGGAAACGAAACACAAAACTATTCCGTTCACATTTTCAAATCGAGTTGCACCACAAAATTTACCCAACTTTCAACACAAAAAGAAAACGTTCAATAAAATCGGAAAAATATCCTTCGTTGAGACTGAAAATCCTGCAGTGAGTGGGAAAGTGGTCGCGGCTGCTGCTTCTTGCTCAAATTCGTCACCAGCAATGGACGATGGGTATGATTCAACAAACAACTTTTATGAAAAATCAATACAAATTGGGCGCATGCGTTACATCATCTGTTTAGCATCCGCCACCAATGAAGTATGTGAAAATAGAAGGAAGCCCACCCCTCTCTTGACCGAGAGCATAACTATTGTTGCATTGTTTTGAAACTGAAAACAGTTTTTTGAATATTTTTGATTGATTGTATACCAAAGGAACAGAAGCAGTCAAAGAAAAATCTATCCGTCTCGATGTTGGATTTGAGAATGAACTATTCTGGACCAGTAAAATAAGTAAATTATATTTAGATGTATAAGTAGTTTTGATGCGATTGTGTGAACCAATTCAAAACTACAGCTGCCACGGACTTACACGCTGCTTTATTTTAACTCTAATCTGATTAGGATCTACTCAGTTTGGTATTTTTACGCAAAATGTCAAAAAGTGAGTAATCGAGTACTGGACAATTGAGTAACATTAACCCAAATTTTCATAATTACCATGTTTACTCAGTTTTGAGTTATTATCCATGATGTTTACTCACCCCTGAGTATATGTATATGTCAAAAGTTTTCAACAGCAATATTATCGGTTTCCGAAGAACAATTGGTGTCGCTTTTTATTCGTTGGCTAGCAGTAAGTATCTGATCTGTCATCAAATCAATAATTTCTTAATCAATTAATAATTTCAGCCCAACATCAGTATTGCAGAGGATTTGAAAACACCTAAAAGATCTCTTCAAAATGAACAACCGCATGTTGTATGTTCTACGATGCCGTTTAAAGCCGGACTTTTATTCGTGCTAACAAACGGAAACATTTGTATTGATGTACAGTGCTCAACAATCGATGCAATTTAAATCCTTCGCAGTATTAGGTGACGAATGATGACGGATTATCTGGCACAAAAAAGTAAGTCACAGTTCACGGGCAACTGTCAACCGGTTGGGTGCCGCATTCAATGAAGACACGGGAATGATTTAGTAAATTTTCTAATGTATCGATGAAAAATAAATCTGTGTTTTTGATTGTTCTGAATTTATTTTATTTATTGAGTCAGATTTACAAAAAACAGAAATCATTAAATTTCCATATTTAGGCAAACTGGGTAACTTGTACTCATTTTCGTTAATTTCTGGTTTGCATGAACAGAGTAGATTCTACTCAGTTTTTGACGTATGACGCCCTTACTCAGAAGTGAGTAACCGTAAAAGTACCCTAATTAGGGTACCTCCACTTCTTTCAAAAGTGGGTGATATCTAACTCACTTTAGAGTAACAAAAAAGAGCGTGTAAGAAACGTAAGAAAATCGCTTTGATAAACATTCTCGCCACTACAACTATACTAATTTTTTAGAAACTTAAAATAATTTAGGAGCTGTATCCGTTCTCCGTCAAACGGTTTTACGTCCTGAAGCAGATGGAAAATCTCCCGTATTCATGAAAAATAACTAAGCTATTTACGAAATTTTGTTTGTAATTTTTGTCTGAAGTTACTCAAGGCTTCCATGTAAGACGTCTACTGTTTATTAAATTCTCTAATGACATTCTTGAAAATACAAACCGAAATTTTCAAAAAAAAGTTCAATCTAATATTATTAGAAAAATATTAAAGACTTTTCATAACAAACAAACCTCAACAGTCATGTCATAAAATCAATGGGTTGCATCTAGGAATAATGCATATACAAGTTTGCAACATAGAATCTATGTATATTCCACGGACATCGGTAAAAATACATTTTTTGTTGGGAAGTCATTTAAACTCGGAAAATCAAAAGTATCAAATATGCCGATTTGCTAGCAAAAGATTTCATATAGATTTTTTCAATCTTACAGGAGTATTGTTCGGGTTTCAAAGAGCTGCTAACATTTTGTTGAACTTTTGAGGCGAACATTCGAATGGAATATTCAACGACAAAGTTGAGGAGTCCGGTCCAAGTTTTTTGTTTGAGTCATTTTGCGAATTTATAATTTAAAATGAATAAATGGATGTTTAGGCTCATCTAAATTTCAAAAATAAACATTTTAGTGAACAGAACTTTTACTACCATGAATTAAAGAAATGGATATGTACCTTTTGAAAATTTACGGGAGCTCGTAGCCTCAAGGTTACACAGTCCGCTTTGACGAGGCTCGGTAAAGAAGAGCAGTAAAGTTTATAAATAAGCAAGCGTAAAAATATAAAAATCCGTCACTTACCACGGTGGCGAAAGTTTTCTTCCTTTTCGTAACAGTCGTTAGAGATGCAGAAGTAAACTCGGTCTCTGACAACGATTGTAATACTTCCGTTCTTTCTTCTTTATTCGACCAGAGGGACGCAGCCGGAGCCGTTATCGATATTATACGAAGCGGAAACTACTGAATTGTTCTTTGCGGTCTTGGGTACACTTATGAAAATTTAATTTTAGCTCAGAAAAAAACGTTATCACCAACATCTGAAATCGACACTGAAATAGCATTTATTCTGCTCTTATTCTTTTGCGTCCCTCTTTTAACGATTTTTAGAATTTCTTTGATAATTATCATTGACAAATAAAAAGAAGGAGAGACATTTGTATAACAAACTACTTAATTTATTTACATACAATTTTGACTAGACTCATTTCAGGTTCTCTTTCCTTTATCGCTACACTTTCTACTTCTCGGAGGTGGAAGCTCTGCGTTGGGATCAAACATTACATTTTCCAGCTTTTTAGTATCCTTTGTAATACGGGCTTCTGTAAAATCAAAATTCGTTTATTGTTAATTGTTTACCAAACTTAAAGTTACTGTTCGTGCTTCGATACTAACGGTAACGATTCTCGTCTACTCTCACAGCTTGCACCACTGTGCTGCGCAGTTCTACATCCACGTCTTTGGCAATTTTGATTTTCTGCAAGAATGATATTTTTAAGGATAGTTTAAAATAAAAGTAACACTTCGGAACCTCTTGAATGTCTTTTTCACTCGACAGATCCTTATTTTTTATAAACTCCTCGCGAATACGCTGCCGCGCGGCTTCAATGGTTCGCTGATCTCCTTTGAAAACTTGGTTCTTTGTGCGTTGCAGAGTTTTGTACCATTTTAGAGCCTGCAGCGAATTTCACATCAGTGCTTTAATAAGGATGTAAATCTCATCGAAATACCTCTTTCCGTAGGGAGCTCATTGTTGAAATTTTAAACTGGATCGCAACAATAAAATTCTTCCGGTGAGTTTGTTTTGATAATATTTGTCTAACGTCAAGTCGATTGAGTAAGGGGAGAACGAAATATGAGGCGGGCGAATCTCACGGGTCACTTTTGTCGTAAAGATAGGATTCAAAATTCCTTCTTCAGGTTGGACTCCCCGTCACAATTCATTTAAATTTTCAAATTGTTAAATTGAGTTAAAGTTTCATTCGAAATTCATTAATTAGCCTGCATTAGAAAATGCATAATCCACCTATATAATTATGTTCTATCACTCGGGATACGGCGGGATTCTCATCGGGCGAAAAAAAAATCGCAGAAATGTCAAACATTGAACAGTTCTGTCAAAGCATTCACCGTCTCCGCAGTGTGGAAATTTTGAGAAGCAAAAAGAAACTATTCATTTTCTGGTAAACTATCTCAAAACTATCCACCTGAAATGGCCGATCTAGCTGCACCGGTTCGCGTTTCACCGCTGATTAAGGTAAGTACAAGTTCTCAATTCTCGATCAGCGTTATTTTGTAAAAAAGTATTCGCCTTACTATTATGTAATGGTAATCTGGATAACCACCGTAAATTATGCTGGTTGGTTTCAAACATTTAATAATCCGATGCTTTAACAGTTTGGACGGTGGTCATTCCTTGCTCTTGGAGTTGCCTATGGAGCGTACCACCAGTCGCGTCTGGCTAAGCGGGAAGTCGGTATCCGGGAAATCGAAGCCCAACAGAAGATTGTTCGTGATGCCAAATTGGCCGAAGAGAAGAAACGCAGTGCTGCAGGTCAGTGATACAGTACTACTCTTAAACAATAGAACCAAAACTCATTATTGTGTTTTATATTTTCAGAGGAAGCCAAGGCACTCGCTGAACTTTCAGGCCCTGTCAAGAAGTAGGTTGTAACGTGAGTTGTTAGTCCTTTATTTTTAATCGTACCAACGTACACATACCGTAAATCGATCGCGAAACAATAGAAAACTGCTCCCATGGAATTATCGCAAGTGAATAAAAACTTATTGGTTCTCTAATGCAGTTTGTTTATGTTTCAAAGAACGTACTTCCGTGGAAGCACAAAAAAAAATCAAAATTTACGCCCATTGTGTAAAGTACACACTTCTAACCCTCAAATGTGCAGTGTTTATTTTGAACAACATTGCCAATAACGTTTTAAAATAAATGTATTTTAGTTGTTTAAAAAAATCAGAACAAATATCTAGGCTTCACTATTTGTTTATTTGAAACTCTAATAAATTATGTTTCTTATGTTCTAACTTCCAATAAATTATGTTTCTGAAAAAAACTACAGTTGACTTGAAGGGTTATTCCCAGAGTTGTTTAAAACAACAGTGCGCATTTAAGGTTTCAGGAGTTTTCCTCATTATTTACAATTTTATTTTCAACTCTGAAAAGATAATTATACAGTCAGGTTTTTTTTTTTAAATTATATTTTTAGAAGCAAATTTATATAATTTTCGAAGGTTTCATCTCGACTTCCACCTAATTGAAAATTAATCTCACAGATGTCACCCTTTTGAAGGGTCACCACAATGAACAGACGTTCATCTTATTTTCAAAGGATGTAAAACTTGCAACCGTCATTTAACCATAAGAGGTAACGTTCCTGCTATGTGGCGATCGCGTCGATGATAAACCATGTAATGATATCGATAAAACATCGATACGGTAATATTTATGCAATGCAACCGCACAAGACAGATGTTGTTAAGGCCTAAACACAATATGGGTATTCATGTCGAGCTCGTAAACAAATACCCAGCCGTAAAAATACTCTCCTCCATTGACGAGTAATGGAAGATACACAGTTTACGGCTGGGTATTCGTATACGAGCTCGATGTGAAGACCCCCAATGAATACGTTGCGGTTGCGTTTGCGGTAATTTGACAGTTAGCCCATACATTTTCTGTCAAATTAACGTCAACGCAACGCAAACGTATTCATTGTCAAAAACATCATATCAAGAAGACTGGGAACTCTGCCTGAGACTGAGCGACAGTTTTGGCAGCGCAGTCTTACGAGTAAAAGTGTAACTGAGGCATGCTAGTGTGAGTGCAATGCAATGCGAATGCAAACCGATCGCCAATTATGATGACAGTTCTACAAGGTATGCTATTCACGTCGATGCATTAGTATTAGTGATCGTTATGAACTTTTTCCAATTTTGTATGAAATTTGAAATGATTTTGCATTTTAAACAAAACTTATAAAACATACTTTTCTGAAAAGTTATAGAAATGATGTTGAAACATGTTTTATTTGTGGGGAATACATAAACATGCTGCGGTTTAGGTAAAATATGTTGTTTTTCACCAATTTGCCGGTAACCTTTTTGCAATTTTCGTTTTTTTCTTGTACTCTAATAGCGCTGCTAAATAGAGTCGCTTATGTTTCATACAGTAACAAAAGTCATGAGCTATGACAATGACTAAGATTATGCTACAACTATTAGAAGTATAGCATTTTTATATTTTTATTTCGACATATTGTCGCAATTTTTCACACTAAATCTAAATTAATATCAATTTCTAGTGTGTTTCAACTGGAGATTCACTCTCCAACTAAAAAAATCAGATATAAAACAACATAAAACGAGAAATTTCCAAAAATGTTCTGAATTCCATACAAAACGCGAAATTTTTCATAACGAGATTTGTTTGTGTGCGTGGATAGACAAAAATGTAGCATACCTTGTAGAGCTGTCATCATACTTGGAGCCGATCGCACAGGTTGGACCACCACATACGCCCATTCTGTCTTCGCAGCCATGCAAACTTCCACCTTTAATGGATGGAATGCGCTGTTTGATTTGACGCTTGTTATTTGTATGGGATCGATCCAGAGATGCCAGTCTTCTTGATATGATGTTTTTGCCATTGTGCTTGAGCCTTTAGTACAGGGGAATTGTGGGTAAAATGAATAAAGGTGGTAAAATGGATACCCGTTTAAATCTTGACTATTACGTTGAAAAATAGTACAAACTTCTCTGGCACCTTATCTTAGAGGCACTAGAAGCTATTTGAGACAAAGTATGCGACACGAAACGTCAAACAGTCAAAATAATAAACATAAACAAAAAACACGTGTACATTCATGGTGGTGATGTTATTGTCGCTGCAGCACTACTCTGCAATTCGCTGGTGAGTCCAGCGACGCGAAGATTTCTAGCGATGTCATTTTGTATGATTATTTCTCGCACAGTACAATGCAGTTTTAACGTTCTTTGATTAAATAGACATAGTTTTGCAACTAGAAAACAATCAAAACTATTAGGAAATATTACAGTCGCATATTTCGGGACATTTTATGTTAAATCAAAGACTACATTATATTAAAATACTACAAAATTCGCTGGAAAATCTTTGTCAGACGAGCGACTCTTCTCTTCCGATTTTTCTCTGCATGCACAATATTTTTGGCCTACAGAAAATTAGGTTTTTTTTTCGAGTGTTAAACAGTATTTTATAACGGTTTTTCTGCAAATATCTGTATTCAGACTACTAACCAGCAGAAATCATCAAAGGTTAGTAATTGTTTAAATGATTTTCTCGAAAAATTTAGGTATTTTCAATAATATGTATGTGCGGGTAAAATGGACAGTCCATGGTGATGGTGAAAAAAACGTGTTAATTTCCATTGAAAAATCTAGATGCTTCGTGTTTATATCAGAAAAACGCAAAGGTAAACTCGGACCGATGAACAGATGACCGCGGCTAAACGTACCGTTGAATGCGGAGTGTCCGTAAAAAAAGCTTCCGCTATTTCTCAGTTTCTTGCGGATAAGGTCATATATTGTTATTAATTCTACGACGAACAGTGAAAATTAAACTTTTGGTGAATGCATAAGTGTGTCACGTGCTATGGAACAACATTTTACTATTTGTAAAGGGATAATTAATATTCACGCCCAAGGTGTTCATATTACCACCTCTCTATGTTCATTTTACCCACACGTGTCCATTTTACCCCCAAGAAACTACTTTCGAATATGCTCATGAAAACTGCGAAAAATACTATATTTTAGTACTTCTTTATATTTTTTGTATCAAACATTAGTGACTCAGCTAATGTGCGCTATCGACTTATAGTTGTAGTGTTAAACTGTGGAGGAAATTGGGAAATGGCTTAGAGTGTCCATTTAATCACCCCTTCCCCTATTAAAGTATTTTGATTCAAATTTTTACACACGCTTTTCAAGTTTTTTTCGTTTAAAATCTGTAATAAGTCCCTTATCGTTTTGGCACGTTTGACAAAACATTTCTGTAGTTGTATTGTTAAACCCGTATTTGATAGTTTATGCACATTACACACCCACATACACCATTAATGTTTCTGGGAGTCGTTCGGGAGCGCCACATTATATGAGAAAGTCTGACACTTGTGTACCTTAAAGGCAATATTATAAATCTACACTATTAACACCAAAAACTGTGAATTGACGCATGACATTTAAATAATTGAAAATTCAAGTTTTTCAAGAAGGGTACATAGTTTTTTTAATATGCTACTCATCAGTTTCCATTTTTTAGAAAGTTTTACATGGACTTACTGACAATTGTTATATTTTTTTACAAAAAGTCATTTGTTCAGTCTCCACTTATCTATTCTCTAATCAAAGTACAAAAACGCGACAGTTTTGGACTTTAAAAGCTTGTATCGCAAACGATTAGTTATTGAGGACGTCGAAGTAAATTACTTGCAAAAAATGTGCCCACAATGTCAACTGTAATGCGACCATGAACTCGATGCTGATATATCAAAGCATTATTCAAAAAATTTTGAGCTGACAACACAACAGACAATTTCGTTGATTTTCAGGTTATTGAGCTATTATTAGGCGGATTTCGGCTGAACTATAGCTTAAGAAGCCGAATTATAGCCGTATAGAAGCCAACAAAATTGTTTGTTGGGAAATCTACCTATCGTAATAAATTTTGTTTTTCCGATTTAAAATAGTAAATGTGGAGCACTATTCCCATGAACTACTTTACTAGATAACTGTTTGTGGATCTGTTGCTCCGTAAATAACAACAGAATAATTTGCTGTTGTTTGCTGATGTAATGAGAACCTGTTCTATTTTTGGTGATTCTGAAACATAAGATCAAACTATGATTTTAACATGCGTGGACTCAAGTAAAAGTGATATCATGAACAAATAAATACGCAAAAACAGTGTAAAATTCGAAATTTAGAAAAATTAAATCATGAAAATTTCATTTATTAGTGCATTATAGAAAGAACAATCGTAATCTCCTGAAATATAATAATATTATAAAAAATCGTTATATCGCATGAAATTACTCAATTAACATGTTTTGAATATCTACATAAAAATATCTTTGGCATAATCTATTGGCAATCAAACTGACAACACTGCCGCTAAAAATTGTCCGTTGCATTTCGCTCTCTTGCCCGCCTGATAGAGAACGCCATGCACACACGAGATGAGCGTTAACGTTAATTCGTTGTTTGTGCACTGAGCAAACTAGACATCAAGCAAGAGGCAGACAGAGGCGATAACATTCGTCCGTCGGCTCGTCAATCGCTTTTGTGGAGCAAAGTAGAGTAAATAGTTTAGTGTTTACTTCGTCGTGGTTAAAATCGATTGTTTTGCCGTTCCATTCCCATCGTCACTTGTGAAAGAGTTTTGAATAGTAAGTTTTATCTTCCGAATCTAGCACCGATTGTGAAGCTTAAATACGCAGTCGTTTTATTCGTACCCCACACCACACATTACTTCTTGCTGGTCGGTGTTGAAAATCAGGCGAGTCATGACCAGAAATTAGTGCTACGTGATTAAAATTAAAAGAAAAAAAAATTGTACTAAATGCATTGCTCGGTACATTGAAGAAATAGTTACCGCAGAAGAATATTTTGGGCTGTAATTTTTTTATTTGTCTTCGACAACGTATTTGAAGTGAAAGTGCACCGAATAAAAAAATAATACCTAGAGGCATTCGCATATTATTCCTGCATCTGTGGGTTTGATTGCATTCGTTGCCGAGTAGCAGAGAAAAAAAGTGTTCTACTGATATCCGGTCCGGTCAACAGGATGTGACATTTGTGAAGCAGCTATTTATGTTCTGAAAACAGCGCAAACCCACTTACGGAAAAGGTGATATTTCACTCAACTTTTTCGAAAGTCACCTTCCATAATGGACGAGGAAGAAGATGTGGCCGATATCCGCGAACAAATATTCCATAACACCGTCCGTGAGCAAATCGTAAGTAAACTTAGTTTAGAGTTTGGTATTTGTAACTTTCTCCTTCTTGTAAATAGTTATAGCATTTAAATTCTCCAAATTAAAAGATCGTAGATTTACAACACAAACCGGCTTTTGCAGTACATTGATAAAAAAAATTAGAAAATGATTAGCGTCATTTATCAAAATGCTCTGCCGAGAAAAATATCTATTCAAATTTACAATCCGAAAATTCAAAATTCTATCAAAAATAGATTATTAATGTGGTTTTATTACTCAGTTCCACTGAAATAATCAAAATCATACATTTAATCGGGATCTAGAAAATTCCCGAATTCAGCTACATAATTGGGTTAGAAAGCTCGATCATAATTGAAAATATGGAAACATACCGACTGAGTTGCAGTGCCGCGCCTACCGATCGAATATGTGACGAACAATAGCACATAGGTAGAGAACAAACACGACGGGTAATCCGCCAGTCAAGTCACATAATAACTTGAATGCCCGGTAAACGAGTTTTGTTTCCTCTCGCTAAATAAAATTGTCCCAAATTGAATCCCGAAGCGAAGCAGCAAGACTTGATGGACAGGCTAGATTCAGTTGGCTTACTTTGAACAATGGAACGTTGCTTTGCACACGCGAGATAAGCGCGGGGGCACCCTAGCAAAAAAAATATCAAAATAAACTACGTGTACCTTCGGCACTAGCTGAAACGGGGCCGCCGGTTGAAAGCTGGTGAATGCAAGCGCACCTGGAGATAAACGTTATACAATACATTTTTGTCGGGACACTGAAACCGCTTGTGCGAATGAATTCCCGTACTTGAACTTGTCATTGTTTCATTATCTATTTATTTACATAGCACCTATCAAAGCTGTTGTATAATTACTGCATTGAGACTTTTAATTGCTACATCAGTTCACGTGAGGATTGAGAATTTAATGCTGTGGTTACCGTACAACACGCTCCAAATGAGTATCAGTTGACTAACCAACATGATTATAAATGAAATATTATGCCTTTCCAGAGCGTGTTTATAAATAGACACACAAGTGACGCAGCAGAACTGGAAGCATGAAACTGCGTCGTCTGAAATAATTCTTAATCTAAAGGGAGATCCTTTTTGTTTTGAATAAATAACACGCAATAAGTTACAGGCATCGAAAATTTCTTCTAAAAACACTTCGTCTTAAAAATCAATGTGCGGTTTCAAGGTACCAAGAACATACACTCTCTGGCACATTCCTTAAATTTGTGTTTGAGATTTTAAAATTTTTATTAATAATTTTTTTTTAAAGGTTTATTATATTCAATTGTTCTACCAGTAAATTTGGTTTTCTAAGTTTATACTGCTAAAAGATTTGACTTTTTTTGTGATACCGAACATTTCTCCCCTTGCACCTGGAACTATCATGGAAACGTACAAATTATAATTTTGCTCTAACAAATTTCTCGTTGATTGATGTAGGAATATCATTTTTTGCAAAAAAAGCAAAAATAATGTACCATTTTTCAATGAAAGAATTGATTGGGAATTCTGTTTTTTTTTTAATCATCCCTGGTATTTGACTACAATGTTTCGAATATATAGACATTTGCTTTTCTCCTGATGTCACTTTGATTGGGTATTTTCTTTTGAATACGTCTTTAGGGCTTTCTTGAAAATTTACTCTGACTCAAAAAGATATATTTAGAAAATTAAACAATATCACTAAATTCCATACCAAATAAAAATAGTCGTTAGGCAGGAAATGCTTCAAAAAATTGTGGACATTAAAAAAATTGAATGATTAGAGACTCTAGACTGGAAGGTCTCATTCATCTCTCGTTTAAAAGAAAACCATTTTTTAAGGTATTGCGTTGATCTCGTAAACGTAGGTTAGCTAAAGATTACCCGTCGTCGTAGGTTCGAGTCTCGGCTCGGGAGAAGACTGTGAGCGCCAGTAGCGCTAGCCCCGCAATTGGCCTGTCACTAAATAGTTGGCTGCGAAGTATGTATATAATAAATAGAAGGTCGAGTTCCGAATCCGAATGCAGCTTTTACCGTTATATGCAAGTTTCTGTTTTCATCCCCAAGGCCAAAAAAAATATTAGCAAACATTAGTGCAAAAGCAGTATAAGGGTGCTCGCGAGCAGGTGTGATATCTCCACTACTGTGGTCTTTAATAGCTGATGACTTGAAGTGAAGAAAGTTGGATTTGGATTCTAGAATGTTTTGTTATATACCTACGTGGAAAATACAGACAGTCCCACATTTGCATCATGTTCGACATGTTCGACTTAAAGTCTGCGACAGGCATATCAAAACATGCTTGGGAGTGTGTTCAATCACTTTAAAAACTGGGTTTATATTGGGTTCCTGGTCACTAGAATCGGTGGAAATGAAAGAACCGATGGTCAGTTTTGTATCGTCTCTTCAGTTTATAGGACCAAAACCTATCTGTGGTTTATTCGCTTCTCCACTCAAAAAGGAGCTGAAGGCATGGGAGTTTTCAGGGGCAGTAGCGAGTCACCATTAAGTGAATTTGTCACTATTTTGAGCCTGGTCATTAAAAAGTCACTGAAGTCATTATTTTAGCTTTAAATGAGCAGAAATTGCTTTTTTGTATCAATACATACCTTGGAAAGAGTATTTCTCATTCATCAAATATTTGGACAGTTCGGTTTATTAGGCTTTCTCGTGAACATTTCAATCGTAAAAGTTCAATACCACCCGATGCTCTCGAATCTCTCATTGGAGTGAGCAGCGCAGAATAGATACGAACAAACTGTCTATGAACTGCCAATAAAGCCTGCTTCATTTACTATTGAAACAAATACAATTGCGTGTATTTCAGTTATTAATTATTTGAATTCAATTTCTTACAAAAATGTAGCATTTTCTTCATACATTTAAGAAAAAGTATGGATAAAATTATTCCTCACCGTTTTTGAAGAAATTTTCGAACTTCTCTTGTAATACGGTTCATTAGGTGGTACATACCTTCTTCGTCCATCGTTTTGGCTATCTTGATCTACGAAAGCTTCATCTGATTGATGTCTTTGCCACCTTTTTGCTTGATTACCATGATTTTCATGATTACCCAGTATTTCTCAAAAAGAGCGAAACTGGGGACAATTGGGTAGGTTAAGGCCATTCGGAACAAACCGACCCTTTTCTCTGCACACGATTCTTGGAAGACTTTGCTGTAATGACATTTCGCCAAATCTGGTAAAAAAATCGCGGAATGGTCGTGGGATCGAATGAACGGTAAAATTCGTTTTTGGAGACACTCTTTTTGTTCCAGTTTTGACGTCATTGTCTTTTTTGTAACGAAAATTTTTGTCTTTTTGCCATAACCGCAAATGCCCTGCCAAATAACAAATTTAAATTTAGCTCGAACATCTCTCCGTGCCGTTGCCATGTAAAATTTTTGACCTAGGATTTACTCGAAGTCAGCCTTGACATAGGTTTCATAGACCATTAGAAGAGGACCATCGAACTTGATCAGCACCTGATCGTATAACGTCCGAGCACGGATTTCGGCCACTGTTTAATGGTCCGGTTTGTCTGTTTGCTAGCTCGATGCGACATGACTCCTTCCCGGAGTAGAGTTCATGGTACTATGGACAGCACCGAATTTTCTGGCCAAATCACGGTCCAACAGATTGGGATTCCTCTTGATGGTCTTCAAAAACCTTACCACGCAGTTTCCGATCGACAGTTCCACTCCGATGATTGGCTTAAGGTTTTCGAATCGTAATCGATGTTTTCTTAATATACCGTTTGATAACGCGCCATACGGCATCTCTCGGCAATTTCAGCTGTTTAGCTAGCCTGGATGAAAGCCACAGTGGATTTGTCAAATACCTGTGCACATTTTTTTTCGTCTATCGGCTTCCATGTTGATTGTTTACAAAATAAAGTCATTTTGCGGAATCCGTCCTGAGCAAAAGTTTGTTCCAATTCTAAATAAAGCAAGCTTTATGAAGGTTTATTCTAAAAGCAGTCCACGTCTTTAATTGGTGTTATGCGTGAAAATACGTAACTAATTTGATTTCCTTATCTTAAATCAACTGTACTTTCCTGTTTTTCCTGATAAAAAAATCGAGATTGTATTCAGCCTCAATTCGTTGCATATCTTACCTTACTTAACCTCAGTTCGTTGCATACTGAACACATAGACAAGCAGAATTAATGCTATTTGGTCTAATCAATACCACCACTTTCAATAGTGATACGTTATCCAGACTTAGCAAGATTAAAAAAGGGGAAAACTATGTCGAACTATGAAGAATGGTTGTTGTGACGAAAATACTCAACACAGCGTACGAAGCATGAGAAGCCTCAAACGTAAACTGGTCCTGTCATATTTCTTCATAATCCAATCATAAATTGTTCTGGATTAACTTAGTACGACAAAATCAAAAAAGATCTATATGAACTTCAAAAATATGTATTTTTGCTAAAAATTTGAAGTTTTTATTAAACTTCTAGTGACCGCTATTCGAACCATTTTCATTTGAATTGAAGAAATGCAAAATATAGTCATACATCTCTGCTTTTAAGCAGGATTTCCGTAACTAAACGTTATGAAGTTCAGAGCAAGCACAAAATTGACACACAATTCATTAAAAATACGACAAGGTATATAGCCTTAGGCAGGGTGGCGACTACTGGGAAAAACCGGGAGAATCAGGGGATATCAGGGATTTAATTTCTCGATCAGGGAAATCAGAGAATATCAGGGAATTTGAAAAGTCATCAGGGAAAATTTCAGAGGCTTGAGATTTTTTTACGAAGTTAGTTCTGAATTGAATTTATTTCAGAGCATTCGATGTGGACGCTCACCAGCAACCCTACAACAACACTCAAAAATAATTAGGTTACTTAATTTGCTTTTTCCGACGCGAAAACGAAAGTACCAATCAATGCCAAATGGGTTCAAAATATGCAAAAAATAATCGATCTTTTTTTAATTAACTGAAACTATGTACTCGTACTTGGTTCAGCAAACTAAGTTTTTGTTCTTGGTAGAATAATTTTCCTGAAAAGTAAATTTCAAGAAGAACGTAGTCATTTTAAGCATAGGCTTTATTTAACCCTATTTCCGCGGAGTGATAGAGTTTTTCCTCGATAAATAACCTTCAAACTCTTCTTACTCAGCAACCACATGCAGAATTTGCATTAACTTAAAGATCTGATCTGAGTTCCAAAAATTTCAAGTATATTTGTTAAACTGCAATCACAGTTCAAATTTCAGTTGAATTCCCGCGGGGAATGCACGGGAACTTTTTGTTGTACAGTAAAACTTTCTGAGAATGAATTGCAAGGAACTGATGATACCTTGTACAGGGCTCGTAGTGACCAAAATATCAAGAAAAAATTACTTTACTTTACTTTTTTCGAAAAGTATCCAAATAAGTACTAATAAGTCATTCAGTAGTGCGCGCATTTTATGCTAATCAACACATTTTTTTCGTAAAAACTGTGGTTAGACGAGATTTTTTTCCAGTTTCTTGCACTTCATCATCATCACGTTTACAATTCCTTCAAAACTATAGACACACCTTCTAACATCGCCTGAGCAAGCTTCACTATCGCCATTGTCATATTCCAGTAATCAAAAATGGTGATTACTTTTTTGCAACCAATTGACAGAAGACTCAAAGACTTGCTCAATAGTTTGAATGTGTTTATAACTCGGAATATAGTGAGTTCAATTAAAGTCGAAGTCACACGTTGATCTTTCGAACTATATTTCTATTTTTAACAACGGCTTTTACCTGTAACACATAAGTTCATTAAGCAGACAGTATGTGCAGTAGGGAAAGCGAAATATAAGCGAACTGGAAATATGATCACACGTTGATGTTATCAAATTTCTATTAATTGGATTTAATTGGAACTAGCTGAAATGCGATTAAATCTATCATTAACATTTTCAAAAATACAAAAGCACCTGGTGACATTTTTAATGAAGTTCTTTTTGAGATACTCTCAGAAATTGTTTCAATATGAATATTTAGCCAAATTATGGAAAAATGCCAGAAATACTCCAATTTAAAGCCTTATAAGGATCCAGCTGAGGTTTCAAGTTTTCGACCAATCAGTTTATGATGATACGTGCTAATAAATTCGAAGGTCATTCACGTGGAGCTGCTCTTCTATACTCAGAAAAAGCATTCAACAGGGTTCAGGATAAAGGTTTGATTGCGAAATTGTTAGTTTCTTATTTTCTTATTTTTACAGTCAAGATTTTAATTTTTTTTTTTTTTCAAGATTCAAGTTAGTAAAAGCAAAGCTAAACTGTTTTAATTACTGGTGCGAATTTTGGTAGGAGCCAGTTTAAGTCTGATCCGTTTTAGTTTTGTGATTTAGGTGAAAAAACCTATGATAGTCGTAACTCAAATCAGTTTTAAATAAATTTGAATGGTCAGGGAAAAAAATTTGGAACATCAGGGAGAATCAGGGAATATCAGGGAATTTAATTTTGGAAATTGAGCCGCCACACTGCCTAGGGGTTGTATGAAATGGTTACGTGAGACTAAACACAGTAATTATTAGGATTTTTAGTTACAAAGGTTGCAGACAGAATCAATTCGCTTGTTCAGTTACTTGTTATTCCCAGCTTCTAACCGTTACAAGAATATTCAATTCTTGTTGAGTAATTTTCCCTTGCATGTTCACGAATGATAATCAGTTATACTGTACGATACTGTAGCCTTTACCAGCATATTTTCTTTCAAACATCAGTTTTTATTTGAATTCTAACAGCAGGTTATCAAATTGTTAAAAAAAAGGATTGTTTCAAACTTTTCGAAAAACCTTTACCTCCTAGACATCAAATTAGTCTAAGTTTATGAAAGCAAACAACAATTGACCTGTTGGGAGGGGGAGATTCTGGCATTTTTTCATACTGATATAGAGAATGTCACAGTAAATGGCAGGCATGCTCGCACATGATCGGTTCATTGTTCGCGTAAATTTGTACTTTATCGTTTGAAATCTGACAGAACATTTGCCAGTTTCATTTCCAATTCTATAGAATGTACCCCAGTGAAGAAAACAAAGACGTAGTCCCATGTCAAAATTAAAGTATTCGAAAACGGGTCAGCCTACTTTTTGTATCAGTTGTAGGGGGGATGGAGTGAGACGGACAAGATGGTTGAGACGGACATGTGACTTGTTTTAACACTTAGCGATTTTGTTTTTTTGCCAAATTGCCCCGGCCACCTCTTCACCAAGTTAGCAATTGATTTTCGAACCACCAATGTTTACATTTGTCAAATGTGCAAAAAACTAACCAATTTTGAAAAAAGGCTACGAGTTCGCGTGCGGATGTAATTTTTGCGTGTCAGAAAATAGGATTTTTTCTCCACGATTTCCCACGATTTTTTCGGTGTTGATCCATTTTCCGGTTGTTCAAAACATGCCTGACCGATACGTGGAGAGATACAGATGAAGTAGATTGCTATTGAAAACCTATGAGAGTTTAAAAATTTTGTGTACTGGTGGGGTAAGACGGTCCCCCACCAGGGTTAGTAAGATGGAGAGTGTTTATAGTGTTATTTCCTTCAAATTAAGGTATTCCTCGATTGCATCCATTAAACGTGCACCGAAAGTCAATTGGCCGCTGTTAGACGCGAAGTGGACTGCGAAATGTCGGTTCGTGCTACCGCGGTAAATTGTGGCATCCCTATAACCACTTCGAAAAGGCGGATTGCATAAACTGAATTTTGTTTTTTTTTTTTTTTTCATTTAAAACATCTGTCTGAAATTGTTAATGGTTCAGAAATTAATCCACTGCACAATAAATAACTATTATTGTTTCATTAACCTATTCAGTTTGATAATATGGAAACTACCTCTGAAAAACTGATACAGGATGACACTTCGGAACCTTGTTTCCGGAGTGTGACCAGAATCATCGAAAACCCTCAAAATATTCTTCATGTGTGTTTGCGTTTCACGTTTTGTTAATTCATAACATTAAAAAAGCTACACTCGTCGTTTATTGCTAATTTCCTTAACATGTCCGTCTTACCCACACCACCTGTCCGTTTCACCCGCAGGTTGAAATGGTTCAGGTCCCAAAAAATATGTTGTTCCACATGTAAAAATTTATTGTTTCCTTAACATGTCCGTCTTGCCCCCACATTCCCTACGGAATTTCTTTGGAACAGTCAAACCTGTTTTTGTGCGATTTTTTTTTTTTTTGTGCGAAAGTTATTTTGTGCGACTTTTCTTATGCGATTATTTTTTTTTGTGCGAATTTTTTTACTGCGGCATATGAAAAAGGACCACTTCCGACAACATTTTCAGCCATTTAGTTTTTCCGATTCTTGGAATGAGTTCCAACGCATTACAGAAGTGTTGCGTCCAAAAATTACTATTTGAGCAAGTTTTACGTAGGAAAAGTCACGAATTGCTTGCCTACGAAGCAAAGCGGTTAAAAGGATTAGCATATTTAAAAAAGTTTCGTTTATCAATCCGATGTTTTAAAATTTCTCTCATAGGTATTCTAAATCAGAATCAACAACTTTCGGGTTATTTTCAACTGAAAATTTTTTTTATGTGGTCCCTATCCACCGCATAAAAAAAGTTTTTTTTTTTCAATAATGCTGTGGAAATATTGTTTTGTAGCTGCACGTGAAGTTTCAAATTATTTTTTTTTATGCGATTTTTTTTTGTGCGGTCCCTATCCCTCGCACAAAAACAGGTTTGACTGTAATCACAAAGCACCCAACTTCAACTACTACTATGGTGAAAACCTGGTTTTGCAACTTTAAACAACTGAATTGTAACATGAACGTAAAGAGATACACTATCTGCACAGACCGTTGGTCCACTTTCCTAAAGGCCTTGTTGATCTGGCAAAAAGCAAAGGGAAATGTTTCATCAGGACCTAAAGGTAATGGAAATTAGACACCATAGAGAATGTAATATCTATATGATAGCAGACTATTCACATAGACATCTTCACTGTGACCGATCAAATATACCAAAACATTGTTTGAACCTTGCTAAAAATTTGTCTTGTGTTACTACTTCTGTTATGTAGAGAATGTGAAAACGTGACGCCTAAATGTCGATGCACATTGAAACAGCAATATTGGCCCAAACATGATTCGTCATACAATCACGTGAGTAGACTGCTGAATAATAGCAGCTCAAAAACTGTTATCATATGCAGGATTGTCATCGTATCAATGGTTCCTTATTGAGGATGCAAGTTTCGTGGAAGAAGGTTCGTAAACATAGCTCAACGTATTTTATGACTGATTCGTCCCTTATCAGTTAAACATGAGGAGGAGGATGAGGCAAGACATGAAGATAGATAGAGATTATGAGATTTCGAAACAAACCAATTCATTTATTTAGTACCACAAATCTGAGTGCGTTGATTTGGGATTCGGATTTATTCCGTGCACTTGATTTTTTGAACCAAAATATGTTATTTCGAACGGAAACTTGAAATGCGTTGACCTTTATCGGAATAAGCACTCATATATAATTTCCGAAAGGTGTTTCTTTCTTAAAACATATATTTTGTTGCCTGCGAAAAGCTACCGGAAACTGTCTATTTCAGTAAATATGCAACTATGAACAAAAGAAATGAATGGCAGAACCCCAGAGGGTAAGCAAACCTTTTTAAATCGAAAACAGGCAAATCACTCAAAAAGAGAAGCCTAAATATTAGAACACCTCTGCCCACTTTTTCGATTTAAAGTGACCTTCAGGGTAGGTAATCGAACATCCGTTGTTGTACTCTGTTAGAATAATAAACATCTGTTCATTGGTCGAAATTAGAATGGGTTTCGCCGTCATTGACTGGAAATAGGCACAACGTGAAGAAAAATGCAAAAGGCAAGACATCTGCGAATTTTTTCTTCCTTTTTCGTCTGTTCGGTGGCCTTCCATGCCAAGATGACAGTGGCTGTGTGCACAGCATTTAAAGTGTGTTTTTCTATGGCACTGTCACAGGTAATTGGACGTAGCGTAATTATTTCTCACGTTGGTTTATAGTTTACCGATTTAACCTCTATCCTCTTGAGCTGGAAGAATCGTTTCACTTTCGAGTCTGATTGTTTGTGCTGTGTAGTCGTTTACTTAAAAAGTATGTTGCATTTCTGATAAGGCCACTACAGCTTCATTTGAGTTGTTTCGGACTGTTATATTGCAGCAGCTGTACTGTGATGAAATCAGGTTTCCATTATTGCAAGAGATTTTTCGCTGTGCTACTGCAATAGTGTTGATGTTTTATTTGTTCGTTTCGGTTTCTCATCTTTCGAACACGATTGATATTAGTCCCCAATCAAAACTACTTAAGGTAATTTTAAACATTCCTCATCGAATGCTTGAACTTAAAGGCGAATGCACTGCAAACCATTTTCATCGATCGTACTCCTGATGTTGCTCTTCCCGTAGCAGCATAGCAGACTTCAACAGATTTATATTTATTTCTTACACGTGGAGTCAGGTGTTAATAAATACCGGTGCGCCACACCCGCTCCCACCGCGCTGGCGTGAATGAGGTGGAAAGGTTTAATTTATTTAGCTAGCAATAATTACTCAAGCACGGCAACCTCGTCATCAGCATAGCAACATCTGTTCGGTCATACGAAACCATAGGCGAGGGTGGAAACCGGTTAACTGAAGCGGCTTTCCCTGCACTCTGCCGCCACTGACAGAAAGCTATAAGGAATAGGAAAGCGAAAGTGAGAAATATTTCATGCGGCGTTCCGTCGTCGATATGAGTTTTATATTTAGTAGCAGAAAAATGCAACTTTTTATCTGCGAGGTATATTTTTGCGGCTAGAGTCGTAAGTAAGCTTCTGCAAGCGTATGTTTACCTACTAATTTTATCGTTTCGTTCGACATTGATGGAATATTTACATTGCAGAACAAATCACGATTGCATGATTTAAAAATAATATTATCGCTGACGGGAGCTCAAAAATTAACTGATGCTGTCAATTTTTAAAGCAATTTCACAATAGACAGATGAGACACGTGCGTGTTGAAAGTAAAACCCTTTTTTGTTTACTAGCTACAGTTGTTTTTTTTTTCAGCAGACGCACAAGCAGTGAGTTCAAGAACACAGTTGACAGAGTAAATCTTCAATTTAATAACCATTAAATCGCATCTTACAAAGTTCCCTGTTGTCAGCCGTAATCCAAGCGTATTAGCGAACTGCATTTCTCCTGTCAGGTATGAGAGCAAATACGCAACATCTCAGTAACAGGAAAACGAAGCTGTTAATTAATTGTTTGCTTCATTGGTAACACATGTTTTCAACGGTGGAAGTTTGTCTAAAATTGGCATCTCGGTTGCATGCGTTTACTAGTGAGGTGGAATGTCTACGTAAGGAAGAGAAAAGGCTTCATTGTGTTCATGCTTAACATTCGGTTGGGGGAGATTTCTGAAAGCTCTTTCTCCGCTTTTGAAAGCCACAAAAGGTTGTCTTACAGGTATTTCTGAGTTGAGTTTTAGCGACAGGCAGCCGCCGCACCTTTCTTGGCTTTAGCGATTTTCGCTTTAGTAGACAGACGCTAATAAGTGTTGTATTGCACCGGATCAAAATGTAAATAATGGAATGCCTTTCAATTTCAAACACAATATATAATTAGATTCACCTTGACCACGGTTGAGAGTGTAAATTCTAGCCTTAGCCAATATGTGCTTTGCGTGTGGCAAAGTGTAGATTCCACGGCACATGCTAATTAAATATGCCAAAATTTCGGGCATTTCCAGCTCCGAAAACGACTGACATTTTGCTGATAACGATTCGACTGAAGCGTTTCTAGCCTTAAGACGATACGTGACGGCAATCGGACGAACAACATTTTGTAACATTTCGAGTGAAGTTCCTTTTGTTAAATGCAAAACGTTCTATTTTTTTAACAAAGAAACAGAATAGAAAATAAAACCTGGAGTATTAGACAAAATATCAGTAAAACTTGATCCATCACGTGACAGTGGAAAAATCACCTTTTTGGCAGCTTTAGAAGTTTTTTAAAATCGCAAAGACCTGAAGGTGCTCTTCTAAACATAGAACAAGCATTCGACAGTGTTTGGCATAGAAGCATAATAGCATAGTTAATTTTCCAATTTTTAGAATCAAAATTTTTTTAAATTCTTAATTGATCAAACTTTACAGATTGTTACAAGAATTCAAAATCTAACTACATAGCCGGTAAAAGTTACGGTGATATTTTGCAATCAGAAGTGTCGAGAAAAAAGACTACAACACACACCGAATAACTCAGAAAAGCATACCATAATAAGCAACAAATCGAAGGAAGGTATTCACCATATTAACACTAAAAAATATTACAGACTACGTGCGACGCTAGCACACTCCAGCTGAAGCGACCGGCGGCGGCGGAAAACGCTATTTAGGTCATTGAACAAGCGCCTTTCGTTCGCACGCACTCAGCTGAAATGGATATCTCCGCGCAAGCAGCAGTGTCGAGGTTTCAGGCGTTGTTGATTCCAAAGAGACGTGGCAACCGATCGACGCAGCACTGCTGCTGGTTGATGTTTCAGGTTCAGCACGTCCGCCAGGAGTCTAGTGGGCAATAAAAATCTATGTAGGAAATAGTCCACTCACTCGTTCGGTGGTTCACCTGATTTTTAGTGGAACCGTTATCGACACAAATTGATATACTCGAATGGCCGACGCAAGTAGAACCACGTGAAAGTGGTTGTGCTTTTTTTTGCACAAAATCGTTAATTGGAAAATGTGTGGTACAAAGAGAAAACAATATATCAACTTCGCTATCCTGATAACACGAATTGAGAAGACCGGGAAGTCAGGTGCAAAGATCGGAAGTGCCGTAAGTAAAAAACAACAGAAAAATTAACAGGACTTTACTGGAATTTTTTTGATTCATTCCGATACTTAGACAGGCTCAATGATTAGAGTAGAACATATCCGCTTTTATCTTCATCAATGGATCACTCTTCGCGATATTTTAGAATTTCTTAAACGACAAAATTTCTCACCCCAGAATAGGCGCCTGCATTTTTCCAATCCTCTCCGCTCTTCGTGAGACAAATTTGCAAATTGTATTCATAAACTTACATCCTGCAACTGTGTCAAGATTTACAGAAACAACTCAAGAAAGTTGAAAATTCATTTTAAAAAATCTTTTCCGGAGATTATGAGAACATCGACGGAAACAAACTGAGAATAACAAAAAAACGAGCATCCCGATAACAAACCGGCAAATTTGTTATGTTAAATTTTAACCTTTTTCTTCATTTATGCATGTTTGGGAACAAGCTCGGCTGGCAGGGAAGACCGTTAGAGTCAATAGGATTCTAGCGCTAGTTCCGCAATCATCCTGAACTCTAACGGTTGGCTCCAAAGTCTGTTTATAGTACACAGAAAGTCAAACTCCTAAAAAGCGGAATGTAGCTGGGGTTTGCTTTTCTAAACGTTTTTCTCTAATTTGTATTTTTTTTCATTAGCACTGATCAGCGCTTCAATAGTGAGTGCCGATCTACGTCAACACAATTACAACTTTACAGGGCAAACGTGTGATGTCTGAGTATGTTTGAAGTTATACACAGAATCATTTATAATTGATATAAAAATATCCTAACAAAAAAGATTTGAATCTTAGGTCTTATCGCTTAGGACTAATCGCCAGCAGAAACTAATAAATCCCATGGAAGGTTACGAGCTAAAAAAATTTGAAGGTCAGAACAGCCAAGAATGACTCCAATCAGGCTACTTGAAATGGACAATAGCTAAACTATGAAAAAAGATCGCATATAAAAGTGAAGCCGGTGGCGCCAGCTCGTTAATCAATGGATCGTTAGTTGAAGTCCTAGGTGGAATCGCCTCCCCGGGTGTCGATGATTGACTAAACAGTGGTGAAACTAGACCGACGGAAAGTAAGCGAAAAATTGTTAAAATCGCTTTAGAAAATTTCCCCAGGCCAGAAAATGTCAGAAAATGATTTCAAAGAATTGGCGTTTTCAAAGACCAGAAGCAATGAAAAAATTAAATTTAATTCAAAATTTATGATATAATATTCTGAAGTCTTGAAAATGAGAATTTGAGGAAAAATGTGCTTGAATTATTTTAAAAATAGTTACCTAATTATGCAAATAATTTTACAAAAAGCTACCGGATACTAGAGAAGTACAAATTTTAAAGTAGAAACATTTTAATGTCAAATCAATTTAAAGTTTAGTTTGGGATTGGTGAAAAGCAAATGAAGTCAGAAATGGGAAAAAATCAAATTCAACTAAAAAATGCTGAATTGTCTGCCGTGAAATCAAAAAAGTTAAATCAAATAGATTCCACTTTAAAAAATCCACAATTATATCTAAAATTCAACTTCAAATTAGTGGAAAAAGTTTTGAAATTTCATATTTTATTTTTAGAAAATTGGGCTGATACAAATTTTGAATAGGTTCTATGTCCACGGTTATCAAAGTTAGCTAAGGGGAGGGTACAAAAAATAAATAACACTGAGATCCGGAAACAAGGTTCCGAAGTGTCATCCTGTATCAGTTTTTCAGATGTATTTTCCATATTATCAAACTGAATAGTTTAATGAAACAACAATAGTTATGTATTGTGCAGTGGATTAAATTTTGAACCATTATCAATTTCAGACAGATGTTTTAAATGGAAAAAAAAATTCAGTTTATGCAATCCGCCTCTTCGAAGTGGTCATAGGGATGCCGCAATTTACCGCGGTAGCACGAACCGACATTTCGCAGTCCACTTCGCGTCTAACAGCGGCCAGTTGACTTTCGGTGCACATTTGATGGATGCAATCGAGGCATACCTTAAATTTAAGGAAATAACACTATAAACACTCTCCATCTTACTAACCCTGGTGGTGGACCGTCACAGTACACAAAATTTTTAAACTCTCATAGTTTTTCAATAACAATATACTTTACCTTTTGAATAACCGGAAACTGGACCAACACCGAAAAAATTGTGGGAAATTGTGGAGAAAAAATTCTATTTTCTGACACGCAAAAATTACTTTCGCACGCGAACTCGTAGCCTTTTTCCAAATTTCTCAATTTTTTGCACATTTGACCAGGGTTGATATTTGTTGACACTCTTGAGTGAAAGTGAAAAAAGCATCCATAAACGTTATTTTTCTACAATCCTTTCAGAGTTCTCCCTTCCCGCTTTTTGCATGGAAGTGAACTGTCAAAACACCTCATTATATTTCATGCGATGGAAGCAAGACAACAAATTAATTTATCAGTTAACGAAGATTGTCAAGGCATCGGTCAGTGTCAGTGAAAAAGTGTTTCGGTGAGGTTCATTTTGGTTGAGTGGACTGTTTGTTTTTCTTTTTCGCTTTGAAGTCGCTTCGAAGTGAAGATCATTTGGTTGGATTTGTCGTCAAATTTTATTCCGTAACCGTGAACGATGCGCGCGATCTATTTCATTACTAGGACGAAAATCTAGTGTATCTGAAAGAGTGCTGCGATCATTGGAAGTGAAAATTGAAAATGATTGGCTGTAATTTTCGAAGAATTTTGCTGGGGAAAATGACTTTTATCAGCACTGCATTTGACAAATGTAAACATTGGAAGGGTGGTTCGAAAATGATCAACATTTCAATCATTTTTTACAAAATTGCCCCGGCCACCTTTTCTAACTTGGTGAAAAGGTGGCCGGGGCGATTTTGCAAAAAAAATCGCTAAGCGAACAAGTCACATGTCCGTCTCAACCACCCTGTCCGTCTTACCCCCATTCCCCCTACAACTAACACAAAAAGTAGGCTAGCCCGTTTTTCGAATGCTGTCATTTTGACATGGGACTACATCTTTGTTTGTTTTACTGGGGTACATTCTGTAAAATTGCAAATGAGACTGGCAAATGTTCTGTCAGATTTCAAACGATAAAGTACAAATTTACGCGAACAATAAACCAATCATGTACGAGCATGCCTGCCGTTTACTGTGATATTCTCTATATCAGTATGAAAAAAATGCCAGAGTCTCCCCCTCACAACAGGTCAATTGTTCTTTGCTTTCATAAACTTAAACTAATTTGATGTCTCGGAGGTAAAGGTTTTTCGAAAAGTTTGAAACAATCCTTTCTCTTTAACAATTTGATAACCAGCTGCTATTTTTCTTCATAGATAACCTGCTGTTAGAATTTAATAAAAACTACTGTCTTGAAAGAAAATATGCTGGTAAAGGCAGCAGTACCGTACAATATAAGTGATTGTCATTCGTGTACATGCAAGGAAAAACTGCAATGCTGTTGCTGGTTACCAGTTTATCTCATGAATATGATTATTTACCATAAAAACCATAAATTACTCAACAAGAATTGAACATTCTTGCAACGATTAAAAGTCATGTGTTATTTTTATTTAATTTTCTCTTCGATGTTCACTAAATAATCGTGGCCAGCCTATCGTAAAACTAAATTTCTAAAAACACACATTTATAGAAGATTTAGAGTCGGCTAATGTTTATGATTTTTTGTCCATTTTTTTTTTCTCGCTTGTTTTCCGTCGGTCTAGCTCTGCCACTGTTGTGGCCAATCACCGACGCCCAGGGAGGCGACTCCACACCCAGGACCCTAACTCACGACCCGTTTATTAACGGACCGGCGCCAACGGCTTTACTTCCTCATGCAATGGAAGGCGTGATCCCAGAGATTTTTCGCCTCAGAAAATCTCCCGGTGTCGGCTAGGATTGAATCTAGACCAGTTGGGTTGGTTGTGAGTGGATCACGCCACCTCACAACCATCGACACCTATGTCGGCGGTGGGATTCGAACCCAGGCGTCGAGCGTGGTTGGCGGAGACGTTACCAACCACACTAGGCCCCCGCTCTTTTTGTCCATTTACTAAGATTTAATCTGAATCTATTTTTACATTTTACCATTGTTAGATATTTTATTACTTTTAGCTTAATAAATAACATACATATATAAGCTGTCTTAGTAATACAGCGAAAGTTATTGTTCACAAATAAAAAAAAAAGAGTTGTCAAGCACAAAACAAAAATGAATCTTTCCAAACTTTAACTTCGTTGTAATTGTTGATTGCTACGGTTTTTGCTGGAGCTTGTTGATAATTTTGTTTGACATATCTTCTGATGTTTCCCTATTACTGAGCCTATGTAACAGAGTAAGTTCATATAATAAATTTGATTAATTCAGAGGTAAATGAGACAAAACCAACCATTATGATAACGTAATTATTGTTAGAATAGAATTCATTTAGATTTAGCCGCATTAGGAGAAACTTCAATTGTAAACCGGAAAAAATAGATAATTTAAAATTGTAAATCCTCTGGCCATCCTGTAATCCGCTAGACTTAATAATCTAGATATCCATCATTCGAAAAATTATTGGAAAGAAGAAGTTTACTTCGGACTTATCGCTTGCAATCACTCCCGAACGTAACGATGCAAATATGTAACAAACAACCTTATGACGGTCTACGTCAAAGTTGCGGTCGTGGCTTTGCCCTCAACCCTCCTGTTTTTTCGTCTAGGCCAATTGCTCCGCGGCATTTTTCATGAAAACAAAAACCAACCTAGAAAAAAGACATCTCCTTTTCAACTAAAATATTTTATGGATCACCTGCGTTTTGAACCAAGGAGATGAACTTCCTCAATTTATTCACTGATTCAAAATTGCAGATGCTCTGCCAAATGTGTTGGCTTGAAAATGTACTCCGCCGTATACCTCTGGTCTAAAGTAATTTATAAAAAAGGATGCACTAGCTAACATACGGTTTTTTATTGTAATGCAATCTACTCAATTGTTCAAAAACAGAATTGTTCAGAAAGAAAAAGAAACAAGATAAAAGAAATTTAATGTACTGCCGTTCCAATCATAGTAGTTTTCTACACAAACCTTATGCACGCTGGGACAACTATGCTTGGAACGGCACTGTACATCTCAATAAAAAGAAGGGAGTGTTCAAGACAGGACGACCATATATAAAGTAGACCCATGCCTTCAAATTCATCGTCACAGATCTTTCGACAAAAATGTGGAAACGGAAGCAAGAAAAAAGTGGATGTTTTTTAATCCACAAAAAGTTTTGATTTTTGAAAGCCTGTGTCTATTCTTGACATCTGTACATGGCGTACTCGCGCAAGATATTTTCATCGTGCACGAAAATTCGACCAGATTTTTTGTTTAATTTTCACTTGTGCGCAGTGAAGTAATACTCGAGCTTAACGTATTTGGAAATTAATTCACATTTTATCTTTTTAACGAGCAAAGCAAAGATTCAAATGTGGTTCACATCTAGAAACTAGCAACGATTTGTATGTGGTAGCAAGGTTGCAAAAAGCCCTGTTTAAAGAACATTCCAACGGTTTAGGAAGACATGCACTTACACCACAGAATTTCAGGAAACGCTGGATATTATGATGGAACATCACTTCCCAGGATCATATTCGAATACTGATGAGGTCTAGGATGAAACGGGAGCATACTCAAGCTCAAATCCGAATTGGAGTGAATCCCAGTAGACGGAATTAGACACTTCCGAGAGCCTTCAGGCCAATTTGCTTAACATCCATGTTCTTGAAAATTATGGAAAAACTAAAAACTAACTAAAGCAAAATAATTGGTTCAACTAGAAGCGGCAAAAAGGGCTTTAAGGCTGAATCGACAGGCCAATCTAAAAGAAGAAGATGTAATAGTACACCTAAGAATACTGAAAGATTTCCAAATAAATAACCCAATGAAAAGCTAGGAGGATTGAGTGGCAAAGAAACCAAACTTCGAAACTCCCTACAGAATACGGGATAACGGGAAAATTTGGAAAAAGGTGGGCCCAGAATTCGTGACAGCTCACTTTGCTTCTACACAGACGGTTGTAAAATGAAAGATTCCGCGGGAGCTATCGGAAGGATAAATTTGTTTTCCATGGGACACTGACCAACGGTATTCCAGGCGGAAATATACGGATAATAGAATGCGCGAATACGTGTCCGGAAAAAAATTACTGACACACAAACATCTGCATTTTCTGCGACAGTCAGGCAACACTTAAAGCCCTGAATTCTCCTTTTTGCCACTCTAAACTAGCGTGGGAATGCATCCTATTGCTCGACTAAGAAAAACCAGGGTAATTTATACTGGGTTCCTAGTCACTGTGGAATCGATGGAAATGAGAAGGCTGACTCATTAGCCATTAACTTTGTTGGCCTAAAACCTTCTTGTGAAGTCTCACCGAACGCTTTAAAAGTTGAACTCGCTGAAGAATAGAGCGCCACCATCAAAGCACAGAATGATCGGTTATAGGCAGCACCAAGAGACAATATTTTGGAGTCCCAAAGGAGTGTTTTTTGGTTCCAGAGTGCAGCTTAGTGATGGTTTGGGGGGGGGCAGTTTTGCAAGTGGGATAAGCTTGCACTGGTTTTCATCGACAAAGGCGTCAAAGTCTATGTTGTGTATTAAAAATGGAAGTTCTGGAGAAAATGTAATCATCGTAAACTCTTCGGAGATTTTTTTTTAAAGGGGGGGATTTGTTAGTAGCTTAAGAATTTATGATAAATATTACAACAAATATTACGACTTCTCAACACTGTTTGAAATTTGTAATTTTAATTGTTAGGATTTGTTTGCTTTCGCAATTGGGACTTATCGTTCGCAGGGATTTCAACCTACTTCTCAAAAAAGGGGAAGTAAACTTACAACTAACAACTAACTTAATTGCTACCTTATTGGCTATACTTTTTGGAGATGGCCACTATGTGTGCAAGACAGTGCCCTGCGAACTTGGTTCGAGGCTGGTGTAGATACAATTTGACGGGGTTTCAGGGTAAAAAATAAATGTCCACATCTGAACCCAATGGACTTTTTTTGTCTGGTCTTAAAAGATGTCGAAACTTGCTGATTACAAGATCTCCAACTTGGAACAGTTTGAAGCGGCTATCCAGAAAATCTGGAATGAAATACCCATGGCTTCCGTACGCGCTCGCGACACCTTCGAAAAGCGTTTGAATTTGGTGAAGCTGACTTAGAAAGGAGTTATTCTATGATGTTTATGATGAAATGTTTACTATGAAAATCAAATTCAATAAAAAGTGGAATATTTACATATCATCATGGAATTTTGAAAATGTTGTAAACTGTAATTTGAGCGGTGTTATAAACCAAAATGTGGAGACACAGAAACACTCGAAAACAGCTAACGAAACACGATTTGCGCCGTCGTCCGGTCGGGAGAGTGTCCCGAAAGACTGCAAAATGAAAAAGAGGTCGACGCTCCTGAAGAAGTCTTTCGTTTGGCAAACAATCTGTAGCTGTGAATTTAAAAGTAACGTTTCCGTATCATTAAAAATGTGTCTATTCTCAACAATGTATTTGCTTAATAATTACGGAAGTTGGCAGATTTTTACAAATAATCGTTGAAATTTTATTCAAACCAATGGCAAACGCTACACCTACCTAGTCATGATCCCGTTCGCTTTAACCTTCTTTTTTTATTTCATAATCAAGAAGAATATGAGAGAACCATTCCTACTATGCAAATTTTTTTATTATGCAAAAGCTGGAATTAATTGTTATAATGTACACTTTACCTGCTTCGTTGCCTTTTAGTGCTCAGTTTATCATATGCTGGGGTTCAACAACCGCTTCCCCACAGAACAGTTTGAGGAAAGCAGCTACTTGTTGCCTCATTTTGTTGTATGAAGAACGTTGGTAAGTCTGAACATTTTGATTTTTTGCTGGCAATTAAAGCTACCCGGACTGATTGCTAGCAACAACAACAAAGTTCAAATTCTTTATGTGTATATATAGGTATCGCGTGTTTCGTACACTTCACCTATGCAAAAATTTGATTTGGTATTATTTGCACAACCGACAGCGAGATAGCGAAAATCAGAAAAATTACCAACAGCTGATTCGATTCAGGTTCACGGGCGCGGAGCAAACAGAAAGAATAACAGTTGCATGTTTGTTGTTTTGGTTTTTGTACCTACCCATGTTTTACCGGCACGCAATGATGGGGTAGTTGAGAATTATAAGTCGCCGCGCAGCCGGCGAAAAGATAACAAACAACTATAACTACAACTTAAATAATGATATAGGAAATTTGCTTTTCAAATTTTTATTAATTTTTTTACTTTAGCTCTTTTTGGATTACACCGTTTGCTTTCGGTTTCACATTAATTATGCGAAATTTCATTGTTTTATGGAATGCTCTGCAAGAAAAGTGTGACTAATCATGTTTCCAGTTATGTCTTTGGTGAGAGTATGAAAATTGCCCAATAATTCGTTTGAAATTAAAAATAACTTAATTTTTTTTTTTTTCAAAGTGCTTTGGACTTAGGACTGATCTTAGTTTACAGCAAAAATTTTATTCTATTGGCTTTGAATACACACATTTTCTAAAACAAGAAAATCCTCTTCGGGGTTTTCTCGTGAGACATGAGTAAATGTGAGATAATCTTCGTAGTCGACTTGCTTTGTTTGATGATCCTGCAGTTTTTATAGCATTATGTGTCTTCATCATGTTTTAATCTTTTAATACACAGCTAGTTCTAATGGCTTAGAACACTCGGCTACAGTGTTTTTGAGAACGGTAATTTCTGTCACTCCTCTACGTTGCTTAATGCGTAATTAAACTCATTCATGGCACGCACTTAGCAACTGGTAGGTGATTAGCGTAATTGTGCTACCGAACTTCACACATTGAACTTTAATTTTAAACAGAAATAGACCTAAACACTGCAAGTACGTGATAGGGTGTTGAGCCGCTTTATTCCTGGGTTAACGAATTGTATATATTTGCCGCTGCTGGGTGTGTAGCGTGAAGAGATAGATAGCAGAAGAAAGCAATCTTTGTACAATTCGATTTGCTGCTTCTTTCATGGTATTGTGTTATAAATCAACGCAACGCGAACAATGAATTCAAACAATTGTAACGATGTAACAAAAATTGCGCAAGTTTACTAACCATTAATTTCTTTTTCTATCTCTCCTATTCCACAGATATTTTTGCTGCTGTTTCTGCTCCTTTATCTAGGCAGTTTTGCACTAATCAATCGTTTCAGACGACGCGACCGGGAGGATTTGTTTTCCACAGACGACGACGAAATTACCGTCTATAGGATTAGGTATGTACAGAGCCGGATTTAAGGGGGGGCCCAGGGGGCCCGGGCCCCCACATTTTTGGGGCCCCCACAAAACGAGAAAAAGTTCTTTTCTCTATCAAAAATGAGATTCAATCAAAAGTTCAATTTACAGCAAGAAAATTTGAACAGACCATTTCAATCTGAAATTTTTCTTCAGTGTTGTTTTTTTTCGCGAGCGCCAATATCACAACTACATCCATAAGATCCTTTGATTCACTTGGAATGACACACATTAACACACCATTTGAATCGAACCAGCGCGCATGGGAGATCGAGCAGGAGAGAAAATACATAATCCACAAGTTTTTTAAATGCATTGCTCTTGATTCCGAAATTAAGTTTACCTGTCCGAATCAGGGATACCGGATTTGCGTTGTAAAATGCAGATTTTCAGAGTCTGTGTGCAGATTTTATTGACCTGCAGATGTGTGTAGTTTTTTCCTAGTTTCTGTAGATTATTGCCAGCGTAGCCTTATATTTGCGCAGTCTTACTCAAATTGTGTGCAAATTTTTGCCTGCGGATCGCATTTTTTTTTTCAAATTGCGATAGGTTTTTTCAGATATCAAGAAAAAAATTCCGGATTTCGAGCAGTTGCAGACATCTTTCGAAAACATCTGGAACCTCTGGTCCAAATCATTCGACAGTTAGATCTGGCTATAAACAGTGAGCAAGAACCGAATTTATTATTACATTTATTCAAAATGAGGTGTCACCACAAAACCCCGCGTATATCAAAGTGGAGCTCAAAAAAGATGATTACATGAAGAAAGCAATCAAAAACTCGTTAGTGCCTTGCAAAAATTATTTTATATAAGGATTTATTTGAGCCTAATGATCTCGAACGCAACTGGAGAAAGGCCTTTTTCAAAGATGAAACTGGTTGAAAATAGGTTGCGTACGACTATGAAGAGGGAAAGGCTGTCAAACTTAGCATTGTTAAGTTGAGAGTACAATATTATGAAGGAGCTGAATGTTGATTATTCAATCAATAAGTTCTCTGCAAAAAAACTCGTAAATAAAATCTAGCAAATTTTTGGCAACTTTTCAATAACAAATAAATGTTTTTAACTCGTACGATAAAAAAACGGGTTTGTTTTATTTTGGGGCCCCCACTGTAAACTGGGCCCCGGGCCCCCACAATCGTAAATCCGGCTCTGGGTATGTAGAACAGAAAAAAATGTTCTTTACCTTATTGTTTGATGTAAACTGAACGCACAGAACAACTAGAGTAATGCGGGATAAAAGTATATATTTAACTGTTTTCGAAACAACAAAACTGGTTTCGTTACAACGTCGTACATGTGAATCATGCCTTCGAAGCGTGTTTAGCGTGATTTTCTCAAATTTTGCTTCGTAGTTTAAGACCGGTCTGACCAAGTAAAAGCTCACATCGTACGGGACAAGAATTCGCGCTTGACAAATGAATTAGATCATCTTCCTGACTTTTTTGCCTTTTTCCGCCATCATTTTAGAGTTATCTCGCCTCATACTCTATCAGTCTAACACGAATAAGTTGCGATCCTTGAAGAAGTCATGAAAATTACGACAAAACTTTTGCCCCGCATGACTCTATGCATAGCACAACTTTGTGTGAAATCGTTTCGAATAGACAAATAGTTTTGGTTAACAATTGTTGTGCTTCAATAAGCAAAGACATCATTGACAGTTCGGAATGCACTGCAATATGTTTCACACATAAGTTTAACTCACACTAGTTCAGATTTAATTATCCCGAGTTTATGTAGAATCACCTTAAATTTTATTTTTCCTCATGCATCATTGCATTTAAGTTTCGTAATCAGAGGTGTATCAGGAACACATCTTTACGGTCCATTTACAAGCGCTTGTGTAATCATTTTTGCATTTTGATTAATTTTTTTTTTCATATTGTTACAGTTTATGGTTGTGCACTTTTTCCCTGGCCATAGCATTGGGTGCGGCATTGCTCCTACCGATATCGATCGCCAGCAATGAAGTGCTGATATTGTACCCCAACAGCTACTACGTGAAGTGGCTCAACAGTTCACTGATTCAAGGTGGGTCTCGATGGAAATTACAAGCTAGAAACCACTCATCATTTGTGCATTTGCATCGTCTTTAGGTCTTTGGAATCATGTGTTTCTGTTCTCCAATCTGGCACTGTTTGTACTACTACCATTCTCCTACTTGTTCACCGAGTCGTCTGGCTTCAGTGGCCATAAGAAAGGCGTGATGGCACGGGTTTACGAGACCTTCACCGTGTTCTCTCTGCTGGCGTTCATCGTGTTCGGTATGACGTACGTCATTTCAGCGCTCCGTGATCCCGACAGAAGTACCTTCCAGGCGCTGTTTAGTAAGTATTGCATCACCTTTTCAAAGTGAAATGAATCCAACCAAATTCAAATTTTTAGATTTAGGAAAATATCATCTGCCATTTTTGTACTCCTGCGTATCGTTTCTTGGAGTGCTACTACTTCTAGGTAAGTCATTTAATAACTTAATTTGTATGATTATTATACCTCATGCTCATGCTAACGTTTCGTTTTCTCTAGTACACTTATTTCACGAACAATCCTAAAACTATCTAATCTTTAACTATCAATATTTCTTTCACGACAAACATCATGTAAACCGTCAGTTGAATCGTTTTATTGCTATTTAAGTAGGTACCCACTTTTCCGCAGTGTGCAGTTTACGTGCCCGAAGGCATTACCAAACCACAGCACGTCTAGTATGCGGTTTGCAGTTTCTGTCCTGCACAGGAAAGCTCTACTGCCCTTCTGCTGCTACTACCTGCTTTCCTTGTACTTCGTGAGTTTGAAAATGAAGAAAGTTTTGTCAATAAAACTACCCGCCACTGGGCATCCTCATGGTGACTGATGTACACTACGTAATAAGCTTGCTCACTCATTTGTCAGCGACTTGATTTGCTGAAAGTAATTGCTTTATTTTGGTCACGAAAAAACCTGTAGCATTTTGCGCAAAAAAAAGCCTATTTTGAGTCATTAGAAGAAATTGATTGTACATCATCCATCGGTAAGGGTCTTAAAGTGACATCTCCACCTGCCTCCGCGTCCGTGGTTTCCGCTTCCTCAGACTCGACCCCTTCCATAGCGGTTTTCCCCTCAATTTCTAGCACAATGCGGTCGATATAGTCCAACTCCTTGGGATTATTCTTCTTCGCTTCATTGATACTCTTTTCGTATGGGCGCATCTCCCCCAGCCGGTAGTATCCCTGAGCTCTGTAAATCCACGAACGCAGGTTTTTCTCATCCAGCTTACTGATTACAAAGTCGCAATCTATTATCGCGCGTTTGCACAGATCAATCTTGATGTAGGCCAGTGCTCTATTGTTATACAAAATTGGACTGTCGCGAATATAATCTATCGCCTTCGTGTACATGCTGATTGCCTTCTCGTATTTGCCCTCCCGGAAAGCACGATTACCAGCTCGCCTCAACCCCTGAGCCGTCTGTTCTCGTTCTTTGCGTTCCGACGCACGTCTAGCTGCGTCGCGTTCGATTTCGGCCATGAAGGCAAACTTATCCGCCGTAGGCCTGTCCAACGAATCGTCGTCCTTTTTGTTGATCACTGTGCGCTCTTGGTTCACACGAACTATGAAATTATTTTCATCAATTTTCTCCAACTCTTTTTTATCTTCGCCTAGAAATCTGGACATGAATATTGTTAAAATTTTCTATTACCTCACGCACAAAGGAACTTACTGTTCAGCGAATGCAAGCCCCATCTGTTCCTTGTTTTTGTCCCCGCTGGTCATCATGTTGAGCATCCGCATAACTTCGTCCACCTTGCTCATCGAAGCTTCAAAATCCTCATCATCCTTTAAATTACTCATTGTAGTTGAATCAGTTGAATAGAGGAGGACACGATTCGATGTCTGCAACGCACGAACGACGAACACGATTTGTCAGTTCGCGGTCGTTGCGTGATAGCCTGTGGAATCGTCGTCGCTAGTCCTGCGACAACAAACACGTTGTTGTTGTTTGCACCTGGATACCCGAAGGGGAAAAGAAACACATTTTTCGTTGCCAAGCAGGCGTATCGTGTTTACGCTTTGGTTTGGTATTTTTTCTGGTTAGCCAAAGGATATGACAGTACTCAACAATGTCATCACGTCATCTGGTGGCCATTGAATTTATTCAATATCAAATTTTGCTACTTTCACCAGTAGCTAGAAATTTGTGTTTGAATATTTTCACCATATTTACGCGAACTAATCTACGATGTGATCACGGTTAGATGTCTTTTTAGTCCACTTGTTACAACTAGATGTCTTTAACCTATATTTCACTATGATTGTAAGCTTTGTATATTGGAATACACCGTCAAAAGCAGGAAAAAATTGCAGACCGAATAGAGAGGTGAACATAAGTTTAGTTTGAAATTAGTTATAAGAAATTTAACGAAAAAAAAATTAGTCAAGTAATTGAGCAATTGTTGCGTGCATTTAAATTCGTTCTAAAAAGATTTCAATTAAACTTTTTGCATAGATAGGTATTAATTTAATTAAATTTACTACTACCAAGTGGATGAAAACATTATGCTGTCAGAGTTGTTGGCCACTAACTAGACATTTTACACAAATATAAATTGAAGTAATTTTTTTACATGCCGGGCTATTTACGAATCTTAATATAAAACATTTGTTCTTTTTTTCCAGTTTGCACACCCATGGGCTTCGTTCGACTTTTTGGTGTCGTTGGTCAGGTTCTGGTCAAACCGAACCTGTTGCGTGATGTAAACGACGAATTTCATGCCTTTAACCTGGAGGAGGCAACAGTGAGACGAAAGCTTGCCAATGCAAATATAAACATTGGTAAGTAGTATGATAGTAGCTTTGATCATTTTTTTGACGATGTTTATCCTTTAGAACTCAAAAGCGTCACGAGTGTGGACTATGCCCCGTCGAAGTTAGTATCGGGCCTCGAGGATTTGTATCAAATCCGAGACACCAATGGTGGAATTAGCAGTAGCAGCCTCAGCGAGTCTGCAAAACTTTTCGAAAGACTGAGAGAGCTTGAGTCTGAGCGCAAAATTTTAGGTAAGCCCTTAGTTGAGAATTAAAATTTGTGAACGAAGTGAATTCATTGATCTCTAAATACCTGCAGATAAGCAACGAAGTTCATCGGCGTTGCAGCGAAATCTCGTTTATCCAGTAGCTATGTTACTATTGCTGCTACTAACCGGAATTACCGTACTGTTGGTAGTACAGAACACACTGGAACTGCTGATTGGAATCAAAGCAGTGCCGTTGAGTACACGAGTGAGTTAAAAAAGTCAACCTTCCACTTGCCGTTTAGTTAATGACTAATTTCTTTTCCAGCAATTCACTTTGGGAATCACGTCCCTCTCAAAACTTGGCCCTCTGGGAGCAGCCCTTGAAGTGTGCATTATAATGTACCTAGGGGTAACTTCGGCGGTCGGCCTCTATACAATGCCATTCATGCGAAACGTCCGTCCGCAGCGACGAAAGACTTCGCTTTCGCAGCTCATCGCCAACTGTGGTCTGGTGTTGATTCTTAGTTCTGCACTGCCCTTACTATCCAGAATTCTGGGTAATACATCACAATAGCCGCTCACCGATAGTGTATTAAAAGCTCAAATTCATTGCAGGTATCACCAACTTCGATTTGCTGGGCGATTTCGGTCAGATCGAATGGCTCGGCAACTTCCTGATTGTGTTGCTGTACAACGTAATCTTCGGAACGGCGGCCACGCTCTGTCTGGTGAACAAATTCACAGCAACCGTGCGGCGGGAATTGTGCGCCCGGTTAGTGGAAAACTATTTCATTTTCACAAGCTACCTATCGTTTATTATTAATTAGGCGAGGCGCGCCTTAGGCTGACAAAAACGAAAATACCTAGACTGAGAGTGAATGATGCAAACAGCTGCTATGCGCTTTTGATTTTCGCTAGTTTTTGCTTCAAACATAGAACCAGCACGCACACGCTCACAATGAATGATATTTCAAACGCGAAAGAACTGTGAAAACTATCGGTGCACGTGGCGCGAAAATGCACACACAAACAGCAGTTTCTGCCTATTTATTTTTTTGTTTTTTTTTTATTATTATTATTTTCATTGTCTTTTGTCGTTGTACGTGTGGCTTGCTTTTAAACGCCTAAGTATTCGTTGCTTATGGTCATCAGTTTACGTTTCGTTTACAAGAAGTGTTCGGAAGGTCGTGTTTATAAACTGGAACTGACTAAAAAATCAGAACTTTGTGAAATGAATATTGCAGTTGCACAATTTTTCAGCGTTCTTTTAAAGCTGAATTTCAATCTTGACATATTTTACAAACACAACGCAGTAATTCGAGAGAGAATTTTTTCTCATTCCATTCCTGCAGATATTCCTATTACACTTAATTGTACGAATTTTTTTTTTCGAATTTAAGTTTCAATTGAAGAATTAAATTGATAAATCCTAAACACGATTGTCTAAAATCATCAGTAATAAATTCTAAAAATTTTGTGCACTGTTATCAAAAAATATGACGACCTCGGTTGTTATAATTTAATCTTTTGGCCAATGTGTTTTTTAATTATGAAGTTTGTTTGAAAAAACATTCCAAAAATTGTCGAAAACGTCTCCTCCCAGAACCGTAAACTGTGACACAATATAGCAAACTACGATAATTATGATAGTGTATTATTATTTGGTCTATTGAGATTACGCATTTATGTGTCGCAAATTATCTCTCTAATTAACTTCTGTCCTTTTTTAAATCTAGTCCTTAAGTATATTTATAGTCTGTCGAATCACGTTCACTGTCACAAGTAAGACTGTTTACAAGTACTGAAATTAAAACACCTATGATATGTGATGCATCATTGTATCGATACTGGCGAACAGTAAAATTTTGAATCATTATAAAATTTTTAATTTATGTTAGCATGTCTCTTTGGCCAGAAACGGCCCAATCAAATGCATTTAATTAGCTTGCCCCAATATTTTCAATAACGACAAGAATATTCACAAGTGAATATCGTGAGAGCAAGATATTAATTAACGGTTTGATTGTGCTCAAATTTTGTAAACGCATTCGTATTTATTCTAAAGATATTTGCCCAGTATATAATCACGCACATCTTAGGCTAGTTAGGAAACAGTTAAGGTTTAATGAATTGAATCAAATTCCAGTTGAGATTTTTTTTTCGGCTGATACAATGTAAACTTGGCACAAATTATATAGAATTCTCTCTTATCTTACAATGTTATGATAACCAATAAACTTTCGTAACTTGTTAGGAGAGAGCATAAGACTTATAACCCTTTTTATTTATGATGACTAGACCATTTTCGTTTATTATTTTTCGCGTACGGCATGCTTTTGCTTAGTTGAACTAGTTTTAAATGCAACTCTCTATACTCAATTCTTTAACGATTCTTTTCTGGATCGTTTGTTCGATCTTTTTTTTTCGGTCACAGATTGCGGGCCCTTTTCGACTATAGCAGCCATCTGGAGTCGAGCATTTATCACAGTTCCCTTGCCCAGCTCACCACTCACAGCCATCAGCGTAATCATCACGCAATGGATGAGCCCAGTGACGCGCAAACCACCGTCTTTCATAGAACAAACAACATCGAGCATAACGTAGAGCCTACGAATGCTGGAATATCAACAACCTCCAGTAGTGAGGAGCGTAAAAAAATGGTCTGGAAAAGAAAATAATCATTTTACTTATGCTGTTTCATTGATTAGTACAATGTTGTGTCAAAGTAGAGACCGGCATTCTCTATTATATAAACTGACTGAGTCCCAGCCCGATGGAGTATATGACAAGCACAAGAAGGAATTTGCATCAGTATTGTAAAACCCTATCAGAAAATTTATTATATCGGCTGTTTAAAAATGACAAAAAAGGATTCAATTTTTGTTAAAAGAAAATTCCGAGGAAATTACGATCGATGGTGTCCCTTATCCACGTGTAGTAGTGGGAAACCCTGGTGAACGCATCCGGGAAACCAGCTGCGCAGCTATATTCAGGAGGGAATCCCAGTCCAAAGCTTGCAATTCCAATAACGTTTCCATCCTTAACTAGAGGACTACCCGAATCACCCTGAAGAGAAAAAGCTATGATAGCTACGAAATCTTCACCCTAATACCATAGTACTTACCTGACAAATACCCTGCCCTTCTTGCGTGAAAGTACAGATGTGTCCATCACCAATCATTTCCAATTTGGCCCTGCATTGCTCTTGTCCGATTACCTGCAGTTGAACGAACTGCAACTTATCCGAGACTGGACCACCACTTTGTCGGGTTCCACCCCAGCCGGTCACTATCGCCTCCTGATTGGCATTCACAAATTTTTCGGAAAGTCCAATCTTTTCCACCACGCTCGGTATCCACAGGAAAATTCCCCTTATCTTGACCAAACCGATATCGTTCGTCACTCTGCTCGCATCGTACTCGGGATGAGGAAATAATTTGCTGACCAAGAAGGGAAAGCCACCGCTACTCAGTCTGGTCGATCCAACGACCACCAGGACATCTCTGGGACGCACACTGAAAGAAATTTACGATCACAATCTACACTTTCGTTTCACGTCCTTGAAGTAACACGTCTACTTCGACAGGCAATGAGCAGCTGTTAGAACCCATCTTCGGTCTATAATAGCTCCTCCGCAAAAATGTCCACGTTTCTGCAAAGAAACCTGGTAGGGAGTTGATCCCGCATCGCCACCTCCCACGATATGCTTGCTTATCGTGCTATTCTGCTTAGCATTGCTGCTAGATGACACATTCTGAGCACAACATCCAGAAACAACCAGGAAAAGGAAGCAAATTATGAACATTATTCTTCCCAGTAAATTCGAAATTAAAAACAACTCAGAGTAAATGGCTCAACTTTTATAAACGGTCCATTCAAAGCTGAATTTAAATCTGGTAAATATTTGCGAAGGTGTCTCAAACTCATTATCATATCTGTTGTCATTTAGCTAATAGCATTTTGCTACTCGTGCAGCTCAAAACAGCAAATACTTTTCTTTACCAAACGGTTCGGAGGAAGCTGATGCTGTTGTCATTCGTACGAATCGAAATAAAGTCCAAGCTCAAGTATGACGTGCACTTGATGGGGAAGTCTTATCGTTTATCCACTAACTAACCAGTATTAAACTTTGAAAAACTAACTGTTCTCTGTTCAATATGATGCAGGTCCGGATGTCTGCAGTTGATTCACCATTCTGTCTAATAATGCCTACATAAATTTCAGCTCCAAATTTGAAATTCATATATTGGAAAATACACCCGTAATGCCTTAGCATTATTAAGAGAAAATTACACTGGTCCACACGGGTGTGGCCCAAAAGCTTAAACTGAAAAAGGGATGATTATAGCTTTTTAATCATTCCTGTGAATTTTGGTGCCCCTAGCCACCAACATTTGTCCAGAGACTTCAATGAGGTTTCTCGTAAACATAACGTTGAAGCGACGAACCTGGCGAGCAATTACTTTGTGACACTTTGACGTAAGTTGACGCATTTCTACGCTTTTGTCGACCAGGGTTAGTAAAGCTAACAAAACTACTTACAGTGAATAAGAAAATGAACCATAGAAAACAAAATTATGGTCGTTTCATTCGTCTTCTGATATTGTGCTTGTGAAGAAATCAATAATTTCATTCAAAAATTTTTCGCTGATAGTAATTTTTTGACACGAATCCATGATATTCTACATTTTTTAGGTTTCAATTAAAAGCTCCGAGAACTGTTGTACACAATTTGATTCGCCTCTCTTTGCTGGCTTCTCTTTTTATCTCCACGAAAATGAACCCAAACTTCACTAAAACATTATTCTTTTAAACTCCACAATGTTGTTCTCAAAGGAGAGCTTTCATGTTTTTACTTTTAAATAATGTTTTTTTCTGCCGATATAACCATTTCACTAAAAAGATTACGCGAAAAGATATAAGCACACATATAAATAAATGAAAATACGTATTTTAGTTTTTGAATTTTTTTTTTATTGAAACACTTTCTCAGACATATCCAGTTACAAAAAATGTTTTGCACTTTTCTGTTCATTTACTTAATCCAAGATCCAAGCGAACTTTAGCCTTTTAACATTTTTCTGACCATTTTATTTGAGTCTGTTCCGATTTTTTCAATTGTATCTTCTGATTTCATATGTTTTCTTATGTAGAATTCATTTTTGCGGTGTAGTGTAGTCCGGAAACCAATACATTCGACATACAGTTAAATCGCATATAGAAAAAATGACAGTAGCACGTAGGGTTTGGTTCTGATGTAGTCCCGCCGCAAAGACAAATTCGGCTTAAGGTTCGCTTTCATTGGTGCTTATTACGGAAGTCACAAGTGAACACACAAGTGAAATGAGATTGTTTCCCAGCTCAAAAATGTCTAAGTCCCAGAAAGTCGTTTTTCCCGTTTTTTTAGATAACACCAGATCTTGACGTGTTCTGCATTTCTAAGACATTCGGCATAAAAAAAAATGTTTTTTTGGTATCGAAAATTTTCTGAACTAGTTTGCATTTTTTTCATCGGGCAAAAAAATGAAAAATTGACCGCTTTAAGGAACGGATCAAACTCTGATTCGCTTCGTAACTGAAGAATAAATCCAATATTTACCATTAGATCACAAATCAATCAACTTTAAGACTTATGGCAGCTTCGTGGAATCATTTCACCGTTCAAAATGGCCGTGAAATAATTCCACGCGAAACGTCGCTTTTTCCGTTATCACTTCACTGATATGACACTCATAATAACCCCGATTCCGCGGCAGATGTCACTTTGCGACGTTTTTCTCACTTACGTGAGTCCCGTAATAGGATTTTGTTCACTTCACTCTGATTTCACCGTGAAGTGACTCCCGTAATAAGCACCATTATGAGTGATCTAGCGGTAATATATATGGGATTTATTTTCCAGTAACAAGGCGAATCTTTTATTTTTCTTGAAAAAAATCGGCTCTCTGGAACTTACTAATTTTTGAGCTGCGGCCAATCGAACGTAAGAAAAAAAATTGACCTTCGAATTTCGTTTAGCGGTCAGCTCAATCAACTTCCCGGGACTTAGAAATTTTTGAGCTGGAAAACTCCCACATTTTACTTGTCCTATTTTCAATTTCACTTCACTGGCAATCTCACTTCACGGAGGTGATTTTTGTCATCTCACTTGAGGTGGAATTGGGAATAGGTCTCAAAAAGTGAAGTGAGCGTGAAAGTGAAATATATTTCACCGTAATAAGCACCAACATCTGCAGTGAAATCTGGGTTATTATAAGCATCAAATGAGTGAAGTTAAAACGGAAAAAGCGACGTTTCGCGTGGAATTATTTCACGACCGTTTCGAACGGTGAAATGATTTCACGAAGATAGGGAAGTTTAAAAATCGATTGATTTGTAATCTAGTGATAATATTTATAGGATTCATTCTCCAGTACGAGGCGAATCTTTTATTAATCTTGAAAAAAAAATCGACTCTGGGACTTAGAAATTTTTAAGTTGCGGCCAATGGAACGTAAAAGAAAAATTGACCTTCAAATTTCGTTTAGCGGTAGGGCTCAAAAGTTTCCTCTTGTCGAAAAATGTCCTCACATAAAATTTCAGCTCAATCGACTTTCCGGGACTTAGAATTTTCTAAGCTGGGAAACTCCCACATTTCACTTGTCCTATTCTCAATTTCATTCCACTGGCAATCTCACTTCACGTAGGTAATTGTTGTCACCTCACTTGAGGTGGAATCGAAAATAGGATGCTTATTACGGGAGTCACTTCACGGTGAAATATATTTCACGCTCACTTCACTTTTTGCGACCTATTCCCGATTCCACCTCAAGTGATGTGACAAAAATTACCTCCGTTAAGTGAGATTGCCAGTGAAGTGAAATTGAGAATACGATAAGTGAAATGTGGCAGTTTCCCAGCTCAAAAATTTCTAAGTCCCGGGAAGTCGATTGAGCTGAAATTTTGTATGAGGACATTTTTCGACAACAGGAAACTTAAGCCCCACCGCTTAACGAAGTTCAAAGGTCAATTTTTCCCTTACGTTCCATTGGTCGCAGCTCAAAAATTTGTAAGTCCCAGAAAGCCGTTTTTTTCAAGAACAAAAAAAGATTCGTATTAAATACACTTGCAGTGTTGGATAATTTTTCGTATATGCGCACTGATTTTAATTGTTGTATGATGTTATGTTACGTCATTATGATCCGCAGACACTCTTTTGACGTGGGACTACGTCTTTCTTCACTATACTAAGGTACATTCTGAGAAAACTGGATTGAACATGTAACGTTTTTGGTTGGCGGAATGGAAGATTTTAGATGCTAATAGCGCTCAAACAACTGTTCCGATTTCAATAGTTAATATACCGTTGGAAAGCTAAAACATACAAGATTTGTATATCATGCCAATTTCAGTTACCATTTCCTTATTACTCCGTGAAAATTGCGGGAAAGTATGAAGGTCGAATATCCACATAAATTTTCCATACGATTGGTATATTTCCCTAACGCAGACTTCAAAAACATAGACGAAATGACTTCACGCATTCAGTCATTGGCTAGCAATGCCAGCCAATTGGCATCGCATTCATCACCCGACGTAAACGACGAAGAAAGAAAGCAGAGATGCTTCCACGTGATTGGTTCTTCCCCCAATCACCCAAGTTCCCCACACTGAGTGACACTATAAAAGGACATTTCGTGTTGAGAGAAGCTCATTCCCTGGTCGACCGTCAAAGCGAACAGTTCGGCTTCCCTTCGATCTGAGTTGGACCCCCCCCCCCCACCAGTGGTAATCTAATTCAGATATCGTTGTTGGAATACAGCCGGAAACTGGACGTGATCGGCACTGGGGACCATTGGAAGCCGTTGGAAGGGACCATTGGAAGACTTGGAAGCCGTTTGGATGCTGCCGATAGTAATTTGTGTAGGTATAGTGTGTCGTATACCAAGTGTGTGTGCCTGAGTAGCGTTAGCGTGTGTATGTGTGTATGTGAGTAGCGTTTGCGTGTGTATGTGTGTGTGTGAGTAGCGTTTGCGTGTGTGTGTATGTTTGTGTATGTGTTTGTGAGAATGTGTGTGTGTGAGTGAATGTGTGTGTGTAAGTGTGTGTGTGTTTATGTGTGTGAGTGTGTGTGTGTGTGAGTGTGTGTGTGAATGTGTGTGTGAGTGACGTGTGTGTATGTGTATATACTATGGCTATGACAGAATTAAATCTTTACACCCACAATAGTCCCACGTCAAGCCTACGTTTGTGCACTCAAGCACATACCCTTTAACTTTTTAAAAGAGGCACGGCAGTTCGAGTTCAGCTATCAACCGAGTCGCACGTTTCACACGAAGCTCTAGGTATAAAGTGCGGCTGATAAGCTTTGTTCAATCATACAATAGCGTTTTTTTGTTCGACTTCAAGGTCGAATAGTCGAACCTTGTGATCTATTGTTAATTCGTGACCAGTAAAACAAAGACAATCAAAGTGATCCGGAATTCAGTATCGTCAAGAGAAGAAATAAGAACTGCCCAGACTAGTTATCGGTGTTGGCATGATGCCGCCCGGCGGCGGCAGCAGCGACGGACCAGCTCCTGGAGGAAGGGGTTTCCCCGCGTTGGGTTTAATCTCACAACGACAGGATGGACGTTACCTTCTTACGCGCTCGGACGAAGGTGAGACGCTGGAAGGAGTTTCACCATTTTTGATCGATGAAGCGATCAAAAACTGCTGTGGGGACGTGGCCAGCGTGAAACGTATTCGAGAAGGAAAAATATTAATCCAGACACACAACGAAAAGCAAGCGAACCAACTTAAGAAACTAACCTCACTTATTGATGGAGTAACCATAACCATATCCGAACACGCCACTTTGAATACATGCAAGGTAGTGATCACGTGTCACGATCTAAAAGATATCGACGAGAAGGAAATTTTACAAGAGCTCAATGGGCAAAAAGTGACTCACGTGCAGCAAATAAAGCGAAAAGCAAACGGTCAACTTATCAAAACCCCTTCCTTCATACTGACAATCTCTTCAACAATACGACCAGAACGAGTCAAAGTAGGATTCCTCAGTGTACCAGCTCGCTCATACTATCCACGACCTGTGAGTTGTTTTCAGTGTTGGAGGATCGGCCATCTTGCTCGTGAATTTCGAAGAGAAAAAACATTTGTTAATTGTTCGGAAGAATATCACGGCGAAGAGTGTTCGAAACCATCAAAATGCGTCAACTGTAATGGAAATCACCCAGCTAACAACCCGAAATGTGACGTCTGGAACACGGAAATGGATATTATTCGTACGAAAATTGATCAGGAAAATAGCTCTGCAGAGGCCAGGAAGATTGTTGAATCACGTAAGCAAACGGAGCAAACCTACGCAAGCAGATTCATCGGAACAGAGAAGACCTGTACGTGTAAATGCACCTGTGGTCAAGTTGCCAAGGCAGAAGGATCTACTACAAATACAAAAGCTTCGACGTCATCTGAGATCAACAGCAGCCAAATTCCAACTAAATTAAATGATATCATCCCACCTAGCTCCCCCAGAACGAAACGTGCTAAGCAAGACGGAAAAACCAGCGATGATGAAACACCTGCAACCCAGAAGACTGTAAGAAAACAGATGGACAATGACAAACCTGATCCCGAAGCAATGGACCGAGTGAGATGGAATTATAAATCACCAAAATGCACAACACACCCACTTCATATTCAAACGCGCAACCACCAACCCTGGTATCTTGGAATATCCAAGGTTTCTGGACAGGAAAGCCTGAACTAGATTTAATCATTCTCGATAAAAAACATTTGTCTTCAAGAAACCATGTGTCCTTCGAGTAAACCACTGACCATCACCGGATATAAGGTATATCACCGGCCGCGACAAAGCGGTATGCGAGCTGCAGGAGGAGTTATCTTCGCCGTTAGAAGCGGGATTGACAGTGAAGAGGTGGGAACAGATTCACTGCTAGAAGCTATAGCAATCAAGGTAGGTCCCCCACTTAACATCACTGTTTTAAATATGTATCTGCCACCTGGAGATTCGATTAATAAAAATGAAATAGACTCCCTTATTACCGAAATTTCCCACCCCCTTCTACTCGTGGGAGACATGAATGCGCACCACCCCCTTTGGGGCTCGGAGTGCACTTCACCCAGAGGCTGCGATATAGAAGAAGTGTTAAATGAGCATAACCTTGTCGTGCTAAATAGCGGAGAACCAACATTCATTAGTCACTCTACCGGTAGAGGATCTTGTATTGATTTGGCTTGCTGTTCAAATGAACTGGCAGGGCAGATTGACTTTTATGCAGCAGAAGACTCATGGCAGCGATCATGTCCCTGTGTTTCTAACGTTCCCTGGATCCATCAGGCCGGTGTCATATCAGACAAAATGGAAAATAGAAGAGGCCGATTGGCGACAATATGAAAGCGTTCTAAACATCCCGCAAAAAGATAACGCAGAAGAACAGATTGGAGCAATCACTAGCGAAATGCTTAAAGCAGCAGAAATCTCAATACCGAAATCGACGACTTATACCGGACGAAAATCAGTACCCTGGTGAAACGATTCAGTAAAGGCGGTTATAAAGGCGAGAAGAAAAGCGTTGAGAAAGCTCAAATCAATACCGAATACTCACAAAGATAAAGCACTTTCAGCCGAGTTCTTTAAAGAAATTCGAAGCAGAGCTCGTAATATAGTGACAGAAGCAAAGCAGATGTCTTGGCGAAAGTTTGTTTCGAAATTTAACATCGGGACACCAGTTAAGGAATTGTGGAACAATTTTCACCGAATACAAGGCAAAGTGACTGAAAACCGAATTTACGCATTAAAAGATCAACATGGGACTGTTACAGACGCAACGTCTATCGCAGAAAAGATAGCTAACTCTTTCCAATCTACATCAAGCAACGATTCATATTCGCCTCAGTTTAGGCAACACAAGAACTCAGTTGAAAGCCAACCGCTAATCATCCCAGATGCTGCAAACGAAGGATACAACGAGCATTTTACCTTAAACGAATTGGAAGAAGCGCTTGAAGGTTTGAAAGGTTCATCACCAGGAGAAGACAGCATACATTACGAGATGATTATCCACCTTCCAATAGACTACAAAAAACAATTACTTGAAGCATATAATCGTTTGTGGGAAGAATCTCTGTACCCAGAAAGCTGGACTAAATCGATAGTTGTTCCAATTTTCAAGAATAAAGGAGAACGCACAAATCCACAAAACTACAGACCAATTTACCTTAACAGCTGTATGGGAAAAGTTTTCGAGAGAATGCTGAATAACCGTTTAATGTACATTCTCGAAACAAAAAAGTTACTTGATCAGCACCAGTATGCGTTCAGAAAAGGGCGATCTACTACAGACCACCTGGTTACAATGGAGAAGGTAGTACGCGAAGCTTTACATAAGGGTAAATATGCACAAGCAGTTTTTTTAGACATCTCGAAGGCCTACGACACGACTTGGAGAAGACTTTTTCTGGATAGACTTAGTAGCTGGAACATAGGTGGTCGAATGCTTCAATTTACTGAGCAGTCTTTGCGAGAAAGAACGTTTAGAGTGGTAGCAAATGGCGTGTTTTCCGAGAGAAAGCGAATGGAGACAGGACTATGCCAGGGATCAGTCCTCAGCGTAGCCCTATTTCTGATAGCTATCGATACTTTAATTCAATTTCTACCTAACAACGTCACTTGCTTGATGTACGCTGATGATGTTGTCCTTCTCGCCGAAGGATGCAGCTCAGAAGAACTGGCGGAAAAACTCCAAGAAGCGTTGGATTCAATAAGTGAATGGGAGGCTAAAACAGGGTTTACAAATTCTCCTAGTAAATGTGCCACAGTAATTTTCAAAAACTTACAGGCAAGAAAAATTTCCAGCTTACTCACCCTGGGAAACTCAGTGATTTCTTTGAAAAAAACACATAAATGTCTTGGAGTGACATTCGACCATAATTTACAATTCAAACAGCACATCGAAGAAGTTAGAGCAGCCTGTTTGCATCGTTTACAGTTCCTGAAATGCATAGCAAACAAAAACTGGGGTGGTGATAGAGAACCATTGACTAAGCTGTACAAGTCAACCATATTAGAAAAGATGCTGTATTCCGCGCCAATACTTTCCTCAATTAGTGACATATCGTTGAGACGTTTAGAAGTTATACACAATGCTGGCCTACGTGCAATAAGTGGTGCATTTTATACAAGCCCTATTGTTAGCATTCAGGCAGAAATTGGAATTCCCTGCCTAAAATCGTTAATCGAGCAACGAACAGCCATATATTGCATTAAGAAAGAGTCTCAGGAAAAAAAAAAACCGAAAATAATACGAGTAGCATACCAAGAGTCTCCATTGAGGATCACTCTGAATTGTCGTCGTCCTTTTCTTCAGATAGTGAAAGTTCAGGAGAGCTGTGGCACACTCAGCCATCATCGGATATGCCTACATCATCTTTCGGAAAAAGCGGGAAAATCCTGGAAGACCTAGAACCAAATCTTCCTATCACACACTGTTTGCGCACACCTGAAAGTGCTCCGTGGCATCGAAGTACAATATCAGTTGATACTACTATGATCAGAGCGAAACTCCAATCAAATAATGCTACACTCCTGAGACATGCTTTTTTTCACAGAGTAATCGATTAATATTCAATATATAGCCAATTATTTACGGATGGATCCAAAACGGTAGATAAATGTGGTTTTAGTGTGGTTCACGGTGATATGGTTATCCGCAAAAGAATTTTCAACAATGCCAGTATTTTTGCAGCAGAAAGTGAAGCAGTAAAAACAGCTCTCCTCTGGGTGGCTGAACAAGAAGGTGCGGGGGCCTATCTCATCTGTACCGATTCGTTAAGTGTTATTGACAGTCTTCGAAAGCAAAAAATTAGAACCAAGTGGAGAGATGACATCGCACAGATTTATAGACAATGCTCCGAATCGCGAAAAGCTATAACGTTCATGTGGGTCCCAAGCCACGTTGGGATACCTGGAAATGAGCGGGCTGACAAAGAGGCTAAATTGGCCTTAGAACAGGAACCCGATGATGGTACCATATTAGACTACAGTGAAGCCAAAAGATGCATAAAACACTGCATAACCCAGAGGTGGCAGTGCCAATGGCATGTAATTACAGAAAATAAATTACGTGAAATCAAGAACGTGGTATCTAAATTCAAGTGTTAAGCACAAACCAAAAGGGATAATGTTGTATTAACGCGACTGCGTATAGGACACACACAGCTCACACACAATTACCTGTTAGATAGAAGAGAAGTGCCACGATGTAGGAAATGCAACGACATATTGACAGTGAAACATATCATTGTAAATTGCCAAGGATACGATGAAGAAAGAAAAAGAATAAATATTAGTCCAAACCTTCGAGAAGCGTTAGCTGATTGTGACGATAGAATAGAAAAAGTGCTAGAATTTCTCAGAACTATTGATTTGTATAATCTCATTTAGTTACTACAAGAAAAATAATGTTTTAAACTATTTATTGTAAACTTGCTTTAAAAGACCCGAATGACACAGAGTTAAAGGGTCTTAAAATAAATAAATAATAATAATAAAAGAGGCACGGAGAAATGACGGGAGAAATTTCTTTTTCGGTGATTTCGAAAAAATTTTGCGTGAGTTAGTGTTTTTAAAGTGGCGACAAAAATAAATACACTATTGTAATATATATGCAAAACAATACAAATTAGCTTTATTTCTCTACATATCGTTAGCAAAGTGACCTTTAACGTTATAAAACTCACTTTCAAAATTTTGTGGCTTGTCCTTTGTTTTGTAAAGCCATATTCAATCTTCCGGGTATGTTTACCACCAGGTTTGAACAAGTAGAAGCTGAGCTGAACTAGCATTTCACGCTGCCTGTCCGACGTTCCATAAGTCTGTTTTATTCTTTGGATGATGCTTTGCAACCTAGACTTTCCCAATCTTCCATAGAATTTTTAAAGGATTTAAATTAGGAGTCTGTGCTGGTCAAACTAATAATTTTATATGTTCGATTAAAAATCATCTTCGTGTTTTCAATGCTGTATGTTTAGGATCGTTACTCTCCAACGAAGAAACATGTTTTCTTTGGCATACGGAAGCATTGCGCTACGTGAAATATCTACACAGTCGTTAGTGTTCATAGTCTATGTTATTAAATCAATGGGTTCCATACCAGCATCAGAAAACAGTATTACACCGTTTTGTGGTCACTTCCAAATTTTACTACTTTCGTGGTTAATTGTGCGTTGAAGGTAGTATTCACCGGTCTTCTCATCAGCTGCTGACCGTTTGAACCAAAAAGGTTGGATTTCGAATTATCCGACCAAAACACGATGTGCCATTTAGTTGCATCCTAGTATAAAAACTTTTTAGAAAATTCAGTTCTTGCCAAAATGTGTCGCTTTTGAAGTAGAATAAAGTTTCCTGTGTACCTAAGTGGTCGATTTTGTTTCCATATGCCGAAGAAAACATGCCACTTTGCTGGATCTCTATGCAGTATAACGATCCTAAACATACAGTATTGAAAAAACGAAGATGATTTTCAAACGAAATTATAAAATTATTAGTTTGGCCAGCGCAGACTTCTAATTTAAATCCATTAGAAATTCTATGGAAGATTGGGAAAGTCTAGGTTGCAAAGCATCATCCAAAGAATAAAACAGACTTATGGAACGTCGGACAGGCAGCGTGAAATGCTAGTTCAGCTTCTACTCGTGAAAACCTGGGGGTAAACATTCCACGAAGATTGAATATGGCTTTACAAAACAAAAAACAGGCCACAAAATTTTGAAAGTGAGTTTTGTAACGTAAAAAATCACTTTGCTAACAATATGTAGAGAAATAAAGCTAATTTGAATTGTTTTGTATATATATTTCAATAGTGTATTTATTTTTGTCGCCACTTTAAAAACACTAACTTACGCAAAAAAAAAATCGGAATCACCGACAAAGAAATTTCTCCAGTTATTTCTCCGTTCTTCTTTCAAAAAGAGTGTCTGCAGATCTTAATGACGTAACATAACATCATACAACAATTAAAATCACTGCGCAAATACGAAAAATCATCCAACACTGCAAGTGTATTTATTGTTTTCTCCATGACTGTATATTATCGCTAGACCACAAATCAATCGATTTTTAAACTTTCCTATCTTCGTGGAATCATTTCACCGTTCAAAATGGTCGTGAAATAATTCCACGCGAAACGTCGCTTTTTCCGTTTTCACTTCACTCATATGACACTCAAAGGTGCTGTGAGTGTAGTGAACAAAATCCTATTACGGGACTCACGTAAGTAAGTGAGAAAAACGTCGCGAAGTGACATCTGCCGTGGAATCTGGGTTATTATGAGTGTCATATCAGTGAAGTGAGAACGGAAAAAGCGACGTTTCGCGTGGAATTATTTCACGACCATTTTGAACGGTGGAATAATTCCACGAAGCTGCCATAAGTCTTAAAGTTGATTGATTTGTGATCTAATGGTAAATATTGGATTTATTCTTTAGTAACGACGCGAATCAGAGTTTGATCCGTGCCTTAAAGCGGTCAATTTTTCATTTTTTTGCCCGATGAAAAAAATGCAAACTAGTTCAGGAAATTTTCGATACCGAAAAAAAATATTTTTTGATGCCGAATGTCTTAGAAATGCAGAACACGTCAAGATCTGGTGTTATCTAAAAAAACGGGAAAAAACTACTTTCTGGGACTTAGACATTTTTGAGCTGGGAAACAATCTCATTTCACTTGTCCTATTCTCAATTTCACTTCACTGTCAATCTCACTCCACGGAGGTGATTTTTGTCACCTCACTTGAGGTGGAATCGGGAATAGATCTAAAAAAGTGAAGTGAGCGTGAGAGTGAAATATATTTCACCGTGAAGTGACTCCCGTAATAAGCACCATAATAACCCAGATTCCTCGGCAGATCTCACTTTGCGACTTTTTTGTCACTTAGGTGAGTCCCGTAATAGGGCTTTGTTCACTTCACTCTGATTTCACCGTGAAGTGACTCCCGTAATAAGCACCTAGGTCTCAAAAAGTGGAGTGAGCGTGAGAGTGAAATATATTTCACCGTGAAGTGACTCCCGTAATAAGCACCATTATCGGGTGTCCACTAAAAAATGGGTCAAGAAAAGAACAATAGAAATGCTTTCTGATCTATTTCATTTGAAGGGTGTCTATATTCCTGATGGTTCGGTTGTCTACAACATCAGCTACCGTCGCCCGCCACGGTATGATCTGGAGCGACCTAAACTCCGCGAAGTCGCTATTAAAGTACGCACAAAGCCTTAAGGCAGCGTTGCCAGATGAGAGAGAGCTTACCGAAACCCCTCTGAAGGACTGCTGGAGTACTGTAAAAGAAGCCATTGACAACGCTGCGGAAGGTGCTGTTGAAGAGTGTCAAACTATTCTATGATGCTGCCGCAAAGGACCCGTTATAACAGAAACGAAGACAGCAGACCCAACTTTTCCCGGGAGAAAAAGCACCTCCTGGAGTGTGAGGGAATGGAGCAACTGTATCGTTCTCGAGAAACACAAGATTCTACAAGAAACTAAGCGCATTCCGCACAGGCTCTGTGCCGCGAGCTAAAATGTGCCGGGATAAGGATAGCGGAGTTTTGACGGATTAACGTGAGGTGACAGGTGGAAGCAACACTACAATGAACACCTGAATGGCGCAGAGGCAGAAAACCAAGACGGTTGGAGGAACGACCTTGTCAACACAACGAATGAGGGCTCCATACCGCTCCCACGATAAGTGAAGTTAAAGATGCTATTAAACAGCCCAAGAACAACAAATCAGGAAAGGATGCCACTGCAGCGGAGCTTATCAAGCTGGGTCCGGATAACTGGGCTACCTGTCTGCATTGGCTGATAGTCAGGATCTGGGATACAGAACAGCTACCGAAGGAGGTAGTAATATGCCCAATATACAAGAAGGGCGACAAATTGAAAGTTGATCACTACCGAGCAATCACGATTCTCAACACAGCTTACAAATTGTTCTCCCAGATCATCTTTCGCCATCTCTCGCCGCTAGCACGAAGGTTTGTGATATCAAGTCGGTCTTGTGGATGGGCGATCGACAACAGACCCAATCTTCGCTGCGGCAAATCCTCCAAAAATGTCGCGAATACCAAGTCCTCACGCACCACTTATCGATTTTAAGACCGCTTACAATACTATCGAGCGTGTAGAGAAAGTTATGGACGATAATGGCTTTCCTGCGAAACTAACAAGACTGATTAAGGTCACGATGTACAGTGTACAGTACTGTGTGAAGATTTCAGGCTTGTTATTAAGCTCATTTTTGAAACACGCAAGGGTTTTTGTCTGCTGGAAGATGTTAAGAAATGTGCGGCCTCCAACATGAGGGGCACGATCTTCAATAAATCCAGCCAGTTCATTTGCTTCGCTGACAACGTGGACCTTGTCGGAAGGGCATTTCAGGCGGTTGCTGAACAGTACACCAAGCTGAAACATGGAGCATAAGAGATTGGGTTGAAGGTGAATTCGTCGAAGACCAGTTAGTCAGCAGGGAGAGCGATAGGGCTCGCATGGGCGTAGTGATTGACGGAGATGAGTTCGAGGTGGTTGACGAATTTGTGTACCTCGGATCATTGGTAACGTCAAACAACAACTATCTACTACGGACTCCACAAGACGTTGAAAACTTTGCCCCCGTACTTAGTACACTATGTACAAGACGCTCATGAGCCCGGTAATTTTAAACCGGCACGAGACATGGACAATGTACGAGGAGGACTTGCAAGCACTAGCCGTTTTCAAACGACGTGACTATATTCGGCAGAAAACGTGAAGATGGTGATTGGAGGCGCAGAATTAACCACAAGCTGACGCAACTCTACGGTCAGGCCAATTTCCAGGAAGTCGCTAGAGCTGGAAGGGGACAATAGGCGGGACATGTTATAACAAAGCCGGACAACAATCCAGCAAAAATGGTGTTTGTCTCGAATCCGGCCGATACAAGACGTAGAGGAGTGCGACGAACTTGGTGGTTGGACTAAGTGGAGCAAGATCTCAAAAATGTAGGACGCTCAAGAAACTGTAGACAAGCTGCCATGGACCAGTGCGTTGGCGCACCATTGTGACGCAGGTAAAATCCTGAGGCATGTAAGTACCATGGAGCTCAATTAAACGAAATGATCTTCAATAGGACAACACCGCGGCAGATTTGTCGCGTTTGGTTCTTTTGGCATATTTGGCACATTAGCGTTTTTTGGCGTAGTGCGATGATGCCTCGTCCGGCCAAAACACGTGATGTTTTCGAATGAATGGAATCTGTATTAATCTGCAAACACTCTTTTTGGTATACTTCCTGGTTAATGGCCAAACCACTTGATTTGTACCACGGCTTCATACCCTTATCGGATATTGCGATGTACAACATAACCTTCGATTCAAACTTGTGCTGGAACTTGTAGAACACTGGACTATATCACTGTATAAAATTTGGAGGAGTAGTGGACTTGTTTTTAGTGTAGAATTGGTCGTTTCCGAGTATTCGAGACTTCGATGGAGAAAGGTAGCTTTCATCAGCCAGAATGAAAGACTTTCTACAGTTCCCTCAGTCATCCAGCAGCATTATGACATACTCTGGGATCTGGATTTCTTCTGGAAGGTTTCGAGTATTATGAAAAAGAAGACGATTTGCAATCGTGAATACAGTGCCATTTTATCTTTTTCGTCATCCTCGAGATTACTAAGGATATACATTCAATCAAGTATCACTCCCTCTGTATTCCTTGAGTTGTGGCCACTCAGAAAAGTTTTTCTAAAACACGAAGTTACTCAGCAGCTAAACTTCAAATTGAATTTGAATGAGTCCGAGATATAGAAATTTATTTTACCTTGAAATTTTGCAACGAAAGTCCAAAGATCTTTGGCATGAAAACTCCTTCAGGCTATCTGACTAAACCTAAATTACATCTCCATAAAGATAAAACTGAATAACGGAAATAAAACAAATGTGTAGAGTTTCCAATTTATTAACCACAAGTGGTTTGAGCATCGGGTTGGTATATTGGTATAGAATTAATTATCTTTGATAGTCTTTTTAATCCAATCATAATAATGAGAAACCCGAGCGAAACCATCTGGGTATCCTGCAGCACAGCTAGCGAGGTTGGTTGCTATTCCAAAACTAACAACTCCGATGACTTCACCCTCACTAACTAATGGACCACCAGAATCGCCCTAGAAAAATATATGAGATACAGACTATTATAGATTCCGCTGCAAGATCATATAACCTACCCCACAGGCACCTTGCCCAAACTTAGTGAAGGTGCAAATATGTCCGGAACCGATATTGTTTAGAATACTTTGGCACTGTGATTCGCTTATTACCCGCACAACAGCAGCCTGTAACTCGGTTGCCGGTGCACTGTAATACTGGCTAGTACCACCCCAGCCAGTTAAAATTGCTTCTCGTCCTCCCCTCACAAACTTGTCGGAAAATCCAATCTTCTCGACTAACGTAGGCTCCCACTGAAACTTCTTCGCTATTTTAACCAATCCGATATCGTTGATAGATTTCACTCTGTCATACGAGGGATGCGGAAACAATTTTTCCACCCGATATCGCGTACCTCCTTTTTTCAACTGCAGTGTTCCGGCTAGAGCCGTCATATCTCTGGCTTTTGAGCTAAGTAAGTAAGACATTAAGAAAATTGAATAAGTTTTATGATCATATTTTCGACTGCCTACTTCATCAAACAATGGGCGGCAGTAACTATCCATTGGTCGTCTATTATGGCACCGCCACAAAAATGTCCACTTTTCTGAAGCGAAACTTGATAGGGAGTGGGGCCTGCTTTGCCACCTCCAACAACGTGTTTAACCAGCGTTGCATTCCTCCGATCGCCATCGGCAGAACTGGAGGACGCTGCACTGCACAGTGCACACATTACTATTATTGTCCACATTTCAATAATAACTGTAACTTATTTCGATGCCGTTATACATTATATAATAAACCGAAATGCAAATGCTATCTTTCAGCGTAGCCGTCAACGATCAGTCAATATGCGATGTACGTCATTTCAGTTTCGATTTTCTACTCTTGGTTAGCACAGCCGGTTGAGTTGTTCTCGTATTCAAGATTGAATATGATTAACCCAAACATAGTGAATGCCCTATAACCGCTTCTATTCGATTTATATTATTCCCCCTTCTTTGGTTATAATTGACGCAAATTGATAAATTTGTGAAAAATGCATTTTTTTAAATTACGATTTTGCTGAAAGAAAAACTGAAACTAAGAGATGAAGAATATTATAAAAAATAACTAGAAAAGGCGTTCAATCCTTAGTCCAAGGATTCTGTTGATGGAGTCGCATATCGACGACATAGAAAGCCGAGGCAGTAACTGCAGCATCATTGCTGATTTCTGAAAGACCATCCATATTCAGTTCCTCTTCTTCAATCAATTCGCAACCCAAATCTTCTCCACATGTTAGTAAGATTGAGAGACTAAAAAATTAATTAAATTGCGCTGTCATTCATAAACAAACATGGACGATAAAACAGAACTAACGAACATTGTGCTTTTTAAACGAAAAACAAAAATTGTAATTTATTTCATCTCAAGCAAAACTTAAACAAAAAAGTTGAAGAGGTTGTTTATAAGATACGACCGCAGAGTTTACGTACAATACGACAGCCTGTCTTATGTCAATGTTTTTCTTGAATAGGTTTGGGAATACACTCAATTGGGGTTAATTAATTTAATGGTCTCCCTGCTCCAGATGACGTTTACCTCTATAGCCGGCACCAGTAACAACAATGAACAACAGCAGAAGCAATGTGCATCTCTGCGGTTTCACTTGCTGCCGTACCCAAAACAAGAATGAAATTGAATTGTGTTGAGGCTGTCCTTTGTATCAAGTTGCACTAAGATATCTTAATTTATGCAGTGGCTACGAAGAGGCCATAGACGAGGGCAAATAGTGCATATCCCATCTATAGTATAACAGTTCAAATAACCGTTTTCTGCATTTTACGACAGCGTAGATAGTTTTAAAACTGATTGCTGCAAATAGTAAGACTTGAGCGAAAAATTATGTGATTCAGGCTCACTAGCCCAAAAATTCTTCAGATAAACTTTGAGGCTTAGCTGAAGTCAAAAAAGGTTAATTGTGTTTGTCAATGCTGTTTATTGACAACTGAATTTTTTTTTCAACACGGCAATTTTTTTTATTTAGTTCTGAAAGATGTACAGTGATAATTAAATTCAACATGAGGTGATTTATTTGCAATTTTATATGAAAATTTTAATTGCTGTACTACTAGCCACACACGCTATATAGCAAGCCACGCACGCCATATAGCAAGCTACACACGCTATAAACATGCACACCCACGCTACACGCTATAAATATACACACACGCTATACAGCTAGCCACACACGCTACATAGCAAGCCACGCACGCTAGCCACACACCTTATATAGCTAGCGACACACGCTATACACACTTAGATAATATCACCGAGTACGGTAAAATGAATTACCGAGATTTCAACAGCTGAGATTCCGGTAAAAATCTCAGTAATACATCAAAATACCGAGATTCCGTAAAATCAATAATTGACAACTTGTCAAACTTTAACGAAATTCTCGGTAATATTTTACCAGGACTCGGAAATTTCAACTGTCGAATTATTACGAAAATTTCGGTAAAATTTACTGAAGTACGCATTTTGCGATTTCTCAGATAAATCCAGGAAATGATGAAAACGATTAATTATCCGTATATAACTTTATTAATTATTTTGTCAAATGATTCAACTTATTAGGTACAGCATTGGTAGAAACAGCAGAGTTGTGTTACTTCCTGGAAATAAAACTACATTCATCGCTGCAACTCCCATAAGGAAAGAATTAAATGTTTGCAATAAACACAAACAAGATCCGAGAAATAATATTATATACTTACTCAACATTTTAGGTTAATCTGAATATAACAGATTTCTCCGGAATGATGATTAACCGCAAAACCTCTTTCATTTACATCTAAACCGAAACACGAATAAAACTGATAGTGAAGCTTTCGTTGTTTTGACAGTTCATTTTTTCGGAATTTCAGTAAGAGCTTCTTTGGTTCAACGAGATCTCGGTTAAATGATGTCAAGCTTCCGAGATTCGGTATTTTAGTTAACTGAACTCGGAAATTTGCTGTTTTACGGATTTTTTCGGCAAACAAATTCACAGTATTCCGGTAAACACATTCGGTTTCCGATTTCTCAGTAATTTTGTTACGAAACGACGGTAAACGAAAATGTTTTCAAGTAGTTCGGTATTTTACTTTACCGAGAAAACAATATGCAGTTAAGTGTGTAGATATTCACACACGTTTTGTGCACACACCCTATATATACCTACGCTGGATGATGGCGGCTTCTCAAGCCACCTGGCGGTGCGAGTCTCTTTCAGTTTCGGGTTTTTGTTTTCTTTCTTTATTAGAGAGGCTTTCAGCTTTTGGTTGGTTCGCCTCTGAATGTTTCGGGTTGTATTCACTCAACGATATCTGAATTGGATTACCGCTGGTGGGGTCCAACTTATATCGATGGAAAGCCGAGCTGAAAGAGGTAGGAACTGCAGCTAACCACTACCACCGCCGTTGCTGCCCGCTGCTGATCCACGCTGCCTTCGCATACTGCCATCCTACTTGTCATTCTCCTCAGTATGTGGATGGAGAGGAGAATAAATTCACCGCGCACTTCCCTTCCAGTATGTGCCTGCGTGTAGCAAATGCTTTCACCACACTGCTTCTTTCTCCACAGCAAAGTGTCTCAACCAGCTTACAGAGAGACAAATAGCGAATTTCTTTATTCCATCAGCTCACCTCGTTTTGACCTGGAAGCGCACTAACTGCTGTCAAAACCCTTCTTTATTCGCTCGATTTTGATCCAGTTTTGGCCTGTCGTGCTGCCTGAAGCGCACTGTAAAATTTGTCAGCTTAAACCCACCACCGCACGCGCTAAGTTCGTAAACAATAATCTTGCATCTCTTTCTTACTTGCGTCTTAAATGACGATGACATTTTATTATTCCTCGGCAGTTTTGCCCGCACACAGTGGAGTAAAGAAATTCGCTAAAACACACTTCCAGCTCACCCCACATCTGATAGAAACAAGAGGGGTGAATCACTCTACAGAGAAAATGCAGAAGTACACAACAGTGTCCACTGGCGAGTATTCCGGAAGGTGAAAAAAACCTACCGGGCGCAGAAGTGTAGTCCTCGGGTAGCTACACTATGAAAACCAATTCCACCAGAGTAAATTAGACCGGCACGAACAACGCAGTATATTTTTTTTTCTCCCGATCTCTTTTCCTCTTCTGCCATACTCAAGCAACCAACTGTGAAACGCACCGCAGATTGCTCTGCAGTGTAATTATTGTGCGTGATGTCTACTCGTGTGAGAAAGTACACCATAGCACAGACAGACTTCCAAGCAAGAACAACATTGATCAAAATTTCCGTGTAAATTTTCAAAGTAAATTGCGTTATAAATCACTCGTACACTAGCGCCGCCTGGTGACTTTATCGCTACAATAAATTTTTTTTCGCTGGTGCACGAGGCTGGCGGTACTGGTAGCGCTATCTGGTTACGAATTGCTACTACAAAAAACTTTACACAAGTTTGGAACTCAGCTTGGACGTCTGTCTGCGACCATAGTTTATTGTCTCGCAAGAGAGAGATTTCAGATTTCACCGCAGTGCTTTCAGGAAGCTCAACAGAGAAAAATCGTTTGTCGCTCTCTTCTAGCATCAGCGTTGATTTGCTCTTTAGTGTGAGAGCAGTCGTTTCGCAGTGCAAAATGTTCTCCTGCACTCTAGAGGTTTTCTGAGGAGAAAAGACAAGCATGCTGCCATCGGTGTTGATGTCCGCTGCTGCTGCCTGCTGCTAGTAAACTGATTTGCTTGATTGATTGATTGATTTATTTTGAAGGGACTTTAACCCTAAACGGTTATTCGTCCCTACTGATTTGCTTGAGGAGAAACAGTCTCTTATATAGCCCAAATAGTGCATTCCCGCCTAACTAGGTACTCCATTCTGTCGTCCTTTTTAGGGAAAGGCAGCAAGCGACCAATCAAAAGTCGACATTTGCGTTTCGACAATGTTCATCAATTTTCAATAGTACAATAGTTCGAACAATCAGATTACTATTTTCTGCATTTGGACATGATGCTTGAATGATTTTCCAATCGATTGCTGCAAAAATGACAGAAATCGGTTGAAAACTGACTGAGTTTAAAACGTTTGAAATTGGACAATTTTCGTGACACTCTCGATGTTTTCGGTTTTGAAATTGGATCCCTGTATTGAAGTTGGGTCCCTGTATATGTTGCCGAAGGACGTATTCTACGTCAAAAGGGATCGTAGAGTTGAAACGTGATGTCACACTCAAGCTAACCTCCAATCCCCCATATGTCACAAAATATCACAGTAATCGAAACCCGATGGCCTTGGATGCGTGACATCATAAATGGATGGTCTCTAAGCTCTAAATATTTTGTATGGACCGTGGACATTACACAGACCCCCCCCCCCCCCATAGCTGTCCACGTGGAATGTGGATGGTCCCATACATATTTTATAGTTCGCAATGTGACACATCACGCACACTACCGCTGATGTCGAAATACAAGACGCAGCGCGAACACGGCAGCAGATGGTGCTAGTGCTACTATCGTAAAGTACTGGTATCATACTGAACGATGATTTTATTGAAAATTTGTTCGAAGTGTTATGTCTGTTAGTCTGTGCTGAAAAGTTAACAATAAAAAATCAGCAGTCAAAGCGAACCATACTTGGCAACTCATGCAGCCCCTAATTTAGTTCCCGATTGTGATATTTATGTTTATTTTACATTTGGTCTGCGAGCGACTAGACCGAGCCAAGCGCCAAACACATTGTTTTGAGTAATTGTCATTTGAAGTTTGACCACCCATAAATTGATCGTGTTGAAACTTATCATTAATTCAATGTTAACACGTAATAAATAGGGCTTAATGAATGTCCTGTATTTACTACAACATATCAACTTGACTATTAAACGAGCTAATTTTTCTCACTAGTCAAACGTAATACATAGATATCAACGCTGCTTTAACTTTAAGTCCAATCTGTATCAAAAATTATACAGCTGATAGACAAGCAAAGCTTTATGTCTGTTGCTCTATTTCCTGGTGCCAAAGCGCACCAAGTGCTAAGTGTTAAGATAGTATCAATATGAAATGCTCTGGTATTTTAAAGCAGGTATCATCTAATTTTATTGATTTAACGTATGTTATCCCAGTCCTGACGTTTGTTACAAGAAAAAATTTAATTTTATTTGAAAAATATCAAATTAGAATAAAATGCACTTGGTTCGGTCTGGCTCAACAAGATCTTGAAAAAACGTGATGTGCCCATTGAAACAAAATTCGGCTCTACAAAAACCACCTGGCTGTTTATTTATCTAATTCTGATGACAGTCGTATTAACGAGCTGTCCAAAGCGGAGAAATCAGTTACTGGTTAAAATAAATCGCAAAGTTTGCTTTTAAATCACAAACAATCACTTTCTGTAGATGCTATGTCTGTGTTTACGGTTCACTCTGGTCGAACGTAATTTCGTTTTTTTCACAAAGTGCTATAGAGATTTTTTCTTATAACACGCCTATGAACTGTTCAAATGATTTCATTCTTTAATGGAACATAGATTATCAGTTTGCACACCCACTGGTGCTAATAACTCAATTTTAAAGAAAATGGCGCTTGGCTCGGTCTGGTCGCACGCCGACCATTTATTAATGCTAAAAAGTAGGAGGGTGGTACACGACCGCATAGTTATCGTAGGACTACAGTAGTTTTATATTTCTTTTTGAGGCTTTGTTTGATTTGAGCTCGTTTTACTTTTGGCACGGTTAAATTTTGGCACACATGTGCCAAAAACGAGCGATTATGTTTAATCACATTTTCTAGTTTTCTTGATTTTTTAACCAATTTAAGCTCAACATTCTCCAAAAGAAAGGTATTTCTTTATGTTGCCGAAGCGTATGGAATCGTTGAAACGGTTCTTGAGAAATGACTGGAACAAGTTCCGGTAATATATTGATCATGAACATGCCTCTAATTACTCGGATGGTAATATCAGTGTCTAGGTCGTCAGCTTAATTTCATCAAGCGACACCTCAAACGACTTGGAACTGAAACTAGTTTATTGGTCGCCATATCTACTGTTAATGTCGGCTTTGGCCATGAAAAGAGAATCGTTCATTTTTAGCATGGTTCGATTTTGGCAACAGAAAAAATTCTGGCGTGTTTCCAAAACCGAACATGGTCTGTATTTTTATTATTAACTAGCTGACCCGGCAAACTTCGTACCGCCGCCTTGAGTTTTATTGTTGTATTGCAAAACTGAAATATCTAACTGCTGCTAAAAAACATACCTACGATATGTTTCGGCTCTGATTTGTTTTTAGTTTTTTTTTTCAATCCTGCGCTCGTAAAATTCTACGTTTTTATTTCATGGAACATTATGAAGCACCTTTCAACCATAATCAAATCATTTCAATACATTTCTGCAAATAAACAGTCATTCTTTTAAATATTCTGAAGGAAATTTTTACACTATTTTTTCAATTATTCAAAAGCTTGGCTTACCCGGATCCGGAAACAGCAACCCGCACGATACTCTCAGGTCAGGTAAGCTACCAGATATAATTGGCTCCGTTAAACATTAAATTGTATTTGTGCCGTGTCAAATAAATTATAGATGAAGAAAAAAAAAAAAAGCTTGGCTTAATGCAAATATAGTAATACCCTCTTGCCTATCTCACTGGAACAGATTTTATAAAAAACTTCAGAATTCTAAATAATTCAAGCTTAAAATTCGGAATATACGAAACATGTGAAAGTGGTCAAGGCGGTCCTAGCCACTAAATTCTATATATTCCACAATGTCGGGGTCAGGGTCACGTGAATATGCGACATAGAGCTGTCCATGTGAGAAGCATGAATACTCGGAGTTTATGCCACAAATTTTCAGTGACTGTCCTTGGGTTTTATCAATAGTCATCGCGAATGCGCGACGCACGGGAAATTGCAGACGTTTATAACTTAACGGCAAATCGGTAGGAGTAATCGAGATACGCGGGATTATTACGACTTCTCCTTTGTAGTTTCTTGTCAGAATTGTCGCTTCAAGGACATTTGCCATCGGGTAGTGGCAGCAATGCATCTGTTCGGTGGTAAATTTGACCTTGAATCTATAAAGTAGTTGTATTTGAAAATATTTGATTAGCATTTTTCTCTCAATCGAGTGTTTAAGTTACCATACTTTATTTTTCTTTTGTTCAAGACTCGTTTGAAGACTATGGAAACTAAGTGTGTAACTGACGATTCTGAGATATATGGGGTGTCGAACGTCGGCGCATTTCGAGCTCGTCTTGTTCTTAACCGATCAACTTCCCTTCGGGACTCGTAGATTTCCTGACTTTCTAATATTCTATCTTCAGTGTTGCGAAGCCTGACACTCTTATTGACCTGCTACTACTCGTGTCTTAATTCGCAGAACTGGAACAAAAACAACGAATTTAATTTTAATTCAACGGCATGTTAAGTAATTGAACATTCCACTTACAACAACTTCATCTGAACAAAAAACACTTCGACCACAGCAGAAATTTGTCAAAGTCAACTGGAAGATATGCAAGAATCAGTTTGATCATGTAGATTAGGGAACATTCCTTTTATAAAATACCCTTAGCGGAATCTTCGTTAGAAAGCATCCCCACTACATGTGGAAGAAAATTAATCGAAACCAACTGAAATCAGTATGAATACTCCTCAGAATTTTTGCAAAAACACATTATTATTTTGAATCTATTATGTTTATTACGTACCGACAGTGTTTTCTTCTTTCTTGACAAACAGTCACAGCACAAATTAACAGAAACCGACGCTGAATTTAAGTGGCATCAACAGAAACCAATACGAAAATCGCATAGAACTATTCCATAAAATATTTAAAAAAATGAAGGCTATCGTTTAAGTACGCCCCGGTGATGAAAACTTGTTTCGAATTTTTCCGATCAAAGGCAACAAAAAATCGTTATTCACTAAAACTCACAGAAAACCTCTCAGAATCTCAGAAGGGCGGGAAATATCAAGGGTTGGTTTTGAACGTTTTATAACTTTTCCAGTTGATTTTCGTTATTGCCATGGCATAGTGACAATATGGTTTTGTCCTGAACAAAAATTTTCGCAAAACCTAATGGCCAACCATTTTTCGGGTATCTTTTTTTCAAACATACATGATACCAATTGTTTTTCACGTGACCATGTGACATAAAGCTATTTATGCGAGAATATGCATGTTTTAGGTTTAATGCCACCAGTTATCAGGGCTTTGGGCATTATTGAATATCACCAACTGCGGAGCGCGAAGGTACATACAGACGTTTGAAATTAAATGGTAAATTGGTAGGTACACGGAGCTTCGAAATTTTCGCTTCAATGACATTAATATTTCATCTGCTTTTTGAGGCAAATCTGCTGCCTAAGCACAGTGCAATTGACACTTCGCAACATTATAGTTTTAAGTTCAACAATTAATTGTAAATCTAGAGATTTGTAGGAATGCAATAGTGCCTATTTAACGAAACATGAGCAGAAATCAATGTTTTTTGAGAGGCAAAAACTACACGTTTCTTCTACCAGCTAACAGAATCATTGCAGCATGAGCAAATGTTTAGATCATTGACAGTCAGTGTGCATTTTAGAGAAAATTGAACAGATTGATTAGATCCGAGCAATGGTAAACTAAATCATCGCACATGTAGTGTTATTCTTGTTCTTCCTTTTCATTTATCAGATAAATAAAACGATTATATGCAACTTTGCTCAAATAAGCCAGAAATTTAATTTACATTATCAAATATATGCCCTTGAATAAAATCAAAGCCACGTTGAGAGTATTCACATGCATGTTGAGTTTGCTGCTACCACGCTATAGCGCTTTTGCAAAGGCTTTTGAAAAGGTGTAGTAGGCAGCGAAAACGAATATCACCTAATACGTGAATCAATAACAGGTGCTTGTTTACTCAACTACGACGCCTCAATAACGACGCTACAACAACTTGTCTACCGGTCATAGCCTACAATCATAGTAATCTAATGACGTTGTTCTCGGAGTAAAAGGCGGGAAAAACCGAAAATATATTTCTATTTTTTTTCTAACTTTATCAGTTGCTTATTGTTATTTCTATGGCCTATTAACTCGTCGAAGATGAAGACAAAACAAACACAAAAAGAATCATTCAAATCCGTTGATTCTACTTCGAGTGAAACGCCGTTATACAGACACCAACTTATTTTTATTTCATAGATTTGCAGCACTCTAATTAGGAAAAAAATCACTTTAATATTGATGAATACCTTTCATTATAATACATATAGAATTTTATAAACATTCAATTCAGGTCAATTAAAACAGTTTATCAGTAAACAGAATAAGAAAAAAATGAATCAATTTCAAAATACCAAAAAACAAAGAAGATGCTATATTTAAAAGTCATATGTCTGTTATCTTCAAAAATAAATCGGGTTAGAATGATAAACAACATTAGCCACAGCAATTAATTTTTGCATAGTATGTTGTTGTTCAATTGGAAGTAATGTTACGGAAAGTAATATCATGTTGAAGATGCTAATGTAAACAAATTTTTAATTGGAAAATACAAATACAAATGTGGGAACTCTAATATCAAGATGAAATGAATTTGGTTTCCCTTAATACCGCCACCGCGGGATTGCATCCCGATTGTCATATTGAACTAAATTTATTTAGCTAGCAAAATATAATCATCAGTACAGCTCGTTTAATTACCTTACGTAAACCTGTCTAATAGTGGAGGTGGTTACGAATTTTCCGAAAAAGCTTCACCTTCAAGACATCAAAATAGTCTAGGCCACTGTTATGCAGGAATTTTTTTGCCACTGTTATACAGGATATCACAGCAAGCAGTTGGTGTCTACTCATGAAGTCTGTGCCAGGCGTGATTGCATGTGATTGGTACATTGTTCGTGAAAATTCGACTTTGAAACTTTTATGAAATTTACACTGTTTAACAATGAAATGATAACGATAACCGAAGAATCACAAAATTGTCCATCATTTTATCAATCCAACGACATATTGATTATTGTGATCCATCATGTGGTTACATCAGTATTAACGTTTGAAATCTTTCATTCCAACGTTACACCTTGGTTTTAGTTTCTGCAGAATGTATCTCAATATAGTGCGGTTAGATGTAGTCCTACGTCAAAAGCATATTATTTGGTACATCAAGAGCAAAACTGTTTCTGAAATGAAGGTTTACTTCAAATAAGATAGCGTACGACGACAGAGCACGAAGCGTTAATCCCCTGAGAAACTTAGCGAAGAAATATTGTGTTTATTAAAAACAAGCAATATGAACTATTTACACGTGATACATAGTCAATAATTCGCATGCAAAATTAGTGTTATCACAAAAAAAGTTATTTCACGCTCAAAAACGACACTGACCCATCTTGCCCCACCTTACCCTACATATTAAAGCAAATCATTGATAAGACATACGCAAAAAAAAACAACTTCAACTGGTATACATAGATATACATTATTATTTAATCTTGAACCTTAAGTCTTCTATTAATTTTGAATAGATTCGTGCAGAGATTTGTTCTTTTTCTTTGAATGGATCACTTTACCATAAACGGGCGAAATTGTATTATCGCCTCAGGTGTATCGAATACTGTATAAAACATGTTGCAACATTACCTGTTCGACCACTTGAGGCGCTAAATTATAGCACAGCCTCTACCACCATCGCTGTGGGATCATACCCGGCTTAAGCTACTCACTTCACTCTCGTACACAGTCGTGTCTTTTAATCAAACATGCTGTTAGATTCGAATTGTTGCAAAGGTAGTAGTGATACAAACCAATGTTGTACGAAACTGTATTCGTCTTCGTCAGGTTGAGGAGAGATACCTTGTCTTCACTCACCACAAAACTCAGCGAACGTTCTGCCCAACAACACCGCCGGTCAAGGTCTCACGAAATTTATTGTTCTGTTGAAAATAGTTTTAGTAATTTGTGTTTTTCGAAGAACTGAGATATTATGTGTTTATTGTTAGTCGAAACAATATTTACTCGATTTGTGTTCAGGACGTAAAACCTGTCTGTGAAACTACGACTGATCAGCATTCATCAGTGAGAGCACAGTTGGGTGCCGTAGAAGAAATCAATAGCAGGAAGAAGCAGTAGTAATTGAATTATCTGTGATCATCTAAACAATACGCAATTATCAACGCGGGCTCGCAGTGTGTGAAAACGAGTAATTTAATTGAACGATTAGCAGTTGTGCGAAGTATCCCGCGTTCCAAATCAACAGATGCGAGCAAATTTTCCGTGCTTCTTTTTGTGCCACCACTGACGTACGACGACGTGCGAGGCAGCCAAAATTGACAAAAAATAAAATCTCCCAGCTGCTGCCCAGCATAGAGGAGGGTGCCGTGCGAGTGCGCGTCAGACTACAAGGCGGAGAATTTCAGCAGTGAGCAGAGGAGTGATGGATAATGCAGCGAAATTTGCCGAACTCGAGCAGGAAATCCGCAGGATAGACGTCGATGCAGACACCATCCAAGTGACTTACCAGTTGCGACACTTCGCCATCCTTTTCCAGACCCACATCGCAGACGATCAAACGCTGAGGTGAATATGAATGAGAAATACTTTTTAACGGATCTATGCTTCCTGAAACTTCTCGTCGTCGTCGAATACATTGGTTCGAAGTTGGTGCTCTGTAGGTGTGGTAAAGTTCATTGATCTTCCCTTATGGAGGGCTACACGAGTGTGTCCGTTCGATTGCGGGAACGTGAAAGTTGTAAAGGCTATGGTCTCAATTGATACCCCAAAAAATTCATGCGGGGAACAAATCTAGTATTGGTGAAATGTCAAGTCGAACAAAATGTGAACGTGCGGGAAGTGTGCATTGCCTTGCAGCAGGAGTCAGATGACTCATGTGGATATGAGGCAAATAGTTATAAATTATGTAATTATTATTAGGGACCTATTCATCGCTAATTTCGAACCAATTTTGTGTTTCGTTTATGCTTTCATGATGAAATATTCAGACAAAGATTAAATAAATTTGTGTTTAAATATAAACCTCTATGTACTTTACAGTGATCTGTTCACCTACCTCAACCAAACAGCGCTAGCTGATGGCAAGTTTGCGGTCAGCATGGCTGTTATCTTCGCATCCCGCCAGCTGGACGATCTTGTGATAAAGGAAACCAAGCTACGGAATGCAATGTTGACCATCCTGCAGCGAAATTTCCAGAGTATCGAAGAGCTGAAACGGGACAGTCTGGAGAAATTTTACAACTCGGTTACGCTGCTTGGTGAATACTACCACCGGAAGAAGTTCATTAATGGGAAGCGGGTGCTAATCTTGGGGCAAAGTTTACTGCTGCTACTAACGACAGAGTTAGAAAGTGAAATCAAAAAGTGTGAAGAGAATGATTCTCACACGATAGATCCAGAATTTGCAAAAGTGATTCTTTCCCAGGTGACACTGAATGGTGGTGAAGCGGCAATCGAGCACAAGCAAGAGATCGACGATCTGAACTATTCTATTCGAAAGTGTCTCATCAATGTACGCGGTTTAAGTTCCAGAACGAAAGCATATCTGCTAATGGCACTAGATTTATTTTACACGAACTTCAATTTGGGCACTAAATTGCTAGAAAAATTGTACGGTAAATATTTATTCGAACCAGATGAGAACGCTCCAACCAATCAACCCGAAACCGTACAAAAATCTGATCAGACCAACTCGGACAAGACCGCGAATTCGGAGCCGAACAAAAGCAATTTCAAAAGTGCAAATACTAACAACATAGACAAGACTGATAACGTGAAAAAGATGCGCGCAAAACCATTACCCCCCAAACCGAAGAAAAAAGAAGACAAACCGGTTGAGCCGCCGGTCGTAAAAACAACGAATACAGTTGCGAAGAAACCTGCACACACCGTCAATCATCGGCCACCTCTAAGTCACACTTCGCCGAGAAAAGATCAACGACCAAAACCACCTCCTAGCCAGAAAACATTGCCGCATCTTAGAACACCTCCGGAAAAACTCAAACCAGCCTTAGTAATCAATCGTACACCACCCAAGGCTCCAACGAGCAATAATACCGTAAGAAGCAAAACTCCGGAAAATCCCTCGGTGTTGAAGCAGAACTGCAAAGGACCCGGCAAGGGCAATTCCACCCCAACCAACAGCACTCCGATGCAGAACAGTGTCTGCCGCAAGCTTCTAACAGTACCAACAACGCCTGAAGAAGACAACGTGGAAAATCTCGCCTGGGATGATCTGACACTGGATGACGAGTCGCCGCAGAAAATCAATCCCCACACAAAGTCGTTCCTGTCCTTCCTAGCACAAAAATGAAGTTGCAAATGTGCAACGTGCCAATCAACGTGCCTCTAATGTAGGAGTTAAGGGTATATAGTTTCCACAATTTTGCATTTTAATTTGTCTGTGGTAAATGTCCGTTTGTGATATTGCACTTGATAGTTTTTAAAATTTGCACGCAAGCAGCTGGAAAGTAAGCGTTTTCTTTCGTTAGGGTAAAATTTTTAATTGTGATTGTATTAGTTTTCTATATATTTTTTTCTGCTGTAAAAAAACTGATAAAGTTTTCATCAATTTAAAATTGATCGATTTAACTGCATTTTGTTGCTAGATAAACTCTTAACTTTAAATGATACTTAAACTGTAAGCTACGGATCGTAACGTAAGGGTAGACTTGCTTATGTTTCTTCTTTTTTTTTTACATGCTCTAGCGATAGAGAATTTCTTTGCTCTCGTCTCAAACTGAAAAGTGACAAACAACAGACATATCAATTGTGAGCAAAATGTGTTGTAGAATAATTTAAAAAAAAACAATCAATTGTATTGTTAATTGTGACAATAAAACATTTTTTATCTTTATAAACTAAGCTTTTCAATAGACACGAAGAGTTGTGGTTAAAAAATCACGTAGAATGGAAAACTTAGTTTGTGTTTAAAGCAAATCAATGATTAATAATAACCAGAAATACGACGATCTGTGGAGAAGCTGGCGTAAGGCGTGATGTTATTTTGCTAGACAAAGCCAGTTTACTGTGAAGGTTAATTTAAAAACTAGTATCAAGATGAACGTTTTCGAAAAATTCAAAACGATTCTTGTATTTTTTTTTTCTTTGAATTTGCACTACAAATCAGACGCTGACTTTGGAAATCAACCATTTGAGCAATAATTTCTTTCCGATTTGAAAAAATAAACTGTACTCTTTCCGTTGATAATTCGAACGTGAAAACTTCCGGAATACATCTACTTTACTTGGAGTTCACAGAAAGAAGGAGGAAGTACAAATAAGCTTTCATCGGAGAGAATATTCCTGCCCATAGCAACCACAAATAATCAAAAATATACGAAATGGGTTTAGTTTTAAAAGCATTAGACAACGGATAATAACATAAATATAACATAAATACAAAAATTGAGGTCAAAGACGGATAAAAATGCACAACGAATTAATGGTTTCATCATGACAAGCAACTTTAAGCCTAATTCAGTATACAGAAGAATACAATTTAAAACTTGAGGCATTCAAACACAGCACTGACAATAATTCATTCAGTGCGTGCTTCGGCGGAATTCCGCGATTTTATCCGGCCAATTGGATCTATATTTTCTAAAGCTTGTGATTTGCCTATGAAGCTACTTTAGCTAAAGAGTTTCTTAGAGTGTTCATGAACAAATGTTACCTAGTTTGCTTTCTACTCAAATGAGTTAAATACCACTATCTGTTAGTTGTGAGCGACAATCGAAATAGTTGATTCTCATAAAATAGGCAGCACCGTCAGGGCTGCCACTTGTTGAAACGCTAGTATTTGTTATTCGCATTAGCTAATACACCTTATTCTGAGAGGAAGATAACTACTTCCTGGTTTATATCTAGCAGAAAATAATAGATTGGCTCTCAAAGTTTGCTACTCGCTTCAAAGTTTAAATATTCAAATTACGCCACACTATTCGTGTTTTGCTTTGTTCCTGCCTGGTAACTACCCATACTAAAACTGAAGGGTGGGAAAAATTTACTAAATGTTGTTTGGTGAACACATTGCCATGTATTATAGTCGGTTCAGTTCGAATCATTGACTTCGATTCATCTTTTATGCTACTTTTGAGACCGAATCATTCTCGCAGTGTGCCGTAAGCCTAGTTTTGTCCAATTTCAGACAACCATCACAACATCAATGGAACGACCGGTGTTCATACAAACCATCAACCAAATTTACAACCAAACGAACAAATGTTCCTGTCTCTTTTAGCCTAATAGTACCGATAGTGAGTAGTACGAGGTTGTAGCAGCTGCTGGTGTACAGCACTCGACTTTTCCTGCTATAGAAGATTATTAATCTGTCCCATCTAAAAGATATAACGCAACACACATTTTGCAACAGCAAAGACGTGAAAGAAGGTTATCTGATTCTTACCAGCGACCTCCGGTGCGCTTCCTTCTCCAGTACGACCTGTGTTTGCTGAGGAGAGAACTTCAGAACAGCTGATATCACCTTCACTAGCGTCGAACTGTTACCACTCACGTTACCACTGAGATACTGCGAGGTACAACATAAATCAGTTACATTACGTGCCTTAAGCTTTGATTTAAAAAAAAGAAAACCTACCTGGAATAGAATATTCCTTAAGTATTCAAATTCGGTGTTGGCTGCTATACCTTCACTATGATGCATTGAAACCTAAAAAAAAAGAAAAAATAACATTTAAACTGACCTCAATTCCTCGCTCTCGAAAGCTATCCAACTTACCAAGGTTTCGTCCAACTGACGGGAAAGCTTCTCGTTCTGCAGCTTCAACCGTTCGTTCGACTGCTCCAGGATAAGATAATTTTCACACTTTTGTTCAAGGAATAAGTTTCTGTTCGATACGTCTTGCACCTCGTGCATGATCTTTTTCAATTTGTTCTCCAGTTCCTCCTTTTTATTGTGCAATTCGTCAAATGCACGACTCTTTTCCTCACCATTATCGCCACGCTGTGGTTGCTGTTCTTTGTATTGCTCAATTTCCGCTTGGAATCGCCGAATATTCTCCTCCGTTTCGGCACTAAATGAATTGAATTTCTCCTTTAATTGCACATTCTCTTGCTCCAGTCCGAACTTTTCGGCCATTGCAGTATTTAACTCACTTTTGAGTTCATCTAAATCACGAGCGTAGTTAGCATTTTCCAGCTGCAACTCGCGATTGACTAGCGACTCCTTTTGCAACCGTTCACATTCTTCAATGCTTGATTTCAACTGTTGCCGTAAATCAGCCGTCTCTTGTTCGTTCAGAGTACTTGCTTTCGTTGCTGCTTCCTCCAGTGCGGCCTGCGCTTGTTCTAGTTTGCCACTGAGTTGCTCCTGCGTTCGTACAGCCTCGTCCAACTTGCTCTCCAGACTACGCTTTTCTTCATCCGTCCGTTTAACAAATTCACTATGTTTAACCTTTTCTGCTTTAAGCTCATCGCTACTCTTGCTATGATTATTCAACGTTTCTGCTAAGCGTTTTTCCGCTTCGCTCTTGCCATGCTCCAGCGTTAATATCTTTGCCTTCATTTCGTGTTCTTTACCCACAAACTCATTGATCAATTTCTTAATCTCTTGATCCTTCTCCTCAACTATCTGCTCATTCTGGCCTATTTTAGCCTTCATTGTATTGACCTCCGTTTCTTTGGCTAACGCAGACGCCTGTAGTTTGGAGTTCTCATCCTTTACTGAGTGCAGCTCTCCCTCCAGCTGTTTGATCAATGTGTTGAGGTACTCGTTTTCGATTTTGATCTCTTCGTAGTTTTCCAACTTTTTCTCCAAATCGGTAGCATTTTTACTGACTGATTGTTTCTCTTCGTTTACCTTTTTTATCAACGTCTCATGCTCTAGCAAACGTTTCTGGTTGCTGTTCTTCATCGAATCTATTTCGCGATGTAGAGCGTTGTTTTGCTCCTGAATCGTCTGCTTCTCTTCTTCAAGTTTTGCTTTTAGTTCGTTTTGCTTGCTCTTAAGATAATCGTTCTCCAATCGCACTTTATCTATCTCTTCCTTCAAAGCATCACACTCCCCAGCTAGCGTTTGTTTCTCTCGTTCCAATTCCTCCGAGGACTGCTTTACTCGAGATAGCTCTTCAAGCAAACATTTGTTGCTATCCAGCACACATAACTTTTCCTTTTCCTTCGCCTCTAGCTCATCTTGCAACGAGCGATGCTGATGATCTAACAGTTCTTTTTCATTGAATAACTTTGCATGATCTCCCGCACATTGATTCAGCTGATCGCTGGTTGTTTTAACCTTTTCCTCCAACTCTTGGCATTTCTTTTTCCATTCTTCACAGTGAGCCGTCATTTCCTTCACTTTTTTCTTCTCATGCTTGGCAGCAGTTTCAGCCTCTTGTAACGCGGTTTGCAGTTTCTTAATCTCTTCCGCAGTTCGACGATTGCTTTCCTCTAGTAGGCAGTTCTTTTCCGCAAGTTGCGAGTTTTCACATTCCACCTTCTGTAGTTTACTCTCGCTTTCCTTTATCTTCGTCTGCCACTTGTGAGAAGTTTCCTTGTCCGCCTTGCCCTTCGTTTCTGTGTGTTGACGCTGCAACCGTTCAATTTTGTCCTCTAAGGTTTGCTTCTCGTCCAAAATAACAGAATGGGAATTCTTCACTTCCTTCAATTGCTCCTCCAGGCGACCAATTTCCTGCAGAATATTGGTTACTTGCGCCTTGAGTTCTGTTTTCTCGCGAATTTCCCGCTCAAGGGTCTTTTCTAGATCTTTCTTCTCATTACGCAGTGATTCCACTTTAGATTTCAAAGTCGCAGCCTCTGCTGCAAAATCTTCTTTCTCTTTTTGAACACCGTCTAATTTTTCCATCAACTCTTCCTTTTCTTCCAAAATGCGTCTATTTTCGTCTGATTTCAACTTTATGACATGGTTGAGATCCCTTGTCGTTTCCAACAAACGCTCTTCTGCCTGCGCTAGACTCACTCGCATCGATTCCTGCAAGGAGCGAAGTGCTTCCGACTCGGAGTTTTCATTGATAATTTTCAAATTGCGAATTTCTTCAGTGAGGGAAGCTTTCTGCTGCAGTAAACCATTCATCTCCTGCTTGCAACTCTTGATATCACCAAGCAGCTGCTCGTTCTGAGATTTCAAACTACCCTTTTCTTCTGTCATTTTTTTGAATTTTTCATTAACCTTTTCCAGCTTATCCTTGAACTTTTGCAGCTCTAACGTGAGATGATTATTTTGGTCGAAAACCTCTCTCAGTTGTGCTTCTATGGTAGCACGATCACTGTGGTCAGTTTCTTTTTGGGAGTTCAAAAGTTTGTTCACTTCCTCAAGGCGATCTATTTCATTATCTTGTTCGGTTATCTGCTGTTCTTTCACCTCTAGCTCTTCTCGAGCAGCAATAAGATTTGCACTAGCTTCTTGGTAAGCTGATTCCTGCTGTGTCAGCTGCTTTTGTAATCGTTCGATGGAAGCTTCCTTTTCCAGTAAACTATTCTGTAAGGATTCTATCTTCTCAGTGGTTCCTTTTGTTACATTGTCATATTCCTCTTGTTTCTTACGAAGACTATCCATCGTTTTTTGAACAGTTTGTTGCAGTTCCTCTCTACTAGTCGTTAAATCCCCGATCTGCTGCTTTAAAGTATCGATCTCAGCAGTGGAATCGACGCTTTTGGCCAAATCTTCTAGTTCTTGAAGCTTTTTAAAAGAATTCTCTTTTTCAGTGACCGCTGTAGTCAAATTTGCCTCCATCTCTGATAACTTTCGCGACAGTTCGTCTCTTTCTTGTTCAAAATTAACGCAAGCATTTTTCCATCGATTTTTTTCTTTCTCTAATTCAAGTATTTTACGTTCGAATTCTACAAATTTAGATTCGAGTTTGTTTTTTTGATCATTGCAGGAGGTAACTGTGCTTTCAAGGTCTTTCACTCTCGCTGCTGCTTTTTCCGCTGTCGCTAACTTATTTCGCATCTCACTTATCTCCTTGCCCAGATTATCTTTATCGGACAGAGATTGTTTCATGTTTTTCTCAATGTTTTGCAATTGTTCTTTAAGCCTGCGAACCTCAGATTCTTTACTCTCCAATTCCGAATGTATTGCCATTTTATTTTCGGCCACAGTTAATGCTTGCTCTTCTTCTCGTTGCTTAAACAAAGTAATTTCTGTTTCTAAGGTTTCTTTAACTTTCAACTGCTCCGCTAGTTTACTTTCCAATACTGAAATCCGTTGCTCGAGGTTTTCACCAACGTCGTCACCAGCTAGTGTAATCAAGTCTTGTTCTTCGCTTTTCACACTTGTTCCATCCGGTCGATCACCAACGGCTTCAAGTTTCGTTTTCAATGTTTTCACAACACATTGCAATTCGTCAATCTCCATCCGCAGAGCTCCATCCAGATGTGCTTTGGCTTGCTGTTCTAGTGAGCATTGCTCCCGCAATTCGCTTATTCGCCGCAGCGCTTTGTCTTGTGTTTCTACCAGCACCGATCGGGCTTTGGTGTTATCCTTTTCCAGCTCACGATAACGTCGTGCCAGTTCGGTGTACCGTTCTCGATATTTCTGGTAGCGATCCAGTGCTTTTTTGTACGCTTGGAATAGCTTATCCTTACTCACCAAATCCAACTGGCCATTGGTCGCGGACGATGCGCCCGACACCGACTCCGTTTCGCTGGCCGACACGTCGATATCGGTCTCCAAATGGTAGATCTAAAAGAGTAGTTGGATTAAAATCGGACCATTTTTGCGTGCAAATGTTCAAGTACCGCCGGAGATTCATAGGCAGGTAACCGAAACGAGACGTCACTAGCCATGGATGAATTTGACAAGCGACGAATGCGGTTTACGGTGGGCAAAACGCCATTGTTGTGAGCTGCACTTCCAGCGGTGATGTTAGAAAGAAACGAACTGTTGCTGATATTGTTGCTAACGATACTGTCGTTGTTGTTGTTGCTGCTACTATTGTTGGCAGCACTAGGCGTCGAGCTAGACGACGCACTGCTATTACCCAAGGAGTTATTGTTCAGCTGATTCTGCTGAACGGGGGTGCTGGTGCTATTGCTACTGTTCAAAACTTGCGATTGGCGCAACGGAGAATTTTGAGGTGTTTCTACAAATAGCAAATTAGTAAGTTGTTTCGGAAAAAAAAGTTTTTAATTACCATCTTCTGTAATGCTAAAGAAGTTTTCACTCCCAGATATTTCAGAGGTGGTCGAGGATGCGGAACTGACTGCTGCCTGTAAAACAAAAAATAAAAAATATAACGTTATTCATTTGTGCAAACTTTCATACCAACTATGGAAAGCTGCGGATTCTGTACCTACATTCTTAATGCGAATAAATATATTTAGTGCAACAACAATAAACTGATTGCCGTACAAGAGAAAGACGAACAAATAAGCTTAGCTGACGAAAGCTAGTCTTAAAAGCTTACGCCTTCAAAATCTAAGTCTTAAGTAACATTACAAAATAATTAGACAATTTTACGCAGGTCTAATTTTATTTTTATCATCAATAAAACTTTGATAAAAGCCACATCCCCTCAAATACTGCTGCGAGTTTCGATTAAGCAATTATCAACAAAAAAACATCAAGCTTTTTGTTTTTCTGTTTATGCAAGGAGTGGCCAGCGATAAAAGCTGCTGCTGCTCATCACAGACGACAAATGGTGAGCGGTTTAAACCACGATAGCGTGAAATGTGTGCTAGTAAAAACAAATTCTGCAAAACAAGAGAAATTCACACGTCGCATCTATTAGCTGCTTGCGGCGTCAACCGTATAGTAAATAAGTATCTCTAGCAAAAAGAAGACAAAACGCAAAAAATTACGAAACGCCACACAACTTGGTGGGGTGGAATCTATGAACCAACAAACACAAAACCACTGACGCGTAATTGCATTTTCTTCCGATGAAGAAAAAAGGAGTCTCCACACGGAGTAGACACTTTTTATCTAATGGAACTGATTGGATAGTAATGTAAGAACTCCTCCCACCTGCAATCCTTTGGAAAGTTGCTCCAGTCTTTGAGGCGATTGTTTCACCTCTTCGGTGATCTTTTCCTTTAGCTTTCGGAACATATCCACTTCTGTAAATAGGTCACTTTTCACGCAGACATTGTTCCTTTTGATGGTACTTTATTTTAAAATCTGTTCGCTACGTAAAACTGGACACAATTAGGAGAAATTGCACACAAAATTACTTGCACAGATGGAATTCTGATTTCAAGACAAAAAAACTACGTGTAAGAAAATTTTCATTTCGCAAAAGTGACAGCTCTGATATTGCACAGTGAGAGTTGCCAAGTTTGCTTTTAGGAAAAAGAACGTCGAAATTGTGACAATAGTTGAAGTAAAAATCATACATTCATATTTTTGACAGCGAATAAAATTCAATCAGTTGCACAATTTTTCCGGTACAAGCCATCGTTTATCTGTACAAAACTTCTAACATTTAGTCAAACTGTACAGAATGCATATGAAATATGCAGAATGTTATAAATATCTTTATTGGTTGACTTGGCAACTCTGTCTGTCACTGGTTGCCTGCATTCACGGTGAAAAATTCTCACATCTATTTCAAATATTTTTGCAACCTTTGCTCACTATAGGACAAGACGTGACAAGAGAAACCAAAAATCACCCAAAGTTCTGTCAAAGTGAAAGCCCTCTCTGATTGGTCGATTTTATTTAGCGCACTGTTAAGTTTTATTATTAGTCAGTATGGTTGGCCGTTCTGCAAAAAAGGCAAGCGGCGTGCCGAAAAATTAAAATGTTTTATGAGGGCAATTTTGAACGAAAAGAAGAATAACTAGAAGCTACTTGTCACGTCCTGTCCTATAGTTTGCTCATAGATTCATTTTTTCTGCAGGCCGATCAGACCGCACTCGAAATTGAAGTTATTAAGCATTGGTTTTATTGAAACTCTCATGATTTGGATGCAGCATAAAAAGTCTGATTCTGTTGACTTGGTTCATTGGAATTTGTTTGGATGAAGTGCAAAGCTTTTGAATGTGGAGGAATCTTAATACATACACATACATAAGACATCCCGCATAATCAAAAACCATTGCTGAAGCGGTAAGGATTTTAACTTTACTTAGAGCAAGCGCACCGGTGAGTTGCCATTTGAGTTGCTACTTTCACAACGCTGGCCGTTGCTATTTTGGATAGCAACCGATTTTCGCACCGGTCGTTGCTAATGGGGATTACCAATTCCACTATTTCTTTTTCACATCGGTTTTTTTACTTGTGCGTACATGGATTTTTTCATCCTTACAGGTTTATTTAAAGTAATTTCGTAAAAGTGGGCGCGTCCCGCAACGTTGGCTTAAACGACTATTCTACTGAAAGCTGGTGAACTTTCATTAGTTGTATTCTGTATTCTATGATGTTTTGGTTCCCACAGTTTGCTATTAATATTTGAAATTTGCCACCAAAAAAAGAAACTTGAATATATAACGCGGAAATTGTTTTCGAGTACACTATTCGTTCGCTAACTGGGCTGAGGGCCTAGCCCAGTTAACGAATGTCGCTCGCTAACTGGGCTGACATTTCAAATGTCGTCAAATACCGAGGGGGATTTCGATGTAATGGCGCTAGGCAAATCTCCCTCAGCGAAAATTGGAAAATGTTTAAAGACAAATACACTAAAAATCCTGATTGATGAAATGAAAAATAATACATTGTCTTTAGCTTTGCGTGTGCTTTATTTACACTAACCGTCTAACGTCTGGTGGATCGCATGTCCCGATCAGAAAGAAAAAACAAAAATGTAACAGAAGTTGTTAGTTTGTTACGGGAAAACCCTTACAGGCTGTGTTTTTAATTTGGTCCCGTTAGGTGTTAAAATAACAGAAATTATAACAGAAATGACTCTACTAGTATCAAACACATATCAAAATTTGTTACTAATATATCAGCTTTCTAACAAAATAAGATAGTATATAGAACAATTTAATAACAAACATTGTTGGAAACAACAGGTTTTGATAAAAACGAAAAATTAGTTAGACTTGTTTCAGAACTACTTCATTTCACGTTTTGTTATTGTAACTCATTCAGATTCAATTTTGTTATTAAAATTATGTGGAAAATTACAAAATTGTATCAAAATATGTTATTTGTATTTCACGTTGATATAATTTTGTAATTTTTTAGTTATGCTCTTCTGATCGGGGTGTGATGACAACCAAAATCCATTGAACTGAAAAAATCGATCTCAATTCACTATTCATGAGCCCCTATCTCGTTTTGACAGCGTTATGTCAAACGCTGATTTTTGACGTTCATCTGCTTTTTAACTGGGCTATAGCCCAGTTAGCGAACGCCCAGTTAAAAAGCAGCCCAGTTAAACAGCACCCAGTTAGCGAACAGTTACTGTATTTGGTTGATTCTAGTGATGAAGAAAGTGATTTCGCCAAACAAATTTGCTTATACGCGATTAAGAAAAGGGTTTTTGGAAAGATTCGGGGCGGCTCTCAGCCTAGTAAATAGCCAAACATTGACCGCCATACGGAGGAATACAGATGACCGGTCAATACAGATGACCATTTCCAACGCCGCTTTCGAACGCATCTCAGGTTGTTTTTGAAGATTGAAACAGCGGTAAAGGAGAAATATGGTTTTTTATACAACGACCGAACTAAACGGGAAAATAGTTGGTAATACTCCCGAGCAGATTTGCTTAAACCTTCCAGGTATATTGAATAATATTGGCCAATATTGTGGGAATTTGCGCTTTCCGCATCGTGTAGGTTGCACACCAAAATGCCAACCAAAATGGTCATTTCAATAAAAAACCTATACAAAATGTTTACCTGCCCGAAAAAACACCCTGTGCAAAAATTCAGCTCAATCGGAAACAAAATTGAGTAGTAGTTCACGCCGACACTTGCGTTCTACGACGTGTTTAACAAGCGAGGCAAAACATCTCGTCTTCCGTGGCCGACCAATTGAGTCCGCATTCGAAACACTCATCATCTTCGTAATATTATTACGAACATTCACTATCGAGCACAAAGAAACAACAGTTTGACATTTCATCAAATAGACCTTTTTACGTACGAATGTATTAGTGCACCTAGTTGAGGAAAGTATTTACAAATCGCCTTTTTGTTTGCTATGCTATGTTTTTGGCAGCTGGACAAATATTCAGTTGAATACTTATTATAAGTTCTAAACTCGTTTCTGAATGAATTTTTCATTCGTGATCATGAATCGGGGGAAGCTGCTTAACATTATCGACCAAAAATGGTAAAAAGTGATAAAAAGTCGGAGCAACGAGATGCGATGATTTACATTTTGGAGGAAACAAAAGCAACTTTACATGAGTTTACACGTTCATTAGTGTGCGTAGGTGAAAAGTCACTAATCTCTATTGGCGTTGACGGTATTGCTGATATTTGTTTGGTTTCTGCGTGCGAAAAAGAAAGAAGGAAATATTTTTGCTTTTGTCATCACGCACATTTTGACAATTACATACGAGAGTTCACGTAGGTGCGAACAGCCTTCAAAATCTTTTTCAACGCGAATAAACCGAATAGCAACGATTCGGCTCTGGCATCACTGATTTGCCGGCAACGATTCGGCTCGTTGCTATCGCGTTGCCAAATTTAATAACTCGCTATTACCCGAGGTGGGGATTGCTATTTCCCAAACCAACATGGCAACGCCCGGTGCGGTTGCCGCGTTATGGTGGGGGTTGCCAAACTAGCTTTAGAAACTTCAATTTAGCCACTGGTGGGCTTGCTCTTAATGAAGTATGGTAACTGTTCGTGATAATATCTTTTATCAGTTATTACTGTACTAAATTGAATGACTTAAACCACATACATAAGACATACGTAACACTGGCGTTTTTTTCTGGTACACGTTGCCCCATAGTACTCCGTACCTCGCCTTGTCAAACTGCTCGATAAATAATGAACAAAATGAATTTTCTTTTTCTCGGCCTTATCGAGCCCCAAAGAAAATCCCATAAGAAACTGTCGAAAGTTATTTACAAAATCAATGCAGCATTTTTCGAGTAGGAACGAGACAAATGCAGGGCTGCGCAGGATCACTGCCTTCAAAAACAACTCAAACAGAGGTTTTTTTTACAGAGGTTGGTACTCTCGAGTAGTTCATTTTGTACCAACTTTTTTGGAAGATTTCTTCCTGAGTGTTACGTATGTCTTGTGTATGTGCTTAAACTATTGAGCTACAATGTTATATTCAGTATCCCCACATACTTAGACATACGTAACACTGACGATTTTTTTGGTACTCTTTGCCCCACATCACCCGGTACCAACACCAGTTTGAACTGCTCGACGAAAATGAACGGAATGAATTTTCTTCATCACGACTCTACTCGAGCTCATAACAAAATCCCTTAAAAACCTGTCAAAAAGTTGTTTACAAAATCAATGCTGCGTTTTTCGAGTGGGAACGAGACAAATGCAGGGCTGCGCAGATACACAACCTCCATAAACTACTCAAACAGAGGTTTTTTTTACAGAGGTTGGTACTTTGGAGAGGTTCATTTTGTACCAACTTTTTTGGAAGGTTTCTTCCTGAGTAGAGCCGCTATGAAGAAAATTCATTCCGTTCATTTTCGTCGAGCAGTTCATATTGGTGTTGGTACCGGGTGATGTGGGGCAAAGAGTACCAAAAAAAAAATCACCAGTGTTACGTATGTCTAAGTATGTGGTGGCGCTGTGTCATCCAAAGTAACGCTGGTAACACTGGTAACACTGAACATCCTTCCTCTTTCCCCCGCACGACTTTAATAGGTTGTTTGCTCAATTGGAATGACACTGACAAATAATGAACAAAATGAATTTTCTTTTTCTCGGTTTTATTGAGCACCAAAGAAAATCCCATAAGGAACTGTCAAAAAGTTCTTTACGAAATCAATGCAACGAAATCAATTTTTTGAGCGACAACGAGACAAATGCCGGGTTGCGCAGGTACACCGCCTTCATAAACTACTCAAACTATTATTTTATCCAGAGGATGGTACAATTCGAGTAGTTCATTTTGTACCAACTTTTTGGAAGAATTCTGCCTGAGTGTTACGTATGTCCAATGATTTTGTTGGCCTGAGGGACAGTATGTGGTTCAACTATAAAAATGCTTGTTTCAATCACCAATTTTTTCTATCCGTGAAGGACCGTGTTTACAGATTTCTTTTGTGTGAAGACAGTTTTTCGTGGAGTGTGCAGATTTTAGAAAAATGACCTGGCTGTCTCATGATTTTTGACGGCAGGTTAGTCTTAAAGTCACTTACGATTGTTGAATTTCGAAAACGATATTTTCAGTAGTTCTCTTGTTAAAATTTAAAAAATATCAGTGGAATATGTGTTTTTTTGACATTTCTTATCAAATAAAAAATACACACTTAATCCAAAAAAAAGTCGTTCGGTAATATTTTTTACAATAATATCATCGGTAAAGTGTAATAATACCGGTATTCCTGCAAAAAAGCATCAAATTAACGACTGTTCTGTATGATCTGTAAGTTTTACCAAAATTCTATTAACTGTTACCGAAATATTTGCTTAATTTTACATTCACCGAAATTTGTATAACTTTTTACCGAACAACCTGTAAAAATGCCAAATTGCGAAGTGGTGGCCATTTTTCTCATACGTGCAACCGTGCAAGACACGAATATTTTCTACTGGTGCTGCTGATTTGTTTTAGTTCTTGTTGTGTGTAAACATAGGATATTTATAATTTGGAAAGTGTTAATGGATGTACGAGTCGCTAACATTTTTCGTAAGTGATCTGGTTGATTTAGTTTGATTTTAGACGCTACCGGCAGGCTCATTTATAACCGACTTTTCTGCCACCGGTATTTTTTACAGGTGTGTTCGGTATTTTTGTTCATTTTTAAAGTTTCTTTCGGTAAATTTTACTGGCTGCTCGGTTTGGAACATTACAAAAAAGCTGCGAAAATTACCGACCACTCGGTTGGTGGTTTCACAAACTGTTCGGTAATTTTCGGAAACACCGAAGATTTCACCGAACGTTCAGCTGTAAAGATTCCGGTAAAATTTTACCGAATTCGGTGTTTTATTTTAAGTGTGTAATATACATACATTGTATATTTTTGTATTTTCACTTCACTGCTCGCATAATCAATAACCATAAACGGATGATAATCCATATAGTTTAACGATACTCCATACAGTCGCGACTATATCCCGAACTAGTTGTTAGGCACGTTTTATGGTTATTGATTATGCAGGTGGAAACTATCTCTCTCTTTTAATTCCTTTAATTCGGTTTAAAAATCACGAAGATTTTTTTTACTGTGCTAAAACAGCTCGAATAGCGTTTGAAGTTTCGATTTTAAAAGTTTTCTGGAAACACTGTCATCGAATTATTTTTTTTCAGTGAAAACTAGCGAACATCGCAAAAACGTTTAGCGTGATCGTGTTTTGTACGGTGTTTGTTATTGCCAATTATTGGAGAAAAACTGTTTGAAAACTAGTGAAAATCACGTAAAACCAGATTTGAGTGGTTGCTACTTCCGGTGAGTATAAATTCTAAACGGGGGAATCCATATTCAAGCAGAAAAACCGTTTCAATATTTGCCGTGAACCGGACTTGTCAACGCTGGCAAATGCAGTAATGGCCGACATCTACTTTTCAACAAAATTGTTTATTTTGGGCACATTTTCTGAATCGTTCATTTTATTGTTGTTTTTAGTGCGCTTATTCTATGTGTTATTTTGCAGCTTGTGAAGATGGCTCTTCCGCCATACATGATTCCCCCCAACCAATGGGCTGCTCACATGATGGCCCAGCAGCAGGCCTTCGCTGTTCAGCATGCCCAAGCTCAGCAACACCAGGCAGCAGCCGCTCAAATGCATGCCCAACAGCTAGCTGCCACACAGATGCAGATTCCTCCCCCTATGGGGCACATTCCTCCGCCAGGTCCCCCGAAGCCGGATATCATCCTGTCGGAAGAAAAGCTGATAGAGAAGGCCCAAAAATGGCAGCAGCTGCAGACGAAACGCTTCGCCGAGAAGCGTAAGTTTGGATTCGTGGATGCACAGAAAGAGGACATGCCACCGGAACACATTCGAAAGATTATTAGGGATCACGGAGATATGACTAGTAGAAAGTATCGGCATGACAAGCGTGTCTACTTAGGTGCGTTAAAATATATGCCACACGCAGTTATGAAACTGTTAGAAAATATGCCTATGCCGTGGGAACAGATTCGTGACGTTCCGGTTCTTTATCACATCACGGGAGCGATTACGTTTGTCAACGAAATACCGTGGGTTATCGAGCCGGTTTACATAGCACAGTGGGGAACAATGTGGATCATGATGCGTCGTGAGAAACGTGATCGGCGACACTTTAAGCGTATGAGATTTCCACCTTTCGACGATGAAGAACCTCCGCTCGATTACGCTGATAACGTACTAGATGTTGAACCACTGGAGGCGATTCAGATCGAGCTGGACACGGAAGAAGACGGTAGTGTACATGAGTGGTTCTACGAGCATCGTCCACTGATCGGAACGCCATACGTAAATGGTTCCACTTACAGAAAGTGGAACTTGACGCTACCGCAAATGGCGACTCTCTATCGGCTTGCGAATCAATTGCTGACCGATCTGGTCGATGGTAATTTCTTCTATTTGTTTGATCCGAAGAGTTTCTTCACCGCTAAGGCACTGAACATGGCCATCCCGGGAGGCCCAAAGTTTGAGCCTCTAATCAAGGATCACAATGTCGGGTAAAATGAAGGTTTCAACAGTTGAAAGTTGGCAAGGACTTATTTTGTTTTTTTTTTTCTTTTGCAGAGATGAAGATTGGAACGAGTTCAACGACATTAATAAGATTATCATACGACAACCTATTAGAACCGAGTACCGAATTGCTTTTCCATACCTTTACAACAATATGCCCCATTTCGTGCATCTCTCCTGGTGAGTTCATTGTTTTAGTTTGGAGTTGAAAGAATTGTCTCTTTTAAAAAAAGAAAAAAAAGCAAATAACTACGCCACCCATTTATCAGTCAGCTCCTTGAAATGGACTGTACTAAAACTGAAGTGGTAAAAAAAATAAGTCGACTAAGAACGAACTTACTATGATCATGTGGCACTAGCCTGCCACGGTTTTATTTCGCACCAATGTTAGAATTCCATCATAATTGTCGACTGTGGCCTGTATGTAGATTGCATGCCTGAGAACAATGGCACCTTTCGCTGAGCGTCACAAACAGTTACCCTTAGACATACTTGTATTCTAACTTCAACTATCGATACTATCTCCGTGTAATAGATTCAATATTTCTTCCTTAGGTATCACACTCCAAATGTAGTTTTTATAAAAACGGAAGATCCGGATCTGCCAGCTTTTTACTTCGACCCATTGATTAATCCGATCGCCCATCGACATGCTGTGAAATCAGTGGAGCCTCTTCCAGATGACGACGAGGAGTTTACTCTACCGGAAGAGGTGCAACCATTTTTGCAGGATACACCACTTTACACCGACAACACGGCAAACGGAATATCACTGCTCTGGGCGCCACGTCCGTTCAATATGCGTTCTGGACGGTGCCGTCGAGCTATCGATATCCCTCTGGTGAAGGGTTGGTACAAGGAACACTGTCCGCCAGGACATCCGGTCAAAGTCCGCGTCAGTTATCAGAAATTGTTGAAATATTACGTTTTGAACGCATTAAAGCATCGGAAACCAAAACCCCAGAAGAAACGATATCTCTTCCGATCGTTTAAGGCGACCAAATTCTTCCAAACCACAACGCTTGATTGGGTTGAAGCGGGTTTGCAAGTTTGTCGTCAAGGTTACAACATGCTTAATTTGTTGATCCATCGTAAAAATCTGAACTATCTTCATTTGGATTACAACTTCAATCTGAAACCGGTTAAAACGTTGACTACTAAGGAGCGTAAAAAGTCCCGATTCGGCAATGCTTTCCATTTGTGTCGAGAAATACTACGCTTGACAAAGCTGATAATCGATTCCCATGTCCAGTACCGTTTGAACAACGTTGACGCCTTCCAGCTGGCCGATGGGTTGCAGTACATATTCGCTCATGTCGGACAACTGACCGGCATGTATCGGTACAAGTACAAATTGATGAGACAAATCCGCATGTGCAAGGATCTGAAGCACTTGATTTACTATCGATTCAATACGGTAAGTGTAGTCTTGTTTACTTTCTGTTTTGTTCGATATGCCATCGCTCTTTGGGCCGATTATCCTAGTGAAAATCGATTCATATTCCGGGTGGCTACAACAAGTAGAAACCGACAAAATAAAGAATATCACATTTTTTCTTCAATCATTGCTTACACATTTTAATATTTTTTGTCGGTTGTGATTAAAACAGGTTGCTAATCGAAAGATAATGATAGTAAACTTAAAAAAATCACGAACACTGCTGAATTCATAGCCTTTAAACTGCCTAGTCACTAAAGTTACATTTTTCTTTTCCAGGGCCCTGTTGGCAAAGGACCTGGCTGCGGTTTCTGGGCTCCAGGATGGCGTGTGTGGCTCTTCTTTATGCGGGGAATTACTCCGCTATTGGAGCGTTGGTTGGGAAATCTGCTCTCCCGTCAGTTCGAGGGTCGCCATTCGAAGGGTGTTGCGAAAACCGTTACTAAACAGCGAGTCGAATCGCACTTTGACTTGGAATTGCGTGCATCCGTTATGCACGACATTGTGGACATGATGCCGGAGGGAATCAAGCAAAATAAAGCACGAACCATTCTGCAGCATCTGTCGGAAGCATGGCGCTGCTGGAAGGCGAACATCCCATGGAAAGTTCCCGGACTTCCAATTCCGATAGAGAATATGATTTTACGATATGTGAAGATGAAGGCTGATTGGTGGACTAATACGGCCCATTATAACCGTGAACGTATCCGACGTGGTGCCACAGTGGACAAAACTGTTTGTAAGAAGAACTTGGGTCGTCTAACCCGATTGTACTTGAAGGCCGAGCAGGAACGACAACACAACTACCTGAAAGATGGTCCTTACATTTCGCCCGAGGAAGCAGTCGCAATATACACTACCACGGTTCACTGGCTGGAGTCACGCCGCTTTGCACCGATTCCCTTCCCTCCGTTGTCATACAAGCACGACACTAAGCTGTTGATTTTGGCGCTGGAACGTTTGAAGGAAGCCTACAGCGTTAAATCACGACTCAATCAAAGCCAGCGTGAGGAATTAGGTCTCATCGAGCAGGCCTATGATAATCCGCATGAAGCCTTATCGAGAATTAAGCGTCATCTTCTCACCCAGAGAGCGTTTAAAGAGGTTTCTTTAGCAAAAACTTATATTTTAGGGATGGATGAAAATTTTCTTTCTTTTATTCGTTTCAGACTGGTATTGAGTTTATGGATTTGTACAGTCATCTGATTCCAGTTTATGACGTAGAACCGTTGGAAAAGATCACCGACGCCTATCTTGACCAGTATCTTTGGTATGAGGCTGATAAGCGTCGTCTATTCCCACCGTGGATCAAACCAAGTGACACGGAACCGCCACCGCTTTTGGTTTATAAGTGGTGTCAAGGTAATGGTGTTCTATGTTTCTTTTGTTTTCTTACAGATTTTTTTCTGATGTCTCGAAGCCAAAAAATAAATGCTGCGGGAGTGTGCTTTGTGACAACGAGATTCGTGTTCGAAATCATCCCCTTGTTGCAAACCTCACGCTTGCGGCATTGACGTGTCTACTGTTTAATAGTGTAATTTTAGAGTGATGATTCCAACTGTCCTGTATTGAGTTTTTACAGAATCCAATAAAATATAATATGATGAGAAGAGCGCTACGCACATTTCGGAATGTCTAAAGGAACATATTTTAACACCGTTTTTTCCCGATCCTTCCAGGCATCAACAACCTGCAGGACGTGTGGGACGTCTCCGAAGGCGAGTGCAACGTGCTGCTCGAATCACGCTACGAAAAGTTGTACGAGAAAATTGATTTAACTCTGCTCAATCGTCTGCTTCGTTTAATCGTCGATCACAACATTGCCGATTACATGACGGCTAAGAACAACGTGGTAATCAACTACAAGGACATGAACCATACCAACAGTTACGGAATCATCCGTGGTCTGCAGTTTGCTTCGTTTATCGTACAGTACTATGGTCTTGTGCTGGATCTGTTAGTACTGGGTTTACAGCGAGCCAGTGAGATGGCTGGCCCACCGCAGATGCCAAACGATTTCCTTACCTTCCAGGATGTGGCCACCGAAACGTGTCATCCTATTCGGTTGTACTGTCGGTACGTGGACCGCATTCATATCTTTTTCCGCTTCACGGCAGAAGAAGCGCGGGATTTGATTCAGCGCTATTTGACCGAACATCCGGATCCAAACAATGAAAACATTGTTGGTTATAATAATAAGAAATGCTGGCCTCGAGATGCCCGAATGCGTTTGATGAAGCACGACGTAAATTTGGGACGAGCGGTTTTCTGGGATATCAAAAATCGTTTGCCACGCTCGGTAACCACAGTACAGTGGGACAACACCTTCGTTTCGGTTTATTCGAAAGACAATCCGAATTTACTGTTTAACATGTGTGGATTTGAATGCAGGATTTTGCCTAAGGTAAGACTTAGATGTGATTGAATGTTTTCAAAATATAACTGTTAATTTTATTCTCTAGTGTCGCACTCAAAACGAAGAGTTCACACATAGAGATGGCGTATGGAACTTACAAAACGAAGTAACCAAGGAACGTACGGCACAATGTTTCCTTCGCGTGGATGATGAATCACTATCCCGATTCCACAATCGAGTGCGACAGATTTTGATGGCGTCCGGCTCTACAACGTTCACCAAGATTGTAAACAAATGGAACACGGCGTTGATTGGATTGATGACATACTTCCGGGAGGCAGTGGTCAATACCCAGGAACTGTTGGATCTGTTGGTAAAATGCGAGAATAAAATTCAAACTCGTATCAAGATCGGATTGAACTCGAAAATGCCTTCCCGATTTCCGCCGGTAGTTTTCTACACCCCGAAAGAGTTGGGTGGTTTAGGAATGTTGAGCATGGGACACGTTCTGATTCCGCAATCGGATTTGCGTTGGTCCAAGCAGACTGATACCGGAATTACTCATTTCCGATCGGGTATGTCACATGACGAGGATCAGCTGATTCCGAATTTGTATCGCTATATTCAACCTTGGGAGAGCGAGTTTATAGACTCTCAGCGTGTGTGGGCCGAGTATGCACTTAAAAGACAGGAAGCAAACGCTCAAAACAGACGTTTGACTTTGGAAGATTTGGAGGATAGTTGGGATAGAGGTATCCCTCGAATCAATACTCTGTTCCAGAAGGATCGTCACACGCTAGCATATGACAAAGGCTGGAGAATCAGGACTGAGTTCAAGCAGTATCAGGTTTTGAAGCAGAATCCTTTCTGGTGGACACATCAGCGACATGACGGTAAACTATGGAATTTGAATAACTACCGTACGGACATGATACAGGCTCTCGGTGGTGTGGAAGGTATTCTAGAACACACACTATTCAAGGGAACGTACTTCCCCACGTGGGAGGGTCTTTTCTGGGAAAAAGCGTCCGGTTTCGAGGAGTCGATGAAGTACAAGAAACTGACCAACGCGCAGCGGTCTGGTTTGAACCAGATTCCGAATCGTCGATTCACGCTCTGGTGGTCACCGACTATCAATCGAGCCAACGTCTACGTTGGTTTTCAGGTACAGCTGGATTTGACTGGTATTTTCATGCACGGTAAAATACCCACTCTAAAAATTTCGCTCATTCAAATATTCCGTGCTCACTTGTGGCAAAAGATTCACGAGTCTATCGTGATGGATCTTTGTCAGGTGTTTGATCAGGAACTTGATGCACTTGAAATCGAAACCGTTCAAAAAGAAACGATTCATCCTAGGAAATCATACAAAATGAATTCGTCCTGTGCGGATATTCTTTTATTCCCTGCGTATAAGTGGAACGTATCGCGGCCCTCGTTGCTGGCTGATACGAAAGATACGATGGATAATACTACCACTCAAAAGTATTGGTTAGACGTCCAGCTGAGATGGGGTGATTACGATTCCCACGATGTCGAGCGATATGCGAGAGCCAAGTTCTTAGATTACACTACAGATAACATGTCCATTTACCCGTCGCCTACTGGAGTCCTGATTGCGATCGATTTGGCATATAATCTTCACAGCGCCTACGGAAATTGGTTCCCGGGTTGTAAACCGTTAATTCAACAAGCAATGGCTAAGATAATGAAGGCAAATCCTGCCCTGTATGTACTTCGTGAACGTATTCGTAAGGCCCTTCAACTGTATAGCTCCGAACCCACAGAACCCTACCTTTCATCGCAGAACTACGGAGAACTGTTCTCTAACCAGATCATCTGGTTTGTGGACGACACAAATGTGTATCGCGTCACAATCCACAAGACATTCGAAGGAAATCTTACCACAAAACCGATAAACGGAGCAATTTTCATTTTCAATCCTCGAACCGGTCAGTTGTTCTTGAAAATTATTCACACCTCAGTATGGGCTGGCCAGAAACGTCTTGGTCAATTGGCTAAGTGGAAAACTGCAGAGGAAGTAGCAGCTCTTATTCGATCGCTACCCGTAGAAGAACAACCCAAGCAAATCATTGTCACACGAAAGGGTATGTTGGATCCCCTTGAGGTGCATTTGCTTGATTTCCCCAACATTGTCATCAAGGGTTCGGAATTGCAGTTACCCTTCCAAGCATGCTTAAAAGTAGAAAAGTTTGGAGACTTGATTTTAAAGGCAACCGAACCGCAAATGGTGCTGTTTAACTTGTACGACGACTGGTTGAAGACTATTTCATCCTACACGGCGTTCTCTCGATTGATTCTTATTCTGCGAGCCTTGCACGTTAACACAGAGCGTACGAAGGTGATCCTGAAACCGGACAAAACAACCATCACCGAGGCGCACCACATTTGGCCAACGCTGAGCGATGAAGAATGGATAAAGGTTGAAGTTCAACTGAAAGATTTGATTCTTGCCGATTACGGTAAAAAGAACAACGTGAACGTCGCTTCGCTGACTCAGTCCGAAATTCGTGACATCATATTAGGTATGGAAATTTCCGCTCCATCGGCTCAGCGCCAACAGATTGCCGAAATCGAAAAGCAAACCAAGGAACAGTCGCAATTGACAGCTACCACCACTCGAACCACGAACAAACATGGCGATGAAATTATAACTTCAACAACCAGTAACTACGAAACGACCACGTTTAGTTCTAAAACAGAGTGGCGTGTGCGAGCTATTTCGGCCACTAATCTGCACCTTCGTACCAATCATATTTACGTAAGCTCCGATGACATCAAGGAAACCGGTTACACGTACATTCTACCCAAGAATATTCTCAAAAAATTCGTCACTATTTCCGATCTAAGAGCACAAATTGCAGGCTACCTGTACGGCGTGAGTCCACCCGACAATCCGCAGGTCAAGGAAATCCGTTGCATCGTTATGCCACCGCAATGGGGTACCCATCAGCAAATCAACTTGCCGAATTCACTTCCCTCTCATCAGTATCTAAAGGATATGGAGCCTCTGGGGTGGATTCACACCCAACCAAATGAATTACCCCAACTGTCACCGCAGGACATAACAACACACGCGAAAATAATGTCCGAGAATCCAACGTGGGATGGAGAGAAAACTATCATCATTACGTGCTCGTTCACCCCCGGGTCGTGCTCACTGACGGCGTACAAACTGACTCCGTCCGGGTACGAGTGGGGCCACAAAAACACGGACAAGGGCAACAACCCGAAGGGGTATCTTCCTTCGCACTACGAACGCGTTCAGATGCTGCTGTCGAATAAGTTCCTGGGTTTCTTCATGGTCCCCGGTCAGGGCAGCTGGAACTATAACTTTATGGGCGTGCGGCACGATCCGAACATGAAGTACGAGCTGCAGCTGGCGAATCCGAAAGAGTTCTACCACGAGGTACATCGGCCGTCACATTTCCTGCTGTTTTCCAGTTTGGAAGAAGGCGGCGACGGGAACGGAGCGGATAGGGAAGATTTGTATGCGTAAATGCCGGCGAGAAACCTTATAGTAAGGTGGTGATTCTGGGACTGCATTTGTAAATATGCCCTTGCTATAATTGACTAAAATAATACTATTTAGAATAAAGTAACTACCTTGTTTCATTAGTATCCGTAAATGCATTATCCGAAACGATTATTTTCGCGGATTTCTTCCAAGAAACCATCTCTGGAAGTATGTATGATTCCCAGACTTTTTTTCGTTATGAAACATGCAGTTCGTTTGTATGATGGGCTTTAGTTATACATTTTTAGCTGTCATTTAGTTATACATTTTTAGCTGTCATCGGAAAGCTAATCGCTAAATAAGCAAGAAACCGAAAACGAAATTAGCGATTCTAGAATAAACTGTTTTGCTTGGATCTTGAGCTGATTATTTTTAGAGTTTTTAGAATTAGAAAGAATAAATATTACATATTTTTGGAAGGCCGTTTCGCATTTGTATTATCAATTTGCCTTCTCGTTTTAGTTCAAATCAATGCCTTACGTTACATAAAGGAACTAAAGAAATATAGGTAATAATAATAATAATTCGAACAGTCCTTTATTCAGCTAATTTGAAAACGAGAAAAGTATTTTCCAACTCGTTTGAGGCAAAAGCCGGCCGTAAACAAGAACAAGGGTGACAAGTTTTATTTACCATTGAATAGAAGCATTTCTGCATCATTCACATCAAACTCTTTTACGACCAAAAGTTGTTTACTGAACAATATTAAGCAAAAATTGTAAACATAAAATTCTATGCAAGCGTGGAAAGGCATGTCAATGTGCAAAATCGCATATCGAATGCAACATAAATGTGACACCGGCTGTAGCCTTGCATAGAAAATAGAACAGTGGCGAATACGCATGACCACCCCATACAATGCCATCTTCCCAAACGGAAAAACCAGGATACGGTACGATGAGTATCGGCAAAATTTGCCATACCACCGACCGAAGAAAAGACAACCCAATAAAAAAGAGGGTGAGCGCAACTATGATGAATCACCATGGTGATCGAATAAACAGTCGAGGGAAAGATTTCAACGTGATTTCAACGCAGAAGGATGCTCCGGTGGTAAACTTCAAAACCCGTTTTTAAGTTTCCTGTTGTTTTTGGTGAGTTTTTTCTGTTGAAAATCTTCAGAAATTATAGAAAGTATCCTGATAGTGTTTCCAGATATCATAACGGCCCCCGGAACGTGATGGATGATCAACCAAAGGCGGAGGGAGAAGCAGACAAGAAAATTGTTCATGTGTATCCTCTAGTTAAGGTATAGTTAATTGTAGCGATTTTGTTAATTTTCGCACAATTATTAGACCGTTTAGCACGCTTTATGTAAATCTGCTCAATTTGCTTCTTCAACGGATCAGTTTTCCGATATGAATGACGATGTCCGGACCGAGGCGATAGAATTGAGCATTACAGCCTGTGAGAAATATGCACAAAATTACGAGGTAAAGATGACCTGATTTTTTCTTTATTTTTACTTTGCTAATAACAAACCAAATTTCGCTATTCTTTCTCCACGACCACAAATTGGCAATGTACGAATGAAATTTCGGTTTCTGTGAAAAAAAAAACGCAACTTTAAAACGTGCAGCACGCAGCGAAGGCGATCAAGGAGTTGATGGATAAAAAGTTTGGTACCTTTTGGCACGTGGTCGTTGGCGAAGGATTCGGCTATGAGGTATCGTACGAAACCAAGAGCATTCTTTACTTGTTTTTTGGCGGAAATTTGGCAATTGTCCTGTGGAAGTGCTCTTAGGTTTCGTACTAGGGTATGAATTAGAGGAAAGTTGGCTATGTAATAAAATGTAACGTATTTCCTTGTCAATAGTTTGTTTTGTATTTTTTCTTGTTTGTCTGTAAATAGTTTTGACTTTTCGTTTGCTTGAAAATTTTTTTGAAGTTTATGTCCAAACTTGTACATTTAGGCTGGTAGTTTGGACGTTTATTTCATGATGTACAAAGTGTACAAAAGGTGTTGATGTATTTGAGGGAACAGCCAAGATTGTGTTTGTAAATTTAAGATGCATTTACGAAACCTTTGGCCAATTTTGCTGTTTCCCATCTGTACAATGTACATATAATATATTTCTCACGTTCTGCAATGCTGTTCTACTCAATTTTGGAACAAGCAACGTCATTTTCAAGCAAAGAATGTATATTGGAAAAATTAGAATTGTCCGGAATCACGGTCTTTGTTATTAAATAAATTTATTACTTCGCACTTAACAATGATTTATGCACTCTATAGTTTATTGCACATGTAAAATCTGCTTACAGACCATTAGTGAACGAATAAACCTGAACATTGGCTATGACTGCAACAACTAGAACGTATTGATAAAATAGTTTCATTTTTCATCGTCACATTGCTAGAAACATTACGCGGCTGTGATTAGTTTATAGCTTTATAGTCGACTCTTGATTGTTGCATTTCACTTTTTGCGCTTCAGTCTTTTGAACAGCATCTTTCAAAGCAAAGTTTTATGTTTATTTCGCATGAATGAATAGTACACTACCTTAAAGTCCTAAAACAGATGGTGAGTTAGCAGATGAAGTTCTTCAAATTTATCGAAAATCTGTCGCAACGATAGGGTTTGGTTTGCAGTTAAAGGCCGCTATTGAAGTCCTAGGCCTCTCGTCATTTAGAGGTCTGCTCTAACCTGGTCAAGCCAACTAACACGTTGGACTTATCTGGTTCTGGGTCGGTGGGGCATTCTCGCGAGATGTGTGGCCTGTTGTAGCCTCCCGACTTTCGTCAAGTGTCCAATGGGAAGCTATCCGAGTAGTGCTCCATAAGCCTGCGCTACTCCCTGTTTCGGTTTGTACTTTATCAAATTATATCCGCTACGCTTTTCGTTCGAATATGGCCAGTACGCGTATGTCCTCCTTGAGCAGTGCTACGGTTGCAAGTCTACTGGTTTAATTGAAGTTTTGTACATCGTCAGTTTTTTGCCCCTGGATCAAAGCGTCCTGCCTGAATGCGCTATTAGATCACCTTATTTATGTTATTAAGGGTGGTTACCAGGGCAAGAACTCGTCTACCACTTGGAGCTCATCGTCGCCTCAGATCATCGTCCGTTGGAGACGAATAGTATTGGTTTCTCTTCCTTCCACATTTTTTTTTGTATGCCTGAAGCGCATTGGGCAGAAGTGTGGCTGGCTCCGATTGCTTTACACAGATTACAGGTTGCTCGAACTCATTGATGGAGTTGAGCTAGTTGGTTGTAAGCTTGTGCCACAGTTCGAAACAACATGGTTGATGAAACCAGTGACCGTTTTGGGATTGGTGCCTCATACCTGGTATGGAGTTGAAAGGTAACTTCCGAAGAAGTTGAACCTCGATGAAGCAGAGCTCCGCAAAAACAGAACAAATGCACTGCGCCCCTCAGGTTCAGCGTTGCAGAAGCGTCAATTATCGGTTGGGACTTTGCCGATTTTCTTTAACCCGTAAAGACCCGGGACGGAACTTGTTTTTTGGAAATGCTTGTTCTCAGCACTGGAACGGCCGATTTGGGAAACCTTGGAATTTTATTCAAGGGGAATAGTTGCTCTAAGTTTTGGTAAAGATGCCACCCCTTTGGACCCCTCCCCGTTTTTGTGAGACGCAAATATGTCTGTGTTTTTCCAAATTTTTCAAGCAGACTGAGCAAACGTATCAACTGCTCCATGTATCAAATCGTGTCAGGTGGATGAAATATAATATGTAAGAGTGAATTTTGGAGTTTACAAATTATTTTAGTACAAAATCACAAAACTACATATTTTTATAAAAATTCAAACAACAAAACCGTTATTCAAATTTTAAGCTCTACATTTTTGCGGTAAGGTCTCCTGAATCCATACGCGATGAAATATTTATTTTAGCATGCAAACATTTTGAGAAAAACCAGTTTAAATTCACCAAAGTACGTAGTTTCATGGAAACCTGATTTTCTCAGTCTCCCAAGGTAGGTTTCAACTAAGCTCTTAAATTTTCAAGCTCTATATTTTTAGAGTATCGTCTTCTGAATCCAAAGATGGTGAAAGTTTTTTTTCTAACATGCACAGATTTGGAGATGTTGTGATTAAATAAACTAGCAACACAGTCAGTAATAAAAAGTTATTTCCTCCTGTACACACGCGTCGTTATTAAGATCCTCAACATTTTGGCGACGAGGATAGAAATTTGACCAATTCTGCAAAAAGGAAGATTAAATTCGCTCTGGAGGAAACGGTTTCATTCAGTAACTGTGGGGTTACGGTGATAAAACGTCGTTTTCATTGAAAATTACGTAGTAACTACGTCAGTGAGTGCACATAACCTCAAAGTTTGCAACACGAGGTAGGACGTAAAAAGGCCAAATAAATGGAAAACAACAAAGCTACATTGCTACCTTTCGATACATCGGATGTTCCGTCAATCGGTACCCGTTGGCGAAGATGGAAGCGATCATTAGAACTGTTTTTAGACGTTAACTGCATCGCTCTTCCTTCTCGAAAAAAGTCGTATCTGCTACATTTTGCTGGAACCCAAGTCCAAGATATATTCTATGATCTGGACAATCATGACGCTGCACCGCCCCAGGGATCCGATGTTTACCGCGAAGCAGTCAAGCTTCTAGATAATTACTTTGCGCCCTTAGCGAGCGTTCCGTACGACCGTTTCGTTTTTCGCAACTTGAAGCAAAGAGGACGAATCCGTAGAAAAGTTCGTAGGCCACCTTCGGGAACAGGGCCGTCTGTGTGAGTATGGTGCAGCACTAGACATGCGAATAACAGAGCAAGTGTTCGACAATTCTCATTCTGACGACCTCCGTGAGGTAATTTTAAGAAAGAAGCTTATGCTGGTCAGTGAAATCATAGAAGAAGCTGGAAACGATACAGCGAAACAAAATTGAAATGAAAAAGAGTAGTGTGACTACGGACGATGGCACTATTAGCTTCGTGAGAAAAAAAATGAAAAAAAGGATGTTTGTTTTCGCTGTGGAAACTCCGGTCATTTTCTGAACGACAAAAGTTGTCCCACGAGAAACAAATCTTGTGACAAATGTAAAATCGTCGGACACTTTCGTGAAATGTGTAAAACAAAATCGAGCTCAAAACTTTCCACAAAATCAACCAAAAAGAGTGTAAGGCAAGTATATCGTTTTGAAGAGGAAAGCAGTGATTCGGATGTCAGCAGCGATTCGGATGATTCAAGCAGCGAAAATAACATTAAGCAGATCTACACTATGGGCTCGAATCACGAAAAAGCGACGTGCTTCACAGGCGGAGTTAAAATAAACTGGGTGATAGATTCTGGTGCACACGTAAATGTCATCAGTCGCAAAACATGGAAAGTCTTAAAACGTAACGGTTGCAAGTTCCACGAAGTGGCCAAATTACGAAATCATCTTCGGGTGTACGGAGACGGAAAAATAAAAATTCACCGAGTCATAAAGGCGGTTATTGCAACGCGTACGAATAGCGTTGAACGGGAAATTTATGTGGTAGATAGCGAAAACGGTGATAATTTGTTGAGTAAGCAAACATCAATGGACCTAGGGGTTCTTGAAATTCATGGCGAAGTTTTTAGCGTTAAAGACAAGAAACCACGGCACAGTGGGGAATCGCTGGCCATCAGTCAAAAAAAATTTTTTTCGTTAGCTGTTTCATAATATTTTTCCTTTTTTGCTATAACATTCAAGTGTCTAAATCCAAAATGTGGGTGCAATATCACGAAAGCTGAATTTTTTATGACTTTTCAAAGTTTGGCGAAGTGACGTTTTTTGTCTTTTTTTTTGAAAAAAAGTACATTACTTTGAAACGCTCTGTAGCTTCAATGATAGCTTGGATTTTTTTTGATGTCAAAGAAAAAGTTGTTGTAAATATTGTGCAAAACAAACCCTTTTCATTAGATATTGTAAAATTCGGTTATAATAGGCCTGACACAAGAAAAAATTTAAAAAACATGATTTTTTGTAGAAAAGTAGCTTAAAAGTTTAGTTGCCGCAGTTTGCCACGGTTGTGACTACATTCAAAATTCAGGTAAAAACGTAAGCTTTCAAATGCATATTGTCCGCTGCTGCGCGAAACTGCGCAAATTGTCACTTTAGTGAAAAAAGCGATAGCAGTTTTTTTCATTTTTTTTGAGGTTGAAATTTCATCCAGGATTAATTTAATCATAACCATGATACCCCATTACGTAAATTTAAATAAAAATTTGGGCAAAAATTACGAAATTTATCAATTAAAAGTTATAAAATAAGTGTTAAATAAGAAAATAGTAAACAAATTTTTATGAAGCTTTTAATTATGTCAAACTTTATCACTTTCTGCAAATTTAAAACAATATTAAAAACATTCAGCCCTTTTCAATTTATGATCATGCAATCCGATAAACTGATTGAAGTGTTAAATACCAGCAGCAAATTCATACCATCAAACTCCGGCTAACAATAGCCCGTTTGAATATTGCTTTTGCTTCGCGCTCGTTTGCATACAAAAGTAAAGCACACATTTTGCTTTATGAGCAAAAAACATCAAAAAACATCCTCCGCATCTTTTCGTATTCATTTAGAACGTTGTGTCATTCCAGTGTCTTGGTTTTCAAATTCATAAATTCGTCGAATTTTATTATGCAGCCTTCAACTTCAGCGGCACCATCTAATTTAATGTCTAGTAAGTTGTCAATTCATGGTGTTATACATGTATTTAAATGTCCTCTTTCAACCATAGAAACCGGATTAGGAAGATAAAGTATATATGAAACATCGAAAATTACTAGAAGAAATAAAAATTGCAGCGAAAGACGTTTTTCCTGCTGATAAGTATAATGAACTTCAAATTTTCTGGAAACGATTCAACACGAGATTTAAGCGATCACAGCGGAAGATGATGATGCTGATGATGTTTTTTTCAATTTGTAATGAGTTAGTATTACTTATGTTGTTTTAGTTTATTAAAAAAAATATAATTATATTTAGGCAAAATTTGTTTAGATCGAGGGGTCGTCCATAAATTACGTATTTTTTCAATAGGGATGACGCCCGGTGGCACTACTGGTGGTAAAAGATCATATAATTCTATAAAAAAGGAAAAAAGTGCCAAAAAATATTGAAAATTGGATTTCGTGCTTTATGGACGGCCCCAAACAAAAAATTGATGCCAAATTCGTGTTCAGCGCCCCTAAATTATGTAAATCCTAAGTTTTTGTCGCATTTATCGACACTTTTTTTGCATGGCCAGCCTTTGTATGGAGTCGCCCCACTGTGCACGGGTGGGAAAATTGAAAAATGTGCAAATAAATATACAACTTAACGACAGTGGCTTACCGATACAACAACCAACAACCATAACTCCTAACGCGTATTATCGATACAAAAGACTCATGTTCGGCATGAGTTGCGCTGCCGAAATTTTCCAACGGGAAATTGAGCAGGTGTTAAAAGGCCTAAGAGGAGTTAAAGTTTTTATAGATGACATCCTCGTATATGCTAAATCCAAAGAAGAACATGATTCAAAGCTCAAATCCGTTTAGACAAACTGAGAGCAGCTGGGTTGACAGTCAATATGAAAAAATGCGAGTTTTGTAAAACGTCCGTTGATTTCATGGGTCACACTTTGTCCGAGAAAGGAATTTTACCAACAAATGATAAAGTGAACGCTATTCAGTCATTTAGGCCTCCCCAGAATTCTGTAGAAATGCGCAGCTTTTTAGGTCTAGTTAATTATGTTGGCAGGTTTATCCCAAAGCTTTCAGACACATCAGCACCGCTGCGAGAAATGACTGTTAAAGGTAATAAGTTCGTTTGGACTAACGAAAGGAACGTTGCTTCGAGAAAATTAAAGCTACCCTGTCCAACCCACAGTACCTCGGTTACTATAACCCAAAACATCGGACCACACTTGTTACAGATGCTAGTGACAACGGGCTAGGAGCAGTTTTGTTACAGACTTCCAACGGAAGATCTCGTGTCGTGTCGTGTCGTGATCTGGTGAATCAACATAGCAGACCCGCTTTCGAGACTGGCGGAAATTTTGGACAGCAAAACTTTTGATAGAAAATCAGAAGCTGAGTTATGCGCTATAGTGGAGGCAAGTAGACCGGTGGCAGTAGCAATGGCTGAAATTATCCGAACTTCACGCGAAGATGAAGAAATTCAGAAAGTAAAGGCAGCACTACAGCTTAACAAATGGGATGATGCCATCAAAGGATACGCACCGTTTCAAAGCGAGTTGTGTGTCGTCGGTGAAATAAAATTTGTGTTTACGCGATGCGATATTATGCTTGGCACATACCGGTCATCCTGGTCGCGAAAAGATGAAGCGAAGGTTGAGAGTCGCAGTTTGGTGGCCCGGTATCGATACAGCAGCCGAGAAAATATGCAAAGAATGTTTCGAATGTCAGCTTGTTGGTCAGTGCGATAAACCTGAACCGCTACGCGTTCGTGAATTACCTGCTTGGTATCACCTCTCTGGTGACTTTCTAGGGCCCCCACCTGACGGTTTCTTTGTATTTGTTCTAATCGATTTGTATAGTCGCTTTGTGGTGGCAGAACCTATGAAATCAACTACATCAGGCGATGTCATTCGTTTTCTAAAAATGATATTTACTAGAATGGGACTACTAAATATATTGACCTTTGATAATGCGAAAAACTTCTCTAGTTTGGAGCTTCAGGATTATTGCGTGGACAACGGTATTAGACTAACTCATACTACTCCCTATTGGCCAAGTGCAAACGGGGAAGTTGAGCGTCAGAACAGGTCTTTCCTCAAAGTGATCAAAATAAGTAAACACCAAGACAGAGACTGGAAAGAAGCTCTCCAGGAATATTTATACATGTACTCTCTAACACCGCATTCCATAACAGGAGTAGCGCCCGCGCAATTGATGTTTGGTAGAAGATTTCGGGACGTGATCCCGCATTTTCAGCCTGATGCCAATAACGACGAACAAATGCGAGATCGAGATAAGGTGTGTAAATATCAGGCCAAAACTGTGAGAGACAAGAAAGTCGGGGAAAAACAGTCATCAGTAGTAGTCGGAGACGAAGTATTGATGAAAAACTTGATTCCACAGAACAAGATGTCCACAGGTTCCTTCCGAGTCCAGCAACAGTGGTCGGGCGTTATGGAAACAGTGTGACCTTCAAACAGAAAATGGACAAATCGTCAAGCGGAACACATCCCATGTGAAGAACCTGTTACGTCCGCTATCCAATGAACAAGTATCAGCAGAACTCGGCAATTGCGACGAGACAGCTAGAACTACGAATAACGGAGAGTCAATGTTACCGCAACGACCCCGCAGAGATGTGTCGCGCCCTAAACGTTTTGATGATTATTCTCTTGACATCATAAACTTTCAATTAAAAGGATAAGAGATATGTTGTGATTAAATAAACTAGCAACACAGTCAGTAATAAAAAGTTATTTCCTTCTGTACTCACGCGTCGTTATTAAGATCCTCAACACTGAACAACCACTCCCTATGCTCCCTGACTCGGCCAGTCTCACTTGTAACTGAATAGTACTGAGATGTGAAAAACTCCTTAACTGCTTCAATTGAAAGCAAGTGATCGTCCCTAAAAAGCCGGTTGGGTTAATTTTCTACAAAGTTCGGAATGAATCGAATTAGGTTTTTTTCCTAGAACATTTCCACCGAATAAAAGCTCGTACAGTTACTCGTCATTCCGGGTTGCCACTCGCAGGATGATCCTCGTACTATTATCTCCAGCAGCGTTAACCCGCCAATTCCAACACTTCCGCAAGCAAGGTACATTGTAGCCGCCAGATCGAGAGGTACTCCTGTAGGGAGGTCGGTGGTTTCGGAGCCGCAGGCAATGGCACAACGGCAGCGCCTGAATAAGATTATTAAGTCGATTTTTCCGATAAATCGATACGTGGCGGTAGTGATGGACGACGAGACCTGTCTCACCCTCTACGGCAACGACTGGCAGGGCACTTCATATTTTACTCCCCCACGAAGGAAGTGAGCACCAAGGTGAAGTTCATTTCGCACGCCACGTTCCCAAGAAGGTGCTGCTGTGGCTGACAACGCACCTGCCATGAACGGAGAATTTTATTGCGTGGTTCATCGAGAAATATCATTAGGCCGAAGACGCGGTGTTTTGGCCGGATCTGGCGTCAGCCCATTACTTGAAGCGATTGTTGGGGAAGCTGGAGCGGCTGAATATCGATGTGGTACCGAAGTTGGTGAACCCGCACAACGTCCCCAAGTTGCGTCCAATCGAGGATTTCTGGGTGAACCTGAGGCGTAAGATCTACTCCAACAATTGTGTCGTGAAAACAGAGGAGGAATTGATAACTAAAACGAAGAAAGAACTCAAAAACAAAACAAACGCATGTTTTCGTCCGCCATGGCGAATGTTTTGGTTAACTCCCAGAAGGCCACTCGCAAGGGCGTAAAATTTTTTTGCAGGTAAGCTAACATAATTAGCTTCCATGGGAAATTATATTTATTTATTTTATTAAAGAAAGGGACACGAATGTTTTAGAAAATATAGATTGGAAACAATGAAGATTACAGTTGCATTTACTACTGTATGTTTTTCGGAGCAAGAAACTGTACAATAACTAGGATGCCAATACGCAAATTTTATTGTCATTAAAAGGTTAGTTTGATTACGTATCGGTTGTATCAGTTTGTTGTGTGCACTAAAACAAATGCCACTTTCCGCAGCAATAAAAAGTAGAAACACCACGAAACGATTGTCGTTAGTTATTTATTCTGTCTAAACATCTCGGAAAAGTTAAAAAATAAATTATCCGCTCTAAGGTGTATTGTTAGCTCTCATTAAAAATAGTAATATTCTGATGACATAATTAAATACGTTCATAAAATGTAGTCAAAATACTTCTCTAAAAAACATTATTTGGCACATTCGGCAATCTTCCGTTTGTTTTTTTCAACGATGAAGAAATACTTCTATTATAGCGTTTGAGGATATAATTACTGTAAGGTGCGTGCACGATAATTATTGCAAGTAGACTCACGACTGTTGGAAATGCGTTATCAAAATTTTCGTGGACATGGCTAGATCGTACGCACAGCCCCGAACTTGTTCCATGATAACCTTAATGCTGTCAGACAGAACCGACTGCTGATTTTCTTCGACAAAAGCTCGCTGCAAACGAGTGCATTCGGTTTGAATCAGATTAGTGTTATAATTAAGCTGTTTCAGGGCATTACGGAGCGCTTCCTCACGCATTGTGGCCGGAAAGATGGCAACCAGTTCGGCCACTGCTATCCGTATTCGCTCGGCACACGGTATGAAAGCGTCTGTCTTGGATAGTTCCTGCATCGCTGCAAAAAGCTCTTTGATACGCCTGGCCACAAGGTCGGTTCGCTTTTTGACTTCGTCAAAGGGCGGAAACTGGGGTTGGCTGCCACTTCTGCTACCTGTAGAGCTGTTCAAATCGGAGCCAGCGCTGTTGTTCATACTTGTGGCGACTCCTGTAGGATTGCTGATGACACCGCTGTTGTGGCCAGATAGCGGGGCCATTGAGTATAGACTTTGCGTGATCGGTGGTCGGTTCTCATCACGCGTAATCTGTCGTGCTTCGTACATGCTTGCCGGACGTTTGTAGTACTGGCGACCGTCAGAAACTGGGTCGGCTTCTTCCGTTTCAGGGGTAGCCGGAGAAGATCCATTCGGGTGACTATCAATTCGTCTGTTGGAGTGAAGAAAGTATACCGTGAAATGTATATTCACGCTAAAATTAATACTCACAGTAATATTTCCGGCTCCTTGGGGCTTACATTCCGGGATTTCAGTTGGCAGTTTTCGCTGGTGAGTTTGTGTACCAGTACTCGCAGCTCGTTGATGGTTGATTCTTGGTCTTGCAGCTTCTGTCGAAGCGTTTCGACCTCCGCATTGGAGACGATGCTGGGCGGTGATTTGTTCACCAGTGCCTTCAACAATCAATCAATTGTTTACAATGATATTGTCATCGTTCGTGGCAAAAATGAAAATTGTAGGGAATGATCCAAAGAGAATAGAGAAGGAACGAATGTTGACAGGCAGAAATAGGAAACACAGTTGTTGCAACGCTTACTTGTTAGTATTTAAAACGTGTATTCTTTGGCCATTGATTCCACAAACAATAGAGTAGTAGAAAATAACATCGCAAAGCTTTACGCACTTTGAACAAATGGACATTGACTATAATGTTAAGGTGCAGATACGGACTCTGATAGTCATAAATGGAACGGATTGATCATTGCTGAATTAAAAACTCCTACCTTATCTGTTTCTATGAGCACCTCAGTAGTGTTAGTTAGGTTTAATAGAGGTTATTGGATAGCATACGTGTAATAACCGCATATCAGCCATGTCAGAGTATCTGCATGACTGCATGTAGCTGATGTACGACTATAACCAGTATTATAGGTGTTGCTAAATATGCTTCCTAATACTAATCTCGAATAAAACCTGCTATGGACGGCTTTGCTGCTGAAACCACTTGCATTATAGAAATGATAATCTTAATGTCGATATTCTGTAACATACTCAAGTCTATAATGCTTGCAGTTATACGAAAATTGATTTGGCATGCATTTGAACGATACAAAATTGTACAATCGTGTGTAAATATTATACATAAATGAGAAATAAGCGCTCGGGGGTTTCTAGCTAGCTCTAAGAGTAAAATCTGTATAAAGACGTCAATCTCCGTTTCCTACTGAATAGTACATATCACAACGTTTCTACTCCCAGCATGCCACTGATTAGTAGTAGTTAGTCCTAGCTCTAGCGAACAGATGATGGTTAACACAGACACACCCTTCACCCGAAACTGTTGTTATGGTTCAGTCCAACGATCGCTTTTTGGCGAATTAGAAACTTTACCTGTTGTGCGACAGGCGCCAACGCAGCGTAATCATCATCTGAAGCAACGGCGTCGTACAGCGGCTCATCGTCGGACAGATTGTTTTCCCGGGTGGCGACCGTACGCAGCTGATTCAAATTATTCGGCAACGGTGCATCGATAGGACGCAAATTAGCCATATTTTGTCGACGGCGTGCATCGATCAAAACGTCACTGATTAGTCCAGAAAATTCCTGTTGACTGAAGCGGGCCAGCTTTTGACGACCCTAAATGGATAAAGGTTAGTATACAATTGATCATAGTGTGATTCAAACATTTAACCTGGTTTCTTGTAGCACTTAAATGTGGATTCGTTGGCAAAAAGGGAACCGCTCCAATTTCCGGATTCAACGAAGTAGTAGACCAGATGGCTTCCGTTTCACGCCGATCAACTTCGTCATATAAATCCATTACCAATTCTTCGAACATCCGGTTCGGAACTAATTGCAACTTTCCACGTGCGATTTTTAGTTGATCGCTTATCTCTTTTTTCGATTGGTCTGGAATAAGAAGATGCTGACCAGCCTGGATGGAATAAAAAAAACTAGATAAATTCGAAATCTCTGATGAATAACTTTAGTTTTACCAAATGATCCGGTTTTTTTCCCGTGAGAAAGTAACTCAAGCGGTCGGTCACCTCGTACATAGCCTCCGTAAGCCGTTCAGCAATAGCCGATTGCTTGCACGCCTTCGCCACATCCAGCGGCGAATTTCCCTGTGAATCCAGCGCATTCACGTCCGCTCCGTATACCATCAGTAGCTCCATCTGGGACAGCTGACCGGATCGAGCTGCCACATGTAATGGTGTAGAACCCTTTTCCTCGTGGAAAAAGTTCGGATCCGCTCCTTGCACCAAAAACCTAAGGCTAGTTTCCAAATTGCCGGAGCGGACACTGGCATGTAGTTGTTTACTTAACTCTGCCTCCAAACTTCCCTGTCCGCTGACTCCATCCTCCAGGCTAGGTTTAAGAACGTACGACAGGTTAACATGTTTTGCCCGGATGAAATCTGCCTTCGTAGGATGGAGCGGATCTTTCGGAGAAGGCTTGCGTTTCAAGTTCTTCGGAGCTACTGAGTCCAGTAACAAGTGCTCCCACACACTGTTAGCCCCGTGACTATTAAGTTGATTAACGAAAGCCAACACCGATGGTGCCCAGCTTCCCTGACGAAGGGATTTCACTTGCGAAATATGCCGTCCCAGGCTGCGATGAATTGAACAACAATCGGCGCACAGCAAAATTCCTCGGTTTATTGATGCCCACGATGGATCTGTGAATTAAACGAGTGATGAATCATCATTTTTTAGCCGTTCCACATAACAAGCAACAAGTCCATAAATAGCATTGGAATTGATTCACTTTTTTAGTTTTTCTGTACATAAGGGGTGTGTGTGCGCTTAGCGAAAATCCTTCAGCTACTCACCTGAGCTACCGCAATCGCCGCAGATTTCTGCCTGCAGCCGTGACTTGGTGCGAGACATTTTCGGCTTGCTGTTACTGCGGCTCAAGCAGGTAAGCGCTATTTCATGCTTTGACGCAATTTTTGCAGGGTTTTCCGTTTCGTCGTCCTACAGGAACAGCTATTTGCAACTAGCGGGGCACAGATCAAAACAAAAAAGTACTGCTGGTACTGTTGCTCTTGCACAGAATCGCCATCTTTTATTTTGGTTTGAACTCTTCTTCAATTATCATTCTTCTTCTTGCAGTGCGAGGGTGTGTTGACAGTTGTAGCAGGATTTTGGTACACGAAGTAGCAGTTCGAGCAGTTCATTTCAAAAGGGCTTCGTTTCAACGGCGTACCATCCCGAAGATTTGCTTCTAAAAATTAATAACATGATTGGAAAGGTTGGGAATAACACAACCTAATTACTTTCATTGAATTGGGCTGTTTGGCTATATCAGTTTTTTATATCATCTGAAAGAGCTGCATTTTCTAAGTAAAACGTGATTTTCAAAAATTTTCTATCGTTGTCCCTCAGTTTTGAAATCACGAATTAAAACTACACTGCACACTGGGCCAGAAATGGAATCTAGCGGAACGGAATTAATAGCGCTTTCAGGGTTTGATCAATCGGTTTCCAGTCTTCTACAAAGTTTCTTGGTATAGTTAGGGCACAGACAAACAGACGTGCCACTCGATGACGATTTCATCGACCAGAAACCATCGACAAGCATGCACACCCATTAGCAAAGACAAAAACCGTTTTACGAAAATAAGTTAGTAGGCAATAAGCTCACATGGTGGCGCACAAGTGTAACGGTGGTGTAAGTGTAACGCACAAGTGTTTGAATAAGGACGAAGATTTTTCAGGATTTTTCTTCGAAGAGGCACGTCTGTTTGCCTGTGGTTAGGGCTTCATTTTGGATGTTTGAATTAGTCCGGAATTTAACCGCAAAGGTGGCGTTGCGATGCGATATCTACTTCACAAAATTATGTATTTTTTTCAAATTTTGTGTAATATTTTCACTTAAGTACTTCAAAAACTTCTGCACTCGGAAAAAAACGACGTATTTATTCAATTTCTATCGAGAAAAAAATTTGTAAGAAATTAATTAGAGTGAAATCATAAAATTATCACAATAAAACGTGAGATTCAGAGAAAACTTATAAAAACTCGTAGATCTCTGAAACTTGAAGGGTTAGAAATTTTGTATGAAGTTTCATGGAATTTAAAGATCTACAACTTTGTCGAATACTGCAGAGCTCGTGTAAGAGAAAGAAGTTGGCATCGCAACGCCACCTTTGCGGCTAAATTCCGAACTAATTCAAACATTCAAAACGAAGCCCTAACTATACCAAGAAACTTTGTAGAAGACTGGAAACCGATTGATCAAACTCTGAGAGCGCTATTAATTTCGTCCCGCTAAATTCCATTTCTGGCCCAGTGTGCAATGACAGTTCGCCCATGTAAACAACTGTCATTGTAGCGATTTAGAGCAATTTTTGTTCTTCATTTAAAAATCGAAGGACAATGATGTAAGACTTTTAAAAAATTACGTTTTGCTGAGAAAATTACACTCTTTTAGCTGATATAGAAAAATCAGAAATCCGTGAATAGCTAAACAACCCAATTTTGATAAGCCCACTTATGACGTTGTAGCACCCGCCATTTAAAATACGCCGTTCAGAACAGGTTTTCTTTAACCGTAATCTGCTCGACGGGGTACCCGGATATCATTCTAGGTTTCATAAGACGAAATTTCATAGTTCACTGCCATTAAAGGTGATCAAACTCAGTGACATCTCATAGCTCATTAAAAGGCAGCTTTTGATGACATTAGTTTTTGTATAGCAACAAGGAGGGGGGTGATTGGGGGAGAGTTGAACTTTTTCACCCCTTAAATACCCCTCACAACTATTAGCCCAAACTTCATAAAATTACTTTCATAGGTCATTTTTTATGGTTTTGGGTGTTATAGTAATATGCCCTCAAAATGGTCCTTCCGGAACAGATTCCATCGGGGCTTCTAGTGGCCATAGAAACAATTAAATAATACAGCGTCATAATACAGAACCGGGATGACATTTAGAGACCGCAATACGATTCCCGACGTCATTTTGGATTCCAAAATGGCAACTTCCGGTATCTGGGAGAAAATCGACATTAACAGAATACCATCGAAAATGGATATTTCCTGAATTGGGATGATGTCTCGAGATCGGAAATTAACTCCAGACGCCATTTTGAAATTGGAGATGGTGACTTACGGTTTCCGAAAAATAGATAAAATTGACCAAAACCCACCTCGTATGAATAGTTTCAGAATCGGGACGATGTCTGGAGACCTGAGAACAACCACAGAGGCCATTTTAGAAAAAGAACCAAAATTGACCGAATACCATCGAATAGGGATATTACCGACATCGGGGTAAGGCCAGAGACCGGAAATCAGTTGCAGGCGCTATTTGGAAATTTGAAATGGTGACTTCTGGTTACTTTTGGAATAGAAATGATGTTCAGAGACATGAAAACGACCCTAACGGCCATTGTAAATATCAAAATGGCTACTTCTGTTTTTTGGAAAAGATTAAATATGTTGAAAATTGCCGCTAGGGCCGTTTCTAGGTCTCTAGACATTATCCTGATTCCGAAGGTACTCATATAAGGTGGTATTCGGTCAATTTTGGCTGTTTTTCAGAACCTGGTAGTCACCAGCTCGAAGTTCAAAATTGCACCTGCAGTTGATTTCCTGCCTCTTGACATCATCCCAATTCTGGAAAAAAACCCATATTGGGTGGTGTTTGGTCATTTTTGGTTTATTTCTAGAAACCAGAAGTTGCCAGTTTTAAATTCAAAATGGCCTCTGGGATCGTTATCAGGTCTCTGTACATCAAACTACTCATATGAGGTGGTATTTGGTCAATTTTAGCTGTTTTCCAAAAACCGGACGTCGCTATCTTGAATGTGAAATTCGATGGCGTCAGGAGTTGATTCTGGGTCTCTGGACCTAATCATGGTTCCGGGAATACTCATATTCGATTGTATTCGGCCAATTTTGATTCATAACCAAAAAACCGGAAGTCGCCTTTTAGATATTCAAAATAATAAGGTCGTTTGCAGGTCTCTGGACAACATCCTAATTCCGGAAGTACTCTTATATCTTAGTATCAATTGTAACTATACAACAGACAAACAGACGTACCACTCCATACAAAATTTTGAAAAAATGTGGTTCCGACTAACTTGTGCGACAACTACTAGAATATTTTGCAAAAATATAAACTTTCAGCCTTTCTGCTGTTTTTGGTGGCACGGCGGGCGACAATTGTCAATTGAGCATGGGGAAAAAGCACATCAGCGACACCACCGCAGCGGCGAGAAAATTCCACGTAACTGAAACTCATTTAAATTAACCGTTAGTTTGATCCACGACAATAAATTTCATGGCACGTTTTTTTGTCTGTGTTTATACCAATAATATTATCAAATGTTCATAAAAATTCTCTGTTTCGGAACATATCTCCGATAAAACCGGCTTCTGGGTATAACAAAATTCTTTTAGGGCACCGCTGGCACTAATTTCAAAGCAGATAAAAATTGAGTCTTTTAGTACTAAAACTACCATAATCAGATGAAAATTGTCAAAGTTACAAAGAATTACAATTTGTGGGCACCCGGGTACCCCGTTGGGCATTTAAGGAGTGAAAAAATTCAACTCTCCCCCATTGACTCCCCTTGTTGCTAGGGTTATCGCTCCTATATTCATCTCAGTACCTATATTCATCTCATCACGCCTTTTTGATCAATTTATCGTCAAATTTTACCATATTTTCAACTTAAACTTGCCACCACTTGACAAAATTGAGAATCAAACAGATTCACTTTCAAAAATTTGTTGAAATTTGACGGTAAATTGGACAAATGAGAGAAATAAGATGAATATAGGTGCAGCTAGCTGTTGAGATGAATAATAGAGCGATTACCCTATATAAAAACTAATGTCATCAAAAGTTGCCTTTTAATGATGTCACTGAGTTTTGATTGCAGTGAACTATGAAATTTCGTCTTATGAAATCTAAAAGGTGCTCGGGTACCCCGTCGGGCATGTAAGGGTGTTTTTTTGTCGAGCACATAACGGTCAACTGTTTTGATCACCGCTGTAGTTCGCACACTCCGTTTTTCACTTGGCGTATGCCAGGGAACAACCGTGCCAGTTTCCTCGAATAGTTTGATGGTCCTGTACACGAATAATCTGTTCAAATTCAGATGTAACAGCTTCCTTCTGATCTGTATGTTGCTGAATCCAGCAAGCTGCACAATCTTGAATTGTTCTCAACTTGAATCCATTGAAATTTTCCTATGAAAAAGTGAAACACTGCCTTCATCACCTAACGTTTGCGTTAAAAAAAATGGACAAAATTTGACGATTTTTCATGGGTTTACCTTTACACGCATGAAACTACACATTCAGCATCATTCATCTTGGCACCATTGGACAACAATCAGAGCAATGAAAGAAAGCTCGGTTCCGAACGGCCGACGACCCCGAGCTTCAAAGGATGCTGAAGAGGAAAGGCCCAAACACAATGGATACGTTTGCGGTGCATTGACAGAAAATGTATGGGCTAACTGTCAAAATGCCGTAAGCGCTGCCGCAACGTATCCATTGTGCTTAAGCCTGCAAACTGAGGGAAAAGTGGCTACATCCCTGCGTGCGCTCGGCCAGGAGGTCGGTGTACCGGCTATACCGTGAAAAAGTACCTGACGAACATGGACATACATGTCAGGAAGCAGCACCCAAGAAACAATTTGGAAACTGTTATGAGAGCAAATGTGGAACAAAAGCAGTGTTGAAGCAATCGATGCTGAATAAACAACACGTTGAACTATTTGTTGAACAAACGTTGCAGCATTCTTTGTTCATGTACTTATTCAACAGTGAAACTCTAGCTTAACAGAAGTTGTTCAAACATTTGCAAGTGATTACCAGCAGCACTTATAAATATGTGCTGCGTTGAAGCGCTTTAAAGGTCTCCATTTATCAGTGGCGTTCTCGCCCAATAAAAGCTATTTGAACGTTTCAAACGGCAACTCCGCAACTGTTATTCTGCACGTGTTGTTCAAATGCTGCATACATGCGTTTGAAGTCTGTCAAAGAGCAATTCTTTAGCTCTTATAGACGCGAACGCTAGATCACCGGTTTCATAAAACATCCTTCTGAACGCGTCGTATAGTTGATTTATTGCAGTATAAACATTTTTTTAAACCACTAAAAGATTTAGCAACTTGTGTACTTTCAAATCAACGTCAGTGATGCCCCGAAATATTTTTTTTCTTCTCGGAAACTGGAGAACTCTATGAAAATTTGAACAGCATTTTACAATTATTGAATAACTTTAATTAGACAACAGTCGAACAACAACCGAAATGGAAAATTTCTGTTCAATGGTTGCGGCACACAGTTGTCTAGAAACGGCGAAGAGGGTTTTAAACAACAACATCAGAATATTTCATTCAACTCTTGTTAAACCAGCGTTGAATAGATGCACCGCAAACAATTTATTAGGCTACTGTTCTGTATGTGTTCGAGCTGTCGAATGAAACATCAATGAAACATTTGCTAAGCCGTTGCTCGACTGCTGAAATGCTCTTGTTAAATGCTTCTTCAACCTTGTTTAATAATAGTGTTTACAAACCTTTGTTTCGCGCATTGGAACATACTTATGCAGCTCACGCTAAATAGTAATAGTAGCATTAAAAAGGTTTAATCGACATTAATTCAGCTCTTTTAGCACAAAAAAAATGGAGCTCGATTTTTTTGTTAAAATTATTTTTATTGGCTTTATTAGTTTTTACTTGTGGAAATGATATGGGAGATTTTTTAATTTGTATCAAAAGGCAACAAAAACTTTTTTTGCTGGGCTTATGTTGAGATTCGAACTTGCGATCCATTGCTTGGCTGCCATCGATGAATGCATGTGAGCTAATCTGTTATATGACGTGTGCTGTGTTAAAAGTGAACATGCTTCTAAACGTTCTGATCTAATAAATGTTGAACAGGCATTGTATCACTGCTGGAATATAAGCTTCTTGCACGCTGATTCCAGACTTGATGCGATTTTGGGACGACCTAATGAACATACATGACAGGAAGCGGCAGTCCCGTCCACTCGCCTCGGAGCTACAGGCAATGCCGCTGCGGCTGAATAAGATGGTAACGAAACCGATCTCAACCTGAATGGCAACGACTGGCAGGGCACTTCGTATTTTACTTCCTTCGCGAAGAAAGTGAGCTCCGAGGTGAAGTCCATTTCACACACCAAGTCTCCTAAGAAGGTGCTGCTGCGACTGACAATCAGCGAGTTAGTGTCGCTCTTTTTTCACTCCGGAAGTTGCGTCGTTCATCAAGAAATACCATAAGGGCGAGGACGCGCCGTTCTGGTCGGATCTGGCGTCGGCTCACTGTCTACTTGAGGCGATCGTTGAAGGAAATGGGGTGGCTGAATATCGATGTGGTACTGGTACCCAAGTCGGCGAGCCAGCCCAACATTCTAAGCTGCGTTCTATCGGAAATTTTTGAGCAAATCTGAAGCGTAACTCCAACAACTTTGTCGTGAAAACTGAGGAGGAATTGATGAATAACACGAAGAAAGAACTCAAAACATGCCTATACGCATGTTTTCGTACGCCATGGTCCCCCATGGTATTCCGTTTAACTACCGGAATGTCGCTCGCAAGAGCGTAGAATTTTTTGAAAGGAAGCCAGTATAATTACCTCCCATGGAAAATTGATCAAACTCAATTAACTGTCTTAATTTTTTATCACCACTCGAAAAACACTATTTTTAATGTAAACCTTGGCACAAATCTTTTATTTCTTATATAATACAAGTAAGATCAAATTGTAATGCTTGAGTAGATTTCCACAACTTTGTCTTTGACATCATTTTAATCGGATTCGTACTTCAAACGATACGACTTTTTCTGCAATGCTTTAACTTATATAAACAATGTAGCAGCCATGTTTCATTCGAACTTGCGGTGTAGGTGTAAATAGAAATACCGCTTTTGTGCGTTCGTCAAGAACTTTTTCCTTGGAACACATCTTTTCAATGCATATATAGATTTGAACCCATTCGAAATTTCTACTCGGTTAATCATCTGATAATAATCGCATCACCTGTGCAGAGTAGCAAAACCCGCCTTGAGAGGAACATGTAAGCATGTGAAGGTCAAAAGCCAACCGACATCCAGACTAGGGATCATTCAAATAATACATAACGCTCTAGGGGGTGGGGGGGTATTCGGCGGAGCGTTATATTGCATGTGGCAAACATGTAAAATTGCGTTACATGGGGGTGGGTGGGTATTGAAAATTGCCAAATTCCGCGTTATGTAATATTTGAATGGTTCCCTATGTGACGCTTGTACGCATCAAGAGCTTTTCAGTTTCAGCACTCTAGCTGCCGTGCCCCCTTCCAGAGGGGATTCACTGCTGTCAAATTTCATATATGTGTGTGTTATCGCAGATCAACTCTGGTCCATGACGTTTGTTGGTCCATGACGTTTGTTGGTCCATGATGTTTGTAACTATGAACAATAATGGGGGAAAAATGTGAATAGCTAAACAACATTCTTGAAAGTTTTCCGAGGTTTCTCGAGTTTCGATGAAAAACATTCCAATTCTATAATATTTCACATCGATCAATTTCATGACCAAAAGGAACAAAAACCAAAACAAACACCATGTTGCCGAATATGTTGGTTACACGATTTTTGACAGATAGATCCCCCCTGCCCCCTTCGTAAAGAAATTTATTATTCCATTTTAATCGGATTCGTACTTCAAACGATACGACTTTTTCTGCAATGCTTTAACTTATATAAACAATGTAGCAGCCATGTTTCATTCGAACTTGCGGTGTAGGTGTAAATAGAAATACCGCTTTTGTGCGTTCGTCAAGAACTTTTTCCTTGGAACACATCTTTTCAATGCATATATAGATTTGAACCCATTCGAAATTTCTACTCGGTTAATCATCTGATAATAATCGCATCACCTGTGCAGAGTAGCAAAACCCGCCTTGAGAGGAACATGTAAGCATGTGAAGGTCAAAAGCCAACCAACATCCAGACTATGTGACGCTTATACGCATCAAGAGCTTTTCAGTTTCAGCACTCTAGCTGCCGTGCCCCCTTCGTAAAGAAATTTATTATTCCTCAACTTTTCCTGTACGTATGGGGCAGACTCGCACACAGGCTCGGGCAACAAAAACAATAATCGAGATGGGCTTGATTGTTCCGTGAATTCAGGAAAACTCTCGCACCGCCATGGATGATGTGCTCAAAACAGAGAATCTCCTCCTGCAATTTACAGCTCGTTGCTGTTTGTTATTACCAGCCTTTTAACCATACCTGCTGAGCTAGGCCATAAACACTTCGGGGGTGTGGGTTGGCATGAACCAACGTTTGTCTGCTAGCATGTGAGGGAGGATGGGGAGGTGGGGGTAGCTCAAACCAGCCACTCCAGTCACTTTAGTAAACCTCCTGAGAGGCATCAAGTGAAAGCATTTATGAGAAAGATTGTTGATTTTATTTATCGTTAGGCAAGAGGGTCCTCCGGGCGCTGAAGTTAGGCTTAGAATTGCTGTAGCGTGGAGTTGGAAAATTCTTCAAGGTTTTGAATTTTCTGCTTCGAGAGGAGATGGAGGGATTGCAAAAGTCCTGTTTCATTGTTTGTTTGTTTATGTTGGCTTAGATGATCTGAAATAATTGCAGAAAAAGGGGCATAAAAGAATAGTTTTACTAACGTGACTTATCTTTAGCTGCACGGCCCTACAATGGAAAGCTAAAGCAGCTCATCACATTTCGGTTAATTGAATTGTATTCTTACAGAATACTGACATGAAGGCCATGCCAGCAAATGCTGGAAACTGGGCCAAGAGAAAGTATTTCAAGCCTCGCCATGTGACTTGTACCTATTTGAATGTGATTGTGGTAAAGCGCAATGCAACGAATCTGGTATAATGCGGTGTATCAATTCAATGCACCAGCCATGGTCAACATTTTTCCCCGGGATCCTTGTAAAAACGTGAGCCAGAGGAGCACGAATGCCTTTCTGCACTCTATTTTCATTCTATTGTCTTCGCTCTTCAGCTCCATCACAGTTGAAGGTTAGGTCAAACACATCCACTTACCGTTCTCGTCATTTACTATCACTCTCATTATGTTTCAGCGTATACCATTCTGGGAACAGATTTCTTTCACGTTACAGAACACCCCCTGAATGGCACATCAAGTAATTGGAGATGTAATAAAATTATGCAAATTGTGTAAAGTACTAGAGCAATGTCGTCTATCGTAATTAGCCGCCGATACGGACGAGTGACTGCCTACAGCATAAGATAACTGCAGAGAAAAAATACAGGAGATAGTAGGAAACACGACTGCGTGGGTTTGATGGGAATAAGTTGATAAAAATAGAATAGCAAATATGATCATGTTGAAGTTTTATTGTTCAATTTTTGCTACTATGTAACTTGATTTCTGTACATTAACCTAAAATATTATTTCCTTTACACTATGCACTATACAATTTAATTTCTGGTTCCAAAAAAAGGAATTTGATTGCCTGCTATTGCGCAGCCCGATGAACAAACTTCCCCATCTGAGTTATCCTAAGCTGCGCGACTTGTTCATACATCATGTTCAGGTGAGTATTGTAGCCCATAATCATCGCTCGCATCACCGTGTTTTTCCTTTCCATCAATCTTTGTTCGTGCGCGATTTGCTCGAGGAGTTGTTTTTTCTTGCAGGCACATAACTCTTCGGACATCCGGTTCCACTTTCTTTTCGCTTCCTGTTCGACTAAACCAACGATCGTCGTTGGTAGCTGTACTTCTAACGTATCACCGAAAGTCACTTGCGAGCGATTGGTTTCTCTGATAAACAGCCTAGCAAATTCGCCCAACTTCATTTTTGCGCTTTTCCTGTTCTTTCGGCGGCCATATTTGCAACTCATTTCCTTCACAGAGTAGATGAATTCCACCGTTGGTAATCGTTGACTTGGGTTGAAGATTGCTGAGGACTCATCAACGGTCATACCGATTACGTCGTTTGGAGGAACTATTGTAGGCAGCATCACTCCACGAGGATCACGCATGAAAACAATGTATTTCCTTAACTCTTGATAGGATACTTTTCGGTAAAAATTCTCGCCATCTTTACGAAATGTTGCTCTCTCCATTGTGATGAAGATGAGAAGTTTGATGTTTCTAACTGGTGCGAAGGATTGTTACTAATTTTTGGATAGAGCTATTTGATATTTTATGTTGAGTAAAATTTATACCTGATGTTGTTTTTTTTTGTTTCACAAAGTTGGAGTAAAAAAATAGGTTGAATACCTATATTTACAGTATACAGGTATGCTAATGTGAGCTCCTTTGCTTACCTGTTCCAGCACTAACGATAGCTGCTTCAGTTAGGTTATCTATTGTGCCTGCAGGTAGAACCATTGGGATGTTGGGTATATGAAGTATAATTTTACAAGTAGGCAGAGCCGGATTTACGATTGTGGGGGCCCGGGGCCCAGTTAACAGTGGGGGCCCCAGAATAAAACAAACCCGTTTTTTTATCGTACGAGTTAAAAACACTTATTTCTCATTGAAAAGTTACCAAAAATTTGCTAGAATTTTTTCTTACGAGTTTTTTTTTGCAGAGAACTTATTGATTGAATAATCAACATTCAGCTCCTTCAGAATAATGTACTCTCAACTTAACAATGCTAAGTTTGACAGCCTTTCACTCTTCATAGTCGTACGCAACCTATTTTCAATCAGTTTCAGCTTCGATAAAGTCCTTTCTCCAGTTGCGTTCGAGATCATTAGGCTCAAATAAATAAATGTATGCAACTGCTCGAAATCCGGAATTTTTTTCTTGATATCTGAAAAATAAAAACCTACCGCAATTCGAAAAAAATGGGATCCGCAAGCAAAAATTTGCACACAATTTGAGAAAGACTGCGCAAATATAAGGCTACGCTGGCAATAATCTACAGAACCTAGGAAAAAACTACACACTTCTGCAGGTCAATAAAATCTGCACACGGACTCTGAAAATCTGCATTTTGCAACGCAAATCTAGTATCCCTGATTCGGACAGGTAAACTTATTTTCGGAATCAACAGCAATGTATTAAAAAAACTTGTGGATTATCTTCTTTCCTGCATGATCTCCCATGCGCGTTGGTTCGATTTAAATGGTGTGTTAATGTGTGTCATTCCATGTGTCATTCCATGGTTGTGATATTGGCGCTCGCGAAAAAATAACACTGAAGGAAAGTTTCAGATTGAAATGGTCTGTTCAAATTTTCTTACTGTAAATTGAACTTTTGATTGAATCTCATTTTTGATAGAGAAAAGAACTTTTTCTCGTTTTGTGGGGGCCCCAAAAATGTGGGGGCCCGGGGCCCGGGCCCCCTGGGCTCCCCCTTAAATCCGGTTCTGCAAGTAGGTATTGTTACTGGTTGAATATTTTAATGAACTCGCTAAGAGCGAGCCATAGAAGAAAGATTAGGTGTACTGGAGATCGTTGCGATAAATCGCATGAAGTTAAATCATTAATCTCCATGAACGAATTGCCATGGATGCACTCCCATGAATAGAAGCAGCAGCCAAACCCAAAAGCAGCAGCCGTTCCCTGAAATTACGTGTTTTAATTAGTCACGCTGTCAATTTGGCAGCACTGCAATGTCGTTTTTCTCAGCTGAATTAAGTGTTTTTTAGTTCTTCAATTGTTGTTGTTTTTTACCACCGAAAAGTGTTATTGCATCAAGTAAACGACGAACAACAATTAAATGAGCATTACCGGTATGTAATCCCGTAAAAAAATTTTTGCTTACAATTCATCTCGTTCCATAGACCGTTGAACAGCTACGATCGGTGCTGTTAAATAATGTAAACGGTGTTTCCAAAATCCATGCTGCTCGAGGGTATGGAATATTGTAAAGCTTTCGGCCTCTGATGGGGTGTATTTTACCTCATTTGGATGGTACTTCTTGTCCCTTTGTTGTGGTGCAGAACCACCTACACGCCAGTGTTAGCTAACTGTCAGTTTCCAGGTTAGTTAGCTAATTAGCTACGAGAATTGATATAGCCAGGAGGTTGCACAGAGCATAAAAACCGCTCCTTCAAGCAATACCTAGCGGTCGTCCCGGGGAGTATTATGAGTTGGAGACTGGAGGGTTTTTAGTGGGTCAAACCCAGCACTACCTGAGGTTGGTCTCCCAGGTGTTTGGCAGCAAATTTTCCCTCTACCTGAAATAAAAGAGAAAACTGACACTGAGAGTTTCGCCTGATATTTGGCCATGTTTTAAGCCGTGTTTGGTGATTTGTATGTTTTTAACAAGACTTATTTAATAGTACAAAAGCTAACGTGGTAATCAAAATTTTCCGCATTTCGTCGAATGTATACCTAACTAGCTGATACCCGGCCCGCGTTGCTGCGCCATTAAGTTTACGACGACAACCGCATATCTTTCAAATGTACATAGTTTCGAACAAATATTAACATTACCATGTTATATCTATAAGGCTGTATGTATCAGTCCTGTGCGCCGCCACGCCGCGCCGCTGCCGCCGACAGTTTCACGCACGCCGCCGCCGCCGCCGCCGACTCGGCGCGCCGCTGAGGAAATTTCAAGCGCGCCGCCGAGGAATTTTTACCGCGCCGATAGTGATTGTGTATGCTGGATTTTTGAAGTAGAATACTTCTCTAAGGAAGTTCGGCTACATAGGGATGTAAAATGAAAATCTAAAACCGAAAAAAGTGAAAAATATGTCCAATTTCAAATGCTAATAAATCGGTTAGTATTCGATAGATTTCCTTCGTTCTTGCAGAAATAGATTGGAAAATATTCTAAGATTCTTCCCAAAATAAGATAATTGTAATTTTATTATTCACACTATTGTACTATTGAAAATAGTCAAGCCTTGTCAAAACGGAAAATTCGACCTCTGATTGGTCGTTATATGCTTGCTTCCCAAGCACGGTCGACAGGATCATATACCTTGCAATTGAAAACATGCTATTTGGCCTATATAAGAGCCTGTTTCAGCCGGAGCCGCTCATAATAGTTCTAGACAGCGACAACAGCAGTCGTCCTTCCTTAGCAGCAGCACTAGCCCTGTGGTTGGTCACCACGTCTCAGGAGCAGCGCGGTTTTTCTCCGCGAGTGACGGCAGACAGCCATTATTCCCCCCGTATTGGGGCAGCATGAAAATTGCCATCAGGAAATCCAATTTTGGAAATCAAAATGCCTTTTTCAAGGCAAATAAACAAGTCATTGAAAGTTAATAATTTTTGTCAACGCAAGCAAGCAATCTGTGTTGCATCCTAGCAATTTAAATCTGTCGCACACGTCGAATTTACTGAATGTGAAATAGCTTCCACAGTGCATGTTGTCCGTGTATCTTAATTCCCCCAATGTTATGGCAGCTCAAAAGTTGTAATCAGCAACCGATTTTGAACCGCAAAATGCTTTTTTCAAGGCAAATAAACACAAGCAGACATTCTGTGCGGGATGCAATCAAATTCTGTTGTAGTTGTCTAATTTTTACTTTTACTTTATTTAGTAAACCCCCCACTGTAGGGGCAGCGCAGAGGCTGCGATCAGCATGACCAACTTTGAATAACAAACGGTTAACGTTTATTGAAGTAGAATACTTCTCTCAAAACCGAAAAAAATGAAAAATATGTCCAATTTCAAATGCTAACAAATCGGTTAGTATTCGATGGATTTCCTTCGTTCTTGCAGCAATAGATTGGAAAATCTTCTAAGATTCTTCCCAAAATAAGATAATTGTAATTTTATTATTCGAACTATTGTACTATTGAAAATCCTTAAGCCTTGTCAAAACACAAAATTCGACCTCTGATTGGTGGTTATACGATTGCTTTCCCAAGCACGGTCGGCAGAGCTATGGACCTAGTGAATTGGGATTGCATCATTTTGCCTATATAACAGGGGCGACTTGTGGCTGTTGAACCTACCTGTTCAACTAGAAACTCTGAAAATCAGAGTTTGGGGAAGTAACTACAATTTTATCCGCGTAAAAAAGGAAGTAATTCCCAACAAATAAATAACAAATTCCCTTTGTTACTATTTAAGAATAAAACTGAAAAATAAGAAAATGAGAACATGAATTTGGATTTTGGATTCCTTTTTTTGCCTGACATCCCCATGTGCATTGCACAGGTTGCACCTATGGACGAGTCGCCCCTGCTATATAAGAACTTCATCAGATAATAAACAGACATTTCATCGTATATTAAATTGAACAACAGAAATTTGAAGAACAAAAATGAATATTTGAAAAGTTAATATTTTCTCGTTTTGCGCTATAATCCAAAGTTAATTATCTTCATCTACATGCATACTCTGATTATTATTACGTGTAACGTGCGTCGCTTTGTGTTTGGCTACGGTTATGCAGAACGCAAATAACGGCGCGATGCGATTCGTCAAGACGAAATGTGTTGAAATGTACAGCTCTACTTCGCCTTAAAAAGAGCTGTACATTTCACCACGGTAAGGCGAATCGCATCGCGCCGTCATTCGCGTTCTGCATAACCGTAGCCTTCGTTCCGTTCCCGTTTAATGATGTCGTATTAAATGTGCATATTACAATTCGGCAGCACATCAACTTCTCATTTGCACAAAATTTAAAAATATTCAATGAACTTCATTCAAAATATCAAACAAAAAGAAACTACAATACTGCCAATGAACGGTCAACGTTTATTTACTAGAAAAAATGACTGACACGCAAGCAGCCGAGTTATCTTTCTTGTAAAAGTATTCTACTTCAACCTTGCGGTCGTGGCTTTGCATACAACCTTCCTGTGATTTTTTGAAGTAGAATACTTCTTTAAGGAAGTTCGGCTACATTGGGATGTGAAATGAAAATCTAAAACCGAAAAAAGTGAAAAATATGTCCAATTTCAAATGCTAATAAATCGGTTAGTACTCGATGGATTTCCTTCGTTCTTGTAGCAAGAAATTGGAAAATCTTCTAAGATTCTTCCCAAAAGAAGATAATTGTAACTTTATTATTCGTACTATTGTACTATTGAAAATAGTCAAGCCTTGTCAAAACGAAAAATTCGACCTCTGATTGGTCGTTATATGATTGCTTCCCAAGCACGGTCGACAGAATCATATACCTTGCAATTGAAAACATGCTATTTGGCCTATATAAGAGCCTGTTTCAGCCGGAGTCGCTCATAATAGTTCTAGACAGCGACAACAGCAGTTGTCCTTCCTTAGCAGCAGCACTAGCCCTGTGGTTGGTCACCACGTCTCAGGAGCAGCGCGGTTCTTCTCAGCGTGTGTCGCCAGACTGCCATTATTCCCCCCGTGTTGGGGCAGCATTAAGATTGCCATCAGGAAATCCAATTTTGAAAATCAAAACACCTTTTTCAAGGCAAATAAACAAATCATTGAAAATTAATAATTTTTGACAACGCAAGCAAGCATTCTGTGTTGGATCAAAATCTGTTGTAGTTGTCTAATTTTTACTTTATTTAGTAAACCCCCCACGGTAGGGGCAGCGCAAAGGCTGCGATCAGCAAAACCGACTTTGAATAACAAACTGCCCTGTTAGAACGCATTCACAAAAGCAGTTAGTTCGACTATGCAGAGCTAATATGAAGTCGATTCAATCAATCAGCATGAACAGAATTTCGTCGTCTCCCAGCTGCCAAGTTGCAACATGATACAACACGCAACAGCGAGCAAATGAAATCGCTTGATGTTACAAATCGCAATAAGATACGGATTAAAACCGTTGCGTGTGTGAGAGCACCATCGGCGTTTATTCGCTGGATACAAAAATCATATGCGAATTGTCGAATAATTTGTCTGAAGAACATTAGGGAATGGAACAACTGAACTGAAAGGCGCGGCCTATTTCGTCTATTTCGTAGCGCCCTTCGGTTATAAAAGAGTGTTTCTGGGAAAACTAGCTACATTTATTAGTCGGAAGGTGAGCTGGATGGACCGTCCGGGTTGCGCCTGTGGCTGCCTTCATATTAAACAAATCACTTGCCCTGTGGTTGGTCACCAAGTCTCAGGCCTCTGTCTGAGAACGAACGCCAACGCGAGCGATCGGGCGGAATTTTTGCCGTACATCAGCCGGCACTTCCTCTAATGGAAAAGTTGGATCATTTTGTTCAGAAGAGTATTACTGTCGGTAATACATATTACAGAGATGCGGTTGCATTATATCCGATATGGAATTGAACAATTGTTCTTTTGAGGACAAACAAAACACTTAGTTTTAAGAGTTAATAGTTTTGGATATCAGTAGCAGTATGGTACAGCCTCAGCGGTAGGTGCGGCCGGTACTTCCATGAGACGGATGTTATAAGGAAGTAAATAAGTAAGTGCTTAGACGCGCGTCATTTTTCGTTGTTGATATTATTTCACACATGAAACGACCCGCTTTCGTACGATAGCGGCGGTATTAGCGGTAGATGCATTTGCCAACACTTACTCCAGTAAAACCGTGTCTAATTTTCAATGTGAAAACACCTTTCTATTGTGTTGGCCGTGCGCGTTAGGCCTCTGCCAGGTTAAACACGAAAAGCGTCGTGAACCGATTCGCCCGGCCGTAAGTAGAGCTGTGTAAAAGTATTCTACTTCAACCTTGCGGTCGTGGCTTTGCACACAACCCTGCTGTGATTTTTCCTGATTATAGAAATACCGCAAATCACAGCCGATAAGAAAACACTCGTATTATTAGGTAACGCGGAATTTGGCAATTCTCAGTACTTCTTCACTCCAACGTTACGCTTTTTTGCATGGTGGCCTCACGCAGTGTAACGCTTCGTTAGGTACCTTCCCTCCTCTGAGCGTGTATATACGAATATTCCCTAAGTGTAAGTTATTTTAATTTGTGGAAATTTGATACAATATTTGACATTAAATATTAAGACTTTCGTCTTTTTTATCGAATTAAATCAAAACTATCAATGTCATTATCAATGATTTGCACGGAGCCAGTTTGCTTCGTGAATACTGTTTTAGTCATCATAACATAAGTTTATAGTTTATCTTTATTTTTTATTGTTATGCAAACGTATGAGCTGTTCGAAAATGTTCAAAAAATTTAGAAAAAAGACTAGTGGTTTTTCATCAACTTTTTGGTAAAGACTTTAGTTTTCCAGATGGTAATGATGATGAATATGTTTCAAAAGTCGCAATAGAAAATGAAGAATCTGTGGAATTTAACGAAGAACTCTATTCAAATGAAAAGAGTTTCCCATTTTTTCAGTTATTCCATTGGTAACCTAACAAATTATATATATGCAAGTTGAAAACGACCCTCTAACGTAGGATTCATCGAATTTTCTCAAAGTAGGTCTACGGTTAATCAAAATGAACATATCGAACAACTATCTATCTTTTATTCTTAAACTGAACATTTCTGGGAACCTTGTCATTTTTTATTGTGGGCTCGTTGATGATTTTTTTTGGTATTCACACTTCTTTGTACTTTCTCTGCTTGATTTATTATTTTGTAATTGTTCAATTCTTTGTTTGCTTGATATCTTACAATTTTTTTTCTATTTTTGACATCCTGTCAACCCTGACCCATACATTTTTATTCATGAACGTTGAATAAAAATTAATCCGAACATGCGAGTACAAAGCACACATTTTGCGCAATATTGTATAACTGGTGATCAGTGTCACGCCGATACACGCCGCCGCCGCCGCCGCTGATAGAAGCCAACGGCGTCACGCCGGCGCGCCGATCGCCGCCGAGGTAAAATGTTTTCTACGCCGCCGCCGCCGACGATATGGTCGGCGCACAGGTCTAGGATGTATTCTGTCCAAAAATATGTATTTCTGAATCATGTTTCTCCAATGTTCTAATTTCTATTAAAACTCTAACGAATACATTCGGGAAAATAGCAATAGTCAAAAATGTTAGAAACATGACGTTACTAAGTTTATTATTTTGGATAGGAATAGCTGAAGTATTTTTTTTGTTCATACAAATTAGCTGAGGTATTGTCCTAAACTTCAACCAAACGTAAACGTAAGCAAATAGAAATTTGTTATTTCGGTTCAAAATAATTTGAAAGTGTATTTGTTTTACAAATGAAAAAGGTATCCATCCATGTTGTTAACTACCTAAACATCATGCTATTTGTTACATTGCTCGCATTATTGCATTCGAGCATGATCGCTGAGAATAAGCTCAAAGTAAAATTCTCACTCCAAAAACTAATAAAATAACTCTCTAAAAATTGTGTAGTGTCCCTGAAAAAATTAAAAAATACTTTTGGAGTCGATTTCCGGCCTCTGGATATCTTCCTAGTTTTGGAAATATTTATATTAGGTGGTATTTGACCATACCTGGCTGTTCCTTAAATACTGGGAGTTGCTACCTTTTTAAGGAATGGGACCGATTTCTGGACTCTGAACATTATTTTGATTCCGGAAATAACCAAATTGGCTGATTTTTTGAAAATATCATTTTGAGCGTATTAGTAGAATGATATCAAATATCAAAAGAATGAAGTATTTCCATTAAATTATACTATCAACTTTGATAGTAGACTTGAATGGAAATTTTTCATTCTCTCGTTATTTCTTATTGACTGGTAATTCGCCATTTTGGTTGTATTCCTACAACCGGAAATCACAATCTTGGATTTCAAAATGGTGTTTGGATTTGGTTTATGGTTTCCGGTTATCATCTCGATTCTGGAATGACCATTTTCGGCTGATTTCCAGCAATCTGAAGTTGCCACTTAGAATTCGGCGTTTTTCACAAATTCTTTGAATTATAGTCGATAAGATTACGATGGAATATCTTGTATCAATATACAATGGACTATCTTGTATCAATATAACTTTCACCAATCATTTTTGGTTGTTTTCCAGAAAGTGGAAATCATCATTTTGGATTTGGCGTCTGGGGTCGATTTCCGACCTCTGGGTATCATTTGAGTTTCAAAAACAATCATATTGGGTGGTTTTCGCTCATTTTCGGAAAGCGGATATCGCCATTATGGATTTTACAATGATGCCTGGATCTGATTTCTGATCTCTGGGTATCATAACGATTCCGGAATGACCATTTTTGGCTGTTTACCAACAACTCGACATTGCAATTTCAACAACTCGATGTTGCAATTTAAGTTGCCACTTCGGAATGAAAATGTCGTCAGGGGTAATTTTTTGGCCTATGTGCATCATTTCGATTACAAAAATACCAATTTAGGTTTATAGTTTCACCACCACACCACAGAAATACGTATTTGGTCATATCTGTAAACCGGAAGTCACCATCTTGGTTTTCAAAACAGCGTCTTGAGTTGATTCCAGGTCTCTTGGCATCATTTCGATTGCAGAAATACCCATATTTGGTGCTGTTCGGTCATTATTGGTTGTTTTTCGGAAACCGGAAGTCGTCTGTGTATGGTCTTTGCAGTCGATTTTCGGCTGCTGGCTATTATTTTGATTCCAAAAATACCGGATGTCGCCATTGTGTTTCTAAATAGCGTCTGGATTTGATTTCCGGTCTCCGGGCATCATCTTGGTTCTCGAATAACTATATTGGCTGTTTTCAAGCAACCGGACATTGCCACTTCGAATTTCAAAATGGCATCTGGGGACGATTTTTGGCCTATGTACATCATCTCGATTACAATAATGCCCATATTGAGTGATATTTGGTCATTTTCGGAAACCGGAAGTCGCCATCTTGGATTTGAAAATGCTATCTAGAGTTGATCTCAGGTCTCTGGGCATTATCTCAATTCCAAAAATACCCATATTAGGTGATATTTGGTCATATTGGGCCAGTTTTCAGGAAACCGGAGATCGTCATCCTGAATTTCAAATGGAGTCGATTTTCGGCCTCTGAATATCATTTTGGTTCCAAAAATAACCATAATGGATGATATTTGATTATTTTATGGAACCGGAAGTCGCCGTATTGGATTTCAAACTATCGTCTTGATTTGATCCCCAGTCTTGGTGCTATTCTGATTTAAGAAATATTTAACCGGAGAACATCATCTTGACATCTTAGGGTGATTTCCGGTCTCTAGATATAACCTAGAGTGGTTTACCGGTTAAACAAAAACCGTTAAAACCGGTTAAACCGATATTTTTTTCAATACCGAAATACCGGTATTGAAGAGGCGAAAAACCGGTATTTTCGGTATTTTTCTTAAAATTAAAAAAAAATTGACACAATATTCATAAATCATTGTAAAGCTAATGAATGCTACCTACTTAGGTAGGCTTCACAAATCACATGACGGTGTATATAATAAATACATTTAGACAGAAGCAACATTGAAAATTAATTTGTTCTTACCTATTCATCAAGGGGAATGGGAGCTCCGTAGCCGCAAGGTTACAGAGTCCGCTTTGGTAAGCGAGTGGTCGTGGGTTTGAATCTTAGTAGAATCAGGCCAGTAGGTTGTCAAAGGACTTTTACCATGGGTTTATTCTCAGGCTCCCCATTACGTACCCTTCCTTCAATCTGAATTCTAAAGTTACCCCTGTTGACTCTCCTCCTAACAAAATTAGTCCCTATTATAATAAAACTGGTGTGAGTAACATATGAAAGTTCTCTCCAGGGAATTGTGACTAGGCGATATTGTTAGGATGGACAGAGGCTCGGTATAGTAAAGCAGTAAGCTTGAAACGGAAAGGTAATTACACACAAGCACTTATATGCATGATAAGCGTATCACTTACTTCAATAGTGTTACCGCTAATAATATGAAGTGCGGAATACAGAAAACACCTGGGCAATATCACAATAGATCTAAACTCTGGTCGCAGTGCTGAGTCCACACAGCAAAAAAAATCATCAATTTTATGTTTTCTTCTTGTTTGTTCTGCTTGGAATTAGACGATGAGTTTGTGTGTATTGATAATATGTCGAAAAACTTCATATCAATCAAGCAGAACTTTTATTTTCTAATAGAACAGCTAATCACTTTACACACTCCTACATACAGAGACAACTCGTGGGTTTTGAACGTACCAGCTCAACTACAAATTCTGAAAATCATAGTTTGGGGCAATAATCACAATCATGTCCGCGAAAAAAAAGCGAGTCATTATTCGTTTTGTGCTGTTTAAAAGTAAAACTAAAAAAATAATAAATAAATATAAATTTGGATTAAAAATTTATTTTTTTGTTTGGCGTCTCCGTATACCACAGGTTACACCAAGTTATGGACAAATTGCTCCTGATACAAAGTGTTTATTGGATGAAATAATCAATCAATAAAGAATTCCATCCTTAAAAATTACTGCTCCATATTTTGAAAAAGTGAAATTTAAATAGCTTCAGCATGGTCGAAGCTTCGTCGCCCAAACCGCAGCGGATTTTATTAGCAATAATTTTAGCTGAGAAACTCAGGTTCAACTGGTTCAACTGAATTTGGACGAACTGCCTTAAGAGCATCGAACACAATAGAGAAGTATCTGTCTTCGATTCCTTCGGATTCATAAAATGTATATTCTTGTCTGATCGTCATTTAATTTTCTTCTTCATTCATTTACTCTGCTCAACAGTTTCAAATATTGTTTCTCTAAGAATTTTTAAGTTATTCAATAATTTAAAACTAGTTATGCGATGTGAAGGAAAATTGAAACAAAAATCTGCATGTTTTTGTTAATATGAGTTTAGAACTTATGTTCTTCGTAATCATATCACTGGATCCATCCACTGATGTTTTTCAAACACTTTTAAATTTAAACTGTGGTGTATGTGGATCGTATTCCACAAGAGATCAAAACAATGGTCGCAGTGACCCAAATCTTAAAGAAACGTAATGAAGCATAGGTACTCATAAATGCAAAAACATAATTATACAGCGACACGTCCATAGATGCAACCTGGGACGTTCGGTGAAAAATGAAATTTCAAATCCCAATTTATGTATATATTTAATTGTTTTTCAGTTTTATTTTTAAATAGTACAGAGAGAATGACGTGCGTTTATTCCGCGAACATGATTGTCATTACTTCCCCAAACTATGATTTTCAGAATTTTGTAGTTGAACAGCTAGGTTCAAAGACCACGAGTCGCCCCTGGTTTGTATTAATCTAGAAAAAATAAAAATACCGGTTTTTACCGGTTTTTATTTTTATGAATACCGAAATACCGGTTTTTCGAAAAGTCGGTAATACCGACCACCCTAATATAACCTCGGATTCAGAACTCCCCGCAAAAAAACGCAAAACAGGGGCAAAAAAGAGCATTTCCCGTGCCCTGCACAGAATTAAACCATCACAAATCGACTTGTTGACCTATTCTACATAAAAAATCTATATTCCAGGTTGTTGGCACCAATTAATCGCCGCTAGACTGGCAGCCTGAAATATAGTATTTCTCATGTAAAATTGGTCAACAAATCGATTGGTGATGGTATTATTTTGTGCAGGGGAAATAATCGATTTGCCTTTTTTCACCCTATATTTGCGTATTTTCGGAAATATAGATCTTTTCCCGTGCCCTGCACAGAATGAGAATATCACCAATCGATTAATTGGTCAATTTTACAAAAATGGCTATATTTTAGGCCAGCCCAGCGGCTTGTAATAAGTGGGTATTTTGGTTCATTTTTTCCAGTGTTCAATGTTATGATAACACTTTTGAGCATTAAAAACTCTCACAATTAAATTAAAACAATGATAGGAATAAATTGAAATGATGATAGGAATAATGATTTAGCTGCGCCACTAAGATACGAAAAATCATTATCACAGCATTTACCCTTTATTTGAGAACTCAAGTATACAGAATGACACGATGATCGTGTTTGATTTAGGACTATACAAATAACAAATTCGCTATTGCTACCCTCCTCCCTGACCACGCTGATGATAAAATTAAATTAAAATTAATTGAAACAAATACGCTGCTATATGACTTATGTGTACCGAATTATATGATATTCGATGAGGCGGTTTCAAATTTAATAAAGATTGACAACATTTATCCACTTCCTTCCCCTCTTAAATGACAGAATAATGTAAATACCACGCATCCCCTGTATATAAATTTTCATGATAAATTTCTCAATATTTTGCATATAGTGCAGTTCGAAATACCCCTCCCCTCTTGACTACACCACTGAGAACAAACAGAAAAGTCTATGTCATAGATACTTTCTTGAGAATTCACTTATACATGTTGACACGGTATTCAAGTAAGGTTTTGAAGAGTTTACCCCCCGCCCCCTTGTTACGCTTATGAAATACATTAAATTTAAAGTCGTTGAAATATACCACCCACTATAGCTTCCAAACATCGATTTTAATGATGATCGGCTCAGTGGTTTTAAAATCGTTAAACGGTGATGTCATCACCCCTCCCCCCTTACTACGCGAATGAAATACAGAAATCTCTCAAATGACACAGCAACACCACAGAAATACGCTTCATACCAAAAAATCTCTGTGTTTTAAGTTGCACGGTTATTGTAGAAAACGTTTGCATGTTTACAGAGTACAAATTGACTCCTCCTTGCCTGCGCTTATGAGATAGAGCGAAACTAATATTTTAAAGTTACTCCCCGTACTCGAAAACCCTTATGTACGAATTTTTACGGTAATCGGATTAGTAGTTTTTGAGTCTATGGGGGACAGACAGACATTCGCATTTATATATATAAATACATCCCCCTCCTTACTACGCCACTGAGATACAGGAAAATCAATGTTATAGAAACATACTTCACTTATACAAATTGGAACGGTGATCAATTTATGTGTTTAGGTGTTTTCAAATAACAAATATTATCCTTACAACGCCTCTGAGAAACAAAAAAGTCGTCGGCCAGTAACGACGCAAGAATACATCTCAGACTCAAAAACATCTGTATATAAGTTTGCACGGTTATCGTAGAGGAAGTTTTCTCGTTCATGAAACACAAATTCACCCCCCTTTGCCTACGCTTATGAGATAGAACAAAACTAATATTTTAGGATTACTCCCCGTGCTCGCAAACCTCTATGAACAAATTTTCACGGTAATCGGTCCAGTAGTTTTTGAGTCTATAGGGAACAGACAGACAGACATTCGCATTTATTGATATAGATTTTTCATTCGATTGCATCAAGAATGAAGAAAAGCCGTTGATAACTGGCTGAGTTCGAAGCATTTGAATGTGGAAATCTTCGTTTTCGGTTTTTCAATTTGTACTCCTATGTTTCCGTAAGACGAAATTCTACGCCAAAAATTCCTGCAAACATTCATTCACGTCTTTTTTGATAGTCATAATAATCATAATAATCTAGACAAGAAGAACGAAGTTCTGTTTTCGCTTTACTCTGAATAGTATACACATTCGAAATCAAAAGATTTTCGATTTAAAAATGGTTTACCAAGGTTTTTGTCCAGCTCAGTTATAACTGTATATTGCGCTTCTTGTTTCGATGCCATTTTGAATAGAACTAGTCATGCATAAATAAAACGAGGTCAAATATCAACTAGTATATATTACCGGAATCAAAATAATGCCCATATGGAGTTGATTTCTCCAGATGCCATTTTGAAACTCAACAATAAAAATCTCAATGTAAAAAAAAAAACGCGAGATCTGGAACAGATCCCTTAATTATTTTTGAAGCTACGATGCAAGCTTATTCAAAAGAATTTAGGGTAAGTGATGCTTCATAACTCATTATAGACTAGCAATCGTCCAAAACTTTAATAAACAAACATTGACGTATAGTTTACTCTAGAGTATGAAATGAATCAGTAGTTCGAGAAACAGTATATGTGTTTCTAGCTCAACTATCAGGGAATCTTTGAAACATAATGACCCAAGGATACACTGTGTTAGTCGGTTCTTGCCAAATTCATTACATCTAATCAACATTTAAAATTTCACATAACATTTTCATCGAGTAGAATTCAATTCATTAATGCAAATTATGATCCTCTTAAGGGTTTCCAATCATTTTTGAAAAGGTGAGATCTACAAAAGATTTATTACTGAAATCGAATTGGTTAACCCCAAACCAGTGTATTCTATAGTCTATTGCAAAAGATACATTCACATTAGACATACTTCTGTAATTATACGTTGAAATTGCGGTCTTGTGTCTTACACAACCTCTTGACCTTTTTGAATATCGTTCGAAAAAAACATATCTTCTTCTTTTCTATAACTATAAATACGAATGTCTGTCTGTCTGTCTGTTCCCTATAGATTCAAAAAGTACTGAACCGATTATAGTGAAAATTTGTACATAGGGGTTTTCGAGTAGGGTAAAAATGTAAAAAAGGTATCCAATTGCATGAAAGATTTGTTGTTTGTGATGAACGTAGCTACAATATTGACGATGTTCCTCAGGGGGGGGGGGGCGTATTATACCTGTTTACCCTACGGAGAGTAACACTAAAATATTTGTTTTGCGCTAGCTCATAAGCGTAGTCAAGGAGGAGTAAATTTGTGGTTTATGAACGTAAAAACTTTCTCCCTGATAACCGTGCATATTTATATACAGATGTTTTTGAGTCTGAAATGTATTTTTGCGACGTTACTGTGTCATGTTAGACCTTTCTGTATTTCAGAGCCATTGCAGGAATAAGATGGGGGGGGGGGGGGGAAGGGGGTTGAACGATGTCAACCTTTAATGATTTTAAAAATGCTGGATTGATAAGCATTATATTCTATGTATGTATGTAAAATCTTTAATAGCTGATGTATTTCAAGAACTTTGAATTTTACATATTCCATTAGCGGGGCACGGTTGGGTCTGATGTAAAATTGTTATTTATAAACTTCTAACCACCTCACTCGATTACCATATTACCACATACATAAGACATACGTAACATTCAGGAAGAAATCTTCCAAAAAATTTGGTACAAAATGAACTACTCGAATGGCACCACCCTCTGAATAAAATCACTGTTTGAGTAGTTTATGAAGGCAATGTACCTGCGCAGCCCTGCATTTGTCTCGTCCCCACTCGAAAAATGCTGCATTGATATTGTAAAGAACTTTTTGACAGTTCCTTATGGGATTTTTATTGAGGCTTGGTAAAGCCGAAAAAAAGAAGATTAATTTCGTTCATTATTTGTCGAGTAGTTGGACTAGACAGAGTACTGAGTACTTTGGAACAACGTGTGCCAAGAAAAATCGCCAGTGTTACGTATGTCTCATGTATGTGATTTTACCATACAAATTTGTATAGGTAGGTTCTCAAGTTTGTTTCTATAGAATTGATTTTCCTGTATCTCAGTAACGTAGGAAGGAGGGGGATTAATTAATTTTCATCATTTGTAAATTATTAAAAAGCTCATCATGAAAATTATTATACGGGTTTTTCGAGTATGAGACGTAACTTTGCGACATAACTCTGTCATATCTCAGTGGAGTAGTTAAGAGAAAGGGGGGGGGGGGTATATAACAGCCAAAAAATGAACCTTCAATCGATATGATACCCAGAGATCGAAAATCAAATCCAGACGCCATTTTAAAATCGCAGATTGTGGTATCCGGTTTCCGAAAATGACCGAATATTACCAAATATGGTCGTTTTTGGAATCAAAATGATACCCAGAGCTCGGAAATCGACTCCAGTTGCCAAATCTAAGATTGTGATATCCGGTTTCTGGCAAACAGCCAAAAATAAATAGTGAAAGTTATTGACATAAACATATTGATACAAGATAGTCCATCGTAATCTTATCGACTATCATTCAATTTAATTATTGAAAATGAGAAGTTTGCTTCGAGCTTACCTTTTGCGATCGTTCTCGAATGTCATAAGGCAAGCCATGTAACAAAGAGTCTTATGTCGTTCTACATTAAATTTGCGGTCGTGGCTTCGCTCGAAAAGATCCTGGACCTGATCGGGAATCGACCCCGATATCACAACCGTGTGAGAAAGCTAACAGATCAACATTGCTAACCACGGAGCCACGGGGACCACATAAATTTTCTCACATAAATAGGTGGCAATTTGCATTAAATTGAAAAATATCGTGAAAAAGTTTAAAAGTTTAGATTTAAACTCGAATATCTCAACATGTTTTAGTGATATTGGTACAAATCTGTATATATTTAAAAAAAAAAACTCATTCCCTCATGTTTATTCCTTTTCCAATACTGTTAAAATATTTAAAATCGGTCAAGAAAAATGTATGCACTAAGGTCCAAAAACCGTATTTTGACCATAACTTTAAATTTTAGAGGTGTTTGGAAAATGTCTGGTATGAGCGAATGTTACAATCAACAAGACCTACACCCTACACTAGGTCACTTGAGAAGTTCTTGCATTTTTTCTCCATTTGTAGCACCGTGAAATAATTGTGCGATAGAAGCCAAAAATTCTGGTTTTCATTAAAAATATATAAGTCAGCTAAATATTTACCAATTTTCACTAAATCACCTTTGTCTCATTCGTCTTTGATTATTATTTCAAAATTTTAGTGTTTTGTAGTATCTTTCTCACACAAACAGGTGTCAAATTTCAAGTTTGGTTGAAAAATTGCGTGAAAAAGTCTAAAAAATAAGATTTAAACTCAAATAACTCAACATGTTTCAGTGATATTAGTATAAACCTGTATATATTTTGAAAGCTCTGTTTATCTTCTTACCAAAACTGCTAAAATATTGAAAATCGGTCTATAAATGACTGAGTTAAAAAAAGTTGTATGCACCGAGATCCAAAACACCGTATTTTGACCATAACTTCAGATTTTGGGGGTGTTTCGAAAATTTCTACTATGAGTGAATGTTACATTCAACAAGACCTACAACCTACACTAGGTTACTTCAGAAGTTTTAGCATTTTTTAATTTTTCATTTGTAGCACAGTGTAATAATAAGCTTCCGCTCTTTGCTTTTTCCACGTAGAAACTTATTCGTATTAGTTGCTGACATCAATCTCGGTAACTCGAGTGCCATTTATCATAGTCACCAGGTTAGAAGTCCGAAGCGTTAGGTTTGGTAAATACAACTGAAGTTACAGTTTTGTAAATAATCTAAACAAATGAAGAACGGATTTTTTTCGGGAAATAGTGCGATAGAATACCATTCTCATCGCCTTATATCAAATAGCGGTGCGGTAGTAATACAATCTTTTTTATCCAAAACCAGTTTTGTGATTTCACATATCTCATGAGATATCTTATGACAGCCCGAAAAACTACGTACATTTCATGTTTTGAATAAACGTTAATACGTTACCATGGTTTTGTTTACATATGGCCAATATCAGGATTATGAATCATGGAATCGCATTGATATGTGGCCAAGAATGGATCAGTGAACGTTTTTGGAAGCTGTTAGTATTTTTGATATTGCAGAGAAAAGTCATACCAAAATGTTTTATTTATCCATATGCTATAGTAAGTTGTGCCTGATGCTGGTAACAAAATTTGTTATAGAAATGGACAAATTTAAACAAAGTTGTGCTCTATTTAAAATAGCTTACGAATCACCTAAATGTTAGACTGTATAGTAAACTGGGTAAAGTATAATTAGTTCCTTTATTAAGAGTAAAATACGCATATTTTTTGCTACAGTTTGTGATAATTTTGCTGGATACTATCAACATTTGCTAAAGGAGACTCCGAAATAGGAGTAACTTACTTTCCACAATTATCAATTTTATTCAATCATGGCCAAAACTGGTGGTCAATCAAACACTTCTATAGAATTAAGAGGGAGCGCTTTTTCTAAAGAAGTAACTTTAAAGAAACTTGGCACACGTATTTGGTTTTGCAAACTGAGTGCTCTTTAGACGACAGGCCATTCGGCAGTTTTCGATTCCATCGTCCTAGAAAATCACCAGGTTTCTAACGTCGTGGTTTTTTGCTACGATTTTTTTAAAATTATTTTTATGAAAACTGAATATTTTTCAGTGCTAGTGATGACTATTTTCCTAATGATGTTATATTTATAGTTCCTAGAGGAAAAGTTTCTAAAAAACTGGATGAGAAGAATGATAATTCAAGTTCATGGAGATAAAGAAGATCAATTTAAAAAACTACTAGTTTCGTCTTCATGCCAAGAAAAAAAAACACCACACAAAACCCAACCCTCAAATCAAAAGCCTTGACTTGACTGGGATCGACCGACATCGTTTAGCACGAAACAACAAATTCCCTATTGAAAAGCGTTGATGGAGGCGCACGACAATGCGTGAAAAACACCACCAAAAGCAAATACACATCACTCAAAAAGCAGACGCATATTAGTGGCGCCTACCGAGAAAAATTTCTCTCATTGTAACTGTCGACTGCTTCTCTGATTTGGCAACAAAAGGTCGTGTGCAGTTCAGGTCTCAAACTGTGTTTTTTTTTCTCGTGTGCTATGCTGCGTTCACGGAACAACAACCTACCGGCCTGATTGCGCTTGTGTTGGTTAGGCTGTTGTGCCCGAACTCTCTCGGTTGTGTATATGCATAGTGGCAATTTTTTCCGGAGCCTCTTGTACACATTTTTCATTCAATCGACAGCTCCGCACGTTGTTTTGTTGTTGTTGGGCGGGAAGGGTCCGGCCACATGGTCTTGAACTTTACACACCCGAGCGAGAGTGTATAATTTCTGTTTTGGAGAAAACAGCTCCCGACAGCATCGGTAGATCTCTCTCCGTGGCAAGAGAGTTCAGACAAAAATGGTTTGTGCGTGTTGCTAGTCTCGACGTTGGAACGAATCGAAGGCTAAATCTCCGCTACTGGCAAGGATTCTGCTGCTCCTGGCAGTACTCTAGCTCTGGTAGTATACCGTGAGCGATTGCCGTAACTAGATGTTTAACTAAGAACAGCGTCGCGCTGTCAGAAGCTTGTGCTCGCATCTCGGATCAAGGGGACGATGTCCTGCAGACATGGTAGCATAGGGAAGTGTGTGCAAAACTCATTTGACGTTATAATTTTAGTTTGTCCGTCAACATAAAATGTGCAGTGATTAGCGAACGAAAGTGAGTGAGAGTGTCGGTCAAGAGAGTGAGACGAAGAGTGTCGTTAAACTTACGGGTCGAGTGTTGCAGGATTTGTGCACCACCCACAGCCGTAACAATGACGCAAAGGGTGGGGGTGTTGTCCCCGAGGTGCTTTTAAAGGAAGCGACGCCAATCAGTATAAATACTTGGATGGTTAGAAAGTTGGGACACAGGGAAATAAAGTCTTAAAAATAACAGTTTTGTCTCGAGCCGCTTTTGCCGTATTATGTTATATAATTAGAACCTTAAAGGCTCTAGCCTAATTGGAAGAGAAATATTCAGTGGTAACGTATCGTTCCGCGAAGTTGTCAGATTTTCGGTGATGCTGATTTATGGCTGAATCGTGAGCGATGATGGAAGAAAAAGTATTTGTCGGACTAAGGGAGGGTCAATATCGATTCGACCCGAACAGGCCAAGACGTGGGTTGGTAGCAACATTTTCTAATCTGTTCCTTACATGGAAAAATAAGTTGCGGCTTACAACAGCAACGTTGTGGACAAACTAGCAGTTTCACTCTACTTTGTATCCTCGTTGTTACTAGCTGATAGTGTGGATGAAGAAGATCAAATAACGAAACCAGCAGTACCCCAATCGGATGTTTGTGTTTGTGTGGCGGAGAGGTTCCTCTCGTAAAGCGGATAGTGAATGTGCTCATGTGATCAGAAAATTGCAATTTGTATCAACAGTAGAGGCTGACCCAGCGTTGGCTATTAAAATGAGTTCAATCACAATTTAACAGCAAGCCGGCGCAAAATGATATGATTTGTTATAATACGGCTTTGAACGTCTGTCACCAGTTTCCAGGATATCCACGCCCATAATTAAATGTGCAATGCGATGGAGACGCATTATGATAGGTACCGCAGTCGGGGTACACTCGGAAAGGTTAATTTCGTCGCAAAAGGGGTTGAAGTGGATTTTCATGAAAATTGGAATCATATTGCTGGGAAATTCGATTTCAACGGAAGGAGCATTGCAGGTTAGTTAATATTTGTAGGATCAAATCGGGTCAATGATGTGGCACAATTCAACAACATAAATTGAACTTATTATGGCTAACGAAAAGTCTCTGTATAGGTGGTAGAATACAGTCCTGATTGGATGCTGTGCTTTGATTTTTATGAAGATTGTTCTTTATTTGAGTTATACGCTAGCTAGACCAACAGTCGGAATTCAATCTCTGCTTCTCTTTGCCAACAAAGTGGCAAAGAAAAGGAAAAAAAAAAACAAAATGTAAAGACATTCGACGAAACTTGAGAGCAGGATTTGTGGTGAACTTTGCTGGTTTTACTTTGTTTCGGAACAAACTTTGCTGCAACTTTTTTCGTCGGATTATGATCTCACATATCTTTCCGATAGTGATGTTTTTTTACTTGTTAAGCTTCCGAGGCGTAATCATTGCGTGGTGGTAGATGATGGGTTATTTTTTTGTGTCTTCATGGTCGGAAATTTATAAAATGGATTGCATATAATTATTTACCAGAAATGCCATAGGGTGAAATATGTGAAATTTTTGTGGCATAAAAATTAAAATAGTACCTTAACCGAGTTCAGAGTGTTTGCAGAAAAATGACATTTTTGTGTCAGATTTATAATTTTATATCATTTCATTTTGATTGAAATCTTGCCTTCAAGCTAATGGTTGCTAAATTGTATATATTTTGTTCTCGTTTGATTCCATTTTCTTTTAAATTCGTTTTAAGTCGGTTTAGTGTTGCCTAAATAATTTTCAATTTGGTATCAATTTCATTTTTTCTATTCATTATCGTAACAGCACAACAGTCTATATAAATTTGCTTTATCGATATGGTTTTAATTTTTAAATGTCTTATCATTAGTTTTGTCTAAATTATACCAAATATTTATTTGATAAAGTATAAATTAGTAATCCGTGTTATCTCCAATTAATCCTTGGACGTACATACCGTGACAAAGAAGAAAAAAAAATTGCGTAATTACTAAAAATGTGCAAGAGCTTCACTTTGCGAAATTTCAGAATAACTTATCGGTATCTCTCGGCCATAGATATAAAACCCTGGTCACAAATGAAAATTTCTCTCTTAAAAAGATTCTTTATCAGCAGTCCACATAAGCACTGACGATTGTTATAAGTAATAACCGAAATATGTATCTGCGGACGATTTCAGCGGTATGCGATTTTTTGTAGTACTAGTAGAATTAAATGGAAACATTGCATATTCTGAATATCTAATTCTGTTCTACTAAGACGCTTAATGTAACATTTATTATATTTCAGCCAAACTAGATTCCCCTTTTTTGGCTTCCTCTGATCTGAACCTCAAATGATATGATTCAGAAAGATCAGAAATCAAATATACATATATGGGTATCACCAAAGTAACACTGCGACTGTACATGGACCTTGCGTCCTTCTAGCATCATCAAGCCGAAGTTGTTCCAACCTATTAGAATGCGAAAGAAACTTCTTTGAATATGCGAACCGAATAACAACATGACTGACGTCCCGGTTAGAATAAACTCATTTATACTTTAGTCACACCCATAGGTTTCGCATAGATTCCCTAGGATTCCTCACATTGGAATCGTAAAGCGTCCGCAATGAGGAATCCTGACGAAAGAATTCGCAAGAATGCCCTGTGTATGGGGCTGGGATTCTTGAGTGAAAATCGTGTTATGAGAATTCTTCGGATACGAAACCTTTCACTTTAACCGTTTTATGCTCGAAATTCTTATATCTGTTGTGATTTTCATTTGATTTCGATGGCACCAAAAGATCCAGTAACCTATCTACCTTGAAATTAGCGTCAGCGCTGCCCAAGAATTCTCTCATACCCGGAATATCGGATTTCCGGTTCAAGATACATAGGTTCAAGATACATAAAATTACTTTAACAGGTCGTTTGTATGGTTTTGGGTATTTTGGTCCTTCCGGAATAGATTACACTGGCTCTTCTAGTGACCATAAAAAAAAATAAAACAAGGTCAAATACCCTCCAATATTGATATATTTGGAACCAGGATGATGCCCCTAGACCGGAAAACGACCTCAGACGCCATTTTGAATTCTGAAATGGTGACTTTCGGATTCTGGGAAATATAAATATCTGGCCGAATACCTCCCAATATGAGTATTTCCGGAATCTAAATGATGCACAGCAGACTGGGACACGGTTATATGGGAAAAAAGCGATGGTGTTATTTTTTCGCTCCCATGCACTTTTCGTGTTCCTTATGGGTCCTATAACAACTGTGTAACTTTTCAGACCGATCGGTGAAACGCCCGATTTTTAAAGCTTCCATACGATTTTATATTGGAAAAACCACTTTTTCAAAACTTTTTATACACAGATGTCCAGTTGGCTCATAAAAATATAAAAATACATGATATTTATAGGAAATTTTACTGGAAAAACTCTTCTGAAGACCGCAAGGCGCTACCTTGCTTGTAAAAAAGGATGTTCACCCTAGACTGATTGAATATCTGACGAACGGCTCACCATTGAATTTAACTAGCAATACTGCTGCAGCATGCTGCTGTTACAAATTCAACCAAAAAAAAAAAAAAAAAAAAAATTCAACCATGTGATGAGAAATGACATCGCTTAAATTCATCTTGGAGGCTTCCCCGAAGATACTATGAGCAAAAATCACACTTTGAAAATTAATTCCACGCGAAATTATTTCTCATACTTAAGCAAGTTTGCAATAGCAGCAGTGTTGCTGGAAAATTTCAATGGTGAGCCGTTCGCCAGACATTCAATCATTTTGTGGTGAATAGCTGTTTCTACAAGGACCGTAGCGCCTTACGGTCTTTAGAAGAGTTTTTCCTAGGAAAATTTACTACAAATATCATGTATCCATATATTTTTAGGAGGCAACTGGACATTTATAAAGAATAAGTTTTGAAAAAGTGGATTTTCCCATATATAATCGTATGGAAACTTTAAAAATCGGGCGCAAATCGGGCGTTTCGATCGATCTGAAAAGTTACACAGTTGTTATGGGACCCATAAGGAACACGAAAAGTGCATGGGAGCTAACATTTATTTTTTGTCCCACCCTAATGCACAGAGACCGAAAATAGACTCCAGACGACATTTTAGAATTCAAAATGGTGTCTGGGTCATTTTCCAGTCTCTGTGTATCATCCTGATTCCGGAAACACCCATATCTGATGATATTCGGCCATTTTAGGCCTTTTTCTAGAAACCGGATGTTACTATATTGAAATTGAATTGAAATGGCATCTGGAATTGAGTTCCGCTCTCTGAGCTTCATTACGCATCCGGAAATACTCATTTTGGGAGGTATTTGGCCAGATTTGTTTTTTTTTCAGACACCGGAAGTCACCATTAAGGAAATCAAAATGGCGTCTGAGGTCGTTTTCCGGCCTCGGCGCATCATTCCGGTCCTGAAAATACTCATCTTTGATGGTATTCAACCTTGTTTTATTTAATGGTTTCTAACGGCAATAGAAGCCCCTCTGGAATCTATTCCGGAAGGACCATTTTGAAGCCATATCACTCAAACACTCAAAAGCTAGCAAATGGCCTGTGGAAGTAATTTTAAGAACTTTGAACCATTAATTGTAAGATTCTGTTCAAATATGCATAAAATTCCCCTGTTTCGGAATATATCCCTTACAAACCGGATATCCGGCTATGAGAGAATTTTTTCGGGGCACTGCTAACGCTCATTAGAAAGTAAATAAGTTATTGAATCTTTTGGTGCTACAAGTATCAAATCAAGTATCAAGTATCGAATGAAAATTGCAAAAGTTACAAGTACTTTAATTTGGGGTACCCAAGAACCCCGTCGAGCACATAACGGTTGAAGCGAAAGGTTTCGTATCCTAAGAATTCTCCTAACACGATTCTCCTTCAAGAATCCTAGCCACATAAACAGGGCATTCCTGAGGAGTCCTTTTTCAGAATTCCTCATCAAGGATGCTTCACGATTTCTATTTGAGGAATCCTAGGGAATCCGACGGATTCTCATTACACGATTCCCATTCAAGAATCCTAACCTCATAGACAGGGCAGTCTTGAGGATTTCTTTACAAGAATCCTTATCAAGGACGATTCACGATTCCAATGTGAAGAATCCTAGGGAATCTGAAGGATTCTCATTACACGATTCTCATTCAGGAATCCTAGCCCTATAGACTGGGCATTCTCGAGGATTCTTTTTTCAGGATTCCTTATCGAGGACGCTTCACGATTCCAATGTGAGGAATCCTACGGAATCTATGCTAATCTTATGTGTTCGTCCGGGTTATTACTTGTAAAAATAGATTTACAAGAATGCTTAAATCCAAAAAGGTATATTCACTCTTTGGGTTCTAAAATATTGATGTTGTATTTAAAGTATAAAATATGAAATTTGACGTAATGTTAGTGCTTCAGAAATAGCGAAATATAAGAAATGACTCTTAATTTCGAACAATTTAATCACGAGCGATACCGGGAACATTCAAATGGTACGATACCACATTTAAATCATGTTGAGGCCATATATATTGATCAAAGCAGCTATAGTGTTGAATAGTCTTTGAATTTCTTTTCTTTACAAAACTTATGAACATTATATCAAATTTTTATGAAGTTTGTTTTTTGTAAGTTTGAGAGATGACTCGTTTGTATGACACTAGTTGTGTTCAAATAATTCGTGTAATACTTGAGATTATAGACTTTCGTTGTTTTACAAATTAAAACATAACGGTTGCTTAAGTTTGATTACAATCAAATGAAAAGGGAACGTATGGGGGAGCCAAACTTTGAAACCACGTGTTCAATCATAATTCATCAGTTAACGCTTAACTATCCCGTTCATTCGATATCAATATTGTTCAAATCTGTTGATTTGATGAAGTTTAAGTGATTAAGTAATGAAGTTTAGTAATTTTCACATTTCGATACATTACAGACGAAGTTACATTCCGATTACAGCAAAATTCAATAGGGTGTTATGAGGCAGCTAGACCTTTCATTTGATACTAATTCTGTGAAAATCGGGTCAACCACCTCTGAGAAAAGTGAATGAGCCCAAGTAGTCATCAGAATATGTTTCTTTTCATAGCTGGATTTCACATTTTTAAACATAACAGGAAAAGTAATAACCCGTTCGCAAAAAAAATCATTAGGGTCTTATGGGGCAACAAGACTTTCCATATGACACTGATTTTATGAAAATCGGTCCAGCCATCTCTGAGAAACATGAGTGAGATTAAACAGTCTCCAGCCGCGATTCTTTCTGTAACTTCTGAACCATGTGTTCAATCTTCATAAAATTCAAAAGTTGAGAGTTTTTTGGTAGCCCGTTCATTTGAAACCAATTTTGTTCAAATCGGTTGTGTAGTTTCTGAGATATTGATGTTTCGTGATTTTTACATTTTGATACATAACCTCTAAACTAGAAATCAGATTACAATAAAATTCAATAGGGTCTTATAGGGCAACTAGACCCTTCATTTGCAATTGATTTCATTGAAATCTATTCAGCCATGTCAGAGAAAACCGAGTGAGATTGGGAGAGCGTTACACACACACATGCAGAAAATGCTCAGCTCGTCGAACTGAGTCAAGTGGTATACGACATTCGGCCCTTTTGAGCACTTTTATACCTTTAGTTTTTGCAGTGATTGCTATACCTTTCTAGGAGAAAGGCAAAAAGTGAAATGATAGAAATGACTTTTGATTTCAACTTCAATCCCGAGCAAGGCCGAAAACATTGAAAAGTACAATATCAAAGTACAATATCACAATCACTAATTTTGTGAAATTCGGTTCAGCCATCACTGAGAAAAATGAGTGAGTTTAAACAACCTCCATACCATATATTCAATCATAACGAAATTCAAAAATTAAGGGTTCTGGGGACAGCCCAATCATTTGAAACCAGTTTTATTGAAATCGGTTGTGTGGTTTCTGAGAAATTGATGTTTCGTGATTTTTACATTTTGATACATAACCTCTAAACTTAAAATCCGATTACAATGAAATTCAATAGCAACCTATAGCGCAACTAGAACCTTCCATTTGCAATTAATTTTATGAAAATCGGTCCAGCCATCTCTGAGAAAAGTGAGTGAGAAAAAAAAGTTGCACATACACACACACACACATACACACATACACACATACATACATACATACAGAAAATGCTCAGTTCGTCGAAAGAAGTCGAGTGGTATATGACATTCGGCCATTGGGACCACTTTTATACCTTCGGTTTTTCCAGTGATTGCTATACCTTTCTAGGAGAAAGGCAAAACATTGATATCTGGAGCTATCTCAGAATATTCTTTTTTAAAAAAAAAATTACTGTTTCCAAAGACTGAAAAAAATTTCGAGCTGAACGAGTCCTCCCGTCCCCAGTAGTACTTTTTAAGAAAAAACTGGCAAATTTTAAGTTGAATTAAAACATTGTGTGGAGAAGTATAAAAAATTACATTTAAGCTTGAATAACCCCGCATATTCCGGGGAAGTTAATACAAACCTGTATATATTTCGGAAGCTCTATTTTTCCCCTTTCCAAAACGGCTAAAACATTCAAAATTGGTTGAGAAATAACTGAGTAAAAATAAATTGTATGCGCTGAGGAATAAGGTATTTTGACCATAACTCAAAATTTGGGAGTGTTTGGAAATTTTTTTGTATGAGCGAAAGTTGCACTCGACTAGACATCTGTGCTGACATAATACTTTTAAGAGATTAAAAAAAAGTTGTTCGAAAGCCTGCGATGGAGGATTTCCCTAAGGGTTCTTAAAGTTTTAGCAAATTTAGTAACATTCCATTTTGATGTAGGACTACGTCTATCTGTAAGTAAGAGGCGCAAATTGGAAATTTAGCAATGCATGTGAAAATGATTATAGAAAGTATAAAAGCTAGCATGTAGAAATTTAGTCTTCATTGTCTATCTGATCACTGTAACAAGAGAAATTATCTGGATCAACCAGCAGCAATTATAGCTGCGGCACATCGCAACGCAGCAGGCGGTGATTTCAAATATAACATGTTTGTAAATTTTTTGCTGCAATACCCGCTCATTTGCTTGTAACCTTCCATAGTAAACGGACCAGCAGAGGAAACCAACGGACCTCACTGGGGCCTGGAGCTAACAATCTACAGTGCACAGAACTCCCGTCTGTGTGAGAAGCACCGTCAAACTGTCATAGATAAATGGCAATCCTAAATGACGGCAAATTAAACAAACCAGTCGTTGACACTATTGTGAAACACCAATAGCACTTTTCAGAGTCCCAAAACCATATACAGTCAGGTTTCTTTTACGCCGGTTGCTTTCTTCCATAACTCACAAACGGTACAAGATATCGACTTCACTCCAATCACGTTTTCCGTTTTAGGACAAAAGAAATCATATATCAGTTTGCAATAAAATTCACAATTTTCGTTGTAAATAACTACTGAAAATTTGCATTTTGACCTTTAGACTGACCACTATCATATTTAGTCTAAGTTAAAACGTTTTGGGACAGTTTCCTATGTTATTTTTAGAACTCAATTTAGTTATTTTTACGCGGTACCATGCAAATTTGGAACTCCTTCCCCGCCAAAAACTTGACTGTAATTAAAGAAAGGTAATGTATCATGTTTGGAACAGCCCAAAAATGTACCATGATCGGAACAATTTTTATATGCGAAATTTCTCCACTATTTTAAAAATAATAGTCAAACATTCAGCATAAACATCAAGCAACTTCTTCTGATGCCGTTCAGAAAGTTTCATTACGATTGTTTGATCCATTTTGGAACACAATTTTCTTTTACAAGATTTTGCTATTATGCCTTGTTTGCAAGTAGCGATAAAGAAATCAAATATTCAAGGATTTCAGTATATATTTCTCCTTTCACTTCTATAACATTTTAATTTCATGTAGAAACATTTCTTGTGCAAAATATTTGTTTCAAAGTTAGAATAATTGTTGAAATACGCTGTTTTGTCTCGTGATTGGAACAACATTCAATCATAATCGGAACAGTTTACTTCTGAGACTTCACCGCTTCACTCTGCCTGTGCTTGAAATAATAATGGATGACACGTAAGCAGGCTTGTTTTTTCTTCTCGGTGAAACACTAGGGTAACGGGGGTGTTCTGGCCCACAGGGGAACATTTTACGCATTTTATCTGATAAATTCAATGAATATTAGAAGATTATGGATGCATCATTGGTTCATTTCAGAATTAGTTTGCACATATTCGCTTGAGTCAACCCAAAGTCAAGAGGAAGTGGTAATATTTTAGTCATCTTCCGAGAGCTATTGAAACAAATAGGTATGCTTTTAAAACAATTCATTGTTATAGTAACATCAATAAAATACCATAGAAACAGTTTTTATACTCTAAAAAGTTGGAAAAAATTAAAATAGTAGTTTAGGGCAAAGCGAACATATTTTGGCGATGCCAAGTTTTGAAAGCTCTGTGTTTACCATTCGGCCGTTGCATGCTGATCAAAGAAGCTGCTTGTAGCAACTTACAAGTTAATATTTCTTAATTTATTACATTTAACTATATGAAATTGGCTGAGAACGCCTGTAAAACCGCTATAAGCCTGATTTTTAAATTTCCAAATGCCTAAAATTGCGAAACAATCACGGCAGAAAGCTGTTCTCCTTAAACTTTTTCTGCCCTAAATTTGATAATCTAAAATATAATTAATCTGAAATATTTTCAAACACGGCTCTAAATATAAAGGTGAGCCAAAATATAGACTTGGTGGCCCAAAATATGTTTTCAGTACTTCGTAGAAATTCTGATATTTCTAGGATATTTTCCAATAAAATACATAAATATTTCCATACACGGCTCTAAATATAGAGGTGGGCCAAAGTATAGACTTTGTGGTCCAATATATGTTTCCAGTACTTCGTAAAAATTATGCTATTTCTAGGACATTTTCCAATAAAAGGCACTCTTTAACGATGAGCGTCAAAGTAGATACTTAGCTCTCAACAATGGTATGATGGAGCAGGTATTTATGTTAAAAAAATCGTGTTTTTTATTAAATTGTACAATAACTTCCTGAAGATTGCCAAAATACCCCTGTTACCCTACCGTGTAGGAGATTATCTTTCACTGCGCAAACAACTATTCTCACACTACTGAGCAAAGCGACGCACTTGCTTGAAAAGAGCAGCGAACCATGCTGTGGAATCTGAAATATTTCTCCAGAGAGACAAAAAACTGGTGTGATCTTTCTCACACGAAAGGACAATAAGCTCAATAACTACACCCAACGCAAACGGGGAACATTTTATTACTTTAGGGCAATTTTTTATTACTATTGTGCATGGGCGCAACTAAGGAAAATTTCTAGGGGGGGCTAGTTTTCATACATTTCATTTAAAAAAAATAGGAAAAAGAGTTACAATGCGCCTATTTAAAAACGCATAAAATAGTGTCGTAACAAAAGACAAAATCACTTCAATCGGGAATAAATCTCCTAAGATGTATTGAATATCTTGACCACCTCTTTCAGCTGACACTGATTCGATATTGAGGAGAACTAGGTTTGGTAAACGACTGGGCAGTGCGTACCAACAGTACACCTGTGCTAGTCGGCATAAAATAGATCCCAGTGTGGTTCAAGGCATAATGCCATATTCCTAACTCCACGTGAAACCGACTGGAATACGAGCAACCAAGAGAAGATTGGGGAACCGGTGGGAACTTGGCCGTATGCTGACAGGGAAGCGGTAGTTGTTTTCCTTGGAGAGCAGCTTGTCTGAGCGTCTGTTTTCCAGGATAGGGGCGGCTCGAACAGCAACTGATCCGAAGTGAACGGTGAACTATGAAATGCGGTGTCTCGCCTCTACACCCAAGACGGCGGCCTCGTCGCGAGACTAGGTATCGCAGCCCTAGTAAAGCAGCATGTTTAAATAAACATACTACGAACAATCAAGAATTGAAAACGAACCGGAATTACCCGCAATGATCTAGTGACGAAATGAGGACGACGATTAGAAGCTCGGTACATGTAACAGCAGATCGCTTAACGCCCCGGTACCAAAGGGGCAAAGTATTGGTGAGACCTAGGTTTGAGAATCGATCCTGGGCACAGTACTAGTTCTCAGCCAATAAATGATGACATCTCAATTTGTGATGATTTTGATGCTCTACTAAGCAGTATGGAATGTATTTTTATTGACTACAATTATTCTCTGGGCAATTCTAAGGGGGGCTTAAAACTTTCTAGAGGGGGCTGTAGCCCCCCCTAGCCCCCCCGTAGTTGCGCCCATGCTATTGTGTCTTATGACTGCGCATTATACACAAAGAGTAACAAACAAAAAGTAATAAAAATTATGACAGCCACACGCTTGTATGTGTTTCTGGAGGAGAACATACAGCCAAGCACCGCAATGCATGTGTTAGCAAGACTTCACTCGTTGCATTTGTATTGATGCAACGATCAGGTTCATTTTTGTCTCCTTCATCCACACATAATCAGAATCTCAACCGTCAACCTCAAATGTCTAATTAGAAACACTTTCGTTTCGTCCCCCAGTGTTTACTTGAAATGGAAATATGTAATACTGTCTGACCACAGTTGCCGAAAATGCGAATATTGTCTAGATAGGCACGAGTGTTGTATTTTCAAACAGGTGCAAATAAGTTTCCATGAACCAATAAGTATGTGTTTTAGATATCTTGCAGGAAAGCGAATGTTCTTGTTTTTCTCTAACGCAGTTAACAGATCGTGATGTCATTTCGAGACGCATTTCAAGTCTTTGAAATCATCAACGTTTGCATACTCTATGACGGGGAAAATGCTGCTTGGCAGCTCTTGTCATATTTTTTCTCTACTCCGTATGCGAACTAATACACGCACACCGGATGAATTGGAGATTGAAGAAACTTGTAACATGTGCAACATATGCGACGGTGTGTGATTTTTTTTGCTTGAGATGGAAAAGGAGCAGTTTTCGACAGAAAAAATCTTGCATGTGGTTGAAACGACCATTATTAGATAGTCGTACTCCCGTAACACGTGCTAAATATATGGCAGTATGCGTTGTTACTTGACTGGGGAAGAATTTTATTGCCTTTTAAGTAATAGGTTTGTTACCCAAAAGGCAATTTTACGCTATTGATTCTAAAGTAATAAGGAAAAGTTTTGCGTATACACAACGGAAATCACTGCAGTACTTTTACTGTGAGTTTCTCAAAACGAATTTCTCTATTCCTCCAGCTTACCTCGTTTTGACCTGGAGCCAACCTAACTGCTGTCAAAACCATTATTTATTCGCTTGATTTTGACCCAGTATAGACCCGGCGTGCTTTCAACCCACAGTCAGTTTCAACCCACCGCGGCTCGTGCTTAGTTCGTAAACAATTATCTGGCATCTCTTTCTTACTTGCGTCGTAAATCGCGATGTCATTTCTTCATTCCTCGGTAGATTTGTCTTAACGTAGTGGAATAAAGAAATTCGCTATTAAGTAAATATCAAATGAGAGACAAATCTAGGTAAGAAAGCGTATTGCATTTTTGATTTGCATATCAAAAAAAAAAAAAAAAAAACAGCCGCCCGTCACACATATTTGCTCTTCGAATTCTATCGAATTGATCTCAGCAGTGTACTCCGCGGCGTTCGTTTGTGTATTCTCCCTACAGTGATTCATTACTCTACTTTCGCTCAGCTGCGGTCTAAGCAGTAAGTGTGTTAGTTTCTCTGCGAACAATAGAAACACAGGACAAAACTGAAAGAAAAGTGTAATGCAAAAAATTTGCCATATGCAGCTTTCATGCTGGACAAGAAGTGAACGGAGAATATTCACTCTGCTCTTCTCACATATTAAGGAGAATACCAAGCATGCACGTACGTACAATTCATGCAAAAGTTTTTGTTAGAAAAACTTTCATTCTTTGAGAGGGCCCATTTTGGAATGTTAAGCATAGCTTTAGACAATAAAATTATCTTCTTGAAAAATACTTGAATTTAAATGAATTTGAAACAAAATGGCTATTCCAATTATGATGCATATTTTGTTCCGATCATGATTCACCTTGTTCCGATCATCATACAAATTCTTCAGCTCTTCCTCTAGTAGTCCAACCCAATTTAATTTATCGCTCAATGTCAATTAAACTTCAAATACGAAATGATTGAGCAATAACCTGATCGTAGTCGAAATGACTGTGTGAGGTAAGAGTTCTATAACTATATGCTTTCAGGAGAACGGCTTACATAACGGTAGAATAATTAGATTTTGTGAAGCATTAGATTGCTCTAAGTAGTTATCTTTATATTATTAAAATATCCTCTGCCAGATTTCGTAACAATGAAATCATATCTGCAATGAATTCAATAAAGCTACTCGCTTCTTCTGCGCAGCAATCTTCTCAGTAACTGGACCTGGGAGCTTTTTTTTGCTAAAGCTATAATGAATAAGAACTGTAGCTGGATTTTGCTCATTAGTCAGCGGTAACATAATTCAACCATTTCGATTACATATTCGACTCCCTGGAGAGTTTCATTCGGTTCGCAGTAGTTGCTTGCTACACGAATCCTTATCCGCAGTGTGGCCACCAAGAGTGCGCCAGAGGGCGTACACTGTTGAGACGGAGATACATAATTGATTCTTCCGGAGTCTCATTTGAAATTCATCTACTTGTGGTTATCTTCTGGAGGATTTATGCAGCCTTGTATGATTAGAATGCCAATTCAATAGAAGATTCTCCCTCACCAGCTATGAGTATGTTGTGCGAAAGCTGAAAGATTCATGTAATTTCATCTTTGCTGATTACTGCATCACGATTAATACTCTGTGGATTAAGGAAATTACACGAACTCTAGTTTCCCTCTAGTTTTCATATTCATATAAAAAAATGAAAGAAAACAGTTGCAACCCTTGGAACTGTTGCATCGCTTAGGATGTCATTCATTCCACTATTTTTCAGTTCCTCTTCCTCCTGCAGGCAACTTGTAGCTGTGCAACACCTGAATGCTGCTGATTAAACATTACAGTCACGTACGTACCGTTTCTTTTCTCAGAGAAAATGCAATTTCCTTCACTGCACGACTGAAATGGTATTTCCGCTGAAAGCGTCAGTTAGCGCTACTATGTACGAAACATTTTTTTTCTCTATCATTCTGAGAGGAGTGATTTTGTTACTGAATCAAGAAATTAAGCACACCAACATGACCCGATTAATTTCGTTTACCTGGCATAGCTTTTGTATCGGGGTAAATAATTCCTTATGGAATTTCGACGTGCTACTATTTTCTAATAGTATTTTTTCACTGGTAACGAAAACAGGTTTATAATTTTATCCTCATGTGTCACGAACACTGCCGAACAATAGATCCCAGGTGAGAGCGCTTTCAAAATGTTTGAATTCACACGCATTTATCGCACGTCACTTGCAACGAATCTTCTCCGAACGTAACCTTTTATAGTTTCATTCTTTTTTTTCTACCCGTGTGAGGGAAGTTTAGTGTTGGCAAAATAGTTCCATGAATAGCACTTTTGATTAGTTTAAGAGTGCGGTATACGGTTAGCGGTATACGTCTATGTTTAGTGAAAGCGCATAGTACCGCATACTTTATCTAGCAGTTTCTATAACACCTTATAACCTCATTCAAGAGAAAAGCTTTTGGAAACGAGAAAATATTCGAGCTGCTGGAGTGTTATAATGGTAGCAATAAAAAATATTTGAAGTTTATTAAGACTTAGATTGACAGGGAGCTACAAATTTCGAAAACTCGACGTCATAATGAAGAAATTGAATAACGATTCAGGTGAGCATGAAAAGCTTTTAAAATATATCAAAACTCAGAGAAAAAATCATGTTTTACCTGTCTATCAGCAGCATTCCGAGTCACATTGGCATTCGTCTTCAATTTCCGCTTGACAATTCAGAGGATTGAGGTCTTTTACAACGTTATTTAGTCCATGGTTGTGGTACCACTGAATCACTTCTCTACTGTGGTGGCATTGTCTAGTTTGTGATAATTAACTTGGTTAGAGTTGTGTTTTTTGCGATATCGCAGTCCGAGAGTCCTGATTTTGCCGTTATTGTTCAACGTCAGGTTCGGATCATAAGTTCTGCTACGACGCATCCTCTGAAGTGAAATTTGTTCTCCCGGTTTCCGTCCTGCACAACTATTTCTAGACATGTCTGATCAACGTAAAATTTTAACCGTCGTAAGATACAGGTTTCCAAACAATTTGACCAGTAATTTTTCCATCTTTTTTCCGCCGCCGTTTTTTTCATCGTACCAAGTGCACAGTGTGTATCAACAGGTCTGTCAAAAACAAGAGTACTTAAGAATACCGAGCATTTCGAACCTGAAACTTTTCATAACATGGTTTATATTTTTTTCTTTTGAGGCATTCAAGTATAATACTTTTCCATTTGATTCATTTCATACTCCTGTGCACGTACCAGGTCGACTATAAACCACATTATTGTATTTGTAAACAACCATCAACTTGAGCGGTAGCATAAAGTGATGTGTGGTGTCAGCACAATTTCCGCGCCATTTGATAACCAAAGCGGCGCAATCGTTTCGAAGTATTGAATGGCTCTACCAAATTCCATTCCTCTCTAGCGATGTTTGATAGGGTGGCAGAGAAATGGGAATTAGTTTAGTAATTTTGAACACGAAAACAATTTTTTGAGATGATATCGGAATATTTTAAATGTTGCTCTATCTCTGACTTGGTTTGCAGGTCCACTAATTAATGTATGTTTGGGATAAAATTTTGCATGACTGTCCTTTACGTGGTAAAAAACATTTTCTATTGTTCAAACCGTGAAAGCATCGGGCGAAAAACTGCTATAAATAAAATTAGACCGCACCATATAGTGTATATTATAGTGAAATAAATGCTCTCTGATCTACACAGAATTTAAAAACATGTAAACTTTCTGCATAGTTCCACATATAGAATGGATTCCACATATCATAAAAGCACTCAACCATTATCACCCGTCTGAATAGACGGTATGTAGTAATTCATGTGCCAGAATTCGATAGCGTGCCGTCGTCACCAGCTCAGCTTAGTACCAGGATCATTTTTCAACTCTTGCTGGCGCAAATAAACACATTCCCTTTTTCTGGATGCTATTTTGAACTGGAATTTGATTTTTTTTATATACACACGAGAGCATATATCAACTTCACGAGACCGGTCGTTGAAAACGAGAACCAGAACAGAGAATCTATACCTATGTGATGATTTATTCATGGTACTGAAAAACGTTGATCGAAAATGGGAAACAAGATGTCAAGGGACTGCAGAAGAAAATCTTCAATGTTGACACTCCTGAAGAATTATTACATTCTATCCTTTATCTGCACAACAGTTTACTCCTACTGGCGAATTGCTAAGCTATTCGCTAGGTGCTGCGAGTCTTAGATATTTATCAATGAACAAGTATTTGGAATATGAATAAAAAATGATCCATGAATTGAGGAAAACCACAAGGAAAAATCCTATTTTTTCGTTTCACCGTAGAAGTGACGCAATAGCTTTCAAAGTATTTTACCCTCATCATGTGTTTCCTTCACTGCTGCCACCCAATCTATCTTCACCCAACATTGAAACAAAAACTGGCATTCAAATGTATGCTATTGCTGAGGAACGGAGCACGTGTTCGTGTACTGCGTGATGAACTGTAACGAGATTACAACGTAATTTTCAAGTTTACATAGCTTTTTTCGGCATTAGGGCAAAATAACTTTTACCGTCGTGACTTTTTGTGTTAAAAGCTGGTTTGATCATATTTACACAGGGCCTCAGCAAACGTGTTGAAAAACTGAAGCTGGGGAAAATGACTATTGGATGACTCGAAGGAAAAACCGATATAATCAATTGATTGACAATTGTCGAATCAGAAAATATGTTAGATTCATCAGTTTGCGTATTTATATACGCGTTAGAGTTTATTTATTGACTTTTAGAATCATGAACTGCTCTCACAGGAAGTTTAATTATTTCCAAGATTGAGGCTGTCAATCAGGAAAATTGTTGTTAAACGGCAGTTGTGAAAATCGAAACGGTTCCTCGGTGTGGCAATAATTGATTAGAGAAGCTACTGCAACGAGAAACGTCCTTTTATTATTTAGCAAACCAATTGTTCACATTTATTATGTAGGTACATCCTTTGTCATGTTTCTGCTATGAAGCAGGGCAATCGGGTATTTTTACTTTCTTCTGCCGCTTTGGACTTTTTCGTCGACCTACTTCGCGAAACCCAGAGGACTGGCAACAGCTCTGTGTAAGGTCTAAGCAGAATCAGTTTTCCTATAAAAACTATTGGTGCAAGTTGTGAAAAATCGTACCTTACGTTCTGTAACTAAGAAAAGCAGTCAACGAATCATTTTGAGTGACATACGTAAGCTTTTTTTTTTGAAATCTTTTGATTACTTTAAAGTCGCACTTAAAAAATGGATATTTTGGAGATTTAAATTTGTGTGTGATTGATTAGAGGAAACTGTGTACTCGGAGCATCTTACAATAGTTCGTAGTGGTATGCTATTTATTTCTATGTTTTGTGTATATGTGTAAATTTCAACATTTTTAACTATATATTATTCAACATTCTAATTATTTAAAATTTTCAACAGCGCGCTGCAGCGGACGGTTGATATCGGAAATGATAGACATGGTATCGTCAGTGGCAAACATTGTTAAGTTTTTAACATTTTTTGGCATTATTTCTCAAAAATGTTTGATGCTACGAATAGCTGTTCCAATGCTATCCAATCTGTTTCAAATTTTTTAGTGAAAAGTAAATAGTGAGGCGGCTCGACATGATTTCGTTTTGTGTACTGTTCTTTTTCTGCTCTTCCATAATTCTTGTGCGATTTCTTAACATATTTTATTGTTACATGCCATGAACTTCCAGCGGCAACATAATTTCAAACAAATATTATCATTACCATGTTTTATCCATAAGACTGTATTTATTTTGAACAAAAATCTGTTTTCCTGAATCATGTTGCTACAATGTTCCAAATTCTATAAAAAAACTTTAAGTGGACGAATGATGATGTGATGAAATGTTTTAAATACCTACGGAGAGGACTGACGAAACAACTGGCGGGGCTACGCACACGGTATATTGAAGAAAGTAAAAAAAGGTTGGGCTGAGCTGCGCGTTTTTAGGTATAAAAATCACAGGAAGGTTGTATGCAAAGCCACGACCGCAAGGTTGAAGTAGAATACTTTTACAAGAAAGATAACCCGGCTGCTTGCGTGTCAGTCATTTTTTCTAGTAAATAAACGTTGACCGTGCATGGGCAGTATTGTAATTTCTTTTTGTTTGATATTTTGAATGAAGTTCATTGAATATTTTTAAATTTTGTGCAAATGAGAAGTTGAAGTGCTGCCGAATTGTAATATGTCCATTTAATACGACATCATTAAACAGGAACGGAACAAAGGCTACGGTTATGCAGAACGCGAATAACGGCGCGATGCGATTCGCCTTACCGTGGTGAAATGTACAGCTCTTTTTAAGGCGAAGTAGAGCTATACATTTCGACACATTTCGTCTTGCCGAATCGCATCGCGCCGTTATTTGCGTACTGCATAACCGTAGCCAAACACTAAGCGACGCAAACACGTAATAATAGTCAGAGTATGCATGTAGATGAAGATAATTAACTTTGGATTATAGCGCAAAACGAGAAAATATTAACTCTTCAAATATTTATTTGTGTTCTTCAAATTTCAGTAGTTCAATTCAATATCCGATGAAATGTCTGTTTATTAACCGATGAAGCACTTATATAGGCCAAATGATGCATTCCCAATTTACTAGGTCCATAACTCTGCCGACCGTGCTTGGTAAAGCAATCGTATAACGACCAATCAGAGGTCGAAATTTGTGTTTTGACAAGGCTTGAGAATTTTCAATAGTACAATAGTTCGAATAATAAAATTGCAATTCCATGCATTTGGTAGGAATCTTAGAAGATTTTCTAATCGATTGCTGCAAAAACGAAGGAAATCCATCGAAAATTAACCGATTTATTGGCATTTGAAATTGGACATATTTCTCACTTTTTTCTGTTTTAGATTTTCATTTCACATCCCTATATAGCCGAACTTCCTGAGAGAAGTATTCTACTTCAAAACCGCGCTGCTCCTGAGACGTGGTGACCAACCACAGGGCTAGTGCTTCTGCTAAGGAAGGACGACTACTGTTGTCGCTGTCTAGAACTATTATGAGCGGCTCCGGCTGAAACAGGCTCTTATATAGGGATGAAAATAGGAATGAATTATTTTACGTACGTGGTGGAATGATATAACTTGAAAAATATGTGTGACTTCATTCCGGCTCAGGGCGATCATTTGATAAGCTCCACCTTTTTTTTCAGTTTCTAAAGTTTTTCCTCAGTTTCGTAGCACGGATGCACAAAAATGATTTCTTGTCGAGCCGGACCGATAGCACTCTCATTGAAGCAACAACATAACATGTTTTGTGTCGTGTTGTGCAGCTTCGTTGAAGAAAATGTTCCCGTCCCCGTGTCGCATGTAAGCAGATTATTGCGTTCAGCAGACAGTAGATAGTGTATCCAGCGAATAAACACCGATGGTGCTCTCACACACGCAACGGTTTAAACCCGTATCTTATTGCGGTTTGTAACATCAAGCGATTTCGTTTGCTCGCTGTTGCGTGTTGCATCATGTTGCAACTTGGCAGCTGGGAGACGACGAAATTCTGTTTATGCTGATTGATTGAATCGACTTCATATTAGCTCTGCATAGTCGAACTAACTGCTTTTGTGAATGCGTTCTAACAGGGCAGTTTGTTATTCAAAATCGGTTATGGCGATCACAGCCTTTGCACTGTCCCAACATTGGGGGGTTAACTCAATGAGGTAAAAATTAGACAACTACAACAGAATTTGATTGCATCCCGCACAGAATGTCTGCTTGTTTTGATGCCAGAAAATTATTAACCTTCAATTATTTTTTTATTTGCCTTCAAAAAAGCATTTTGCTGTTCAAAATCGGTTGCTAATTACAACCTTTGAGCTGCCCTAACATTGGGGGAATTAAGATACACGGACAACATGCACTGTGGAAGCTATTTCACATTCAGTAAATTAGACGGGTGCGACAAATTTAAATTGCTAGGATGCAACACAGAATACTTGCTTGCGTTGACAAAAATTATTAACTTTCAATGACTTGTTTATTTGCCTTCAAAAAGGCAATTTGATTTCCAAAATTGGATTTCCTGATGGCAATCTTCATGCTACTCCAACACGGGGGAATAATGGCTGTCTGGCGACACACGCTGAGAACCACAGGGCTAGTGCTGCTGCTAAGGAAGGACGACTGCTGTTGTCGCTGTCTAGAACTATTATGAGCGGCTCCGGCTGAAACAGGCTCTTATATAGGCCAAATAGCATGTTTTCAATTGCAAGGTATATGATCCTGTCGACCGTGCTTGGGAAGCATGCATATAACGACCAATCAGAGGTCGAATTTTTCGTTTTGACAAGGCTTGACTATTTTCAATAGTACAATAGTTCGAATAATAAAATTACAATTATCTTATTTTGGGAAGAATCTTAGAAGATTTTCCAATCTATTGCTGCAAGAACGAAGGAAATCCATCGAATACTAACCGATTTATTAGCATTTGAAATTGGACATATTTTTCACTATTTTCGGTTTTAGATTTTCATTTCACATCCCTATGTAGCCGAACTTCCTGAGAGAAGTATTCTACTTCAAAACAAACGTTGCGCGCAAAGTGCATTAATTTTTCGTCAACTGTTCAACTGTCAACGAGCTCGTCATTAACCTATTCTCGCCGGAGAGAAATTAGATTTTACCTCGAAAAATGACCTTAAAACTAGTATAATCCAGCAACTACACGCAAAATTGATACAAACTTTACTGCATATTGTAGATTGATCTGTTCTCTAACCGTATTAAATAGTTTAGTCGTTCAAACTGCAAGTATAATTGTAAAGCTTAAATCAAAGTTTAGACGTCAGGTGATGCCCTATGGCATCACCCGCCGGAAATGGGTTAAGATGGCATCGAAGACACAAGCGGGCCGCGGAGTGGAAGAGCAGCAAAGTTTAGCCGCCCGTAATATTGCTGGTACCAGGAGAGCTAGAATTTGTTTGTTGTTGTTATTGAGTCGCACCTACAATATCTTGGCACTATTGGACAACAATCAGAGCATTTAGAGAAAGCCCGGTTCCGGACGGTCCTTAGCGACAAGAAGCTCCGAAGGGTAGAGGAAGATCGAGGGAAAAGTGGCTACATCGCTGCGTGCGCCAGGAGGTCGGTGCAATCGCCCAAACAGTGAAAAAGTACCTGGCAAACATGGACATACATATCAGGAAGTAGCAGTCCCTTCCACTGGTCTTGGAGCTGCAGGCGACGACGCAGTGGTAGCGCCTGAATAAGATGGTCAAGTCGATTTTCCCGGCAAGCCACGACGTGGCGGTAGTAATGGACGACGAGACCTGTCTCACCCTGGATGGCAACGACTGGCAGGGCACTTCATATTTACCTCTTCCACGACGGAAGTGAGCACCGACGTGAAGTTTATATCACACACCAAGTTCCCCAAAAGGGTGCTTCTCTTGCTGATAATCAGCGATGTCAAAGTTGCTCTTCTTTCGCTCCGGACTGGCTGTGAACGAGAAAATTTATAGTACGAAATGCCTGCCGGAATTGCGTCGTTCATCAAGAAATACCAACTGGCCGAAGACGCGGTATTTTGGCCGGATCTGGCATCTGCCCAATACTCAAAGCAATCGTTGGAGTGATTGAGCGGCTGGATATCAATGTGGTACCCAATTTGGCATGTTTACGTCCGCCATGGCAAAGCAAGGGCGAAGAATTTTTTTTTTGCGAGAAAGTTAACTTGATTACCTTCCATGGAAATTTTATCAAACTCATTTATGTGCCTTAGTTATTTTTCTATCACCACCCGAAAAAGTCCATTTTTTAAAGCATACGTTAATAGAGATATTTCTTATGTATAGGAGCTATTCATTCCCGAGCAGGGAGGTGTGTCAAACTATTATAGAAAGATTCCATTTTTGTTGATACATCAGATTGCCAAGATTGGCGTCATTTGCTCGAATAGTACTCGAGTTATGCAAAAGTTACTGTTTCATTTGTATGGAGACCGTCCCCATATAAATGAATAATGGAGACAGACAGACAGACAGACAGACAGACAGACAGACAGACAGACAGACAGACAGACAGACAGACAGACAGACAGACAGACAGACAGGCAGACAGACAGCTCCCAAGTCAAGAGGAAACTCAGTTTTGAATCCTAAACTGCAAAATGGTATTATTTAGTCCTGTGCACCGCAACGCCGCCACGCCGCGCCGCCTCCGCCGCCGATGATTTTGAGTCGGCGCGCCACCGAGGAATTTTTTTTTCGCGCCGATAGTCATTTCTTTGCTGGTTGTTAAATTGTGTGTTTACTTGATTCCTACCCATTCTTATTTCTGTTTTTGCCATCCTGTCAACCCGGAGGAACATATTTTTATTTGTTTATGTTGAATTAATAAACCTAACATGAGAGTGTACACATTACACGCAATATTTTAGAAGTGGTAATTAATGTCACACCGATACACGCCGCCGCCGCCGCCGATAAATACCAACGGCGTCACGCCGGTGCGCCGATCGCCGCCGAGGTGAAATGTTTTCTATGCCGCCGCCGCCGATGATGTGGTCGGCGCATAGGTCGCACAATATCGCACGCTAGCCGGCGGGGGATCATGCGATCTCGATCAACTAGATTAGTTGAGAGAATTCGTTATCGATATTGCTTTTCGGCACACTTTGCATGTTGTAGGATAAGAACAACGATACACCGTGCCCCAGTGCAGAGTTGAGAAAATTTCCAGCTCGGATAGATCATCGACCTGATCGGGAATCGAACCCGATATCACAACCATGTGGGAGAGCTAGCGGACCGACATTGCTAAACACAGAACCACGGGGACCACATGATCAACAAACTCAAATAATTAAATGAGGTGAAAACATCTAAAAGGCACACAAGGCACCTAGACCTGTGTGATCGACCTGTGTAATCGATTCCTACTACTAGACCTGTGTAATCGATTCGAAAGTTAAACTCAAATTGATGCTCAGCTAGAACAACAAACTGAAAAAAACTTCGGAAGTTGTTTGCCGCGAAGATGCATAACGTACCCTAGCATTGAGGTAATTGCTAGTAATTGTGTCTGATTGCGAACTGGTCTGTTGGTTGAAAAAATACGCTACAGTTATAAACCTTCCCGGGCGTCAGATGTTATCGTTTATATTTATGTACATATTTGTTTTGGGATACTTTTGAAATTAAATACATCTGAAGAATCTGTGTCGGCTGTGGGGTGATAAAAAATGCAATAAGGGACGTTTTTACAGCACCACTAAGCCGGAAAAACGACCGAACGTACTCTCCCCTTCGCAGTATATAAGTCATCGTCATCAAAGCAGCATTAAGTACTGCGGAATGACCGCGTGCTATGTTCTGAGGGACGTAAACGGAAATCGGAGGCGAGATGTGTTTTGTCCGATCCGGATTGTTGATGGAAATCTGTCATTCGTTCCTGGAATAATGATATCTGAATGGATCATCGATTGGTTTAAATCACTTGCAGAAGTGGTGTTGTATTTGTTTGTTGGCCCAATTGTTCGGGGTGAATTATTAATCACTGTTCCCTTTTTTGATACAGTTCAACCTTCTGGGATTTTTCTATTCTGTTGCTGTATTTTCGTAAGCCGAAGGTAGGCTCAATAAAAAAATTAATTTGAGAATAATTTAAAGAGATACTATGATATATTTTTATAAATGCATCAGATGTATTGATTGAAGCTGATTCGCAACTGTTATACTTTGTGTTGAGGGTCAAATACGTATTTTATTTCGAATTTCATAAAATTGCTTCTCATTTATTAATTTCTGTAAAGCTTTAAAATGTTGAATTCATCGGAACAAATATTTGCAAGTTGTCGGCTATTTAACAAACCGAAAATGCCATTTAGCTAACAAACGCGCAAATATTTTTGGAACCGATTCGGGCATTTAGTTTTCAGCCCGAATCGGCGTCTTTTTCCAGCAAAGCTGTGCCAGCCATGACGGTGAGGAATTAATTGGATGCCACTGGAGCAGAGAAAATGCCAGACGAAAAGCTACAGCAATTCTACTGCCTACCCAACGATTACTGTAAATGCTATCAGCAGTCGACGCCGTCATCATCGTCATCGTCATTAGAGTGGTATTAATTTTATAGGACGTTTGGGTGACGCTGTGGAATGAATGGGTAAGTAATGGTCGATCCTGAAACGATGGAGAGTAGGTAGGACTAGCTCCGCCTGGAATGTTGATGGAATCTTGTCAGTGTTGTCTGATTACCAGATGGATCGTCGAATGGCTTGATGTAGTTGAATTGGAGTGACAAAGATGTCAGGCGGAAATTAAGCTTGGGGTTAGCTTGCGGGCGGCTTTAACTTAATCTGCTGCAGTCACTCGTCCCTAACGGCGAATGAAGGCAAAGTTAAATTTAATTGTCTGAAGGTGTTTATTTATTGCTATTACATTTTATTTTAAAGATAAGCAAAAGTGGACATTTCCATCTTTTCATGATAACAGAATTTGAAATTTTGATTTTGATTATATTGAAATTTGTTCTAGTTGCTTGTTTTTATGGTTTTATATAAATATAATAACTATTACAAACATATAGCTTTGGATGTCAAAAATAAATTGTTAAATCATGAAAATGTGATCGGATTTGGCACACGATGAAAATTTTGCTTAAAAAATGATTCATGAGATGCCAGAGAAATTTGAATTTACATAGTCATTTACATTTATATAGACGTAGTCCTACGCTATAAACTTATTTTTAGAGCTTTCTTTTCTCGGTGAGTAGGGCAAACAATGTCGAATCTTCTTTTTCGAATAATAACTTTTTGGCAGCTGAGATATAATCAGTGGCGAGAATGGAAAATACGTGATAAGAATCACAAAATGGCTGCGGAAAGTTGCTATTTCATGTGAGTCTACCATTTTCACCAAAATATTAATTATTTTCCAGATTAGAAAGAAGACGGCATTTTTTTCCAAACAACTTTAACGAGTACCAGTGCTATCCGAGTATAGCATGTTTCTTCGTTCAGATTTCATGCATTTCCGTTGAACATTAAAAGAAGCACATAAGCGGCTTATCGCGTTTCGCGCTTTGCTCTTTTCTTGCAAATGGAATCAAAGCCACAAGCTTACTGGGGGTACTTTCTATTTATTTCGCTAGGGGTACTCTATTTATTTCCGGTCGGTCGTGCAGTCAACACTAACAGAGCTGAAAAATTCGCCTTTTTTCAATACTAAGACTAAAGAAATGGAACATCAAATCCCATTTTCTCCCACACAAAAAACATAACAGAGGAGCAAAGCAGATCTTGTTGTTCTTTTTCGGGCAGCGTGAGCTGTCGAAAGCTTAAAAACTTTGGCACCTATTATAAATATTTCAGTCGCTCGTGAAGAGTGGGAGAAAGTGATTGTAAAAATTGGTAGAATAACATCACGAATAATTTTCCGAAGCATAGAAGCATTACGACTGGTTGGTTTTGGTTTTTGGTCTACAAACTCCACTTGGAAGAAAACAACGGTGGCAGTAAACCCTGAAAACCATAAAAAAAACAATCACAGACTCACCCTTTTGAGGCATGTTATATTGAAAAATTAAAGAAGTGCTGCAGATACTTCTTTTATTTTTCAATATAACATGCCTTCGTACAAAACGATAAACCGGATGACGGTCAGGTACCATGAAATTCGAAACATCAACTCTAGGATTTTATGTGGCATGGCTTGTGGTGGTTAAGATTATTCGCCATTTGAATTTTTATACCATTGGGTGTTTGTGGATTTATGGTTTTATAGCTTCAGGAAGCAAAAGGCGGGAAGTTTAATGAATAATTAGAGGACAGCGTAGTATTTTTTACTCAATCGAGTCAATGTTTTATGATTTTTTTTTGATATTTGTTATACTAAAGAAAAAAACTTATACAGGAAAATTAATAACAAAACGATAAATAAAATTTAAACTGGTACAATTTTATTATTTAGGAGTAGAAATAGAGGAGAAATTAAAAAAAAAAACACTAGAAAAACAGAATTAAAAGACACATTCTACTGTAATATTACAACGCTTTGACTATTCTTTTGGCATAATTTTGGCTCTAACTTGAAATTTTTTTCAAGAAACCCTCCAATATTATTATGTATTCAAAAAGTACACAAAATTTTATATAAGAATGATGCATAATAGATCAAAATGCTCCATTTATATCACTTTCGGAGTTAATAATGTAGCGTGACGTTACAACTAGCCAGAAATGGATGTGACGGACTTTTTTAAGCCAAAAACTCTCTTCTATTCCAAATTTTATAACAATTTCTTCTTCCACTATTTAATAGAAAATAATAACCGACTATTTTGCCATGTTTGGACGGGTCTATTACATCTATTCTTGAGAAGCTTCTATTTTTCGTGACATTATATTTTTTAGCAAAGGGTATTCTCGCTCCGTTGTAACGTCACGGAAATATGAATCAGTCGATATTCATTATTTATCACGCATTTGTTTTATATTTTCATAAGCAACATTTAAAAACTGGTTCTATTTATTTCAACTTTTACTTTATGCACTTAGTTCATGGGTTGTTTATCAACTACGCAACAAAACCACCTTGGCAATAAACATCTGGGACTGCAAAACTAAACTCAACTTTGCGGATTTTCAGTGCCCTTGCGCCAAAAGTTTTCCACTTACAACCATTTTCGCTTTTCCTCCAATTGCATTACACTTACCCTTTCCGTGAAAGTGCCAATTTCATGTAAAATTTTTCAACTTTTTTTTCAGAGTAGGATAATCGTATAATACTTTGTGGATGATCCGTATTCCATAAATGAACTAATGAACTAATACTTACAAAAAAGGTCTGACTTTTTCATCTGAATATAATGTTGGCGGATTTTTTGTGACGTTACACGCTCATATTGTTATAACTAAAAACAGTTTTTAAAATTAAAACTCAGTTATATCACAGTCACACCTGAAAAAAAACGCATCAAGTATGTTATCAGATATAGTCGCCAAGTCACTCGGTCTTGTTTTGCGGGTATCCTCGTCGACCGTACACATACAGGGCGGAGTCTATCCTGAATGTGACGGCTTCTATCGGGATTGCTGCTAAATATAGTTTTTGCTGGTCGTTCCTCTGGCATTCTTGTCAGAGGAACGACCAGCCTCGCTCCCTGAAGAGTGAAGACTGCCGTATTTTATCCGCTTGATCATATCCGCCGATTTGTATGTCTGTATACCGCAAGATTCTACGCTCAAAAACACCAAGAGCTCACCGATCAGCCTCTTACAGTTTCAAAGCGTCATGGCCATATAGCGCAACCGGAACAATCAGCAATATCCAACGAGCTCCCACGGTCGCTAGCAGCTACTATGTACTTCGTTTTGGCAGAGTGGTTCTACTCTCGCAGCTTCCTTCTTGAGATATCCATAGGCCTCTACGGTTAATACCAATGATATCGCCTCGAAATCTAGTAGCTTGTGAGACTTTGTGATTTGACAGCCCTTTACCCTGCTTTCATACATCTAACGTCACGAAAGCTTCCAAAAACACACCGACTACTCCGACGCATGATGTGAAACCGTCAGTCAGTGGCACGAATCAGACTAATCAATTTTGCTGAAAAATCAAGTTCGACGGTGATGGTGACCGTGCAGGTTTTATTCTTGAAATTAATCGAGGATTTGTGGCAAGGTGAACATGTGGTCCGTTGTGAGGTGTTCCTCTCGAAAACCACATTGGTATTCGCCCAAAGGTTTCCTGCAACGGAATCAGTTTGCGAAACAGGGTGCGGGAGAGAATTTTGTACATAGTATTGAGAAGAGTTTTGCCCCGATAATTACTACAGTCCTGGCGGTGGCCTTTTTTGCAGATCGGGTATATGAGGCTCTCCAACAAGTCCAAGAGCAATTTTCCATCACTTTGAAAAGTTCGGCGGGAATGCGGTCCTTTCCAGCTGCCTTGCAGTTAGCTCTAGTAGCAGCCTTTTTCACCTGTGAACTGCTTTCTTCACCTCGTCCATGGATGGTAGATCCACAACTTGTTCATAATCCTCATCTTGCTGCTTTCGACGCCTCCTGTCGATGCACATGAGAGGGACAGACACATTGCGGTTCCTGATTCCTGGTTTTTGTAGAAGTTCCTCGCAGCGTGCCTGGAGAAGCAGCCATTGGCCTCCGCAAGAACATGTTTTCAATGATGACGTTTCTTCCGGTGCCTCTTTTCAGCGGCTCGAGTAGAGTATATATTTGATCATACTGTGGATATGTCTCCTGTTCAGGTCCTCGTCCTTCCAATTTGCTCATCGGTCCTCATCAACTCATCAATGTTTTGCAAATACTCTGCAATCATTCCCACAGTTGATAACCGCTGGATGTTCAACTGTATCTTTCTCGCTGTCTGCTATTTTAATACGTTGGACCACGCGGGCGTGGACGATTTTACGTCTTTAACGTCTGAAAACTGTCGATCATCGATCAGAACATGGTCGACCTGAGAGCAAGCCGAATCGAATATTCCGGCGAGCAAAATAAGTGCAAGTCTTTAGCCATTATCGTTCGTAGTCTTTTCAAGAAGATTATAGAACTCCTCCTTCTCGTCATCGGATCAATCAATGGCGGGTGCGTGCACATTAGTTAGACTGTATTTGAAGAAACTGTTTTTCAATTAGCACGAAACCGAATTTTTTTTTTTGCTTCCACGCCATCACTGTAGTAGATGCGGAGCTCTAATGAAGTGTTCACAATAGGATCTACTGCCTGAAATTCACGTTTTTGGTTCTGGATAGCTACGCCCTCTACATTTACGTTCCACAGGTCTCTAGTCAGGATGTCTGCGCGTGCCGGTTCAACTAGAGTCCTAATCAAGTATCGAGTTTACAATAACTCAGTGCAACATTTATTTTTGGCACTGGCTCCCATATACAATTTTTTATGTATTTTGATCCAAAAACTCATTTCCCCGAGTTTCGACACATTCCATCTTAAAGGGTAACAATCGCGCCATTTTGAATTTTTTGAGAAATCGGAGATTTTTAGCTAGAAAAACACTCAAAAAAAGATCAGAGTAAAAATGCCAAAATTCTCAAATGATCATAACTTTTTGTTTTTCATTTTACCATCATCAAATTTTGACAGATAGTAGTACATATTGTCATCTTCAATGTGTAAAAAAATTAAATTTTCAAAAAGGTACTTTTTGAGATATTTACTATTTTGTGACAATTTGGAAAATTTGAGACAGAATTTTTTTTTCCACAGTGTGTTTTTTCAAAACCGCGATTTTATTACAAACAACCACCAATTTCAATCAAACAAGCCGTTTTTCTGATATAGAAATTTTTATCTATCAGTCACAATTTTGAATAGGCCCTTTTGAAGCAGCAGTCGCGAGTCTATATGAAGAACTGATATCATAAAATGGCCCCTTTATCAAAAAGTAACAACTGTGAAAAGTTTCAGCGGAACCGGAAATGGTCGATCAGGATCGATGTGCGAAGTAGCATAGAATGACTCATTTGATCTTTTATGATATTGCCAAGGTGTTTTTTGTACTCTGTACTTCATATTATTGGCAGTATCAATATCGACGTAAGTGATACGCTTATCATTTTCATCAGTGCTCGTGTGAAAAGTGTTGCTCTTCCGTTTCAAGCCTACTGCTCTACTATACCTCCTTTTGAAGTAGAATACTTCTCTCAGGAAGTTCGGCTACATAGGGATGTGAAATGAAAATCTAAAACAGAAAAAGTGAAAAATATGTCCAATTTCAAATGCTAATAAATCGGTTAGTATTCGATGGATTTCCTTCGTTCTTGCAGCAATAGATTGGAAAATCTTCTAAGATTCTTCCCAAAATAAGATAATTGTAATTTTATTATTCACACTATTGTACTATTGAAAATAGTCAGGCCTTGTCAAAACGAAAAATTCGACCTCTGATTGGTCGTTATATGCTTGCTTCCCAAGCACGGTCGACAGAATCATATACCTTGCAATTGAAAACATGCTATTTGGCCTATATAAGAGCCTGTTTCAGCCGGAGCCGCTCATCATTCTCTGCTAGCGTGTTGAGCAGTACAGTTGTTTATTTTCGCTCCGTTCACTTTGTACGTTCGTTCGTAAGTTTTTATTTTCGCGTTGGAAACCGACGCTACGGTGAACCCTGACATGGGTAAATCGAAAACCGGTTCTAGTACGGGTAAACGGCCTCGACCTGGAAATGCCCCCGATTCGGCGGCTAAGAAGCTTTTGGCCAACAACAGATTTGCTGTCTTGGAAAACTCCACGGACCCCGAAATAGTGAAAAAAGAGAAAATTCCACCCTTCTATGTGAAAGGATTTCCAGAAGGTCTTCGTGAAGCAATTGTCTTTTACATCGAGAAAGGACTGAAATGCACTATCCGTATGTGCTCTGACGGCTACAAACTGATGGTTCCGACATTGAATCACTACAAGGCGGTGCAAGTAATACTGCAGCAGCGTAAGGTGGAATATTTCTCCCATGACATTGAAGCAGAAAAACCGCTCAAGGTTGTTCTCCGTGGTCTTCCAGACATGGAAATTGACACTCTGTTAGGGGAACTGAAGGCAAATGGACTCAAGCCAATACAGATCCATAAGATGTCACGCCACAACAAGACTCGGAAGTACCGCGACCAATTGTACCTTATCAACCTGGAGAAAAATTCAACATGTTTGGCGGATTTGCAGTCCATTCGTGCCCTTTTCCACATCATTGTGGCCTGGGAGCGCTACAAACCAGTTCATCGAGATGTGACCCAGTGTTCCAATTGCCTGTTGTTTGGACATGGGACTAAAAACTGCCATATGGCCTCCCGCTGCATCAAATGCGGACAAACGCACGCACCCGACGCCTGCCAATTGATGGAAACTGCCGATCCTGTCTGCGCAAATTGTGGAGCTGATCATAAGGCCACCAGTCGTTCCTGCCCTAAGCGGGCGGAGTTCATCGAGATCCGCAAAAGAGCCTCAACCAACAACCAACCCGGTCGGAGAAAAGTCCCAGTGCCAGTGAATAACGAACAAAATTTTCCAGTCATCGCATCGCGACGTGCAATCCCAGTGCTTCCACCTCTCCCACTGAATAATCGGCTTACAACCTCGTTTGCCGATGTCGCAGCATCGAGCCGTTCCTCGCCTCCCCCGGGGCTCCCAGGGCTTACAACTCCTGCCACTGGAATGAAGTTTACCCGCACAGACGCCGAAGAAAACAACGCAGATTCCCTTCTCACTACAGAAGAGTTCGTGCATCTCCTGGCCGAAGCATTCGTAGCCCTTCGCACCTGTAAAACCAGAGCTGAACAGCTGCAAGCAGCAGTTTCCATCCTCACCAAATATGGCCCGTGAATGCATTAACATCGCTAACTGGAACGCTTGCTCGTTAAAGAGCAAAGCCATCGAATTCGCTGATTTCCTCAACGAGCGGACTATCGACGTAGCTATCATCACCGAGACACATCTAAAACCTGGCGTCAACATCTACCTCCCCGACTTTCGAGTTGTTCGGCTCGATCGTACCCACTCAGCGGGTGGAGGCGTAGCCATCGCGTTGAGGAAGAACATCTGCTGTAAGCTGCTGCCCAGTTTCAACTTAAAAGTCATCGAAGCGGTTGGGGTCGAGGTTTCTACCCCTGTCGGCCCTATTATTATCATAGCCGCCTACTGTCCGTCGCAAGTCAGCTCAAGGAACGATTCATCCTCTAATCTGAAACAAGATCTCGTCAAGCTTACCAGACATCGGCAAAACTTCATCTTGGCTGGTGACCTCAATGCCAAACATCAAGCCTGGGGCAACACTCGAAGCAATCCAAATGGCAAAGTCGTCCACAATGACCTACAAGCATCTTCGTACATCATCCTGAGCCCAGACTCCCCCACCCGGTTGAGTCGCTCCGGTGTCCATTCGACTATCGATTTTTTCATCACCAACATGGCAAACCTTTCAAATCCGATCGTCTACCAGGAACTGAGCTCCGACCACTTTCCAGTGGTGGCCGAAGTGGGCTACTCCGCCAATCGATTTCGTGCTCGTCGTCGCAACTACCATCGTGCTGACTGGCCACGGTTCCAGCAGTTCATCGACGCCAACATCCGCTACAACATCGAGCTTGAATCGACGGACGACATCGATCAGTGCTTGCAGATCATCGACGAGGCTCTATCCTTAGCCCGTGACCAACACATCCCTGCTTCTGACCTGGTGAGTAACACTCTGAATCTAGACAGCCTAACTAAATCTTATATAAGACTTCGTAACACAACTAGGCGCCATTTTCAACGTACTGGCCTGCCTCACTTAAAGTCTTACTGCAATCGTCTTAATAAAATCATTAAGGCCCGGTTGGTGGATCTCAGAAACAAAAGCTTTGAAAGTCATCTTCGCTCTCTCCCAGATTGTGCAAACCCCTTCTGGAAATTAACTAAACTTCTGAAAAACAAGCCGAGACCTGTCCCTCCTCTCTCCCATTCTGATCAACAAGCTGGCCAAGTTCAGCTAATAACACCAGCTGAAAAAGCTAATGCACTTGGCCAGCATTTCGTAAATTCTCACAATCTTGGTCGTTCCCTGGTGAGCCCCTTTGAGCCTGATGTGGCAGCTACAATGTCCAGAATCGCTGTGACCCCTCTAGTTGTCCCAGAGGAATCTATAATTTCTGCAGACGAGGTAATGGCAGCCATCAAATCACGTAAAAATATGAAGGCCGCGGGTGTCGATGGGGTGGTCAATCTCGAATTGAAAAATTTGAGCGTTGACTTCTTTCATCACCTCGCAAAGATCTTCAATAAGTGTTTGGAACTTGGCTACTTCCCGTCCCGTTGGAAGCTCGCCAAAGTTATCCCCATCCATAAACCTGGGAAGGATCCCACTGACGCTAAAAGCTACCGGCCCATTAGCCTCCTTTCATCTATTTCGAAATTGTTCGAAAAACTGATTCTGAGACGTATACTAGAGTTTGCTGATCAGAACAACATCTTCCTTAGAGAGCAATTTGGGTTCAGGAAGGGGCACTCCACTGTGCACCAGCTCACCCGGGTAACGAACATTATCAGGCGGAACAAGTCTGTTTCCAAAACAACTGCCATGGCGTTGTTGGACGTTGAGAAAGCGTTTGACAACGTCTGGCACGATGGTCTTGTTTATAAGCTGCATCGGTGCAACTTCCCGATCTTCCTTGTGAAAATCATCAAAAATTATCTGTCGGGTAGATCATTTAGGGTCTGCTTGAACAACTCCCAGTCTGATACATTTAATGTTGATGGGGTCCCCCAGGGTTGATGGGGTCCCCCAGGGTAGCCTCTTGGGTCCTATCCTCTTTAACATCTTTACGTCAGACGTTCCTCCCCTTCCGGATGGTGGTGTACTGTCCATGTTCGCGGACGACACTGCCATCATGTACAAAGGGCGAGTGATCCGTTCGCTGACTAGAAAACTTCAAGCAGGCCTGGATGTTCTATCCGGCTACTTCAACAACTGGAAGATTTGCATCAATGCGGCTAAAACACAGGCCATCTTATTTCCCCACTCAAACTCACGTCGACTTGTTCCGCCTGACGACGTCAGGCTAAAAATTAATAATTCACCCATCGAATGGTCGAGAGAGGTGGGTTACCTCGGTCTTGTTCTGGACAGCAAGCTTATATTCAGATCACATGTGGAAAAAACATCAATCAAAGGCAACATCCTAATTAAATCTCTATACCCACTGATAAACAGAAAATCCAAACTGTCCCTGAAGAACAAGCTTGCTGTCCATAAAATGATTATCCTGCCAGTATTAGAATACGGTTTGCCAATCTGGGAGAGTTGTGCCAAGTATCACCATGATAAATTACAGGTTATCCAAAATAAGATCCTAAGGATGATCCTCAACAGTCCTCCAAGAACGCGTAATTCTGAGATCCACCAGCTAGCCGGTCTAGATACACTTTTGGTGCGCAAACAGGCAATTCTGTCTAGATTCAGGGATGCTTGCCAGAGGTCAATTCACGAGGAAATTCGATCTTTGTCAATTTAGTTTTTAAGATAGTATTAGTTAGGTAGGTTATTCAATTTTATTTAAATTCATAAAATTACCGTGCCATTGAGGCAAAGATGTAAAACTAATCTTCAAGATAATTCAAAAAACCAATCTAAATGCACTACTACGAACAAAGATGACGAGCCTTTAGGGCTGACCAATTATCCTGTCATAAATTATACCTCTGTAAACAATATCAAAAATAAAAGACAATTCAACAATCAACGGAGCCGCTCATAATAGTTGTAGACAGCGACAACAGCAGTCGTCCTTCCTTAGCAGCAGCACTAGCCCTGTGGTTGGTCACCACGTCTCAGGAGCAGCGCGGTTTTTCTCAGCGTGTGTCGCCAGACAGCCATTATTCCCCCCGTGTTGGGGCAGCATGATAATTGCCATCAGGAAATCCAATTTCGGAAATCAAAATGCCTTTTTCAAGGCAAAAAAACAAGTCATTGAAAGTTAATAATTTTTGTCAACGCAAGCAAGCATTCTGTGTTGCATCCTAGCAATTCAAATTTGTCGCACCCGTCTAATTTACTGAATGTGAAATAGCTTCCACAGTGCATGTTGTCCGTGTATCTTAATTCCACCAATGTTAGGGCAGCTCAAAGGTTGTAATAAGCAACCGATTTTGAACCGCAACATGCTTTTTTCAAGGCAAATAAAAAAATAATTGAAGGTTAATAATGTTCTGGCACCAACACAAGCAGACATTCTGTGCGGGATGCAATCAAATTCTGTTGTAGTTGTCTAATTTTCAGTTTATTTAGTAAACCCCCCACTGTAGGGGCAGCGCAAAGGCGCGATTAGCATAACCGACACTGAATAATTAACTGCCCTGTTAGTACGCATTCACAAAAGCAGTTAGTTCGACTATGCAGAGCTAATATGAAGTCGATTCAATCAGTATAAACAGAATTTCGTCGTCTCCCAGCTGCCAAGTTGCAACATGATGCAACACGCAACAGCGAGCAAACGAAATCGCTTGATGTTACAAACCGCAATAAGATACGGGTTAAAACCGTTGCGTGTGTGACTGACACGCAAGCAGCCGGGTTATCTTTCTTGTAAAAGTATTCTACTTCAACCTTGCGGTCGTGGCTTTGCATACAACCTTCTTGTGATTTTATCCTACCAATATCGCCTAATTACAATTCCCTGAAGAGAACCTTCATACGTTACTTATGCCAGTTTTATTATAAAAGGGACTCATTTTTGTTAGAATGTTGACTCTCCAACAGGGGTAGAATTCAGTTTGCAGGAAGGGTATGTGGTGGGGAGCCTGAGAATAAACCCATGTTAAAGTCCTTTGACAACAAAATGGCCTGATTCTACTACGATTCGAATCCACGACCACCCGCTTGCCAAAGCGGAGTGAAAAATGCACTTTTGATCATCTGGAATCATTTAAAACAAAAATACTTGCTGGAATATGGATTTCAAAAATTGGTTTATACATTCGCGGATAATTGTGAATTAAATTTCACGTGGATATACAGAGACGGGTCAGGGGCGGGTGTTTAGGAGTTACGTAAATGTTCACACTTGTCAAATAAAGTCCACGTAAAAACGGTGTTTATAAAAAAATGGGAAACTTGTCGTAAAAAATATTTTAGCCTATAACAAAAGTTCCCTGAAGGTTTTAGAGTCGTTGTCAGCTTGTAGAGCACATGTTGAGTTTTTTTTTAAGAATTTCAGGTGGTATGAGATATATTTCATTCGTTGGCAGAGATATTTCCAAGTTTTTAAACTAATTTGAAGCTATTTTTCATATGCTTTGTTTTAACTCTTTGCGGTATTTTCAACTAAGTTTTGAGATTATTTTGGAATCAGTTCTGTCATTAGTCTCATCCACCTATGGAATCACCTTTAGCTAAATTTGGAATTAATTTCTTATTTTGACCTTTGCTACATATTCAGAAGCGTTTTTAACCATTAGGTTGAATTTAAATTATTTCTGTGGTCTTCTTCTTTCGCCAGAAATATTTTACTAATATAAATCAAATTTAGGTTCTTTGTCTTTTTCTATGGACTCCAAAAGCGCTCATAGCAAAATTTTCTTTTTTTTTGTACCCAAGAATCATTTTTAGGCACTTTTGGGCTGAACTATGATTTTTTGGTTTTTCTTTCCTGTTTAAAATGTTTTCAATCAGATTGCTTTTAGTTTTTAAGATACTTTAGAGCGTTTGGTGTTTTTGTTTTTTTCTGGACTATAAAGTATTTCTTCGCTGGTTTGAAGTGAAGTTAATATTTTTTTTGCAATAACTCAAAATCTAATTACTCCAATAGATCAACATTTCAGTTCTCAACAAAAACTTCCCGCAACATCTTAAATCCTTTTGATTTCTAGTCCCTTCCAACTTCGGAACTGTTTATATCAAAACTTGGAATCAATTTCCGCATAGAGCTTTTGGTCCGTTTCACAACCCTTATAGGCTGAATTTTATTGGACTTTTTTTTCATTTATATCTTTTCTGGTGTAGGTGATTTTGAGGACAACTTGAAACTATGTTTGTTATTCTTTCGTTGACATTTTTTATGTTAAATCACTAAATAGGCCAAAAATCTTCATCAATCGTCTACGTGGTCAATTCCCACAATTGTCCACTCATCTGAGCGCCAATTACATAACATGCAGAGCTTTTTCATTACGTTTTATCAAATTTCTTAAAGTCAATAATTAACATTGAGGAAAGTACACTTTCACATTCACGTTATTTAAAATCTGAACTGATTTTCATCGATTGGCGGCTCTGATTAATAAAAAGTACAGCCCAATGTAAAAACAACACATTGTAACACGGACAGCCTCTGCAGCAGACTATTACCCCACAACAGAGGAGATCCATTCGTCTGGCGCGCGTGCTAGAAGCTTCGTCTATATTTATGATAAGTGCGTCATCGTCGCGAGATGGTTTTGATATTGTTGACAAATTTAGAAGCCAGTGTTGTACTGACTCAAACCCGGCGGCGGCGCGATGAAACACCAAACCTGAACTTATTATCATAATTAGTTTGCAAAAAGTTACAGTCTTTGTATACTTTTCCAGTTGCGGGAATCATTTGCTTTGTGGCAGAAAATTCGAAATAATGAAGACAAAGAATTTCTTTGCCGGTTCCTGTATTTTAACAGAATCAATGTTATGTATTGCCTTTTTTACCATGTCTGAATTTAATTGCGTTGTTAACACACTTGTTGAGCAACGTGAAAATTTTATCCTCTTGTCTGTTTTTGTTATGTAGGGTAACTGCTCCTATATTCTTCTCAGTACCTATATTCATCTCATCACGCCTTTTTGATCAACTTATCGTCAAATTTAACCATATTTTTAACGTTAAACTTTCAGCCACTTGAGAAAATCGAGAAGCAAATAGATTTACTTTCAAAAATTTGTAGAAATTTGACGGTAAATTGGCCAAATGCACCAAACTGTTGAGATGAATAATGGGGCGATTACCCTATTCACCGGCAAAACTAGTAGCAAATATTAGATATTCAACCTGGCACAAGTGCCAGTGGAATCCAGTTCCCATATGGAAATGCATGGAATCCAGCATAAGAGTCCCATATGGAAATGCTCACAATTGAGAAAATTGCAATTGAAGTTCTAATCTTGAATTTGATGCAAATAACTATGATTCGATAAAAAGTATGTTTTATTCAACTGTATGTTTATAAGGTGGAACATTATATATTTCCATGAGTACTAAGAACTTTTGCATGATTTCCAGGCTTGGAAATAAATGATGGGACTCGTTTACCTTTATTTTCTCTCTATATATAGAACCTAAATTTATCAAACTAGCGGTACAGAAACCTTTGTTATACTCTCTATTACTATATACATATTATACCAGTGAACCACAGATGGTATTCCAACGTAAGAAGTCTGGTTTTAATAATTAATTAAATGAATTTAAAAGATAGCTTTCCAAAGGGTAAACCAAGTACGATCTAAGCTTGAAGTGGTTTTCACTTATTTTTTTTTATCACAAATTAAACTTTTCAATGCTAGCTAGAAGCAGCTTAATTTTTTTTAAATAATCGAGCGTGCCAAAGCAATAATGGATAACAATGATGCAGACTTCATACTATTGAGGCAAATATGTATGTAATATCAATGCAGTTCTATTTTTTCAATTCCCTGTAATCCAGGTTTGTATACCGCTATGGTTTGGTTTCCATAAATCGCAGGACCTAGAATTATGAATCAGCATCAAATATTATTTACGAATTGCAGCAAACTTCTACAAACCTGCTCTCAAGAAATTATTGTTCAGATTTATACAGAAAAGCATTGAATGCTTTGTTATTATATGAACATTGCTTGAGTCATTACTTTATTAAAGTTAATAGCAATGCTAATGACAGTTGCTAATTCAAATCTATTCAAATGTATTATCTAAAAATGAAGGTTTTCCACGACGTTTAAGGATTTTGGCTTTCTACGATGTAGTCGAAAACATAGATCTTTTCGAAAGCCTAGGCTGTATGGTAAAATCCGAAACAGGAACTATATAAAACTTGCTTCGATAATGAGAAGTTGGATAACATGGATATGCTCTTTGTACTGAGTCTTAAATTAAAAAGCAATATTTATTTCTTACATATGCGTAGTGTGTTATACGATACGATTCATACCATACGTCTTTGGTAAAGCTTTTCAAAATACTTGCATTGCCAATTGTGTTGCATTTGCTCGCTGTGAGGTCAGATTTTGCTACAATGCTTGACTTCCGAATGCTATAATTGTTTCCTGTTTTTTACAAATCTGAGTTCAACGTACAATTAAATATATTCTGAAGGAACCTTCACTAGCGAGAGCAGAAGCTAAGTAAGCATTGCAGTTTCTTCTGAAATTTATCCCAAATTCATAGGAAAAACTATTAAAAACAAAAGGTTCATTCATTTACACCCGTTAAGACACGCTACAAAGAGTATGAAAATTATGCAAAATTATTGATGATTCTTAATTTCTTTTGAGAAATAAATAGCGATAGAGGAAAAGAGGAAAAAGAGAGAGGACGAGAATGAAAGAGAAAGAGGAAGAGAAAGAAAGAGAGAGGAAGAGAGAGAGAGGAAGAGAGAGAGAGAAATTATCGACAATTGTCTACAATATACTATAGTCAATATTCTACAGTTCAAGCAACCAATAGTAAATCACGTTCAGTATGATTTTCAAAGACTCAAAAGCTGTCATTTGAGCGATTCTCACTGTAACCAGGACATTAGTAGCACAAGGTCTTTCAAATATGATATAAATGCACATAACTATTAGAAATAGAGAAAAAATGATAATGGCATTTATGTTCGATCAATTTTGTTGACCCCTCGGTCACCAATCGGTGAAACAGTTTTCAGAAAAGTTGAAATTTTAGAAATCTTGATATCTTATTTGAGCTATATCTTTGAAATTCGTTATCTATTCTACTACAAGTAGCACTACGAGTAAAGAGGAATGATAGGGCTTTCATTTGAAGTTATCAGAATTTTGGCCGCCATCTACGATTATATCAGAAAATTGCGATTTTGACCGTGTTTACAACTACAGATTTTCGATCTGAGACCAGCATTAGAAAGCTGAGAAAAAGTGCTGTAATATGCAAGAAAAAAAATCGGAATATGCGTTCTGTGAAAGAAGCGTTTTTTTTGTTCGATTTTGATTTACTGTATATGTACAGTATTACAACATATTTAAACATACATACGTACAGGCACAAGAAATTGTTCAATTCGTCGATCTGAGTCGATTGGTATACAGCACATGACCCATATAAAAAATCATAAATAAAAAATACTTTTTGATCATTATCTCAAAATTTAAGCCACTAATGAAAAATCCACTCGGTAGAATTCTGGGGGAGCGCAAAAGCTTTCGTTTGCGTATAAGATCATCAAAATCGGATATTGCGTTCTGTCAGAAAGGTGCGTTAGTATTCTGCGGCACATACAAACAGACAACATACATACACACACATACACACATACAAACACACATACACACGAACAGACATTGCTCAGTTCGTCGAGCTGAGTCGAATGGTATATACGATTCGACCCTCCGGATCATGGATCTATTTTGCGTTTTTCGACCGATTTAATAACCTTTGTTCAGTATAACAAAGGTAAAAAGGTAATAGTATAACAAAGGTAAAAATAAAAGCATATCAGCACGCATTCTAAGGCGACCAAGGCATTTATTATCATTTCTTATTGTGTATCCACAGTTTATTCAATCCAATTTTTTTTGAAATGGCCACATTGGATCGTATGAGTTGCAATATGATGGTTTGGTTTTAACTAATAAGCAACTAAAGCTGATAGATGAAACCTGGTTCGAGATAGAGCCTACAATCATCATCATAATCAAACAGTTCACTAGGAATCGATGCAGATCGTAAGGCCACACAACTGAACACTTTAATTCCACTCATTCCAGATGCTTAGAAGGCTAAACTTATAATGGGACTAATATGCCTTTATTTTCAATATGGGACAGACAAGGTTTGGTATTTTTGCAGTATTTTTCAGAACAAACTTTCAAATTTTATTAGGGCATACGCATTTGAATAAAATTAGATACATTGACAGTATAAACTAAAATTTGCCTAAAAGTCACATGGGACTCTTATGCTTTTATGGCCAGAATAACTCAGTGCAACATTTTTTTTGCACTGGCTCCCATATACAATTTTTGATGTATTTTGATCCAAAAACTCATTTCCTCGAGCTTCGACACATTTTATCTTAAGAGGTAACAATCGCGCCATTTTGAATTCTTTGAAAAATCTGAAATTTTCAGCTAGAAAAAAACACCCAAAAAAAGATCAGAGTGAACGTGTCAAAATTCCCAAACGATCATAACTTTTTTGTTTTTCGTTTTACCATCACCAAATTTTGATAGATAGTAGTACATATTGTCATCTTCAATGTGTAAAAAATTAAATTTTCAAAAAGGTATTTTTTGAGATACTTAATATTTTGTGACAATTTGGAAAATTTGGGACAGAATTTTTTTTTTCCACAGTGTGTTTTTTCAAAACCGCGATTTTATTACCAACAACCACCATATCAATCAAACAAGCCGTTTTTCTAATATAGAAACTTTTACCATTTTGAATAGGCCCTTTTGAAGCAGCAGTCGCGAGTCTATATAAAGAACTGATATCCTAAAATGACCCCTTTATCAAAAAGGAACAACTGTGAAAAGTTTCAGTTGAATCGGAAATGGTCGATCAGGATCGATGTGCGAAGTAGCATAGAATGACTCATTTGATCTTTTGTGATATTGCCCAGGTGTTTCTGTACTCTGTACTTCATATTATTGGCAGTATCAATATCGACGTAAGTGATACGCTTATCATTTATATCCGTGCTCGTGTCAAAATTTTTGCTCTTTCGTTTCAAGCCTACTGCTCTGCTATACCTCCTTTCATCCTACCAATATCGCTTAGTTACAATTCCCTGAAGAAAACCTTCATACGTCACTTAGATCAGTTTTATCATAATAGGGACTCATTTTTGTTAGAATGTTGACTCTCCAACAGGGGTAAAATTCAGCTTGCAGGAAGGGTATGTGGTGGGGAGCCTGAGAATAAACCCATGTTAAAGTTCTTTGACAACAAAATGGCCTGATTCTACTACGATTCGAATCCACGACCACCCGCTTGCCAAAGCGGACTCTGTTTCCTTGCGGCTACATAAAGCATACATTTCCTTAAAATAAGTGAAAAATACACTTTTGGTCATCTGGAATCATTAAAAACAAAAATACTTGCTGGAATATGGATTTCAAAAATTGGTTTATACATTCGCGGATAATTGTGAATTAAATTTCACGTGGATATATAGAGACGGGTCAGGGGGCGGGTGTTTAGGGGTTACGTAAATGTCCACACTTGTCAAATAAAGTCCACGTAAAAAAGGTGTTTATAAAAAAATGGGAAACTTGTCGTAAAAATTTTTTTAGCCTATAACAAAAGTTCCCTGAAGGTTTTAGAGTCGTTGTCAGCTTGTAGAGCACATGTTGAGTTTTTTTTTTAAGAATTTCAGGTGGTATGAGATATATTTCATTCGTTGGCAGAGATATTTCCAAGTTTTTAAACTAATTTGAAGCTATTTTTCATATGCTTTGTTTTAACTCTTTGCGGCATTTTCAACTAAGTTTTGAGATTATTTTGGAATCAGTTCTGTCTTTAGTCTCATCCACCTATGGAATCACTTTTAGCTAAATTTGGAATTAATTTCTTATTTTGACCTTTGCTACATATTTAGAAGCGTTTTTAACCATTAGGTTGAATTTAAATTATTTCTGTGGTCTTCTCCTTTCGCTAGAAAAATTTTACTAATTTAAATCAAATTTAGGTTCTTGGTCCTAATTTTTCTATGGACTCCAAAAGCGCTCTTAGCTAAATTTTCTTTTTTTTGTACCCAAGAATCACTTTTAGGCACTTTTGGGCTGAACTATGATTTTTTGGTTTTTCTTTCCTGTTTAAAATGTTTTCAATCAGATTGCTTTTAGTTTTTAAGATACTTTAGAGCGTTTGGTGTTTTTGTTTTTTTTTCTGGACTATAAAGTATTTCTTCGCTGGTTTGAAGTGAAGTTAATATTTTTTTTTTGCAATAACTCCAATAGATCAACATTTCAGTTCTCAACCAAAACTTCCCGCAACATCTTAACTCCTTTTTATTTTTAGTCCCTTCCAACTTCGGAACTGTTTATATAAAAACTTGGAATCAATTTCCGCAGCTTTTGGTCCGTTTCACAACCCTTATGGGCTGAATTCTATTGGACTTTTTTTTCATTTATATATTTTCTGGTGTAGGTGATTTTGAGGACAACTTGAAACTATGTTTGTTATTCTTTCGCTGACATTTTTTATGTTAAATCACTAAATAGGCCAAAAATCTTCATCAATCGTTTCCACAATTGTTCACCCATCTGAGCGCCAATTATATAACATGCAGAGCTTTTTCATTACGTTTTATCAAATTTCTTAAAGTCAATAATTAACATTGAGGAAAGTACAATTTCACAATCACGTTATTAAAAATCTGAACTGATTTTCATCGATTGGCGGCTCTGATTAAAAAAAGTACAGCCCAATGTAAAAACAACACATTGTAACACGGACAGCCTCTGCAGCAGACTATTACCCCACGACAGAGGAGATTCATTCGTCTGGCTTGGATATGCTGATTTGCTGACAGAATTTCATTAAAAAAGTTGAATGATGACAGAAAGTTCAGCGCGCGTGCTAGGAGCTTCGTCTATATTTATGATAAGTGCGTCATCGCCGCGAGATGGTTTTGATATTGTTGACAAATTTAGAAGCCAGTGTTGTACTGACTCAAACCCGGCGGCGGCGCGATGAAACACCAAACCTGAACTTATTATCATAATTAGTTTGCAAAAAGTTACAGTCTTTGTATACTTTTCCAGTTGCGAGAACCATTTGCTTTGAGGCAGAAAATTCGAAATAATGAAGACAAAGAATTTCTTTGCCGGTTCCTGTATTTTAACAGAATCAATGTTATGTATTGCCTTGTTTACCATGTCTGAATTTAATTGCGTTGTTAAGACACTTGTTGAGCAACGTGAAAATTTCATCCTCTTGTCTGTTTTTGTTATGTAGGGTAACTGCTCCTATATTCATCTTAGTACCTATATTCATCTCATCACGCCTTTTTGATCAATTTATCGTCAAATTTAACCATATTTTCAACGTTAAACTTTCAGCCACTTGAGAAAATCGAGAAGCAAATAGATTTACATTCAAAAATGTGTAGAAATTTGACGGTAAATTGGCCAAATGCACCGAACTGTAGAGATGAATAATGGGGCGATTACCCTATTCACCGGCAAAACAGGTTGAATTATAATAACTATAGTCTCTCAAATGTTTAAGAACCGTGACTGAATCAAGCTGTAAAACCGATACAGCCGCAGACTCAAACTAGTTCATTGAAATCTGTTTCCAATAAACTTCTAGTCTATTCAAGCTGAATACGAAGCGTGAAACTGTGGATAGTTGTAACTGTCACAACGTCAGCTCTGTCAGCCTATAATACCATACATGATCACTATGAATGTGTAGTTACCGAAGGTAATTCTGAACTTTCATCGAATGCACACTCCCGTGAGATGAGATGGAAGGTTTGCAATAGGGGCTTGTGAATAATGGAACGGAGTTATCCTTCTACAAACAGTATTACTCTGGTAATTGAGCGATACGACAAGTTAATACTTATGAACATGCAAACCGTACCGAAGTACAACAATGTTCTGAAATACAAAAACAATACTGTCCTAGAATCCCTACATAATGAATCCAGTCAGTAGTTTCCCAATTCACTGAGCACAGATTGCTGTTTTCTTCCTCTTTTTTGTTCAATGGTATTGTTTTCGACTGAATGCCACCTTCATATCTAGCAAAACCAGAAGCTCATGGATACATCCAGTGGAAAAACTATCGATATGTTTACAAACAGAACTCGTCACCGATCGATTGCGGGTTAGGAAATTCAACACTTTTGCGGCTACCGGATGCTTCACGCTGATTACCGGTTCCGGGCGGAAGTTTGATGGAGGACCATCCTTGATAAGAGTTTTATTTGTTTTTCTTTGAGCTTGTCAGTGGAGACGTCCCAGAAGCACCATGAAGAAAAGCAAGTCAATCACCCTTCATCAGCTGTTGCTATTCGGGAAAGTATTTGCTTCATCGTTTGCATAATTCCAGAGCGAGGAAGTTTTCGCTGACTCGACTGCTGCATGTAACGAAACTGCGTGTGTAAACATTACGTTGTGATGCTTCATAATAGGATATTCATGAATCGTCACAGGGTTTCTTGATTCGGTGTATTGTGGGAAACCGGTGTACCCGTAAACATATTACGAGGGTTTCATCCCAAAATATGTGCACCACCTTCACTGTTTGTATGAATCGGCTTGTACATTTTTTCCGAGATTGACCAAAATTTTCAACAGCGTGACCGTACGTTTCCGGTTTACTGTTTTACATACGAGCGGTGATGGAGTGGTGAAGAAGCAGATGGAAGTTCATATTGTTTACGACTGCATATGTGACGTTTCGATATGGAACAATAAGTATAACGGTTTATTTTATGCGACATTCCAATTGTTTTTTGTTGCTATACTTTTGACATACATTTTTATTGAGAGTATTTATTATACACAACTTGTTAGTGGGCTTTGGGACCATACTGCAGATAAGTGAGTAAAAGGAAAAGAATATGCAAATTAAAAATGCAGCCTGCATTCTTTCAGAAAAATATGGGATTTCATAATTAATTGCAGATCTTTTGCAACTGGTATTTCACAATGACAATATACGAGATACGGTGAATTATAAAAATTGAAGCGCTTGCTGTGTAACCATGGAATGATTTTTTTCTTTTTATACCATAATAAACCTAAGGTAAGAGAAATACTTATGAATAAAACTTGAAAGAATGTTTAAATTGACGGAAAAATCACAAATATTTAAAATTTTAAACCAAAATGTGTGTCGTATTGGACAATATGCTCGTGTGTTTATAAAAAAAAGCAAAACATCTCAAATCTGTTACCAATTGAAAAGGTCTCCTTTAAAGGGCTGAAATAGAAAACTTATTGAATTTGCACACCCCACAGAACATTGCATTGTATTGTAACCGAGAGACGGTATGAAGGGCGGAGTGTAAAAGACAAAACAACCGTGTTGTTTGGATTTTAATTTAGTATCAGGAAGGAATGGGAAAATGTAAACAAAATAAAACGAAAGCTCTTGTCTGGATCGCTTTTGTAAATTCGAACAAATGTATGCGTATTGCGCGGTACATATTTGTGTGAGATTCGCTTAAGTTCCAGCGGAGGCTCTCATACTGCTGCTGGTGGCTTTCGTAACTTTTGCATGCTATAAATGGTAGAGCACAACCGTGAATATACGTTTTATGTAAACGAAGTTGTGTCCTTTTTTACAGACTCAGGGCTATGACTTGTTTAAAGGAGTGCATATTGTAAAAAGGAAAATGCGAATAGAGCGTGAACATTTCGCAATATTAATACTCTCTTTATGGCGCCAGAGCCGGGTGTACGATTGTGGGGGTCTGGGTCTCAGTCTTGTGTGAGAGCCTATGATAAATCCGGCTCTGCATGGCGCATCATTTAGTGAAAGCTTCAAGTGAGCTACTGGATGAAAATCAATGGTTTTTGCTGTATGTAGTAACTAGAAGTTTATTTTTTAAAGTCATGTGAATCGTTTCAAAAAGTGTGATTTTCAACAGTTTGGAACAATAACAAAAATTAACACTATTTTATAACGCTTTTTCTTCGCATATTTTCGTTATACAGGAAGTAGAACCTATTTTCCGCCTCATTTAGATTGAACACTCACGCTGTTTCAAAGGACAAGCCAAATTCCTCTTTGTTTTGACGTATTTTGAGAGGTGAAATAAATCATGTTTTAGATTTGTCTTAATATTTTCCTGTTCATCCCATACTTTTTCCAAATATAGTTCAACCTACCAGGAACAATATTTTAATGTATATTCATTCATTAACTTAATTGATTTGCAGCCACCACCGTCGATGATTTCGAGTCAGTGCACAGCCAAGAATATTTTTTGAATGATGATAATGCTCTTGAAAGCTGGATTTTTTGTTATTCTTGTCAATTTTTCATTCAGTTTGATGTGAAATATCCTTAGCAATTGGGAAAAAAAGTAATCTAGAAAAAAAAAAAAGTTTTAGGAAACATTAAATGGTGATTCTGGTTTTCTCAGAATAAGGAAAAGGCAAAAAAAAAAAAACAAATAACGAAGAAGTTGTTTTTAAACTGAGAATCTAAGAACTTATTTAAAATGTCTGTATGTCGAATGTGCTTCCCGCACCGAAAAGAGATCCAAAATCTAGCGCTGTGGATGATGCTGTTTACTCTGTTAGTCTGTCCACTATACAAGATATCCACTAAAGGCGGGATATCTGAAATCGCCGCCTGCTGCAGCTCTGCTTCTTCCAGGTCGATCCCAAAAAAACATTCTTTAGTAACAGTGAATGGGGACATAACGTGTTTCTTTTCCTCTAAAAAAAAAAAACAGTGAACGGACTACAGATATTGCTACCTGCTACTGCTATTAACTGCTACTTAGTTGGGACCGTCCTTTCCACCATATATTAGTAAAATGATTGGTTTGAACGAAAACAGGATTTTATATAGTTCAAAGAGTGCATTACTGGTTAATAGGTATAATATCCTGTCGATTGTGTTAAGAAAAAAAGGTCCTATCTTTCCCCTTTTTAACGATATGTCAGTTAGAGCAGTTCTTCAAGAGCTATAGCGATTTTGGTGAGCGAACTTTTGACGAAAAACGAAGACTAAAATAAAAGGAACGATTTCCAGTTAAGGTGGGGTTCACCAATTTGATCATCCAAATACAGTTTCGCTACTTATTCAATATGGGCTTCCAAAAAAAATAACTTGAATTATTTTCAATACCATCATGAAAATAGGGGCATAACACCCAAAGCCATAAAAATAGCCTGTGGAAGTTATTTTATAACTTTGTACCAATAGGATTCTGATCAAATATTTATAAAATTCCTCAATTTCGAAGAATATCCCCAGCAAAAAACTGGAGATGTTACTGAATCTTTGGATGCTAAAACTATTAAAATCGGATGAAAATTGTCAAAGTTACAAGAATTTCAATTTGTGGGTACCCGGGTACCCCGTCGGGCATGAAAGGGGTAAAATTATTCAAGTGCTCCCCATTTACTCCCTCTCTCTTCCGTTTGGTACTATATAAACACTAATGTTATCAAAAGCTGCCTTTTAATGAGCTTTAAGATATCACTGATTTTCATCACTATTGATTGCAGTGAACTATGAAATTTCGTCTTGTGAAAGGTACCCTTGTACCCCGTCGATCACATAAGAGTCAATGAATCAAATGAAAATGTTTACTTTGAATCGAGTCAAATATCATTATAGTAATACGCTATTATGGCATAATACGGATTATGGCGATTGTTCACCAGAAACCGTCAATCGCCATCTTGGATTTTAAATTGACCCTTGGAGTCGATTTCCGACCTCTTGGAATCATTCTGGTTTCGGAAATACTCTTATTTGATGATATTCGGCTATTTTGAGCTGTTTTGCAGAGACCAACAGTTGCAACTTTGGAGTTGAAACTGGCATCTGGGGTCGATTTTTGGCTTGTGGGTATCATCCCGACCATTTTAAACTGTTTGTCAGAAAAATTAGTTGAAATATGTGTTTCATTCCTCTGGGACCTCCTTCACCTCCCTCTCCCGAAGTAGGTTAGAGTGTCAAGCCATCATTAAAACATTTTTTGTACTCTAAAATCGTTATTTTTGGTTCTATTTGCCCTATTAATTCTCGAATTATGCGGAAATTCGTGTTTTTGTTTGCATAGAAGCCCCTTTTTCAAAAGAAGGAGCTTTGTCAAACGACCAAAGAAATGTTTCTTGTACTTAAAAACCCTTACATGCCAAATCTGGATCCATTTTTTGATTAGTCCTCGAGTTATGCAGAAATTTGTATTTCATTTGTGTGAGAACCTTCCCTTCCAGACGAGGGAGGAGTCTCAAACTATCATATTCACCTTTTCCGATCTTTCGAACTCCTCATACATATTTTCACACCGATTGCTTCAGTAATTTTCAAAATTTCAAGCATCAGACAGACAGACAGAACTCCATTTTTAGATGTTTGTATAGAAATTTGTATCAAATCATCATAGAAATATTTCTTGTACTGTAAAATACTCACATTTCCATTTTGGTTCCATTTGCTCTATTAATTCTTGAGTTGTTCAGTTTTTTTTTGTATGGAACTCTCCTCTTCCAGAAAAGAGAGGGGTTGACTATCATAAAAAATCCCTGTGCTTCAAAATCCTCATATACCAAATTTAGCTCCAATTGATCGATTACTTCTCGAGTTATGTAGAAACTTGTGTTTCATTTGTATGGAAAACCCCTATTCCAGAGTTGGGAGAGGTCTCGATGATCTTATGAAGGATTTATAAGGGATTTATGGCTGTTTTGTCACATTTTTCATTAATACTCTCTGGAATATTTCACTGCTGCTTAACGATATTCACTGTAAAATATTCTCAGTGTTTCCCAAAAATAATAATAATAATCCGTACGAAACTTATAACATCAATGCAGGGAGGTGACTTTTTCCAATTTTATATTGTTGTGAGATACGATTATTCAGCCATAGTAGTTTCGAGAAGATCAAATATTTCTTGTGTAAATTATAACTAACTCTTCGATTTAACGAAAACTTTGAGCAGAATTTGTCAAAATGAAATCAAATGAATAGAATGTTTGGTTTATTTTCCTTTATCATAAAGACTCACAGATACTCAAAAAAATAACCTTGTACAGTTTTACTACTCCTAGAGAACCATTCCGACGACAGGTAAATTTTAACAAACCAAAATCAAACGTTCTGGAATCGGATATGGAACATAGGATTCCGAACTTTATCGTTTCTGGAATTTGCTGTAAATTAAAATTTCATATTGCAATCAATAAAACTTAAATTTATGCCATTTTCCACAGACGAACTCTGTCTTGGAAGTTATCTCTTCCGCCTGTAAATCGCTAAAAAAACACGTCCGTACAATGTTTCATGCTCTCTCTGATTACAACCTTCTAATTTTCCCCTATTCCGGTGGTATGTACTCAGATGCCACCAGTGCAAAACCCCGAGCTCGTTTAACTGCCATTCTCCTTCCGGCACAATTCCGGCCAACATTTGCTCGCCCGACATCGGGAACCAAAACGTTAGCTATATAAAGGTAGAAATCATCATTTTATTGCCATCGCACAGTTTGCTCCTTTCCTGTGCCGAGGCCGACCCACAGGCGGACAGAGTTGAAACAGTCAAACACCTGCCGTAACACCACTATTCCAATCTGTGCACAACTGGTCGCTATTTAGCCTCCTTGCGCAACGACACGAAGCAGGTAGATGCTGGTTGTCGTCACCCGGTTCACAGAAAATGGACCGCAAAAGTAGAACTAACCGTCTGAAGCGGGCTCCGAGTGAGGGGACTCAATATTTGAACCCTGCTCCCTCCTGGCAACGTTGACGTCATTAAAAGCGATGCGGTTCGTGCTTTTTGATTCCCCAGCATTAAGACCACACATGCACGATTTCCATCATCATTAAAATAAAGCTCTTTCTATGCGCTACTTGTTTACTACGAAGTGGGGGTCATTACTTCCAATGAGTAACTTTCGTCTGGAGCAACATCCCGTTTTGCTGACGAATTCGAACGGACGTGCTGCGCAGAAAAGGACAAATACCGTGACGACGACAGCAAAAATATCATTTTTAACTGTCAAAAACATTTACTGAAATATACTTTAAGTACGTGTTCGCCATCCAGAGTATGGGTGAAGAAGCATTAGTAGAATTTGACACAGTTGAGGAAACATGCGGTAGTTAATCAAGGAACAAAGTATCGTGCGTTCGCTTGGTGTGAGTCAAAATTCTATGGCTTCGCGGTGAGGAAAAATACAAGATCTCCGGGGGAGCAAATGTGATAAATTGTGTACTGAAGCGGGCGGTAAGCACATTTTAATTTTCCTATGGGTGTCACATTTTAAACTTAATTTTTGCACCGTCATACAAAATAATACCTGATTCGGACTCCATCGCATCGCTAATTGAAAAAGGAACGTTAACGCTATTATGCAGGATACTGCATGCAGCGGGCAACCAATGAATGACGGGAAACATCACTCTCACCAGTCAGTGGCCCTTCATGTATGAAAGGTTTCTTTTGGTCTGCGAAAAGTACTCACAAGTGCCGCTATTCATGGGGAAATGTTTTAAATATTTAACACTTTCCCGTTCATTGAACTGCTAGTCAGTGCCACCGGTGACGTTTTTGCTCCCGACGGTCGGACTGCACTGATGTCTGCGGTGGAAAGTTCGTTCCATTGCTGGCCTGTCTTTTCAGGAGATGCTGACTGGAATCACTCGAGGGCTTTGGCTCTGCAATGGGCTTCCCTCTATTGAATATGATGCGGGTAAGGTTGCGGTAGACTGCAGGCTTGTGGGGTTGTATGAGAATGTCGTGTAATATGGAAGAACTTCCAGTCCGATAAGCTGGTTGTCACCGACTAGTGGTTTGTGTTGTATGAAAGAATGATGTGCGTCATTGAAGTGAACAGTCAATAATCGGACCAAATTTCATTTTTTTTTTTTAGTTTTTGAATAGTTTATTTGACACGGCACGATACAATTTATGTTTAACTGAGCCAAGTACATTTTTTTTTAAATTCTAAATTAGCAGGGAAAAGAGGAAGGCCTTTTTTATTCTCGCGGCCGACTACGAGCTAGTGGGGTTTTAAGGTGAGAGGAGGGGTGTTACAATTTTGTTTTTAACTATTTTATATTACAGAATGTATTCATTTGTACGTGGCTAACCTGTGATGTTCTATTTGAGCAGTTTTGGTCTGAGGTGTCTGCGTAAACATAGAGATGCCGAGTCTTCGTTTTAGTGTCTCCAGCCGGGTGTATCATTCTCTTTCAGTTTGTGACAGAAATTGTATTCTAGCAAATAGATAAAAGTAATCAAATTTTAATGCCAGCATTTTTTATAAACCCGTATAGCTGTGTCATGTACTGGAGATCACCGCTTCCCAGAATGTCTCTAACGGGTACGTTTGGTTGTTTTCCTCGGGCCCGAAGGGAATCTATAAGCTCAGACCTAACACCACAGTATTCGGTACACGACCAAACAACATGCTCGATGTCATGGTAGCCATCGCCAAAAACGCAGTGATTACTGTCTACAAGCCCTATACGAAAGAGATGCGTGTTTAACGTATAGTGATTGGACATAAGTCTGGACATCACGCGAATGAAGTCCCGACCTACATCCAACCCCTTGAACCATGCTTTCGTCGATACCTTAGGAAAAATGGAATGTAGCCACCGTCCCAGTTCATCTGAGTTCCATGATGATTGCCAACTGTTGAGTGTTCTCTGACGCAAAATGCTATAAAATTCATCATAAGCAATTGGTCTTACATAAATATCGCCATCAATAGCACCCACCTTAGCTAAAGCGTCAGCCTTTTCATTGCCCGGAATGGAACAATGAGAAGGGACCCACGCTAAGGTAACCCGGTAATTTTTATCTGTTAAAGCACTTAAAAACCGCCGTATTTTCCCCAGGAAATACGGGATGTGCTTCACAGTCTTCATCGATCGCGGAGCCTCAATGGCACTTAGACTGTCTGTGAAGATGAAGTTGTGGTCTATGGGCAGGGTTTCGATGATCCCAAGAGAGTACTGAATGGCAGCAAGTTCTGCGACGTACACGGAAGCAGGAACATCGAGTTTGTAGGAGGCGGTAAAACTTTCGCCCATTCAGACAAATTGTCTAAGGTATCTTGCAATGGTCCTTGCAGATCGTTAGCCTCGCTTCCAGTAATGGATACAACGCTATCGTCTGCAAGTTGCCGTAGCGTGCATGAATTTGCAAGACATTTAGCGATGTCATTGACGTAAAAATTATATAAGAGAGGGCTTGAACATGAGCCCTGGGGAAGACCCATGTAACTAATTCGGGAAGTTGTCGAATCACCATGTGAGAAATACATATGCTTTTCTGACAACAAATTGAGCAAAAAATTATTCAAATTTGGTGAAAGTCCCTGCGAATGAAGTTTCTCGGTTAAAACTTCAACAGAGACAGAGTCAAAAGCCCCCTTAATGTCCAAGAATGCAGAAGCCATTTGCTCTTTTCGAGCAAAGGCGAGTTGAATTTCGGTAGAAAGCAACGCTAGGCAATCGTTCGTTCCTTTGCCCCGGCGAAAGCCAAATTGAGTATCTGAAAGTAAACCATTTGTTTCGACCCATTTGTCTAACCGAAAGAGGATCATTTCGAAAGAGGATCATTAATTTTCGAAGGCAAGAGAGCATAGCAATCGGCCTATAAGTATTGTGATCAGAGGCGGGTTTTCCGGGTTTTTGAATAGCAATGACTTTTACCTCCCTCCAGTCGTGCGGAACAATGTTTAGCTCAAGAAACTTGTTGAACAAGTTCAACAAGCGTCTTTTTGCAGAATCGGGTAGATTCTTCAACAAGTTGAATTCAATCCTATCCAACCCTGGAGCTTTATTGTTGCACGAGAGGAGAACCATTGAAAATTCCAACATCGAAAATGGAGGCTCTTCCGTAGCTACTAAAAACGCGTCGCAAAAGGTCTTCTGTTCGGGGACAGAGTCCGGACAGACCTTTTTGGCGAAATCGAGTATCCAGCGATCTGAATACTCCTCGGACTCATTCGAAACGTTACGATTCCGCATGCGCCTGGCGGTATCCCAAAGAGTGCTCATCGCTGTTTCCCTCGACAACGCGTTCACAAACCGCCGCCAGTATCCGCGTTTTTTTGCTTTTATCAGCTCTTCATTTGTCTATCCAGTACATCGTACTTTCGGAGCAAATCGATAGTGCCTTGTTCTCGGAAGGCCAAATACACCGAGGACCTCCACGCGTACAGGTCTGAACACTCTTTGACCCACCACTTGGAGGGAGGGCGCCGTCTAATCGTTACCCCGGGTATCGGTTTCGTCTGAGCTTGAGTCGCGGCGTCGATGATCAAACCAGAAAGGAACGCGTATTCTTCCTCCGGAGGAAGTTCCACGTGGGACTCGATTCTTTGCCATATTATGGTCCCATAGGACTTCCAATCAATATTACGTGTGAGGTCATACGCAATATTGATTGGATCCGTTGGAGTTGACTCATTAGCAATTGAGATAACGATTGGTAGGTAATCACTACCGTGGGGATCATTGATTACTTTCCACTGGCAATCTAACGCTAGTGATGTCGAGCAAAGGGATAGGTCAAGCACGCTTTCGCGTGCTGGAGGATTAGGTACACGTGTCGCTTCCCCAGTATTCAAAAGTGTCATATTGAAGTCGTCGATTAAGTTACAGATTAAAGAAGATCGGTTGTCGTCGTACAGCGACCCCCATAGCGAACAGTGAGAATTAAAATCTCCCAATATCAAAAGAGGCGCGGGAAGCAACTCTGCTATATCAGTGAGATGCCTCTGTTCAATCCGCGCGGATGGAGGGATATATAACGAAACCAGGCATAGGTCTTTTCCATTCATATGCGTTTGAATGGCAACGACTTCAATATTCGAGATCGAGAGGAGGTCGATTCGGAAGAAGGAATAGCACTTTTTAATCCCTAAAAGTACCCCTCCACCGTGTGAGTCTCGATCTCGACGAATAATGTTAAAATCGTGGAAATTGAGTTGATCGTTTGAATTGAGAAAGGTTTCACAGAGCGCAAATGCGTCATAATTGTATGTATTTATTAAATGAGAAAATAGATCGAATTTGGGGATGATTTTTCTGCAATTCCACTGTAATACAGTGATAAAATTACTAACCTCTTTCGCCGTATTAGTCATCGAAAGATATGATAGCTGAAATGAGGGGCCAAGTTGCTGCTAGTTGCTTCAAAAAGGTTTTCACTGTATGAAGAAGGACAAGAAGAATATTTTGTAGGGGATCTGGTATGTTGAATGTTTTAAATATCCAGTCCACAATAACAGTAAATTTTATTAACCCTGTTTCATTTTTATCTTCTGATCGAGAAATGGGTGCACGAGGGGTTTTTGGTGCCCCAGGAAGCGGTGGGTACTCCTGGTTTGATTTAAAATTAAAACCGGGAGGTACTTGCTTCGGTTTTTCTTCACCCCTTCCTTTTTGTGTTGGCTTATTGGTCATTCCGCTAGCGGTTATCTTGCGACCTTTGCGAGGAAGATTAGGAGAGTTAATGATTCTTCTCTTCCTAGATCCTTCTGGCATGGCATAAGAACACCCTTCGACGGGATCGTCAGATGTACCCTCATCGGTTGGCAAAAAGGAAAAGATGTTTCCTGTCGAGGGTGGCTCAGCACTCTTCAGCATTTCTGCGAAAGAGCGCTTTGATCGTTCCTTGAGGGAACGCTGAATTTTTTCCTCGCGCTGTTTGTACGCGGGACACGCCGAAAGGTCATGCCGAGTTCCCTCGCAGTAAAGACACTTTTCAGTATCCTCACTACAAGCGGTCTCAGCATGATTGCCTCCGCACTTGCTGCAGCGTGCCTTGTTGCAGCAGTAGGTGGCTGTATGACCTAACTGCTTGCAGTTTTGGCAATGTATGACCCGCGGTACGAACAGACGTACAGGCAGACGAACCCTGTCCAAAGAGATGTAGTTCGGCAGTGCGGATCCGGCGAATGTTACACGGAAGGAATCCGAAGGGAAGAGTTTCTTCTTCCCTTCTTCGATGGATGCTGAATGCAATTGCTTGACATCCTGTATCTTTACATCTTGAATCAGGGGGTTCTTGAAGAAGCCAACCCCGTGACGCAAAATGTCATCGACCGTGAGGCTTCCTTCGGTAACCACACCGTCGATCTCCACGTCCTTGGCAGGGATGTACACGCGGTACTCTCTCGTGAAGAGCTCGTAGCTAGCAATTGCGTTTGCTCGCTTAAAGCTACTCACACCAACTCGCAGTTTGTTCGGTCTAACCTTTGTAATTTCGGTTACGTCCGAAAACTGTTTTGCCAGGTCTTGCCGATTTGAATAATATTTAGAGGCTTCTTTATGGGCCTGAAGTAAACTACGAACGGACCTTTCGAAGCATCTGGGTAAGCTTTCACCCGTGTTGCCGGTACCCTTGGTACGGGGCTGGGTAGCGGGGAAGGTAGAGGGGAATTGATGGGGGAGGTCTCAATTTCTTCCCCATTTGTTTCCACATCCAGGAATAGTTGCACCTGCATGTCGTCCATTTTGCGGGAGCGTTACGCTCTACGGCACACAAACGATAAATATTCGAATGTGGAGAGGGGAGGGGTCAAGTAGTTGCTATTAAATTTTAAAAACAATTTTTCAAACTACAATGGATCAAAATAAAAAAAAGGCAGTAATACTAATACTAATAACAATAATAATAATAATAATAATAATAATAATAATAATAATAATAATAATAATAATAATAATAATAATAATAGTAATAATAATAATAACAATAATAATAATAATAATAATAATAATAATAATAATAATAATAATAATAATAATAATAATAATAATAATAATAATAATAATAATAATAATAATAATAATAATAATAATAATAATAATAATAATAATAATAATAATAATAATAATAATAATAATAATAATAATAATAATAATAATAATAATAATAATAATAATAATAATAATAATAATAATAATAATAATAATAATAATAATAATAATAATAATAATAATAATAATAATAATAATCATAATAATAATAATAATAATAATAATAATAATAATAATAATAAGAATAATAATAATAATAATAATAATAATAATAATAATAATAATAATAACAATAATAATAATAATAATAATAATAATAATAATAATAATAATAATAATAATAATAATAATAATAATAATAATAATAATAATAATAATAATAATAATAATAATAATAATAATAATAATAAAAAAAAAAAAAATAATAATAATAATAATAATAATAATAATAATAATAATAATAATAATAATAATAATAATATTAATAATAATGATAAAAATTCTAAAGTGAATACTTCACCGAACGTCTAAGTCACGACCTCACGGCTGATAGTAGGATTAATCGAGCGTCTCCGCAGAACAAACAATGACGATCCAGCTTCGTGTTGTGACACAGTGGCCGTATCCTACGCGCGACCTTGTAGATGCCACTTGTAGTTGACTTCCACTCGCTCGATCGTATGGTGGTCCGTGCTGCTAGCGGGGTAACAGCGGTGCGGGAGAATTATTCTTGCTGATATAGCAGCTGCGTATCAGATCACTGGCGGGGTAGCCTGCCCCTACCAGTGCGCAGAAGATGTTTCTACCGATAAACTGCAGGCTATTGTTATCGCGCAGCACAAGAACTAATCGACAAAAAAAAACACCCGTACGATAACTCGTGTATTGTTATTTTGCGAACTCAAACGGAAATGAACAATTTGCGTCTATTCGAGACGAAAGCAAAACAACGAATGCAAATTTGATTTGCTGTGAACAAATTTGGCAGGACATTGTTCATAATGTTAATTTTATGCCAAAGCATTAGGGATAACTGTTCTGACGTTTTCCATGATTCAAATCTTTTTGGCAGACGTTATATCAATTCAACATGTTATTTCTCAGTAAAATCCCACGTCTCTTTATCCTATGTTGCAAAAAGCGCCTTTAGCTGGAAAGAAATGAAAAAAATTTACTCATGTTTTTTTGAATTACAAAGTAAGCCGGGGGTTAGAACATTGCTGTTTGTCTCTGGAGTCCAGAGTCTGGACATAAAAAGTTATTGTAAAAAAAGCTTTTTTTCTGGATAGTATCCACTCGCAATATTCAAAAGAGTTTTATACAACTGATTTATCTATCTATTAAACTTGAGAAAAGACACTTTTAAATAAAATCAATTGATGTTTTCAATTTTTCTTTAATTTCGTAAAAACCATCCGTCCTTGCGATATCCGTCAATGATATTTCAATCTGTGTCTGTAATCTTGTAGACCAAATTTGGATTTTAGATTTAGATTTTGCCTAGAATAAAGATTGAAGATCTGAAATAAAATTAAACTTTATCCCACTGACTGTTCACAAATCACAAATGTAATAAACTGTGTGATAACACTGGAAATTAAATTGGTGTGTTTTAAGTATAATTCCGTAAATTTCAGAGTGGTACGACAAATAATTTTAGTGTTATTTGATTGTCTGGTGTGTTTATATTCCACTGAAACGTGGCTTGTGAAAACACTGTCATCGTTAATTGAACGTTATTAAATAGGTATTAGGAAGAGACTGTACAGTCGTTTCGAGTGTTTTCTCGTTCCAGAGCAAAGGGTTTTTGTTTCTCTCAACATAAACCTTTTGTATTTGTGTGTGTAAAAATTTTACGACTTCCATGAAGCCTCGCTACTAAAAATACCAGACCACTTTGTAGACGCTGCAAAACGTTCCGTTTAGCAGCAGATGTCGGCTTGTTGTTGTTGTACAAATGAGTTATCATGTCGTTTCGATTTACCAGTGTAATGAACACTGAAAACATTTGGCAGCTTGTGCTAAACTGTTGTTTCGAGCATGATGAGTAGAACATGGTGTAACGGTTTGATCAAAAACTAGGCGCGCGGGGCGGTTGCTGTTTTTGCACTGGAGGGATGGAGACGAACGTCGCTAAGTGATAGCTAGCAAATTTACGAATAACAACAGTTCATTAGATTTAGAGGTTGCGTTTCCACCTGTGTATTGTCCTGCTCCAAATGTGCCACTGCGACACCGATCTTTCACGCAGAGGCCAGAACCCGTGCATAACTAGATAAGTAGGTACGAATCTGATAACGATAACTGAAATTTAATTTTTTTGAATTTACCTCCGGAACAGGCGTCCACAGTATACCGTGCATCTGGCTGATCAGCACAGCAAAACAACTGCAAAACTGTTGATTGAAATGCATTAGATATTACGGGAATTATATCCACGGACCTCTGAATCAAGAGCAATTGTTTCAAACAGCAGTTCATGGAAGAGGAAAAACTGAGACACGAGAAACTGCTGATGCTGCAAATCTCTATGCGGAAAAAAATTACTTCGATGCAGGCACCAAAGGTCGACAACTACACGACATTTTTTATAACTAGAAATGGTTTTTTTCAGTGAATAAAACTCGAGGTACCTAAAGTTCGGGTAATTTTATTTATCGATCTTTGTGATCGACGTCAGTAATGCTGAACCTAAAATTAAGAATTAGTTTAAACCACGGCCTTCTGATGGTATAAATCAATAGTAGTATATCAGTACCAATCAATTCATGGAAAGAGTGCACTTTCTTGGTTTCAATTCCTAATTTTTTGTCCCGTAAGCGCTACCGACGAAAGCAGATCAATGCATTATCCACTGCAGGTGAGGATTTAATTTTTCTATATAAACAAATTGATGCCATGTCAACTGTTTTCCAACATGGCTGACTATGCGTTTTGACATACCGTTACACCATGTATCTATACATCATGGTTTCGAGTAGCATTCTGGCGAGACTTTCAAAGTTCGGTTAGGAACAAGTGTAGCAGCCATTCCGGTTCGGTGTTCTGTATGTGATATACCTTTTATGGGCCAGACCATTACTTCGCGGCAATCGTCGTTTGCCGGGAAGCGAAAGTCGTTCGACTGGCAGGGTGGTGGTGATACAATTTTATTTCAACCTGGCTTAATGGTCTACATTGTTGCACATTTTTATGTTTCTAAATTACAAACTCTGTAGTGAGGCTTGAGGATTATATTCGCTTGTTTGACCTTATAAATCTTTTGCGATTCGAATATATGATGGTATCTCAACCTGACACAATCATTTAGAACTGATGGAGCGGCATTTTTCAACGCCTTGGTGCTGATTTCGTGAAGTACATATGTATAGTCGATAGCGGAGTAACAGTTCGCTTACAAGGGATTTCAGTTCCAATGACTTTGCCTCATGCTAGAGACCAGTAGATATTTCGTTCCGGTTGATAACATGATACTTGAGAGTGGGCTGCACATTCACAGTTTACAAAATGAGCGCTCCCTCTTGTTGTTGTACTGAACGCCAGCCATGACATGCTCTGGGGAGAAAATAGTTAGGCACATCATAACCCGTGATAAATTGGCCTACTTTTGGAACTACTTGATGGCATCAGTGTGGTATACAACTGAAACAGCTGGTGTCACTCTGTTTTGAGAGGAATGAAAAGGGGTCCATTCTAGAGATTACAAGAGGATTTATCATGTTACCATTCAACCGTGTACTTCATGCTATGTGTTATTTTCGGACTTATCAGTACTTTTCCAGTGGGGATTATAGTCATTGGTACTGGGGTGAGGAATGAAGGACAAGCTGACAAATGAGTTTTGGTCGTGATATGTTCGGTTTTCAATTAGCCGGAAATTCTGACACTGAGTTGAGTGGGCTTATCGGTGTTTTTCTCCATCGCACCTTGGATGCGATCAACTCCCTAAACTTGCGTATTGGCCGCATGCGGATTCGTGTTTCAAAAGATCTGTAAAGGTAAGTTGATTATAAATGAGTTTTTAGCAATAAGGATTTTTAACAAAGCTATCTGATTAGAATATTTTAATTGTAATAATGTTGTAAGAAGTTAATTGTGAATATAATATTGTTTTTTTTTCATACTATTAAAGCAAAAATTTTTAAAAATTGTTAGGAAAAATATTTATTGTTATATGGTTGCAAATAAAAATCAAACAAAAATTCAACTCAATCAAATTTAATTTAAATTTTTTCCAAGCAAGTTGGGGCAAACATAAAAAAGTGACTTTTTAAGAAAATTTGTTAGTATAGCATACAACATGGGGTTGTCCATATCGTATGGCAAATTAGGGGGTGTAGAGATGTTAGTTCAACATCTACCCAAGATAGCGCAGGGCACCCATGCTACCTTCATATATGCTACAGGATTAAGGGTATTGTGTTGGTACGAAAGATAATATGCAAAGGATCTTTATTTTGATTTAATGAATTATTGTTATTCAAAGAAATATATTCAAGAATATTTATACATACCTTCATGTTTAACGTTTGCGGTAAAAAAATGGACTTTTTTCAGATGGTGATGAAAAAATAAACTAAGACGGATAATTGAGTTGGATAAATTTCCCATTGATGGTAATTATATTATCTCCTTGCGACAGTTACCGGAACATTCGTCATGGCGGACGAAAACATGGGTGTAGGCATATTTTTAAGCTTTTTCTTCTTTTTTTTCATCAATTCCTCCTCCGTTTTCACGACAAAATTGTTGGAATAGATCTTGCGCTTCAAGTTTGCCCAAAAATTCTCGATGGGACGCAGCTGGGAGACGTAGGGCGGATTCGCCGACTTCGGTACCACAACGATATTCAGCCGCTCCATCTCCTCCAACCATCGCTTCGAGTTGTGGGCCGGCGCTTAATCTGGCCAGAGCACCGTGTCTTCTACCTTATGGTATTTCTTGATGAACGACGCAACTTCTTGCAGGCACTTCGTACTAGAAATTTCCCCGTTCACTGATTGTCTATAAATTTCCCCTTTTCGCTGATTGTCAGCCACAGCAGCACCTTCTTGGGGAACTCGGAGCTCACTTCCTTTGTGGGAGAAGTGAAATACTAAGTTCCCTGCCAGTCGTTGCCATCCAGGGTGAGATAGGTCTCGTCATCCATCACAACTGCCACGTCGCGATTCGCCGGGAAAATCGACTTGACCATCTTATTCAACCGCTATAGCTGCGTCATTGCCTGCAGCTCCGAGACCAGTGGACGGGACTGCCGCTTTCTGACATGTATGTCCATGTTCTCCAGATACCTTTTCACTGTTTTACCGCATGCACCATTCTCCCGGCCAAGTGAACGCAGCGAGTTAGCCACTTTTCCCTCGGTCTTCCTCTTCAGCATCCGTTGAAGCTTTTTGTCGCTCAGGGTCGTTGGTCGTCCGGAACCGAACTTTCTTCCGATGCTCTGATTTTGTCCAATAGTGTCAAGATGTTGTAGATGCCGGAACGGGCATACCCGGTGTCTACAAAGTGCCGCACGATGTCCGTTTTTGACGTGGCGGGGTACCGTTCTTTGAACGCGTACTTCTCTAAACGGAGTAGCTTCACTATTTGGCCATCACAGTTAGAGTTTGACTGATAGAGCTGTCAATTTTTTTTGCTAACTCATGGGTTACTACGATTGATTATGCATGAGTAGTTTCGTCTGTGCGATTAAGGATAAACTCATGAAAAATCGGCAATTTTCATCCAATTTTTTACCATGAGTATTTTAATTGGTTCACCCAGAGCCGGATTTAAGATTTTTGGGGCCCGGGGCCCACTTTTAAGTGGGAGCCCCAAAATAAAACAAAACCGGTTTTTTTTCGTACGAGTTAAAAACATTTAATTGTTGTTGAAAGGATAACTCACTGTTTACAGCCAGATCTAACTGTCGAATGATTTGACCCGAGGTGCCAGATGTTTTTGAAAGATGTCTGCAGCTGCTTGAAAACCGCATTTTTTTTCTTGATATATGAAAAAAAACTTACCGCACACAAAATACGTCGTTGAGTCAGAATATGTAGGCAGTGGAATTTATTTCGTCCAAGTTATTGTTACCCGTGGTCGGGAAGCAAGGCAAATGCGAAGTAAATGTATAGGAAAGCTTGACTTTGGAACTTTTCACCTATTTTCACCATTAAGCAGTAAAGCAACGATGTTAAACATTATATTAAACAATTGTCACACATTTTATCTATCCACTGACACATAAATGACTAAGATACATTAAGTCGTTCGCTTGCTATAATCGTTTGAAATCTGACGCAACATTTGCCATTTTCATTTTCAATTTCACGAAATGTAATCTAGCATAGAAAACAAAGACATAGAACTACGTCAAAAAATCTGCACACGTACTCTGAAAATCTGCATTTTGCAAAGCATATCTGGTATTCCTGATTCGAACAAGTAAGCAACAGCAATGCATTAAAAAAAACTTGTGGGTTATTTTCTTTCTCTGCTTTACCTCCCATGCACCCTGGTTCGATTCGAATGATGTGTTGATGTGTATCATTCTCAAAAGAATCCAAGGTGAACTCTTATGGATGTAATTGTGGTATTGGCGCTCGTTAAAAAATAACATTGGAGGAAAGTTTCAGATTGAAATTGTTTGTTCAATTTTTTTTTTTGCTGTAAATCGAACTTTTGATTGAATCTCAATTTTTAAAGAGAAAAAAACTTATTCTCGATTTCCGGGGGCCCCAAAAATGTCAGCCCTCCCTCAAATCTGGCTCTGGGTCTACCTTCCAGCATCCATTGATACTCTCGACTTATCCATTAATTGCAAATATAGCATAAAAACCTCGTATTCAACCTCTACGCCAGTTAGTCGCACACAGATTCGAATCTGTCCATCTTTTTCAAGGGGCACCTTAATTGAGTAATTCATCTACCGGCCAGCGAATGGCGGTGGCACTGCGAGCACACTTAATTTTACTTTCGCTCAATGTTTATTTGTGTTCAAATATTCTTAAAACAAACAAAAGACGATCAAAAAACAAAAGGGTAATCCGTTCGTGCTCTTCTTCACTACCCGAACTTTGCGGTTTCACTAATAAGGGCATTATTATTTCGCGACAAACAGCCTCTGTTACTAAAATTATACATAGAGGTACCTACACAACGCGCACATCACGTCTTGGAATCTGAATAAAAATCTATCTGTATTTGAAAAAATTTTGCTCGCGCAGGCGTATACGCTAAAGCTTTACAAATTTCGACAAAGTTAAAGATCATAACATAAAATTAACATATTTTGTTTTCGTTATCACTGAAACTTTACTAAAAACATTACCGGTAATAAAAAATACTAAAACCTTTACTGTCCTTCTACACGTAGTTGTACCAATTTTTATGCAGTTTCCTATAAACATGGGACAGCTATCGGCAGAACGGCAGTTTACCGGTAATACAAAACATCCGCGTAAAACGGAAAAAGTTTATTTTTCAGAAAAATACTTCAAAAACGTTTGTATCTTCCACAAAACGGCTTAAAATTTTATGCTCTATAATTGTGAAAAAGTGAAAAGTTGATTCGACAAGGTGTTTCTCTGTGTGAGGTGTTTGTGCAAGAGCGACAGTGAGTACCCAGCAGTCACAGAACAGATATGCAACTTCGAATAAAACTCTGCAGCAAATCGGTGCCAAAGCTTTCGCATTCATTTTTTGCTGTTCCATTCATTTTTTTTGCTTTAATGACCAGGCAAAAGGTGATCTTGAATAGTTAAATCTATCATAATCAAGTTAAGACAGGACCGCATTCAAGAGATCTTTAAAGCGGAAATTCAGTAACAATTCACAATCAACGCCAATAGAAGAAATTAAACTAAAAATCTTTCAACCATTCAAACATTGTCTAACAAATTTTCTTGGATCGTACACCTCACGACTGTTGAAACTATTTTAACCTGTTAGTTGATTTACTTGAATATTTTCGTTGAACTTGGAAACCGAATTTCTCGGTCAACGACAATATTTTTTTCTCGTACCGTTTTTTATACCTGTGCTGTACCAGCACTGCTTACGACATTAGGTACAATGTAAACAAATGATTGTCGTTAGTCAAGATATTCAGTTTTCAATTTGGGCAACAATGAAATCCATTAAAAATATATCTACACAAAAACCGTTGCACGCATGCGGGTGGTACTGTACGTTTATCATGAAAAGGCACCCTCGCTATACCAGTACCGGGGAGAACAAAGGATTCTCTCGACGAAAAAGCGGCGAGAGCTCATACAGTCCTTTTGTTGAATGAATGGAATATAACCGTAATGAAATTTCGAGTGTAAAATGCGTTCTCTTCACCGCTAGATGTCGATACTTAAAATAAATAGATTTTGTCTCGTTTTTGGTTCTTCAGTTGAACAGATGTGCAGCAGTGAAGCATTCTGGTAGAGAAGAAATCGTTTTATACCAGAGAAGAAGCTTCAATTGAACATCCGTAGACCGAGGCTGCGTGTTTCTTTTCCGTTTAATCTGTTTCGTCCCTCTCGCTTGCTTAGCTCAGACTTATCGGTCCATTGAATATTTTTGTTTCAATTGCTCACTCAGACTGATAGCTGTCATTTTCAGTTAATTTAAACTAAGTTTTTTCTTGGAAAAGCTTCGCTATAATCAGTGATGGCGAGTTAGGGGTACTGCCAAGATTGAAATTTATTACTCGTGTGTGAGATTGGGAGGTTTTCGGAGTGCAGCTGCGCGCAGTCTGCCTAAGCTAAGCTAAGCTAAACTAATTGTCACAGGACAGAATTGGTAGTTTTGCAATGCATTTCAAAAATTTATCATTCGAACGCGACAAGTATCTGATCGCATCCCCTATCATGCCAAGTCCTGACCGGACGGTTACGGACATTTTATTCTTTTCTATGTTCAAATGATTGTTCTAGCTTTTGGACAAGTGTTGATATGCATACACAATTATTATTCAACTAGGTTGGAACCTTGTTGGTCGGGGTGACAATAGTTCATGGCAACTAAATTCTGATTGCGATTGTTTTGACATTTTGTAGATAATCTTAAAACTATATTTTGCTTGATATTCATGGTTGCATTTGCAAGTTTTTAGGCTATAAATGCATGAAACTTCGCCAGTTTTATACTCAGTAGATGTCTTAGTTTATTCATTTGACAAATAAGATAGAATCGGGGCGAAGCGCCGTGTATCAAGGTATTCATTTATGTCTCACGGTGATCGTTTAGCCGAAAACTACTCGCTCGTTGGTTTTATTTATACACGTTGCAAATCGGAGTAGGTTTCTTTCGGTCGATAAATTTCGTGGTTTATTTAATGATTGCGAGATGAATACCTTGTAATAAATCACGTTTTGAAAGAAACTCATCGTTCGCCTTCATAATGAGTTAACTCCGTTCGAAACATTTCTCGATTTCGTCACTTGGGGCCGTGACGTGACACAACCGTTCCTTTCCGTTGCAGTCGTGGAGCTGCAGAGGTAAACTCGGTCTTCGACAACAACGACTGTTACATCTCCTTTCTTACAGCATCCTTCCTTACCCTAACGATCGAAGGACGTAGCCGGCGCCGTTATTAATTTATACAAAGCGGAAGCTATTGAATTATTGTACACTGAAAATGATAAACTAATTCCAAGTAGACATAAACGTGGTTCTCAGTGCAACTTCACCAGCACAGATCCGTCACAGAGGAGCAACTCAACAGGGAAATTCTTCTTAGTTTTCATACAACTACAATGCAATCAATCCTAAATTACGTTACGACAAAGTCATTTATTTCAAAACTGCATTTTGAGATAAACGCGTATAAAGTTTCAAGTTTAGCTCATGCAGTCATGACGGGATGCGATTCAAATCGTACTAACTTTCTACTTATTGCTCAAATCACTACGAAATTTTGTGAAAGAAGTTGTACTCTAAGATAATACAATAATTTTTTTTGACGTTGAATTATGTCTCCCGGCAACATTCTGGAATAAGGGTGCATATTGGAATACCAGAAACTGTCAAATTTCAAGTGATTATAACTGATTCAATTTTCAACGAATTCTTTCATTCTTACAGCAATCGATTGGAAAACTCGCGATTAGACACGTAGTCACGTAGACACGTAGTTTTCGACCAATCAGAGATGAAAACAAGGCCAAATACCTTCCAATATGGGTATTTTTGAAACCAGGGTAATATCCTGAGGCCGAAAATCGACTCCAGATACCATTTTGATTTGCAAGAGGATAACTTCAGGTTTTTGAGAAATAAGCTCACGATGGCAAAACACTACCCAATATGATTATTTCTGAATTGATGCCAGAAATTGAATATGAACTCCAGACGCCACTCTGAAGTTCAAGGTGATGTCTTGCGGTGTTTGAAAAAGGGCCATCTACCATCAAATATGGAATTTTTTTGTAGCCGGAATGATATCCAGAGGCCGTGAATCGACTCCAGCTACCGTTTCGTATCTCTTTGGGCCTGCCAAGTTATTTTCAAAGAGTTATTTTATTGGTGTTGTATGAAGTTACTGAGCTCCAACGCACCTTTAATGTTCCTTATGAGACCTAGGGTATTTGTTCTATTATTCATATCATTAAGCCGATATTCATGAATAATGTACAGATTAAACACTAAGTTTCCACGGAATCATTGTACAAATTAACAAAACACGCTTACATGCTCTTATGGAATCGCCCAGCATTGGAAATTTAGTAAACTTAGCTAGATTTAACCTGAATTTTGTGAAACAAACCATTTTTCACAACGCATCCATATTCATCTCAAAACTAAGATCACTGCTCAATTAATCATCTCACGACGCTCCCATGTTCATCACACTATTCAACATAATTGAATCACACTTCCATGAATGAACGTAGCCTTAAACCGTCGTAGTAGGTTACCTAGGTATCCACTGTAGTTGTTTACGTGCAAAATTGGTGACCTAGGTCACCACTGCAGTGCTATCGAATTATGTAAATTATGTCGGAATAATTCAACATTTTCATTATGATTTTTCCGTATTAACAGAAACTGATTTGGCAACTTTTGATTATCTTCAACGCAGTGAAAACAGATGAAAATACCTACAGTTGAAGTTTAGGAATTGTTGAAATTCATCTCATATATTTCTGCTAATTAAAGCTTGTTTTTGGAATTATGAGGAGAACATTTTAAAGATTGAAGTATTCTTAGTGTAGTGAGTGATTTTGTTAGTGATTAAAATAAAAAATGGTCCGCAAATGATGAAAAACACTTTGGTTGGCTGCTGAATGAGTCCCGTTGCAGTCGTATAGAGCAACGCACGGATTTTATTTTCTGAGGCAGGTGATTGAAATAAAACAGTTTTCGAGTGTAGATTTTCGACTACAATATCAAATTTAGAACTTTTAAGTGATTTTTTGAGGATTCTTCTTAATGAGAAATCTAAAGTGAACTAAGAAAAATCCGTTCCATGGATTAGTAAATTGATTTAGTTAGAAAATATGCTTTTTTTTCCTGTTTTCAATTGTGATTTCATGTTGTATTGGATGAATAAATGAGCTGAGATGAATTCCCTCATAACAACTGTATAAATTTTCAGATCGATCGATATAATCTTATTTTCGCGCGAGATATTTTTAGTTTCCAGAGGATTTGATATGGGAAACTTATTCAAAACCTGTTCTCCAGATATGTTCAGTTGACTCTTAGCAAAACATTGATGAATGATTTTTGTAGGAAAATTTTCCTGGAAAAATGTCTTTCAAAGCCGTAAGATGCCTCGATGCTTGTAGAAAAAGTTGTTTACCACAAACTGATGAATGGCTTAACCTTTTTTTTTTGCAACACTGGTGCAGTATGCTCATAGTGTCTTTGGAAAACTTTTTTCCCATATGATCGTGTCGCTGTCTAATAAACATATTGATATGAGATAGTATAGTCATACCTCGATATAAGGCAACCTCGATATTTGTTTTTGGGGTATAAATTGCTTCAAAAAAATGTTTGTAATAAGTTTTGAAACCATTGAAACCAACGCGAAAATTGTTCTAAATGGGCATAAGAAAAGTTTAAAAAATACTATTAGGTGATGGTAAGGAGGTTTTCACGCATCCTTCAGTAACGATTCACAGCCTTGCAACAATTAGAAATTTTTCGCAACTTTGAGTAACTTCTTGTATCAATTGAAAAACATTTTTTTTTTGTTTCTGAAAATATTTCAAAATGGGCTCAAGAAAAGTTGAAAAATACTGATAGGTTATGGAAAATAGGTTTTTGCGCATCTTTGAGTAACCATTAAGACTCTTGCATGAATTGAAAAAAAATTTTTGTTCGATATAGCGTAATTAATTCCAATCGAATGTTTTTGCCTTTCTCCTAGAAAGGTATAGCAATCACTGGAAAAACCAAAGGTATAAAAGTGGTCCCAATGGCCGAATGTCATATACCACTCGACCCCTTTCGACGAACTGAGCATTTTCTGTATGTATGTATGTATGTGTGTATGTGTGTGTGTGTGTGTGTGTGTGTGTGTGTGTGTATGTGCAACTTTTTTTTCTCACTCACTTTTCTCAGAGATGGCTGGACCGATTTTCATAAAATTAATTGCAAATGAAAGGTCTAGTTGCGCCATAGGTTGCTATTGAATTTCATTGTAATCGGATTTTTAGTTTAGAGGTTATGTATCAAAATATAAAAATCACGAAACATCAGTATCTCAGAAACCACACAACCGATTTTTATAAAATTGGTTTCAAATGATCGGGCTGTCTCCAGAACCCTTAAATTTTGAATTTCGTTATGATTGAACATATGGTTCAAAAGTTATATAAAGAAAAGTTATCCTGAGGTTGTTTAAACTCACTCATTTTTCTTAGAGATGGCTGAACCGATTTTCACAAAATTAGTGTCAAATGAAAGGTCTAGTTGCCCCATAGGTTGCTATTGAATTTCATTGCAATCGGATTGTAACTTTGTCCGTTGTTCATGAGAATGTGAAATCACATAATGAAAGTAAACATATTGACTTCCTCCTAACGATCACTGACTAATTAAAAGGTTGAAAAGCGATTCAAATGGCTGAATGTCATATACTACTCGACTCAGTTAGACGAATCGAGCATTTTCTGCATATAAGCATGTATAGGTGTATATGTTTGTGTGTGGGTGTGTACGTGTGTATGTGCACCTTTTTTCGCACTCACTATTCTCAGAGATGGTCTGACCGAACAGATTTCAATGAAATTAATTGCAAATGAAAGGTCTAGTTGCCCTATAAGACCCTGTTGAATTTTATTGTAATCTGATTTCTAGTTTAGAGGTTATGTATCAAAGTGTAAAAAACACGAAACATCAATATCTCAGAAACCACACATCTGATTTGATTAAAATTAGTTTCAAATGTACGGGCTACCTTAAAAACCCTCAACTTTTGAATTTTATGAAGATTGAACATGTGGTTCAGAAGTTATGGAAAGAAACGTGTTCTGGAGACTATTTATTCTCACTCATGTTTCTCAGAGATGGCTGGACCGATTTTTATAAAATTAGTGTCATATGAAAGTAATCGGACTGTAACTTCGTCTGTAATGTATCGAAATGTGAAAATCACGAAACGGGATGAACGGGCTAGTTAAGGGTTAACTGATGAATTATGATTGAACACGTGATTTCAAAGTTTGGCTGCCCCATACGTTACCTTTTCATTTGATTGTAATCAAACTTAAGCAAGCGTTATGTTTTAATTTGTAAAACAACGAAAGTCTATTATCTCAAGTATTACACGACTTATTTGAACATAACTAATGTCATACAAATGAGTCATCTCTCAAACTTACAAATAACAAACTTCATAACAATTTGATATGCTGTTGAAAAGTTTTAGAAAGAAAAGAAATTCAAAGACTATTCAACACTTTACCTGCTTCGATCAATATATATGGCCTCAACATGATTTAAATGTGGTATCGTACTATCTGAACGTTCCCGGCATCGCCCGTGATTAAATTGTTCGAAATTAAGAGTCATTGCTTTTATTTCGCTATTTCTTAAGTACTAACATTACGTCAAATTTCATATTTTATACTTCAATTACAACATCAATATTTTAGAACCCAACGAGTGAATATACCTTTGTTGGATTCAAGCATTCATGTAAATCTATTTTTACAAATAATAAGTTTGAATGAGAAAGCCTGAGTCTGACCGGTAGGTGGATTAATTTAGGTTTTTCCTAACCCATTAACTTAAGGCATACTGTCGTAATTCTACGTTAACATTACGGTTATGTCTCATACACAAACTCTTCAACTTTTTCGATTTTTCAAAACTAAACAGGTATATTTTTCTTTTATTATTTTACTTTTACGTTAATTACCTGGCAGTTGAGCTTTAGAACGTCTGAAATTGAGTGTTTTAGGAAAGATAATGTTGTATTTTAAGCGATAATTGAATTATAAACTGTGATATGTTGCATAATAGGTGTGTATAATATAAAGTGTAACGTTAATAGTCCCAAATATTTTTAAAAACAAGCATTTTCTGTTTTTGGTACAATTTCTCACTAGTGACCCACGGTTGATGGTATGTACTTTTTTCTGAAAAACCAATTTACAGCTTGTTGATAATTTTCAATAGACTTTGGAACCATTTTTGTATTATTGAAACTTTTTGATACATAACTAAAGTAAGTTTACATTTTATAGTTTTTTGATATTTACAAATTCCAAAATTTCGATTTAACTATTGAGTCGTTTGATAATTTTTAATTTTTTTTGGTGCCAAATTGAAAGTATGCCCAACTTTACTTCAAATAACAATACTTGTGCAAAAGTTTTGAGACGAACCGTTTCTTGCTGTTTTTGGGGGCTTAAATCCAGGACATCCTATCGGTTTTTTTTGGATTTCTGAGTCAATTTCACGAATAAATATGAAATTTTGACGGAGGTTTTTTTAAATAATTTTTAGTATGCTAAACTATGCCGTTTAATGAAATCACCATGCGTCTCCATTAGAGAGGGACTACAATGCATGATGGAGAAGCATATATTTAGTGACATTGAAGATTTGAGATATTTGTCCAAATCTGTACCATGTTTTTCAGTTTGCTTATTTTTCGTTTCCTAATTACATACACTGGCTGCTGTGATGAATTTGAATGCTGACGATCCACTCGAATTTTTATTTCGTCATATGGGATTATGTAACTACTTATCATTGTACATTATTTTCCGTTTGTCCTTCTCTCGTGGTTTTCTGATGGTAGACTTTTATAAACTCATATTTTTCACAATTACAAAGAAGCATTAACACTTCTCTCTTCGCTGATCGGGCACAAACCTGTTGTGTTTATCATAATTTCCCTTTATTTGGGCAAAGTGGGAACGTTGCACCGAAAATATCACTAGCAGATGGTGCTGTTATTTCCACAATGTAGATTTCGTACCGAAAATGATGAAAACATGTATAATTTGTCTCTTCAGGAATGAAAATATATTGCCTTTCGAATTGGCCTTTATCTTCGGGGCTCGGAAAAGAGGCTTGTCCCCACTCAAACCGATGTTTTAGACTATTATCACGCTTGTTCCGTCCGATTCAAATCTGTATCATCCATTCTATTCCGGCTCGCTCGAGGAGGACGTTGCTGCTCTCGTTCTTCCGCACTAAAGCTGTTTTCCCATAAATCAGCTTGCGGCAAACCTTCCGCTGGAGATGTCTTCGGTCTGACCTAACTGTCGGGGATGGTTCCGTATCTGCAGGCAGTACTAAGTGATACAATTTAAAAACAGAACCATTAAGCGGCTGCGAGACAAGAAAATAATGCTAGGAGCAAAGTAAGAGTAATATGATTCGACCAATATAGCAAAGCACCTTTTGAATCAAGTTACAAGTAGCGGCCGATGGAATGCCCTAGGGTGCGGTATAAATTTCGGTATATTTTTGGTTGGCGTCCACAAGCCGCGCAGAAGGTAGGCTTGATTTACCTTTTTATTATTCATATTTTCTTCGCTTTAAACGTCAGGAAAGTCAATTCGGTGAGAAGAGATTCTCCACTAGTCCTTTACTGGAGCAATTGCTGCGCGACTCAACATCATAAAGGTTCGAGAGGTTGGAAAAATTAATTGATTTGTTTGAATTTGCCACCTCGAACCGTGTTGCCGCGGTTAGGTAGACGAGAACATTTACATTGAAGCGCACGAGGTAAAGCAACCAAAATTGGATTTAGTAACAGAACGACAAGTGGGACGCCTTCTGATGGCAGCGTGACTGTGCCTGACACTCAATGATTAGCCACTGGACTGGACCGGTATGTCTTTGTTAAGTGAATTGAATTGGAAGATTGATTGCGGTACAGTCCTTGTGGTGTTCGCAGCTCCTTCGCGATAAAGGACTCATCAACGCGATGAAGGCTCCTCCGAAGCCATTTGTGTTGTAGCATTAAATTAAATTAATTGAGGTTGGATTTGTGTGCGCTCATTTGCGTCTGTATGTGTTCATTTTGTTGATGTTTGGTGTGGCGTTAATGTTGCTTCTACTATGCCTCAACATCTCTGCAAACGGAAGCAGCATTATTGAGGCAGTTATTTTGGAACAGGAAACGGCAATTCTGTACGGTAGTAAATATTTATTCTAGGATGGATTCTATCTTTTGCATATTTGAACTATCTTGCATCGAATATGAGTGGGAACGAAGAAAATTCAATATCCGTTGATAGACGGAATCCTTTTTTTCTGTGAATCACGATTTACTTTTCCGATAAACGTATTTACATTATGTGCTCGGTTAGTTTCTCCAGCATTCCCGCTTGGTCCACCCCTCCTCAAATTATAAGTTTCCACAACTAAGATATGTCAGTGTTTGCATAAAATGAAATATATTGTATTTACTGTAACCAACATGATTGCAGTTCAATCAAGGTTTCGTGAAAACATATTTGTATAGTTGCGAACGGATAATCTGTTGGTATAGAAAATAACGATGGATACCCGACATACTCCACACGGTTCTGTTCTCTTTCATCAGTCGAGATAGATTGAACAGAAAACTTGTTTGCTTCGTCAGAGTAGCAGCGTACGTTCGAATAGGAAGCAGCAAGTTCGAAAACTGTGCAGCAAAGACCTCTTGTTGAAAGATTCTTTAGTAGTCCTTGTCACATGATTGCATTTTTCAAGCATTCAGGCGACATAGTATTTCCTTGAAATGATGTTTCTACCAAATAGAAACAGGATTATTGATTTTGATGGGACAGAAATTATGGTTCTCTTTATGTTACACCGGCTTACATGAGAACAAAACTCTCCCAGATAAAAATTATGTTACGTTCCTTAAGTTAATTTTTATGTAGGAAAAGTTGAATTTGACTTTAGCCCCTCCCAAATAAAAATTCTGCGCACGGCTATGCCCTCTTCAAATGCCCCGGAAAATACCTAAAGCAGCTGCGGAAATGAAATTGAACTGATGTTAATAAATGAGCACCATGGCGTTGTTACTTCAGCGTACGGAATGCATGAATTCCCATTCCGTGAAACAAGAGCGCTTTTATCGGAAAACATGTTGCTTGATATTGATATGCATACGTTTACGCTTGCATACCATACTTACTCGTATACACTTGTCGGCCAAAAGATACTAGTAAATCAGTCTACCGGCTCAGGTTCTCTCCCGAGAAAATTGAATTTCTAAGGATAGCATCACGGATAGGCTTGGGAACCTAATTTAATGCTAATATTTATCTTTGGCCAAACGTGTAAGCGAAGGCAGACATCAAGCCGCCTGGAAGCGACTGTGATGTAGGCACTCCGAAAGAAAGGTCCTTGTTTGTTCGGTGGACATCACACACAAAAAAAGCCTGCGCGTATCATCGGGGGAATAAGCGTTGGCCTAATTTTGTGTCGGCTGAGTGGTTCAGTGGTTGCTTGTACATATACTGGAGGATCCTATGCCCAGAAGCAATCAACGCAAAGTAGGATGAGTGGAAGAGTGAGATTGAAGTAGAGTGGTAACCATTGATCCATTAGAGGGTAGGCTAAGCAAAAGGGCTATAGAAAAATAGATTGTTCTTTATGCTGTCAACTCCTTTGACATTTCTGAACTTTTTTACATTTCTGAAATGTTTCTACTAGGTATTTTAAAAAGCACTGATTTCTTCATTTCTTTGTATTAAAACAGTATGAAGCTATTTTCATTCATTTGTACATGCAAGTGAATTTCAAATTAAAACAAAACTACGCGATCCATGTTCGGTTTTACATTAGCTTTAAGTAAGTCTATTTTCGAAAATGAATGTTTTCGTGATTTTTATGCTACATATAGAAAATAGCAACTTTTCGCGGAACACGGTCGATACAAAAAGTGTTAAAAGCAGAGCAAATATCATAATGAGTGAAGCAGCAAGTTAAGGGGGTTTTCCTTTTTCAACTGTGAGGATATATTCCGACAAATGAGTGAAAGACTTACCGCGACCCAGTCTCAAATGGATGAAAGTATAAACATTTTATTTTTCATAAAATTTTTTTCACACATGCTTACAAATCATTTTTAATTAAAACAATTGAAAATTGCGTATATGTTTTCGCATATATATTATATACAAGCTAGAACTATATGAAAATTGAATCAATAAATTTGTCCATAACCTGTTGCTTCTTTTTCTGTTTTATATTCCAGGTCATCAATGCCAGTTGGAGGCACAACCATGATTACCCTTTTTATTGGCCTGCAAAAACCACATATTGTTGTGGTGGGTTTAAGTGCGAAGCCGTACCACGATGAAGAAAAAAGCTTTCGATTGTGACAGTTGCTGAACGCAAAAAACAACCTAAGGAATAAAATTGCCGGCTTCTACCGGTAAACGTAAGCGGGTACCGTTTGTCGTGTTTCCTTCGCAGAAATTGGTCATAAGTTCTATGTTGCGTGTAGTGCAGTGTAGGCACTTGAGTGCCAATAATACGGAAAAGTATATCAATCTAACAAGAGAATGTGTTTCAGTTCAATAGTTTGCGTCACAGTATTATAGGTAGTATTTGTGAGTGAGGTTCTTTATGAATAGCAAGCAACGACGGATCAAAGTATCAGAAATGTTGTTCATTTTATTGTCAATAACACAGTACAGTTTGGACGACTTGTGACAGCACAAAAGTCGCGTTGATTTTCTTTCTCGATGTGGTTTTCGAGCTCGTTGATGTTTTCATCGAGCACTTCTAGGATTGTTTAGAGATCCGAACCAGCGATACGGTGTTGAAGATGAATTTGCATAAACTGAGTAAACGGCACTCGATTCATACGATGCAGCCGCAACCCGCCCCGGGCAGATCAGCGGCGACAGACGAGTCAGCATCCTTCGGAACCGGAGCCAAGCAGCGCAAAAAGGGAAAATTTCGGGTGAGTTTGCAGCACAATAAGTTGACACTTTTGTGTGCGTGTGTGCACTTTCGATGATTTATTCCACTTTGGGGACTTTCGTGGTGCAGTTTGAGGAGATTGGCATTTGCATAGCATAATTGAGGGATCAGCGCGTTTCAATATTAATTGGATTCTTGGTTAGTCATGTGAGTTTGATAGTTTTTGTTTCACATGGTATTCCGATTCAGCACCCATTTAACACATAAACGATTCATAAAAAATTAGATACTGTTACACAGGAAGCATTTTTTTAATTACTATAGCGCTTCTGGTAACCGTAATACAAAAAATTTAAGCGTTCAAATGTAGAAGGATTGATTATCTAGTAGTGGAAAGTAGGTGAAGACGGACAGTCTAAGGTTTAACCTAATAATTACTCAGGTATTGCTATTCAGACCGCAGTAGTCATACAAATTGAAACATAAGATCATTTGTTGTCATAATTATTTTTGGTATTAGTGAACTTCCTCCAAGTTTTATGTGTTTTGGGTCTTCAAAAATATGACTACAAATTGCTGTTTTTTGACATGGTTGGGAAAGACGGATACCTGGGGTAGGTAAGATGGACACTACGATGGTAAAGGTGGACACTCACTAAAAAGATGTAGTACGTTACGTATTCTTTTGATTTATGTGTTGAGTGAGGGCCATACACTACTCTACGTTATTGGAGTCCATCTATACATCACGTTCTATACATACAATTTGGGAGGGTTGTTTATGATGAAAGCCAGAATTCACGGCCTGTATGGCCTAATCTAACTGCTAAGTGATTATTACCTGCTGGTTTCTCTCGCGGGTGTACTTTGTAAGCATCTGTAGTACACAACCGATAATACATGTGAAAGTTCTTGGAAAATTCGTGTGTCCATCTTTCCCTACCTTAGTGTGTCCGTCTTGCCCGACCTCCCAAGTAACGAAACGGGTTTTATCAAAGTTTTATAGCGCTTTTTTAGCTGTATTAAGCGCTATAAAACTTTGATAAAACCAATATTGTTACCAGGGCTTGCTGTAAATTTTTCAAACGATCGTAGCTCTCTTTTGAAACATCGAAAATCTACTCGATTTACACTAGAAAACCGAGGAAAGACTAATTAACCACTTTACTATCGGGAATAAATGAAAACACATAAGTTTAACGAGTTGATTTTTCGTGAAATGAAAATGACATCAAATAGCGTGTTTACGAAAATATTCTTTTTTTTACTTACAAATTTGACAGTTTGCTTGCTGAAAACCGACTATGCATCTCTAAAGTATTAACACATAACAAAGAAGGTATTCGCATCACTCAACTATCATAATACATTTTAGTTTGTGAAATTTTAAAAGTGTCCATCTTACCCGCGGTGTTCGTCTTAACCTACTTCCCCTTACTAAAAACTTCATTCAGTGTACAAACTTTTAAAAACAATCAAAAAGTTAAAACGCAAGAAGTGTTTTTTGAGTTCTTTTTTTATAGTTTTTGAGAGTGTGTATATAAGCTAGAGGAAATTTCATCTGCTGTAATAATAACCTTCTCGGACGCCAATTTAATTTAAATCTCTGTTACTGTTTTACATTATCATGATGCCTAATTTTTTCTTCAGAAGTTTCAAGTTATTCGAGGTCTTAAAAATTAGTGCACGCGTTTTTTATTTTATTCATACAGAAAGTTTCTTGAAAAATCTTGAAAACGTCTACATTTCGTTAATGATTTAAATTACGTCAAGAACAGGATGTGCTCATGATTTCAATTACACAACAAGCATAAAAAAAATACTTCAATAACTGACGTAGAACTATGCACACTATTAAAAATAACATTGTCCGACTAAGTTTATATATATAGTTTATATATAGTCTATTTATATATAGTCTAGTTTATATATAGTCTATTGTACGAGCGTAATACAACATTGCAAAGTGATACTGTACTACATAGAGTAAGAGACATTTTGTGCCAAGCTGGAATTTTGAAAAATTCCATAATTGTCAACCGATTTCAACTAAGCAATATCCCAAATCGTAACGATGGCCTCAATCCCTGTACTTCTAATATGCTAAGCGAGCGCTCTACCATCTGAGCTACATCCACGACGGCAGAAAAGGTTTGGTTACTGTTGTACTAAATGTTACCAGCTAAACCTGAATGAGAAAAACAATGAATGAATATTTGAAGAATAAACAAGCAACGGTTTTCGAATTTTTGTGCAAACGGAGCTGTTGAAGTACTATCGGTTTTTAATTCGTATTTTTACGATATTACTGATTGAACACAATAAGAAAGCATTTTCTTTCAAAATCTAGCGCGTGAGACATTTCGAAAAAATCATTAATCTCTAATACTTCTTTAGTTGCCCTGAGTTTGCTGTTCAAAACTGGATATGATGCTGATCGCAACCTTTGTGCTACCCCGACAGTGGGGGAATAAGGTACTTTTACAACACACACTGAAAAAGCTGTTTTCACATTTAGAATTTAGATTTTGATAACCAGAATCCAACACAGAATGTTTGCTTGTGTTCTTTCCAAAATAAGGCAAATCAAAATGTTTTCTGCTCCCGCGCTGCAGCTGAGTTGTTTGTTCAAACCGAAAGCAAATTCGAAAAACCTGTTGTGCTGATAATTCCGCAATCTCCTGCTGCTTCTACTGTACGTCCGTCCCACCAAAAGAATGTAATTAGTTTAACCAGAACAGGCTCTTTTATAGCCCAAAGAGTGCATTTTCGGCTAACTAGGTATACTATTCTGTCGACCTTGTTAGAGAAAGCCAGTAAGCGATTAATAAGCGGATGTAATTTTCGATTTAATAAGACAATTTTCAATAGAACAATAGTTCGAATAATCAAAAAACAATTTTCTGCATTTTGGCAGAAGCGTGTATAATTTTCTAATTGATTGTTGCAAAAATGTAGAAAATTGGTTGAAAACAAACCAATTACAGTCCTACCTCGATATAAGGCAACTTTATTTTTATTTTCGTTACGTTATATCGAAGCAAAAAAAACTGTTTTTTCAATTTATGCAAGATTGTTAATGGTTACTCAAAGTTGCGCGAAAACCTGTTTTCCATAACCTATCAGTATTTTTAAACCTTTCTTATGCCCATTTAGAGAAAAAAAATTTTTTTTTTCAATTGATGCAAGACTGTGAATTGTTATTGAAGGATGCGTAAAAACTTATTTTACATCACCTATTAGTATTTTTAAACCTTTCTTATGCCCGTTTTGAACAATTTTCGCATTGGTTTCAAAACTTACTACCAACATTTTTTTGGAGCAATTTATAGCCCAAAAACAGTTGCTGTACCATTTATTTTCAATTTCAATACATTTTAAAAAGTTACGAGGTAAAAGTTACATTATATCGAAGTTGCCTTATATCGAGGTATGACTGTATAAGCTTTTGAACGGGAAACATTTATTCCTTCAGTTAAAGATTTCTATTTTACACCTCTAGACAAAAGACAAAAGGAAGACGTAGTTCTACGTCAAAAAATTCAAGAATAATTTTTACTTCATCTTGAGAATAGCTCTTAAAGTTACCTAAGAACTTTAATTTTGCATAGTCAAAATTTGAAAACAATCGAAATAGTTGAAAGGGTTGTTTATAAGACACGACCGCAAGGTAACGTATAATTACGACAAGCTGTCTTATGCCAATGAATTTTTTGTAATTAGTTTGGGAATATATTTAATTAGGATTTACTATTTCAATAGCGTGAAGCGTAAATTTCAGTGTTAATTCTCTTTCAGCTCTATTTTTTGAATTTTATATATCTATTTAAAAGAAAATAGGTTTCATGAGAATGAGAGGTTTTTGATTTTCGGGGAAATAAAAATAGTAATTTCGAACATGTTTTTTCGATAATAAAAATTATGAATTATGACTTTGAACGAAAACGGCGATATGCCAATTTTGTCATTATTCGTTTTGTAAACGGTGCTGTATTTAATGCTTAATACTGCGTTCAAACCAAATAATACCTACTGCTTTTATTAGCAAATGTGTTGGTTTTTTATTAAATCTGGATTCTAAGACAAAATTGTTGCTTATTTCATCGTGTTAAATATTTCTTTAACGGCAATCGTACGCTTTGTTTGAGGTTTATGTAGGCAATTATTAGTAATTATCAACATTACATGTATTCACCCTATTATTGATTGACTTTACTAAGTATGGGCAGGTATGTTACTCTCCTCAATATGTGGAAAGAGCACAGTAAATATTCAATGCTGACTTCTTGCTCGGCATGAGAGCTGTGTGTAACAATTTTTCGCACCACACTTATTCTGCTTCATGCTGTGTTTCTGCTGCTCGCAGAAAACTTAATACACTTGCTGCTCACACCACAGCTCATCGAAACAGAACCACTCTAGTGAGAATACACAAAAGAACACCGCGGTGTTAAATTCGATAGCGTTTGAAGTGCAGATATGAGTGATGGGCGGCTGGATTTGTTTTTTTCCAGCTGCGAGATGCAAGGTAACAACATAATCTTCTCGCCTACCTAGATGCTCCCCTCATTTGATATATGCTCAGGAGACATACAGTAAAAGCACTGCAGTGAGCTTTGTTGTGTATTGGTTGAGCTTAATGCCCTTTCACAACTTGCTCAAGCTCACACCAGTATATTATCTCTCTGGAGAGATATTTTAGATTTTACCGCGGAGTTGTATGTTCCTCATGTACACACGATTCGCTGCTCTCTTCAAGCAAGTGTACCGCTTTGCCCACCAGCGTGAGAGCAGTTGTTTATGCAGTGAAAAATATTCTTTTACAGGCTAGTGATTCTCTGAGGAGAAACGACAAGCCTGCTCGAAAAAAATATCATTAAAAAAACCTTAAAAGTCGCTGTTATTGTACATAGTTATACCATAATTTAACTATTTTTTCATTGTAAACACATCAATTTTACATTAAATATCATTGTCCAGAACAATAAAAAACATCGTTTTTGCCATTTTTACCATGAAAAAGGGGGGTCGTTATGTTTCTTAACAGCATTTTTTCAGGCATTTTTCTCATACATTTAGAAGTCACTGACAATGTTTTTCATGGTAAAATTATTGTCGGAGGTAGATTCAACAACAAAAAACGTTGTTAAAATATGGTAATGACAACAACCGTTTGCAAGCTTACAGTAAAAACACCGTGTTTTTTACGGTTACAATAAAAAACACTGTCCGTTTACTGTTTTCACCGCAAAATACATCTAAATTTTTTTTCGGGTGAGTATGGGTATAAGGGTAATTTTAAAATTTTTCAATATTTTTGTTTGGTAGTAAACTCATGAGTACTGTAGTACTGAGATTGAGTTCTCATAAGGACTATTGGTTGTGTTTTCTACAAAGCTTTGAAATATTTGAAGTAAGCCTTCTTTCTCGTTTTCTTCGAGGCAGAACAGCTGGGATATTGATCACAACACCTCTCTGGGTAATAGTGTTGCAGATGACGCGGAAAGATTGCGTTAAAGCTACTGAACCGATTTTTTTCATCTGTTTCTAAATGTTCGTTTTTAAATTCCACGGTCGTTGAACGATCGTTTTTTATCCACAAAGTTTAACTTTGCCGAAAAAAATATTTGATATGATTTTTAGTGCTCAAATCATGTTTTTTTTGGACAAAACGTTCCCGTTCGCACTGGAAACAAAATACATATGAAAATGATCGTTAGATACCCGGCACACTTCTTAATTAATCAAATAATATAAGTTTTTTTAGTGCAGTTGGTCTGCTGAGTCTCTATCGTAAACACCACAAACCTCTGCAAAAAACAGCGTTTCAGGGAAACGCTATACATATAATTGGTATTACTCATACACAAATGTGTTTTTTGTTGTTTATTAACAGAACTTTCAATAATTACTACTTTTATGCAATAAATAAAAAAGGTGTTACACGCTTTTAAAAATCCAATTCTCTTTTTCTTGGGCAAAAGGTATATAACCCCTTAACGATGAACATAAGATGAAAAAAAGCGGTGTGATTATCTCTTAAATATCTACAGAGGGGACTAACGTAAAGCCTAGCCGGGTTCGCGAAAGTAGTGAAATAAAGAAAGATAAAAATAGAGCGGCCAGTCGGGCCTTCTCAGAACCACAAATACGTTCTTGAAGCAATGCTAAATTTCCTTACCTTGCAAATTGGGTTTAGGATTGGATTTAGAAATAGCGTTAAAATTCTTGAAACTAACTGAGCTATAATCAGTGGAGTTCCAGAATGTTCGTGACGCTTTCAATGTTTTCGGTTTTTCGCGATGTTCTCAATTTTTCGGTTTTTCAATTTGTACCCCTATGTTGCTGTGAGACGTAGCTCTACGTCAAAATTTTTTTTGGTAATATATAATACAGAACTCCCATACTTTGAGTTTTTGAGTTACAAGTTTTCAAAGATTTCACCCACTTAAATACACTATTTATTCGAAAGGGCCTTGAATCAGAATGGTCCAAACATGTGTAAAAATCACTAAAATGTTTGATCAATTTAACACAATTTATTATTCGACAGCAGAAGTTACTCTCCGACATTTTGAAGCTACGCCTTTTTGCATACACTAAAATTAACAGGAATGGTTGAAAAGCTCTATCCTTTTTAGGGCAACTCGTTTGAGCTTTATGACAATATTTTTTTTCGCTTCTGTCGACCAGTGTAATTCAAAGAATGAAGATAGCTTTTGAATTATTCATCTACTTTCTTGCTGTCAAAGAATCAATTGTTTTAGGGAAACAAATATGAAATTATAGTGCTTGTTGTTGGAAAACCACGAACATCCTACGAAAAAAAGTGTACTTTTATGAAGCGTGCATATTTTTCAAACGTGATTTTGAAATATTTCGATGATGCATGGAAGTCAGTCATTAAGAGCTCCATACTTGTCATTCTCCTCAGTATGTGGAAGGAGAGGAGAAAAAAATCACCGCGCACTTCCCTTCCAGTATGTGCCAGCGTGTAGCAAATGCTTTCACCACACTGCTTCTTTCTCCACTCCAAAGTGTCTCAACCAGCTTACAGAGAGACAAACACACTTCCAGCTCACCCCACATCTGATAGAAACAAGAGGGGTGACTCACTCTACAGAGAAAACGTTGTTGTGTACTTCAACAGTGTCCACTGGCGAGTAAATTCGACCGGCGCGAGCAACGCAGTCTATTTTTTTCTTCCAATCTCTTTTCCTCCTCTGCCATGCTCAAGAAACCAACTGTGAAACGCACCGCAGATAGCTCTGCAGTGTAATTATTGTGCGTGATGCCCACACGTGTGAGAAAGTACACCATAGTTCATTGTCTCGCAAAAGAGAGATTTCAGATTTCACCGCAGTGCTTTCAGGAAGCTCAGCAGATAAAAATCGTTTGTTGCTCTCTTCTAGCATGAGCGTTGATTTGCTCTTCAGTGTGAAATCTCCCAGCTGGTCTCGAGGTACGATGCTGGCCTAACAAGCCAGTCGTCGTATGTTCGAGTCCCGGCTTGGGAGTGACCATTAGTGTCAGTAGGATCGTAGCGCTAGCCCCGCAATTGTCCTGTACACTCAACAGTCGGCTGCGAAGTCTGTGTATAGTAAAACAGAAGGTCGAGTTCCGATACGAAATGTAGCACCAAGGCTTTGCTTTGCTTTGTGAAAGCAGTTGTTTTCGCAGTTCAAGATGTTCTCCTGCACTCTAGAGGTTTTTTCTGAGGAGAAGAGACAAGCATGAAGAGCTCTGTGATTTAAAATTACTGTTGAAATCAAGTAGCATCGTAGGAATTTTAATGCTTTTAAAAGCTAAAATTGGGAAAAAATCTTAAAATTTAAATTTGAAGTTAAAACATTATAATACATTTCTTTATCTCTCCACAAACTCATTTCAAACATTAGCCTTTATTAAAAAATATATAAATTGCCCATAATAATATCTTGAGCCCAAAAGAACATCTGTGTGAAGCTCCATCCAAATCAAATATGACAATTAAAAAAAATATTAAATTTGGGATATTTTTGTAAAATTGCTCATTATTGACAATAATTTCAAATTTATTGGCGAAATAATTGAATTTAAACTCACAATGGCCAAAAATAACGAAAAAAAAAACTTATGCCAAATTGGATTCAACGGCGATTTTCAAGATTAAATCAATTCCGGATTCGAAATTGAGGTTGGAAGTCGCGGAACAGTGTTTTAAAGGAGATAATTATTTCAGGTTGAAATTGCCGAGATAAGATTCTTACTGTCAGGAAAGTCGGTAATGTTTGATCACAAATTAAGCTTAAAATCTAAAAAATGATCCTAGTTAAGGTTGAAAACTTATTGAAAAGTACTTCTCAAACCAGATAATACGCACAACAGAAAACTGTCAATTAGATAAGATGAAAAGCATAAAAGTAACAAAAAGGATTTCAACCTAAACTACAAAATAAAAAAAAACTGGATTGCAAATCATAGAACAGCCTGTGAGCCAAACGGGTATAATTATATATGGTTCTTGAGTATCCCAAAAAATTAAAAAAAAAGTTTTTCAGGAAAAAAATGAACAAAACTAAAATGATTTCAAATTTGTATCAAATGAAATAAATTTGAATTTTTGTATTTAAAAAAGGAAAATAATAAAAATGTAATCGAGATTTCAAGCATTCTATTATCAAACTGACAAAAAGATTCGGGAAACTCTAAGTTGTTTTAATCGCCATATTTCTCGCAGACCAAATCAGGTTTGATTGCTCGTCGCAAATATGCTAGCGTCCATTTGATGTACTTATCATGCAAATGAAAAGAAAAATCTAATGACGATGCTAATAAATTAGATTTTAAAAAAAGTGTAGACCCAAGAACGCAAGCAAACCACTGTGATGAACAGGGATCAGCAAACTAACCAACCATCGAGCTGGTTATGTATTGCAGTGCACCAGCCACGGGGGACTGAGGGACTCCTCAGTTCTTCACACAAAGAACATTAATTTTCATTCCACTTCCTTCGCTTAATATTCTTTTCTATTTTCTTTCTTCTCTTTGCGCACGCCTCACTGCAGCTCAAGGAACGCTCCTCGTCGTCGGTGCGAGAACGCTTTGTCAACGATCCGGCTTACACGGAGGACGTTCGCCATTTGGCTCTTCCGATGCGCCGGAACAGCGGTCCGGAAAATGTCGAACCGTCTTCACGCAGCAGCAAGTTTTACACTATTCCGAAGAAAAAGTCCAACTCCGTTGGTAAGGATTATCTCCGTGCTTCGGGAGAGACACCCGCAGGGACCGGTGCACAAGGTTTCGATAGTCGTGAATTCTACAGTGTTGATGCTAGTGAAATGGCCCGACAGATGAAGACAGGTGGCGGTGGTGGTGGCCCGGCTGCGGCAAGCGATCAATCGTTTATGCAGGTGAAAGTGCGGAGAAAAAAATATAATTATCATAATAGTTCTGAAATGCTGCAGTTTAATGACGAGTCGAGCAGTTCGGAAAACATGCGACAGAGTAAGAGTTCGGGGACGTTGAACCGACGGGGTCGAAGTTTGGATCGGAGAGCTGGGGCGGGGACTACAGCGGAGCTTCCATGGTGGGAGCAGAATAAGGAGCAAAAAGAGTTTGTCGATGCGAAACAGTCAACAGATGGAAGAAGTGATGGAGCGAGCGAACAAAGCGAGGGGAGAAATAGAAATCTGATACGCAGACAAAATGCTGCTGAGTACAGCGGGCGTGGAGAGGGTGGTGATGTTGGTGTTGCTGACGCGGGGGATGCTTCCGGTACAATGATTTCACAGGAAGAAGCAATTTATCGGCGGACAGAAAACACTGGTGGGCGCCACTGTTGGGAGGAAGGTGGCGATGATTTGAAGGAAAGTAAAAGTAAGTTCCAGATTGGCAAGCGATTTCTGAAAGGCGAGATTGGAATCAAGAGCTTTAATTATTATTTGCTGAAGGAAGGGTTGAAATCTTCGAAAAAGAATTTGCTTAAGCAGAGATCCGCCCCGGTCGAAGTTGGTGGAATTGAAGCTGACGTTGATTTGTCGAAAAGTGAAGAAAACATTTATGAGGAAATTTATTTCGAGGATAAGCTTGATGATCCAAGCAACGAGAAAATTCAATTTGTCGATTGTGAGCTGTGTGTACAGCAGTGCAGCAATAGTAGTTGTGACGTATGCAATGGACATATTTCGACGCATAAGTTGCAGCAGCATCACCATCATCATCGGCAGAAGGAGTTAGACCAGCAGAATGTGTATGAAAAACTTAAAAAAATACCCCAGCAACAGCTGCCGGCTGGGTCGCAGTACAAGACAGCTAGATCTTTAGACATTGACAGTGCCAACGCCAACGGTACTGGAGCTGGCAATGTGCTACAGTATCAATCGTATAATCCTAATAATCCAAACATTTTCAAACTCGAAACAACACCAGTTGCATTTAGTTGCGACTATAATCCTATCAAGAAAATTCACTACAATCCGCAACAGGATGCTGCCGGTGGGTCTCACAGGCAGCGTTCTCTATATCAACAAGCACCGAGCTCAGTCTCTCCTGGTTCAGATTACTACAAAGAAATTAATCGAAAAAAATCCTCATCATCATCTGACTCGATACAAGCTCGAATGCAGAGGGAATTGTATCAGCAAGCCAATTTATATTATTATCATAGAAAAATAGCCACAGGAGAAACGCAAAACCAGGAGCCAAATCAAGCCTCCAACATTCACAAAACAAGTTCCAACGCATCCATTCTCAGTGAGGCGTCTGCCAGAAGTGAAAATTCTCTGAAACAGCCTCGCACTGGCAATATGTCCGATTCGTCCCTGGGGGACTCATTATTCTCATACTCGGCGAACCGGCGCTACTTTGGTAGCTCGGAAAGTTGTCGCTTTGCGTCTGAATGTCGCCGTTGCAGCCTCGATGTCGACAAATGTAGCTTCTCGGATACATGTCGTTACGACTGTCAGAATTGCGACTGTTCCTCTAGCTACTTCTCGTCGGACTTTGATGATACTGGCCACGGAACCGGTCGAAAAAACAGTTCACGTACTTCCGCAAGCAATGTTCAAGTCGATTTGGATGCTGGAAGTGCGGGCTATTCAGTGCCGGCTTATGCGGAAGACTTCATGAAGCACGTCAGCAATGTCAAGCGCAATCAGTTGGGACACCAACTGCGACAACAGAAACACACGCCAAGCGGAAAGATCTATGAGATGCCCACAACCTATGTAGGTAATCCGAAAAAGGCACCGGTTCATTACGAGCACACGTATGAAAAGCTCAAATCTAATCCATATGGGAGTAGTGGCTACCAGCGGCAAGCAATGTATAAATGTGATGAGTATGTGACGAAACAGTCTATCAGCCAAAGTCAGGAAACTCTACTATCTCCATCGCGTAATCGATTGCCTATGGAAGCCCGCAATTCTTCTGGACTAACGGGACATTATAGAGCTCACACCTCCAACACTCTACCAGCATCAATAAGCTGTAGAACCAAAAGCAATGAATTTGACAATCTCTCAAGCTCTAGCCGAAGCATAGCGGGAACGCTCCCGAAATCATTCACTGGCCCGACTACGAAAGCCATTCTCTCGAATCTAAACCATGATTACGCCGAAATAATCCAGCTTCCTTCAACCGAAAACAAAGAAAAAGCAGCCGGCGGGAAGGAGACTGAAACAAATCAACCTACGACGCGACGCCAAGCGCCTCCCATACCGCCAAACCCTCCCCTACCGGAGCCCAACGAAGAAATTGATCCGAGATCAATCACTTCCGGTGGTGGATTGGGCAATACTGTCAGCCAGAATGCCCAGACACCAGCGATGACATCTTCGGCACCTTCACATTATAGCCCCAGCCGTAGGAACGAATTTCAACCTCGCAAAGACCGAGCTGAGTTTGAGAAGAGCAAGCGGGGAGCAGCAGCCGCCGTCGCTTCCACCATACAGGTGGTGGTGCCACCGTCCTCGATAAATCAATCAGTCGCCAGTCGCAAGAAGGACCAGACCAGTTGTCAGAAAGAGAAGGCCAGCAAAATGAAACAGCAACAGCAGGTAGTGGCGCCTGTGCCAGCGGGGGATGAAGGCAACTTTACCGACGATGAGGACGACGAGGTGTTTCTCAGTGATAAAGTCTACGAGAGGCCAAATTACCGCACCCGAAAGCCGGTAAGTGATCGAATGGGGTGCTTTGGGGGGGAGGGCGTTTTAATTTCGAGCGGAGATGGGGTAACAGAGTAAACTGCTTATGATTAGGCAGTTGATTGAAATATAAACTTTACACGCCGACTTTGGGTGTTGTGTGCTTTAACAGGTGATGAGTCGAGACGGAAGCTGGGGCTTGTGCGATTTACGTTAACACTGATAATCATGATGAATTTTTGTTTCTTGTTCACTTTTAAATGCAGCTGCTACTCATGATTGATTTGTTCGTTAACCGAAGATTACTTTTCATACAAGAATTTGAAATACCAGGATTAAAATAAGCTCGTAAATTAATTCATGATGAAGTTTCTAGAATGTTAAAAAAAAAGGTTGTCTTTTTATTTATTCAAAAGCTTCGTGGGCACATAGTTATTAAGTACGTAAAACTGGTATCCGTAGTTAGGACTTTTAATAGAATCAACTCATTCGGTGTCAAGTGAATTAACCTTGGGTTTATATCCCATGAACCCTGTCTCAACATTGAATTGTAGAAAACCCCGGTGTAAAATTAAGCAACTCTCGTGATAAGTGCCTCACTGGAGAATACTTGTAGGATGAAAGACTGTTTCTATATCCAATACTCTATCGATTAATTTCGAGTAGCTCCGACTTTGAACAAATATTTACTTTAGAAAACTGAATATTTTCTACGGATGGTATATACATTTTAGACTCAAGAATAACTTACTAAAAGCGAGGATGTCCCAATGAAATGATGTTGAAAATGTCAAGGTTCTCAACCCAAAATTGAAAGATAAAGTTATTTAGGCCGTTACAAATTTTATTTTCATTTTATGTCACCCCCTCCCCCTACAAAAATCTTGAATATTGGAAGAGGAAGAAAAAAAAAGCTCAAACCGTTTTGTTAATTTCATTGGTTTTCCGACATCATAAATGCTTAATTTAGCAACAACCAAGTCAGGCGGCAGCGAGAGTGTCGTCGAAAGGCAGGCGAAATAAATAATAATAATTATAAAGTGTTATTTTTCAACATTTATTTGAGTGCAAGTTACAAATGTCATAACTTGCACACAAACTTTGATCAAAGATATTTCTTTTTTTTTCGTCTCGGTGTTATTTATTTTTTGCCACCCCCTCTGCTAACTTTGATAACCTTGGACATAAATAGAATTTGTATCAGCCTTATATTACTTTAGTAGAATATTCGACTTTCTAAAAAATTATTTAAAGGTTGCCAAACGTGATTTATGACAATTGACTCTTTCATCCAAAAAACATTTTAATTGCACTTGTTGCAATTCCGTTCGATTCTCACATTATTTCGTATATTTTTTATTTTTGTGAGGTTATTTGAAAATACTTTGCATGGATTTGTTGAGCATTGCATTTAGTTATTTGACTCACAGAGCCCATTGAACATCGCAATAAAGTGAATTTTCCTCATAATTTCTAGATAAAACCCTTCAAAATAAATATAAAAAAAACCTAAATTAATCCACCTAGCGGTCAGACCCAGCCTTTCTCATTCAAACTTTTATTTGTAAAAATAGATTTACATAAACGCTTCAATCCAATAAATGTATGTCACTCTTTAAGTTCTAAAATATTGATGTTGTAATCTATACATATAAAAATGTAGTCCGGTCTGTCTGTCTGTTTGATCCATATAGGCTCGAAAAGTACCGAACCGATCGACGTGAAAATTTGTATGTAGGAGTTTTTGGTCCCGATAAAGGTTCCTATGATAGTTTGAAACCCCTCCCTCTTCTGGAAAGGAGAGGTCCAATACAAATGAAACATACATTTCTGCACAACTCAAGAACAAACCAAGCAAATGAAACCGAATTTGGCATGTGGATGTATTAAAAGAATAATAAATATGTCCATAATGGTTCGACGCCCCTCCCTCTTATGGAAGCACATGTTTCTGCACAAATTCCTGCACGTCTCGCGAACTAATCAACTAAATGGAACCATATTTGGCAGGTGAATGTTTTTAGTGGTAACAAATATGTTCCATAATCGACCTCAGGCAACATTTTGGATATTGTTTTTGGCACATTTTGCATGTATAGGATAAGTACAACGATACACCGTGCCCCAGTGCTGAGTCGAGAAAATTTCCAGTTCAAAAAGATCCTCAACATCGCTAACCACAGAGCCACGGGACCACAAGAAAGATACACAGGAGCTAAATTCGACCACAGATACTATTTTGAATTCTAATATGGCGACTTCCGGCTACGGAAAACCAGCGGCAAACGACCAAATACCACCCAATATGGGTATTTTCGGAATCGTAATGATGCACTGGAGCCACAAATCGACTTCAGACACCATTATGAATTGTAGGATGGCAACTTGTGGTTTCTGGAAAACAGCCAGAAATGGCCGATTTCCGTCTAACATGAGTATCTCCGGATCTAGAATGATACACAGCAGCTGAAAACGAAAATGATCAAATTGCACCCAATATGGGTGTTTTTTCAACCAGAATGACGCTCAGAGGCCAGAAATTATATTAAATACCATTTTGAAATCCAAGATGGCGACTTCCGGTTTGTGAAAAACAGCCTAAAATAACCAAATACCATCCAATATGAGTATCTCTGGAACCAGAATGATGCAATGAGCTAACAATTGACCTCAGGCACCATTTTGAATCGCTAAATGGCAACTTATAGAAAACAGTCGAAAATGACCAAATAATACTCAACATGGATATTTCCGTAATCGAGATGATGCATAGAAACCAAACATTGACCCTTGGCACCATTTTGAATATAAAGACGACCACTGTTAGTTTCTGGAAAACAACCAAAATAACTAAATACCTCCCAATATTTCCGGTGTTAGATTGATGCCAGAAAATTTGCTGAAAATGACCGAATACCACCCAATATGAATATATTCAGAATTAGGGCGATGTACAGAAGGATGTTGTCATTTCGATGAAACCAATAAAACCGATAAACTAAACGATTTGTCTTTTGACTTTGATCATATCCTATGGCCGATTCGTCGTGCATTTGCAGGCTTTGAACACATCGCAAAGAATCAATGACTCTGGAACGTTCAAATAGTACAAAACCACATTTAGATTATGTTGAGGCCACATAAATATATCAATCAAAGCAGGTATAGTTTTAAATAGTCTTTGAATTTCTTTTCTTTCCATAACTTTTGAGCCACATATCAAATTGTTATGAAGTTTGTTATTTGTCACTTTGAGAGATGACTCGTTCGTATGACACTAGTTATGTTCAAATAAGTCTTGTGAAATAATAGACTTTCATTGTTTTATTAACAATTCAATACATAACGGTGGCTTAAGTTCAATTATAATCAAATGAAATGGGAACGTATAGGGTAGTCAAACTTTGAAACCACGTGTTAATTCATAATTCTTCAGTTAACCCTTAACTAGCCTTCTCATCTGATAATAATATTGATCAAATTGGTTGTGCAGTTTTTGAGATAATGAAGTTTCGTGATTTTCACATTTTGGTACTTTACAGACGAAGTTACAGTTCGATTACAGTAAAATTCAATAGGATGTTACGAGGTAGCTAGACTTATTAGTTGACACTAATTTTGTGGAAATCGGGTCAGCCATCTCTGAGAAAAGTGAGTGAGTTCAAGTAGTCTTTGGAATATGTTCCTTTTCATAGCTGGATTTCACATTTTTAAACATAACAGGCAAAGTAATAGTCCGATTGCAAAACAAATCAATAGGGTCTTATGAGGCAACTAGACCTTCCATTTGACACTGATTTTATGAAAATCGGTACAGCCATTTCTGAGAAACATGAGTGAGATTAAGTAGTATTCAAAACACGTTTCTTGTTATAACTTTTGAACCACAACTTCAATCTTTATAAAATTCAAAACTTAAGGGTTTCTCAGGTAGCCCGTTCATTTGATTTGATCAATTTTGTTCAAATCGGTTGTGTAGTTTTTGAGATAATGATGTTTCATGATTTTTACATTTTGAAACATAACTTCTAAACTAAAAATCCGATTACAATGAAATTCGATAGGGTCTTATGGGGCAACAGGACCTTTCATTTGCAATTAATTTCATGAAAATCGGTTCAGCCATCTCTGAGAAAAGTGAGTGAGAATAAAAATCTGCACATACACACACACACACACATACACACACACATACAGAAAATGCTCAGCTCGTCGAGCTGAGTCGAGTGATATATGCCATTCGGCCCTTTGGAGCACTTTTATACTTTCGGTTTTGCAAGTGATTGCTATACCTTTCTAGGAGAAAGGCAAAAATAAGTCAAGAACTGACATTTTTACTGCGAGGTGGAATTTATGAAGAAATTGACATGAAAAAGGACCTAGATATTTTGTCGGGGCGCTGAGATATTGGCATTTTTAAATGTGATGGAAAACTAAGCATTTTTACAAAAACGCCACCAAAGCTCAATATTCATTGGTAGTATACTAATTTAGCTAATTTATGCAGTCAAAGAAAGGAAAGGCTCGTGTTTTATTGAAAAAGCATTCTAATGAACAATTCTGGAAAAAAATCACTTTTTTGCGATGTTTAATAGGCTCTGTGAGTCAAATTACTGATTGCGATGCTGAATTAAGCCATGCATAATATCTACAAAAATAACTGCACGAAAAAAAAATTTACGGAGAAATGTGGGAATCGAACGGAATTACAAAAAGTATAAAAAAGTGCTTTACGAACTAATTTCATTTTTTGTCATATTGACTTTCATTTTTAGTTTAGTAAAGCGGGCAATGTATGTAGTTTCGCGGGAATGCGAAGATGAACGGGAATAGAAGGTGTGACTAGAATTATCCCGTCTGGACGGGGGAACATTTTTTCTAATTCTAGTCACACCTTCTATACCCGTTCATCTTCGCATTCCCGCGAAACTACATACATTGCCCGCTTTACTTTTATAAAAAAGTGGTTTTCCAGCTAGAAAAGTCATTTTTTCACAAATCACGTTTGGGCGACCTGTGAACGTTTTTTTTTTTAAAAAAATAGAATTTAGAAAAATAATATCTTTCAATTTAGGGTTAAGAACCTTGACTATTTCAACATCGATTTTTTTAGATATCCTTACATGCTTGCACTTTACTGAAAGCATTGCGGCTCTGAAACATCCAGCAGTATTTAAGAACAGTATACGTACGAGTTTTTGGAACGAATAATACTCAATAAAAAATATGTATACAAAAATTTTTTCAATGAGAAAAACTTGGGGGGAAAATGGAAGAAGTTTCGTTAAGCGAAAGGGTTGAGCCCTTGTTTTTTTTTGGGAAATCAAATGTCTTAGAAATGCATGAAACTTTGGAATCTGGTGTTTCCCCACACATTTTTTTTCAAAAACTCTCCGAATGTCACCTAAAAATATGTTAGAGACAACAAGAGATGTATTGGGAATAAAATTTATTTTTCCGATATTGCATGTTTCTTTCTTCGGTCAAAAAAATGAAACTTCGGAGGTACAACTTCCGGAAGTCTGATTGCAAAGGCTACGTTAATCCTTCAGACTTAGTACATAAGCTCTTGTAAATACGGAAAAAATACGACCGAACGGAATCAAGTCTGTTGTTAGATTAATATTATTGAACGAATTCTTCATCATAACCTACTGAAACCCTAGAGAGAAACAATTAATTTCTCCGATGTTTCTCCGTTTCTTTTTTAGCCTTTCAGTTCTTGGCTTTGCCCTTGTCACTTATAGTTACTTTTGTTTTGTTGGCTACTTATTTCGCTGCCATGCTATCGTTGTTTCTCAAACGGGAAACAAGGTGTCTAGTATCAGTACTTTATTCCAGCGAAGGAATATCAAAAAAGTATACTATTTTGGGCTAACGTTTGCGGTGAAAAATTGACTTCTTTCGGATGGTGGTAAAAAAATAACCAAGAAAGATAATTGAGTTTGATAAATTTTCATTGAAAGGTAATTATGTTAACTTACTTGCAAAAAAAAATCTACGTCTTTGCGAGCGGTTTTCCGAGAGTTAACCGGGACATTTGCCATTGCGGACGAAAACAGGCGGGTAGGCATGTTTTTGAGTCCTTTCTTCGTTTTATGTATCAATTCCTCCTCAGTTTTCGTGACAAAATTGTTGAAGTAGATATTACGATTCAGGTTTGCCCAGAAATTCTCGATAGGATGCAACTTGGGGACGTTGAGCGGGTTCACCAACTTGGGTATTACATCTCCTCCAACGATTGCGTCAGGGAATGGGCCAACGCCAGATCCGACCAAAACACCGCGTTTTCCCTGGCATCCCATTCCCACTGGTTGTCAGCCACAGCAGCACCTTCATTGGAAACTTTGTTGTTTGAAATGAAGTTCACCTCGGCGCTCACTTCATTCGTGGGACAAGTAAAATACGCAGTGCCCTACCAGTCGTTGCCATCCAGGGTGAGATAGGTCTCGTTGTCCATTACCAACGCCACTTGGCAATTTGCCTGGAAAATCGACTCGACCATCTTATTCAGGCGCTGCCGCTGCGTCATTGCCTGCAGCTCCGAGACCAGCGGATGAAACTGCCGCTTCCTGACATGTATGTCCATTGTAGATGCCGGATCGGGCGTATCCGATGTCCATGAATTACCGCACGATGTCCGTTTTCGACGCGACGGGGTACAGTTCTTTGACCGCGCACACTTCTGAAGAGAGACCTTTCACTGTTTTCGCCATCACGGTTAGAATTCGATTGACGGAGCTGTCGATTTTTTTCTGCTGACTCATACTATGATGGATGCTGCATGGGTAGTTTCGTTAGTGCGTGTGAAGGTAAACCCATGAAAAATCGGCAATCTTAGTCCATTTATTTGCCACAAACGTTACACAAACGGGAGGCTGCATTGCATGTCTGTGTGACTGTCGGAGTGGAGTTTTGTGATTACACCTGATTCTGGGCACTATCGAGCTGGAATTTTGCATGGGAACATGTATCGAGAAGACGAAACTTTTGAGACTTATCGTCAAACGATTTTCGAAAATCCGATTTCCGCTGACACTCTACATTTTATGTTGTGTGATAAACATAAATTCGGATGTTGTTCTCTAATTGGGTTCTAAAACTATACATGTTTTTATAAATCATAAAAGATACGTTTTTTTAGCAAAACGTGATTTACAAAAACGCATGTGCAGTGAACTCAAATCAGGTACAGTTTGTTACAAAATCATTTATTAACATCTTTCAAATTAACGCAAATAACCTAGCGAAAAGTTGAAAAATTATTATTAATTTTAATTAAAATAAAATTTCTATCTATATTATTACTAGTTCCATTCTTTTTCAAATTACATCATTCTCTTAGTTTCGTGGAGGGATGTTGTGACATTTTATTCTTTGTTCGATTTTGTTCCGTATTCGATAAGAATACCATACGGTGGCAGAATGCGTTGTGTTTGAGATTTGAGGCCTATTACAAATTGATTATGATATTTTTTTATTTTCTGAGTCGAGTGCCTATCAATGATAAAAATATTTGAGGAGTTAAAGTTGTTTGTTTGGTGTCGTTTGGTGTAGTGCCTTCGGCAAATTTGCAGAAAATAATTTTGTTTTTTTAGAAAAACGAGGTCAACAAAATATACAAATTAATGTATTGTTTTTCTTTCGAACTAATTTCTATTTTCACAACGATTTTTTACCCGTCAACATTCAAAGTCTATTAAAAGCAGTATTAGCGACAGACAGTGTGTGTAGCTCACAGTCGTAAAAATAACGCATGTGTGTAGTTGATAGGGGTGAGCAATAGAATGGGCGGTAGTGGAATGTGATACGTTTTTAGATTCTGGAACAATACCACGCCGGAAATAGGGAGATTGTGGGTTCAAGTCCCGTCTGGGTGCGGTATGTTTTTTCAAGCCTGTATCATATTTTTCAGTTCGCTTATTTTTCGCTTGCCCGGCTGTTAATATTGTTTTAAATAACAATTTTATGTGATGAATTTAATGTGATAAAAGATCTCACTGCAGAACAAATGAATTCAAATTCAGAGTTCACAAGAGTTGGTTATGGTAAACGATTGCCTGTCGCTGTCAATTTTGCAGTCCTTCTTATCCAACTCTTCCTTGAAGTTATTTTATGACGAACTTAGCTCTCATTTGATCGTAGTTCAACCAACTTTAACTCGATTTGTTGTAGGTACAAGGTCCAAAATTTGCTATGAAATTTAAATTTCTGTAATTTTCTCGTAAGATTCCATTGATGATATGTTACAATTGTTGTCGAAATTTATATTTATTGAGCTCCTATTGAACTCAGTTTTCCGATTCAACGTATCCTTAACTAAATTCGGTTTACTTTAAGTAAATTCAATATTATTTTTTGTTATTTTGAAATTTGTTCCAACGAATTTGATTGAGTTTTGATGAGGTGAGAGAAGTTTTACGAAAATATATAAAATTACATAATAATATAAAATTACACCAGATATTCTAAGGTTAGGTTAAAGGAGCACAATAATCAATGCCATCATCTAATTTCCCCGTTAAACCTATTCAGTTAAATATTTTTTAAGGGAGATTAATCGATAGCTTTTAGTCATAACATACAGTGTGCTTATTTTTTCGAAGGACTAGGATTTATTTTAAATCTAAACAAAAAATTTTACTGTATCTTCAAAATTAACACGCAAGATCGCACAGTGAGTTCCGACTAAAACCTGATATTTAATCGAAACAGAGAACAAAACTGTTTTGTAAATTTATTTGCTTTTTTGTAAACTGCAAACAAAATCAATGATCTTTTTTCTCTATATTTCCAGACGTTGTCCAAATAGATACCGTTGTAATTGCCGAGAAAATAAAAAAAATGCTTGTCTAGCAAACAATTATGCGCAATAAATTGAGTTTGAAATCTTATCCAACATTTTGTAATACAAATTCGAACATTTGAAACGTGAAACGTGGGTATCAAATCCACGATGGTCGTTCCGGGTGGAATCGCAAATTCACTCGGAACGCCTCAGGGTGGTTTCCTTTGAAAAACTGTTCACATTATTTGATCTATTTGCAAACTTTCCCAGTGATCATTTGCAAATAGGCCCAGCAGCCAACCACGCAAGGAAAGGCAATTTCACGAGCAAGCGGCGAAATCAAAAGTTTTCGCATCATTTCCGGTATATCGCCCCCGCTGGATAGGGCTGGGCCAGAACGAGAAGACTAAATGAAAGTAAACAAGCTTTGAAAAACTGACAGTCGAAAGGCGAACTTTAATTAGTTGCGAGTGCGAGCGCGATGTTGGCATGGGAGCGAACAGCTAAATGACGTCAATCGAAAGTTGTGGGACAATGTCATGAGATCAGGGAATAGTCATTAACTCTACTTTATTCGTAATTATTTGTTCAATTACGACTAACTTTTTTTTAAATAAATCAAACATGTTGAGCTACTGTGCTTTAAGTTCCTTGTCACTAAACGTCCCATTTGTCAGCACTGCCATCATTTCGTTAGGATTTTTCCGCCAATGGCGGTGCATAAAAATTCATTAGAGATCAAATTGGCTCGCGTCTGCAAATTGAGTATAGCAGCGGAAAGCAGCCTGAGAAAAACATAAACGGTATAATATAAAGATACTGACGATGCTATAAGCTTTCTACATAAGAGGTAACTAAGTGTATCATGCAAATTAGTTTAGCGCCCTTGAAAGTACTTTCTCCGGTGGAGTGTAGGAGGATACATTGGGTTTAACAGGTCTCGTTCGATACAAGATGGAGGGAAAGTGGAAATTTGAACCATGAATCTCTTTTTAATTTGGCTTTCGATAGGGATTTCTTTTTGAAGCCTTTTTTTGTGAGAATGGTATTTAGAATATAGAAGCGCTGTTCTGTAAATGTAGATATGAAAAATTCGTTAAAGTTCAACTACCGAACCCACCATATCGCAGAAAAGTGTATTATAAGGCCATATTTACAGTGGATTTCAGGGGGAATTCAACAAGGCTATTCTACAGGGAAAAGTTTGTACTTGAGTTTAAATAGAATAATGCGGCGAAGAAAACGTTAGACATTTCACAAACGCTCAGCCGTTATTAAAGCTTATTAAATTAATCTATAAATAGTGGACAAGTGATGGGCGGGGTTTGCTAAAAGGTGTAATCCATCGTCAGGCACTCTGATGGATGTTTGCAAAATTTAGCTGAGACAAAATTTAAAAGGAGCGGAACCAATAAATTCAGGTTTATTAACAATGGAAGTTTTTTTTCTACGACATACAGTTTTCGAAACGTTCCATAAGAGCTCTAGGACAAACATTGTTCTAACCAAAGAAGCTGTCATAATTTATTGTCGACCCGCGTGTGATTTACAATCCTAATACTGTCCCATCCTTCATTTACCTTCTAGCACCAGGTGCACCAGGAGCAAAATAATGATTGCAAATCAGAAGAAGTTTTAAAATTTGCTGCTTTTATGCTGCCATTACAGCAACGCTCCAACCCGAAACAAAATCGAAAACTAATCGCGAAATTAAATGCCATTCAGAAAGTGTCACCTTCAGTAGCCCCCTCAGCTGATTGTACACGAAATTTATGAATCTCCGCGCAAACTTTATCCCTGAAAGTCGAACAAAAGTGGCAAACTTTGCGGCGTATAAACGCCAGCACTCGCCCGGTTCATTGTGTTGCTATTTTATGAGTGAAATCTATTGTGAAAACACTATGCTGACGGTGAAATTCTGTCGGGCTTAGCGGTCCCACTCTTCCTTGAGTGAAAGCGAAATGCTTTGTTCCAGCGCATTCTACCCGATCGAATCGAAATATTTTTCCAGCGAGAAGCGGAAGGCAGTACTGACCGGGTCGGCAGCCTTCTGCCATGACGGCACTAACTAGGAGAGAAAAGTTTCGAAAGGACTAACCGCTTTGTTTATTGCTTTATAATGAAACAAAACAGCTCATGGCATTCGGCGGCTTGGCAGGCTTCTTCTTACCGCGATGGGAAAATTGAATAGCGCGATGTTTCCAGTGCGGTTTGTTTTTTCTTGAAAGTGAGCTACTTAAGGCGCATTTTCTACCTTTTGTGATTGAAAACGTCAGTGAAATACCTAACCAAACTTTTAATTAGGTCTTTACGATCGATACAGTGAAAATTTTCGACTTGTACTGGGGTCTTTAAATTTACTAAATTTTTCGGCGAAGTGTTGCGCTGTGTGAGGCCAGCATGGAAAATTGCATTACGTGGGGGTGGGAGTTATAGAAAATTACCAAATTCTGCGTTACGTAATATACGAATGTACGAGGTATCTCAAAAGGTAGCGGTTATAGACTGCTTCCTTGTGGTGCATTAGCACAAAACTGATAACACTGCTGTAAGATCTTTTTACACAATAATAATCTCACACCGGTGAATAAAGCCTTATTCTTTCATGCCAGCCTTGCTAAAAGTAAACCCGCATTCAGAGATTCCTAATCGTATCCGAAAATCCCCAACAAATGACATTGTATAAATTCTGTTGGCTGAAATGAGAAGCAGCTTATCACTCCGAATGTGAAAAGTCAATACCAGCTTGTGGGGAAGCCTTTTTTATGCGTATACATTTTAATCCTAAAAACAGCAGATGGCAAGCTGACTGATATATTATCATCAGTAGACGGGATTTGCGACATCAAGAATAATAGCAAATATTCCTGCTAGACATTTATCTATGAAAATAGGCGACCAGCTTCAGACGCTTGTATTGGTTGATTCCACAAACGTATTTTCCACTGTACCACTTGGATTGTTGATGGAGACAAGTAAGGAAGAAAGTATCTCTCAATGCTTAGCACTTAATCTGCTTACCGCGCGGTAGTGGATGCGGCGACGGCTGAACTGGCTTTATTGATTATAACTCTAGCCAGGTTCTAACAGCTTCGTTTACCTGTATACACACATACAGTTACAAGCAGCCAACATAAGTGAAAAGCACTTTTCGTGCGGCTCAGTTGACGGTTTTAGCTGGTGTAGGGATAATGTTGTCAGTGGAAAAGGAATTTAATATTGCAAGAAGGGATTAACCGATGTAATCCTCGTTGCGGTGTATGTGAAATTCACCCTTAGCTACTTTTGTAGTTTCTTCGGATATTAAACTCAGTTGAATCGTTGCCGTGTCGGTTACTCAGAAGAACAACAAAAACAATGCACACGACTACGTGGGATACGAAAGTCCTAACTCCGAACGAGGCATACCGGGAATGAACGTGCCCAAGAGTTTAGCTGATTAAATATTAACCGATATATCTACTATTATTCTGAGATTTCCTGGCCGGCTCGTGATTTTGCAATGTCGGAAATTCAGGTTTGCCAGCCACCTGAGTGGCCTTTTCTATATTAAAAAAAAAGGTGAACTATTTAGTTTATTTTTCTTTTTGCTTTGATTGTGCATATTTCTGTGAGTTGGGGTGAAGCAAGCAAAAAAACTCGAACGACTACACTAGATGGATTAGAAATTGCTTCATTCAAAATTAATCTTCCGGAATGTTTTGGGGTTCTGCAATAGATCTGATGTAAGAAAATATTTTGTCGTACCACGCAACCCGGCGTTAAAGAATACCATTGTGTATATTTTTTTCCCAGTGGTAAGCTATTCTGATTTTGGAAGTAAACCATGTGAAACCGTGTGAAGAAAATTCCTATTGCTCGATTATTGCTCGTTATTTATGGAATTTTTTTTCTGAAGCTTTTAAAAATAAGTTGAAAAAAATGTCTCACAATTCTCTTTACTGAACTTTCAACCAAGAGTTTTCAATAACTTCAAGTTTCAACAAAAAAATAATTTCAAGAAACAATTAGGGTAATCGCTCCATTATTCATCTCAACAGCTTGGTGCACCTATATTCATCTTATTTCTCTCATTTGTCCAAATTACCGTCAAATTTCTACAAATTTTTGAAAGTAAATCTATTTGCTTCTCGATTTTCTCAAGTGGCTGAAATTTTAACGTTGAAAATATGGTTAAATTTGACGATAAATTGATCAAAAAGGCGTGATGAGATGAATATAGGTACAGAAATATAGGAGCAGTTACCCTAGTTTCTTTTGTTTTTATTGAAAATTTGGTGCAAATGCATTCTTGAAGTTAATCATCATAGATTTTCGATTGTAAATAACTGTTAAAACAATTTAACATCATGGGAATACAATTATTCCGATAAACGTTGCAAAATATTTTTTGCAACGTTTATCGGATATATAATCTGAGATTGTGTGGTAAAGGTCGACTGTAGGGGGTACTAATAAAAACACTATTATTTATAATCAGAAACTTAACTTAAAAAAAGGGCTTCTTTTATGTATACGCTTAAACTCATTCTCCCGTTCAAAAAATTATTCATGAGTCTAAAAAAAACCCTCATCTGTCAAATTTATTAGATTATTAAACCAAATACCTATGAAAAGTTTTAATAAAAATGGTTTTCATTAGATAGATCTTTTGCCTATTCCTATTCCTATTCCAATTCCTTTTCTTATTCCCATTCCTATTCCTATTCCTATTCCTATTCCTATTCCTATTCCTATTCCTATTCCTATTCCTATTCCTATTCCTATTCCTATTCCTATTCCTATTCCTATTCCTATTCCTATTCCTATTCCTATTCCTATTCCTATTCGTATTCCTATTCCTATTCCTATTCCTATTCCTATTCCTATTCCTATTCCTTTTCCTATTCCTATTCCTATTCCTATTCCTATTCCTATTCCTATTCCTATTCCTATTCCTATTCCTATTCCTATTCCTATTCCTATTCCTATTCCTATTCCTATTCCTATTCCTATTCCTATTCCTATTCCTATTCCTATTCCTATTCCTATTCCTATTCCTATTCCTATTCCTATTCCTATTCCTATTCCTATTCCTATTCCTATTCCTATTCCTATTCCTATTCCTATTCCTATTTCTATTCCTATTCCTATTCCTATTCCTATTCCTATTCCTATTCCTATTCCTATTCCTATTCCTATTCCTATTCCTATTCCTATTCCTATTCCTATTCCTATTCCTATTCCTATTCCTATTCCTATTCCCATTCCTGTTCCTATTCCTATTCCTATTCCTATTCCTATTCCTATTCCAATTCCTATTCCTATTCCTATTCCTATTCTTATTCCTATTCCTATTCCTATTCCTATTCCTATTCCTATTCCTATTCCTATTCCTATTCCTATTCCTATTCCTATTCCTATTCCTATTCCTATTCCTATTCCTATTCCTATTCCTATTCCTATTCCTATTCCTATTCCTATTCCTATTCCTATTCCTATTCCTATTCCTATTCCTATTCCTATTCCTATTCCTATTCCTATTCCTATTCCTATTCCTATTCCTATTCCTATTCCTATTCCTATTCCTATTCCTATTCCTATTCCTATTCCTATTCCTATTCCTATTCCTATTCCTATTCCTATTCCTATTCCTATTCCTATTCCTATTCCTATTCCTATTCCTATTCCTATTCCTATTCCTATTCCTATTCCTATTCCTATTGCTATTCCTATTCCTATTCCTATTCCTATTCCTATTCCTATTCCTATTCCTATTCCTATTCCTATTCCTATTCCTATTCCTATTCCTATTCCTATTCCTATTCCTATTCCTATTCCTATTCCTATTCCTATTCCTATTCCTATTCCTATTCCTATTCCTATTCCTATTCCTATTCCTATTCCTATTCCTATTCCAATTCCTAATCCTATTCCTATTCCTATTCCTATTCCTATTCCAATTCTCATTCCTATTCCTATTCCTATTCCTATTCCTATTCCTATTCCTATTCCTATTCCTATTCCTATTCCTATTCCTATTCCTATTCCTATTCCTATTCCTATTCCTATTCCTTTTCCTATTCCTATTCCTATTCCTATTCCTATTCCTATTCCTATTCCTATTCCTATTCCTATTCCTATTCCTATTCCTATTCCTATTCCTATTCCTATTCCTTTTCCTATTCCTATTCCTATTCCTATTCCTATTCCTATTCCTATTCCTATTCCTATTCCTATTCCTATTCCTATTCCTATTCCTATTCCTATTCCTATTCCTATTCCTATTCCTATTCCTATTCCTATTCCTATTCCTATTCCTATTCCTATTCCTATTCCTATTCCTATTCCTATTCCTATTCCTATTCCTATTCCTATTCCTATTCCTATTCCTATTCCTATTCCTATTCCTATTCCTATTCCTATTCCTATTCCTATTCCTATTCCTATTCCTATTCCTATTCCTATTCCTATTCCTATTCCTATTCCTATTCCTATTCCTATTCATATTCCTATTCCTATTCCTATTCCTATTCCTATTCCTATTCCTATTCCTATTCCTATTCCTATTCCTATTCCTATTCCTATTCCTATTCCTATTCCTATTCCTATTCCTATTCCTATTCCTATTCCTATTCCTATTCCTATTCCTATTCCTATTCCTATTCCTATTCCTATTCCTATTCCTATTCCTATTCCTATTCCTATTCCTATTCCTATTCCTATTCCTATTCCTATTCCTATTCCTATTCCTATTCCTATTCCTATTCCTATTCCTATTCCTATTCCTATTCCTATTCCTATTCCTATTCCTATTCCTATTCCTATTCCTATTCCTATTCCTATTCCTATTCCTATTCCTATTCCTATTCCTATTCCTATTCCTATTCCTATTCCTATTCCTATTCCCATTCCTATTCCTATTCCTATAATTTATTTTTGAACAGGCGTAATTATTTTCAGTGAGATAATCTTTTCAGTGATTTTTTTAATTCATGTTAAATTATCCGCTTTCACGTATAAATACGTATTGTAATACATTTTGTTTGGTAAAAGTTTAACTCACGCGAGATACATATGTTGAGAATCATGAAAGTGAGAAAAATTTACTTTCATCTTACATTTACGTATCTTTTCGGGTTTCAATTGATTTTTTTCGGTGAGATTTATTAAAACAAAACAACTAAATAGTTTACGTTTCAGCTTACTAATTTTTCAGCCATCCTTATTAAAACTATTTTTTCGTGTGCATCACCGTGTGGATCCCTCTTACTTCTCAAGGGTTAGAGGGATCCACACGGTGATGCACACGAAAAAATAGTTTTTCTGAGGATGGCTGAAAAATTTGTAAGCTGAAACGTAAACTATTTAGTTGTTTAGTTTTAATAAATCTCACCGAAAAAAATCAATTGAAACCCGAAAAGATTAAAGTTACGGTGATTCGAACCCGGAGAACATTTACGTAATAAAATTCCTTCTGCATGTCTTTGATAGATTTCTCTTTTCTTCCCGAAATTATGTTTTAATCTTTTACAAAGAGACGAAGTAGTCCGAAGGCTAAAAGTCTCTATAATATCTCTTTTGGGTCTCTCAGCCTTAACCCATTATTTCCGCCCCCTCTTCTACCATTCACTCCGCCAACTATTTATTCGAACCCCTCCATTACTAACTTTTCGTGAAACTCTGTTTCTTTACCTTACATCCCAAGATAGATTTTGAAAGCTTTCATCTTGTTTGTTCGATGTTCTTGATCAAATTTTTATTCAGTACTAGCTGACCTGGCAAACTTGGTCCAGCCCATCTTTTATTTATTTAAATAATTTCAAATATTTTTTTAATTTAAAAAATGAGGCGAATGCAAGACGAATCGGATATGGGATCAAAGTCAAAAGACAAATCGTTTAAAATGGTTGGTTTTATGTTTTGTCAGAATGACAACATCATCGCCTTTTGGCTTCTGTACATCACCTCGATTCTGGAAATACTCATACTGGGTGGTTTTCGGTCATATTGGGCTGTTTGCCAGAAACCAAAAGTGGTCATCTTTGAATTCAAAATGGTGTCCTCAAAGTCAATTCTTGGCTTCTATGCATCATTCCGATTACGGATATACTAATATTGGAATGTATTCGGTCAGTTTTGGGTTGTATCCCAGAAATCGGAAGTCGCTATTTTTATATTCTAAATTAACACAGACAGACAGACAGACAGACAGACAGACAGACAGACAGACAGACAGACAGACAGACAGACAGACAGACAGACAGACAGACAGACAGACAGACAGACAGACAGACAGACAGACAGGCAGACAGACAGACAGACAGACAGACAGACAGACAGACAGACAGACAGACAGACAGACAGACAGACAGACAGACAGACAGACAGACAGACAGACAGACAGACAGACAGACAGACAGACAGACAGACAGACAGACAGACAGACAGACAGACAGACAGACAGACAGACAGACAGACAGACAGACAGACAGACAGACAGACAGACAGACAGACAGACAGACAGACAGACAGACAGACAGACAGACAGACAGACAGACAGACAGACAGACAGACAGACAGACAGACAGACAGACAGACAGACAGACAGACAGACGGACAGACAGACAGACAGACAGACAGACAGACAGACAGACAGACAGACAGACAGACAGACAGACAGACAGACAGACAGACAGACAGACAGACAGACAGACAGACAGACAGACAGACAGACAGACAGACAGACAGACAGACAGACAGACAGACAGACAGACAGACAGACAGACAGACAGACAGACAGACAGACAGACAGACAGACAGACAGACAGACAGACAGACAGACAGACAGACAGACAGACAGACAGACAGACAGACAGACAGACAGACAGACAGACAGACAGACAGACAGACAGACAGACAGACAGACAGACAGACAGACAGACAGACAGACAGACAGACAGACAGACAGACAGACAGACAGACAGACAGACAGACAGACAGACAGACAGACAGACAGACAGACAGACAGACAGACAGACAGACAGACAGACAGACAGACAGACAGACAGACAGATAAAACAATATCGCCCGCTCGGCCTTGGGGCTAATAGCAGTCTCGATCAACTAGATTAGTTGAGAGAATTCGTTATCGATATTGTTTTTGGCACATTTTGCATGTGTAGGATAAGTACCATTGCCCCAGATTCTCGACTCGATCGGGAATCGAACCCGATATCACAACCATGTGGGAGAGCTAGCCGACTGACATCGCTAACCACAGAACCACGAGGACCAGACAGATATTACCGAGTAAATAATTCAACTATCAATTTTCTCAGATTTTCAAAAACCGGAAGTTGACATCAAGTTTCAAAATATCATCAGACACCGATAACCGGTTTTTGAGAGTCATTTAGGCTCCGAAAATACCGATATTGGAGGGATTTCGAATGTTTTTCACAGTTTCATACGGCTTCCCAGCAATCGTCAGTCAGTTCTTGAAGGACCAAATCTTCAAGAAAAACATATAGAACGTGTGACATTTGTTTTGGAAAAAAAAAATTCCTCGAAAACCTCCCTTTTGATCAACCTGATTTTTTTCTGCAAAAGCTACACGCTGTTAGTTAAACTATAATAGTTCAGTGAATTTAGAGAAATAATTTTTTTAATAAATTGTCAAAAAGGCACAAAATTCAATTTTTTTTTGTACGGTGCATATTTTTTAAGAAGTAAGAAAACATCTATCCAAAGTGTCAGCCAAATCAAAAATGGTCGGTCGAAATGGTTGCCCGTGTTTTGTGGAATTGCTCTAGTCTTTTATCTTATTGTTATAATCTACTTCTACTTCCATTCTTACTTCGTATTTTGAAACGTAGTTATTTGTACTTTGTCTAATTATAAGGAAAATATTACCATTCAAAATATGAGCCGTTGAGAGCAAAAGTGGTACATGTGCCATTTTTACACTTTTTGGGTTTTATGCATAAATTGATGCAGAACGCAATAACGTACTAGAATATCCAAGAAAAACCGAGATCTAATAACCTAAACCAAAGTTGTAGCCACAACAATTTTCGTTGAGAGCAAAAGAGGTACATGTCCAGTCTGTGCATATGAGATGAATTGTAAGTCGAAGATCTTAGGATATAGAACAATCATGTCTTCAGCAAAGTTGGTCAAGTGATTGAGTACTTTCAGATGAAGATCTATCTGTTTTGGAATTTTCTCACTACGTGGCGCAAGTGTAGCCGTGACTATTTTGTAACAGAAAGAGTTTTATCTATTTCAGTATGAACTCGTATGCTGTGGCCAATTCAGAAGATAACTTTCTGAGGTCTGTGATATAGATATATATTTACACACTGGACCCAGGTTTGGCTTTAGGCAGGCCGCCGATAGCCTTCCGGAAGTTACAGAAATACCGTAATTGAGGTCAATTTTCTAAAGTGATTCAAGAGCTTCCTAATTTTTTCGAAACTGCTTCTGCGGGATTGACTAGAAACGAAATGGCCTCAGCGAAAGATCCGGAACTAGCGTAAAATGTCAATTTTCAACAGTGTTCCTAAAGCTTCCTGTTTTTTTTCGAGACCAATTTTAGAAGGAAAATGATCTTTTAACGAAATATGCTCCAAGATGGCCACCACGTGAACCACCGGTACTACCATAAAAGAGATTTATTTTTAAGAACAGTCCCACTTCTTTTCTAAACCACTCCCAGACGAAAATAAATGATATCATGACAGAATGTTACTCAAATTTACCATCAGATAGCCCTCCGAAAGATCCGGAATTACCGTAAACGAGATTAATTTTGAAAAACAGATCCTAGTCCCATCTGGATACGGTGTATATTTTTCCAAGACTGTATCATATTTTCAGTTCACTCATTTGTCGCTCCTATAACTACATACACTGTCTGCTTTAATGAACAGGTCCTAGTATTTTCCGTGTTTTTTTTTCGAAACTATCACATGCAAAAATATACCATAATATTGAAGAAAAGCCGAGATTTGATAGCTTATTCCGGAGTTATAGCCGAAATAATTTTCAGTTTTCCTCTTCTACGGTATTTCTGGATCCGGAGGGCAACCGGTAGTCTACCAAAAGTTGAACCTGGGTCCATCGTGTAGTTATTATCGACCAAATAGCAATTCTAAAGATACCAGGGTATTTTCCTTTGAATTGGCCCCAGTCGATCTAGATTATTTAACATGTCTTCTGTTACATATACAGTAGCACCACAAAGTGACAGAATTCCTTAACAAACAGATCATCATTCTATAGTACTCAATCACTTGAACAACTCTGCTGAAGACATGAATGTTCTATGTTTTAAGATTAGCGAGCAGATGCATCCTTCATGCTTAGACTGGACATGTACCACTTTTACTCTCAACGTTTTCTGGTTGTCATTATTTTTCCCATAGAACAAAAGTGGTATATGTTTTTCCATTGAAGTTTGTGTAAGTTTCTCAACCAGAACTCGTTATCCTTTCATGTACCGTCTTTTGACACCTTTCCAGTAATGATTCAGTGCAGTTATGTTGGGAAAAATTGTTGAAAATATTTTACTATTTGAGTCTTTTCGTTTATCGCGTCTCCTGAAAAATTTACTTAATGGCACATGTACCACTTTTGTTCTCAACGGCTCATATGAAAATAGAATTTTCTTTAACGAAATTTCGTGAGAAGAGTTATTTTTTACTCTGCAGCGATTTTATTCAGAACGAAACACAAAAATTAACATTGTTTATTTATATAACTTGCTTTCTGTAACACAACCTGGTTTGAAGTTTTTCCTCAGCGATTATTCCTTTTCAGAGATTATTAACAGTTCAGAGTAAACTCAAAGTCAAAATACTCAAACGTTCATAACTTTTTTGTTCTTCATTTACATCACCAATTTTGACAAAGTGTAGTACATAATGTCATCTTCAATATGTACAAAATTTAGATTTATAGAAAAGGTACTGTTTGAGATATTTAATCTTTTGTGACCATTGGGAAAAGTTTTTTCACAATTATGTTTTTTTACCGCAATTTTATTACCTACAATTTTGCTGCAGACACCACTGCAATCAAAGAAACCGTTTTTCTGACATAGAATATTTTATCCATCAGTCGCATTTTATGATAGGCCTATTTGAAACAGCAGTCGTCAGTCTACATAAAGAACTGAAATCACAAAATGACCTTTTTTATCAAAAATGAACAACTGCACAAAGTTTCAACTAAATCGGAAATGACGTGCTGAAGAAATAATTTTTATTCATTTTCCACGAAATACCTCCAGAACGCCAATAATCAGAAATGTATATCAGGGCGCATGTATAACCGGGATAGAAATTACGTGAAAATTTGGCTTCAACATCGTGAAAGCTTAGCTTCAGCAGTTTTACTTTAACAAATTATAGATGAAGGAAGCCATTGGGTCGATGAGTTCCTACGTTTTCCGATTTTCGCATCGACTGTCGGCGAAACAAAAGTAGGAAAAAAGTTTCCAAACCATCTAATCTCACCAGCTTTACGTTACATCTTATTGGAGTTTGAGGTGGTTTCAATGATATTTTAATCACGTAATAAATAGAATGATTTATATTTGTTTGGTTTACTCTTTCAATTTCGCCACTCCTCCAACTGTACAAATTTGTTTCAACTCTATATGTGTTTTAATTTTTCATAGCACTGAAAGCAGTGTATAAAAAGCAGACATATTTTCAGTTCATCTTTGCAAAGATCAAAGTTACAGAACACTTATCAATTCTTTTCTCAATGGCGCCGAACCTCGCACGGAAATGATTTATATGAAATATGAAAATATAATCAATGGTTGTTCGTTTCCCAGCGCATTATTTCCCTTTCAATAAAGGATTGCAAAACTGATGAAATGAATGAAAAAGGAAAGCACAAGTTTTTCTCTCACGTGACCACAAAATTTCTACTCTCACTGCGCTCTAACAAACATCTCTCACAGTTCATCATTCTCTTTTTCTCGCTCTTGCTTTCTTTTCAAACAGAATCCACCTCCGAATGCGCCTATTACAGCAGCAAACAAAACTCCGCGAGCCGTCGCCAGTGCCAAGACCGGTACGCGTTACACGGCCCAGCCGCCATCATCAACGTTGTCGTCAATACCATCATCGCAAGCTACCGCAACAGCATCAGTGATGACTGCGGCGGCATCGACGGTGACATCGACGACGACAACGACAAGCGCTCTGCTCCCAGCATCCAAAGCGTCCGCACCACCGAAATCACCAAAACAGAGAACCAAACAACCCGAACCCTCGACAACCGCGAAGGCTTCGAGTGCCCTACCAGCTACTAGTCCCAACGGTCGACGGCTCGATGGTTCGAACGAAAGCGAGAGTTTGCGCAAGCTCCACCAGGCTGCTGCACCGGGGGTTCCACTTGCATCCGAGAGTGTGAGTGATTTGGTGAGAAAGAGTGACGAACCGGTCGCACCGGCAGAGCACGTGGAAATCCGCGGATATGGGCCGACGACGACGACGACGACGACGATGATGATGACGATGGCGACGGCGACCACGACTACGAGGATCAAAACAAAATCATCAGCTCAAGAACTCAGTACCGATCTTGCCGTCTCGGGTGAAACAGCACAGCAGCCAGCTTCGGGCCGTCGTCTGGCAGCAACGGTTTCCGTCTATTCGAACAGGTACGCGTGTGAGTTTTTTTTTTTCTCCTGCCATTCGATATTGACCTTTGTGTTGAGAAAAGTAACTTTTTCTGATGAAGTTGTGGGCGTTAGTTGTACTCTCATGGTTGAACAATTCGCAATTTTCTGGAATTTGCGATAGGGTCGCACCGGTGGTATTACAACATACTGGTGGACCCCTTGGTCTGTGGGTTGCGCTTATCATGAGTATTGAATAATAGCTTCGTGTGTCGAGCATAGTGCGGACTACAGGATATTAAAGACCAGAGCTGCAACGGCATCAAAGCGGTCGAGTTCCTTCCCGTTCCGTGTGAGTGTGTCCATAGCCGGGAGCAACTATTACGAAAATGCACCATTGATTTAATTTTGTGTTAACAAATATTTATGATAATTCCAGCCCGGTCAGGGAAGTATTTAGTGTTACGCCGGGACGAAGGTAGGCGGCGCTAACTGGACGCGGGAAGCGACAATCGGATCGAATGACTGGCGTTGCAGTTGGCAGGCCTAATGTGTTAAAAGCGGATTTGCGTTCGTGTGCCAATCTGTGGTGACAGTGATGGTTTGGATATGCATGTGAAATTGTAGTTCCGCTCTGGATGCGTACAGGATTTGTATCCGGGAGGGGGTGTGCATATAGTGCAAACTGGATGGCTTGCTTTATGTGGTTGCGCGTCTGGTGTCGAGCTTGTTAGAAGTTTTGCTGGAGCGAAGGTTAAGTATGTGAGTGCCCTGTGGGACCTGTTGAGCTGTTTGGTTTCTAGCAAAGACGTTGCAGCAGGTTCACAGTGAAATTGAACTTATGCTGGAGTAGGAGATATGCGAAGCGGTACGGCTGCATCCTATTGTGTTCCGGTTGCTGCTGCAAGGGTGCAGATTTGAGAAGTACACCACTCAACAAGTGCGGTTAAGTGCCACATGGTATCCAGGGGGTTGGTATCGTCTCGAGCAATGAAGAAGTGATGGTATTGCAAAATGAAATTGAGCTTTTTCGTATTAAATCACCTCTAATCTAATTGTGTGAATAGTTGCTACTATTAGTAGTAAAATTCGCTGGGATGACATGAAATGAATTCTAGAAGTGCCAGGTTGTAAAATGTGAATTTGTAATGAAATGAATAATTAAAATTCTTCATATTTACCTCTCATTATTCCCACTCTATTGAGAAGAGCAAAGAAAAGTAACTTTTTCCACTACGGTTTCACCTAATAGCTGTATAATATCGACGTATCCACTGAGACTGACAATGGGTTAAATCGCACCTTGGCGCTATGAAAAAGCACCGTCTACGTAGAAAGTGACAGACTTTACAGCAAGCAGCGCAGCAATGCGAGCGCAAATTATCTCCTAACGGGTCCTGATTTGCAAATTAATCGTACTGTATCATTATTATACTAGCCCCCAGTAATTAGGGTGTCTCATAACTGAATTATTTATAAGAAAATAGGCGGTACAACCTGAACGAGTTTTGAAATCACCTTAAATTGATTTTCAATCAAATATTCAAATTATTGATTAATCACTTTTGGGCTGTTGTAATCAATTGGCATAAATGAGAGTAGAATTCTAAAATTTCAAATGGGTTAACTTTATGAACGGATTTAACACTTTTGAACGAAAAGCAAACTCAGCTGCTGATTGTTCATTTCTTTTCTCTCGTTCGTCAACGGACTCCACCCATACAATGTGCTGCCCTATAACATCTGAGACAAATCTTCGAAATCCCCAGTGGGTGGTTTGACATTAGTAACTCGTTTTTCTACCAAATGTGAACGTCACAGGATATTATACGACGACTGCAAAACAGCGTTCGCGTCGCCTAAGGGGAGAGACAATATTTCGAGTCCACGCTGCTCTCATGCCGTGCTCTTCGTTGCCAAGGTGATTTAACATGAAAAGAGTTTATTTTCTTCGTTGAAAATATTTTATTTTACTTCATTGTGTGGGTTAAATTTTGTTAATTTAGATACTAAAGGCTGTATCAAAAAGCAAAGCCTTGGTGCTACATCCGAATTCGACCTTCTGTTCATTATACACAGACTTTGCGGACAACTGTTAGTGTACAGGACAATTTCGGGGCTGGTTCTACGATCCTACAGACACCAACAGTCTCTCCCGAACCGGGATTCGACAATTGGCTTGTTAGGCCAACATCGTACCTAGAAACTAGTTAGAAGAGTTGGCTGTATTATTTTTCGCAAAATCTTTGTGAATAATTTTTGAGCATCGTCCGGTTAGTGTGACGATGGATAAAATATTTACTGAAAAGCCTAAGTTTTCATGAAAACTATCGCAACAGATTGTTGGAAATATTGTGGTGTTAGTATTGTGTAGTAATTTTGTAGTTAGCAATTTAGCGAATCCAGCGTTTTTATGTACGTTTTAAAAACTTTGACAGTATGAGGCCTAGCGTTGCCATGTAATAGAATCACCTTTTCATGCCTTTGCTCATACTGTGGCCGTTTTTCACGCAGTACTCAGCTTATCCGCTTCAATTAAGTTGATACCGGACCCTATTGATGGTTTCCGGAGGTATTAATAGCCAGGGATCGGATGCTCCTCATTTTTTGCGAGTAAAGCACACGCCGTTGGGAGACTGCACATTAATTTCTAAAGAGTCGAGTAAGAGCGGTTCGGATTGCACTGTACATTCCATTTCAATGAGATGAGTAAGTGCAGTTCGCATGTCACGGCAGACTTTATCCGTCTCTTGCCGGAGATGTCTCTTACATTCGGGGGACGGGTGCTACTCATTTTTTTTGCGCGTAGAACACACGATGTTGGGAGACTGCACATCAATTTCCAAAGAGACGTGTAAGAGCAGTTCGGATCGCACAACACACTTCATTCGTCTCGTTCAGGAGACCTTACAGATTTCACCCCAGTATAGTGCAGAAAGACGTAGTTCCTACCACAGAAAATCTTTATCTTGATCTCTGAACAATCTCTTGAACAACATACAGATTGCAGAAAGATGATCTTACAACACTGAATGAAGGCACAGCTTATCACTTTTAAAGTGAAATGGCAACTAAACTAAAAGAGTTAGATGCTTAGTGTCAAAAACAGCTTGTAGAGTAGACTTCAATGTTTAATTTAGTTAATAATAAAACCTATGTTTATCACACATTTAGGAAAAAAAAATTTCCTTTCCTAAATGTTTCTTATTCTCTTTAAGTCGACTTTTTGATGATACTATTGATTACGAAATTTTCTCGACTTTCCAACGAAACCAACGACATTGAGCTAGCTTCACAGCTAGTCTCACAGCCAGTCTCCATTCTCCAGTCGCACAGTTGGATCCCAAAATTTCCCAGTTTTTATTTATGTTTGCCAGTGTATTCAAGAGTTCAGGCACAAAATTCAATTAATTTTGCCTTTTGTTAAAAATTTTTAGAATGAAAAGCTTATGAGCTCAATGATCTACAAAAAATCTTCGTCGAGTAAAAGATTAAACCATGTATTTTTATAAAGCTATCGATCAAATTGATGGCGAACATTGTAGACAAAAGCAAACGATCACAAAAGGTTTACGTGTAAAAAATTTCTGTGAATAAATAGGGCGTACCTGGGCGCAAGATAACTAAATTTGTATGATGCGATTGTGAGAGCTTTGTCATTTCTGTAGTGTATTATCCCTGTATGCGAAACTGACACTCATTGCTCATCCCTAACTACACACACTGCTGTGCAAGCGTTATTTATACGACTGAAAGGAATGTCTCATCAGACAAAGAAGAGTCAGCTGATGCTGATAACTCTAATACCCCTGTGTAACGCTTGCACAGCAGTGTGTGTAATTAGGGATGAGCAATAGAATAAGTCGGCAGTGGAATGTAATACGCATATAGATTGTGGAACAGTACCACCGTCCCCCGTAGTTTAATTGGTCAAAACACCATGCCGGAGACAGGGAGATTGCGGGTTCAAGTCCCGTCGGGATGCGGTATATTTTTCCAAATCTGTATCATATTTACAGTTCGTTTATTTTTCGTTTCCCCTGCTGCACACATTGTCTGCTTAATGAACTTTCATTTGAAGTAGAAAAAATTGGCCGCCATCTTGGATCTCGACGCCATCTTGGATTTCATCAGAAAAACGTGTTTTTGAGCAAGTTTGCAACCACCGAGGCTCAGCATATTGCGTTGATTTGATATTTGCCGAGCATCATGCGTTAGACTGTTGAAGCTCGATTTTGAAAAGTGAACAGAATGACATGGTAAACTCAATGGTCACCTAATGTTTCGAATGTATCTTGAAGCATTTTTTTCAGCTTTCCAATGGTGATGTCAAATTTAAAATCGGTGGTTGCGAACTTGCTCAAAAACACGTTTTTCTGATGAAATCTAAGATGGCGGCGAGATACAAGATGGCGGCCATTTTTTTTCTACTTGCAATGAAAGCTCTATCATTTCTCTTTAAAACAATGTGTTGGTTGCAGGGGGTTCAATGACAAATTCAAGAGATATAAATCAATAAAAAGATCAAGTATTACTCAAAAATCAATTTTTGTAAAAATCGTTTAACCGATTTGTGCCCGAGGGGTCCATCAATATTAACTAACCAAACTGGTTCTCTCGTTATTTCACTATTTTAAATCATTTAAACACAAAAATATCGTTTTTGAAAGACCTCATGTCACCAGTGGGACGGTTTCAGCGAGAATTGCTCAACTATGAACAAACGTCGTTGAAGTTGATTTTTCTCAGGTTTACAAAATAAACAATCATGTTCCAATGGAACAGATTTTTGTCGGAAATAGTACAAATAAACAGAATTTTTACAGCTCCCAGTATAGATGAAAATGTGACAACACTGCGTCAGACCCAGTTAGGGAATCAAGATTTTCTTCTAATGCCTTGAAGCAACTAGTTTCGGAAGAATTTTTTTTGTCTAATGAGTTTCAGTTTGATTGTTAGTCAGAAAGTTGTGAATAAAAAGGAGACAAACAAAACTCTTCTTTCGGTCATTTTTTTATTTCTAAATATTTTACATGTGACATCACTCAACGTTATACCCCCTCTCTACCCTATATGCGTGACGTACTTTAAGGCCGCCTAAAAGATTCTTTGAAATTCAAAATGAAGATTGAAATGTGGCATCTCTGGTCACAAGTACAAAAGGAATCATCAAGAGCAGAGAGAATAAAACTGCCTCGGCTTATCCCTTCTACCACTACTACTATTCCAATCAAACGAAAAACTCACAAGCAAAATGTCAACAACACTAATACTTATCTTGTGCTTCCCGTCGTTTTTGTCACCTATCTGAACCATTGTGTAAGTGCAGGCAGCGTCGCACTCGCGTTTCTCTTGCTTGTTTAAGTTTACTCACACAGATATATGGCAGGCACTCGCGGAAAAAGCGATCCGTCATCGAAAAAATGGCTGCTCCCATGAATTATCACTCTATTATCCACTACAACTCCATTCCCGGATACGATTATTAGTAGCAACCACAATTGCTCATAGCTTCCACGGATTTTAACATTGGCGTCGCTTTCACCGGTAGTACGAAACCGCCCAATTTCGTATCGCCCTTTGCACTTAAAGGATTATATACACCCAACGCAAACGGGGAATATTTTATTACTTTTGGGCAATTTTTCATTACTTTTTGTGTCTTATGACTGCGAATTATGCACAAAAAGTAACAAACAAAAAGTAATAAAAATTATGACGGCCACACGCTTGTATGTGTTTCTGCAGGAGAACATACAGCTAAGCACCGCAATGCATGTGTTGGCAAGACTTCACTCGCTGCATTTGTATTGATGCAACGATCTGGTTCATTTTTGTCTCCCTTCATCCACACATAATCAGAATCTCAACCGTCAACCTCAAATGTCCAATTAGAAACATTTTCGTTTCGTCCCCCAGTGTTTACTTGAAATGGAAATATGTAATACTGTCTGACCAGAGTTGCCGAAGTTGCGAATATTGTTCTGGATGGGCACGAGTTATGTATATTCAAACAGGTCCAAATGAGTTTCCATGAACCAATGATTATGTGCTGTAAATAGCTTGCAAGAAAGCGAATGTTTTAATTTTTCTCTGACGCAGTTTACAGATCGTGATGTCATTTTTAGGCGCATTTCAAGTCTTTGAAATCATCAACGTTTGCATACTCTATGACGGGGAAAATGTTGCTTGGCAGCTCTTGTCATATTTTTTCGCTACTCCGTATGCATACAACGAGCGAACTAATACACGCCCACCGGATGAATTGGAGATTGAAAAAACTTGTAACATGTGCAACTTATGCGACGGTGTGTGTTTTTTTTTTGACTTGAGGTGGAAAGGGAGCGTTTTTCGGCAGAAAAAACGTTGCATGTGGTTGAAACGACCATTATTAGATAGTCGTACTCTCATAACACGTGCTAAATATATGACAGTATGTGTTGTTACTTGACTGGGGAAGAATTTTATTGCTATTTTAGTAATGGACTTGTTACCTAAAAGGTAATTTTGCGCTATTGCTTCTAAAGTAATAAGGAAAAGTTTTGCGTGTACCTTTTGCTTGAGAAAAAGGAAAAAAATATGGAACTTTTTTAAGCATTTCGTACCTTTTTAATTGCATAGAGGTAGTAATTTTCAGAAAGTTTAGTTATTCAACAACAAAAAACACGTTTGTTTATAAGAAATACCAATCATTTGTGAAGTAATGGCCGTTTCCCTGAAACGCGTTTTTTTGCAGAGGTTTGCGGTGTTTGCGATAGAGATTCAGCAGATCTACTGAAATCGAAAAATCTATATTATTTCATTAGATTAGAAGTGTGCCGGGTATTTAAACGATCACTTTTATAAATATTTTGTTTTCAGTGCAAATGGGAACGTTTTTCGCGAGAAAACATGTTTCGAGCGCTAACAATTGCATTAAAAACTTTTTTCGGCAAAGTTAAACTTCGTGTATCAAAAACGATCGTTCAACGACTGGGGAATTTAATAACGAACATTGAAAAAAAGGTGAAGAAAATCGGTTCAGTAGTTGTACCGCAATCGTGAACACGACAACGTCATTTTTTTAAAAACACCGTTCCGAGATAAACGTGTATGAAGTTTCAAGTTCAGGTAATGCGGCCGTGACGAGGCGTGTTCTAAAACGCTCTAACTTTCTCCCTATTGTTCAGATCCTTAAGAAAATTTGTGGAAATGTTCTCAAGAAATCGTACTCCAAGATATTATCTAAAAATAGGCAAAACCATCAAATATGGTGCCAAGAGACCGAAAATAGACTCCATGTGCCATTTTGAAAATCAAGCAACAGCGAAACAACAGAAAACAGCGTTGCATACAACCCTTTTGTAATTTTTAAATCGAAATAAGCATGGATTGGGGCGACATTTAAATATAACTACAAGAATAAAATATTTCTTTGAGGAACAACACTTGAATATTATTTTTCTATGATTTTTACGGTAGCACCAAACCAAGATCGTGAAAGAATAATAATTCACTAACGTTTGAAAACTGTTTTAGTTGTCAGCATTTTTTTATGCATAACTAATAATGCTGCATAATACCCTAAAAACAGATGAATTATTTTAAATAAAATTAGATATAAATCATCGTTTCAAAATGTTTTCATTATTGTGGAAACCAAAATTCAGGAAAAACTTAGAATATCGATGACTCAGAATCAAATCATATTAAAATTGTGCAGGAATAGAAGCTATGCAGAAGTACATTATTTTGTACCAAGAAGCTAGAATTCATTTCATCGTCCCAACATTTCAATCCAATTATCAAGTTTATTTATTTCACCCTAAAATTTAAAGATACAAGTATACAGCTCTACAGCAGCATTCTGGATATGCTAGACTTTCTTTCAAAACTAAGGAAATTTTAGTGAAATTTTTCATTCGAATGAAAAATTTCACTAAACTTTGAAATGAAGACATAATAACATAACAAACCGTGTTGCAATTCATCAAAGCATTTTCAATATAAAGTATACCCCACTGTAGTTGCACCGCTCAGTACGGGCCGTCACATGCCAGAGTGCATGAATAAGTGCAAAATTATCGTAAATTGATCATCCAGCGACTTCCGACGGACGACACCTCATACCAACGCGAACGAAGAAGGAACAAGACCTGACAAGCGGCCTTTGTGTCGCACCGATTTGAACCGGGAATGCTGACAAGAGCCACGAGTGCAACCAGCTCAGTGCACCAGCGACAACAGGTTCCGTGGTAAAGTTATGGCCAAGTATCACTTGGTGGCGTTCATAAAGATATGAACTTCTTTTTGGTTCACCGGCCTTGCCCGTTCGAGGCTCTGCTCTGCACCCGGCCTCCGCTCTGAAGCCGAGAAGCGATGAAGTAATAACAGCGTGGGCTCGAGTGTTGTGGTCGGTCGGGGTCTCTAAAGTAAAAGTGAAAAGCGTATTGAGCGGTCGAAGATAGTGTTTGTTGTTGTTGGATGTTTTTTTTTCTCTCTTGGCTCTATCGCAACATTACTGGATGGGAGGCAGGTTTTCGGTATTTTTAGGTGATTTTTTGCTCAATGCAATGTGTCGATGTTGAAGTACATAATCTCTGGCAGTTGAAGTGGCGAAAACTAACCACGTACAGGCGCGTCACGCGTGAAATGTTGTTTTGCTGATGTTTGAATGTTGCAGTGAAGTGCTTTGCTGCGCGAAGTTTGTTGTAGCTCGAAGAAATCGGAAGAAATCTCGAGAGCTTCTGCGGAAGCTCAGTGCAACAGTTGCATCAAATAAGATAAATGTTAAATTGATAAATCGTTTATACCATACCGGAATCGACCAACAGCAAGAAAGTGGAGATAAGTTGAGTAATCGCAAATACTACCCCCGGAGCTAATGGATGGACTGCTTTTTATGGAGTTTCTATGAAGTTGTTTCGATAAAGTTGTGTGAATTTTATGTCTGCTATTGAACGTGAGAAATAGAGAAAAGAGTTTATCTGCCTCAGCAACAGTGTCAGAAGAAATTGGGCAATGGGAACTGTGTCTCATAGTAGAAATCAATAAAATTGGATACAGCATCAGACAGGATCAAGAGAGTCATCGAAGCGCAACATCGCTAAATTGAAAAGGTTTGTATGCGGAAATTTAACGGTTGGTTATAAATTGGTGAAAGGGTTCAGAACAGCTGGTAGAGCAACGTTTGATTGCGCACTTATTACGTGTCTTGTTCTACTCGATGGTTGGTCTTACGCGAGGAAAATTAATTCAATTTTACGCCGCGTTGGTTTTGCGGTCACTTTCGATTAAGTGCTGCCGGTGATTTATTGCGGTGGTTTAATTTTAATCTAGCAGAATTGTTCGAGTTGATTTATGAGTGATTTTAAATGAGAATTTTATGGTATGTTCCCGCTATCTGATCGATTCCATCTTCGATATTCCTTCGCCAGAAACAATTTGTAAAGGCTAATTGTTATAATACGCCGATTTTGGTTTTGGCAATTGCCGCAATAGCAAGCCGTTATATGGTCATAAAAAGTGTATCCTACTATATGGGCTAATGGAAACCGATATTCAATTCACAGCTGCAAGGTTGAGGATAAGCACGTTTATAGCAGTATCTTCCGTGTGACTAAAATACACTGCCGATTTTAAAACTAGTCTGAGCTTTGAGCCATTTTTCATTGCTACGAAACGAGAAACGTACCAACACGTAGCGTTGAGTGACGCACATTATTTGTGATAGCAGAAAGAAATGTTTCTCGCTTATTCTCACCGACTGTCGCCAGCTTTGAATAATGCAATGCCGCTGTGCAATGATTTTTATTGCTAAGTGTTGCAATGGATTGGAATGCAAACTTTATCTGCCATTCACATTGATACATGCAAGATTGTAGATCAAAGACAGCTGTGAAATGGCGATAAAAGTAAAAAATTATGGTTAATATTAATATTCGGTTAGCGTAGAAAAGTCAAAAAAAAAAAAAAAATAAGGAAATTTGAAAAGCGCAAGCGCAAAAAAAACTATTATATTTCTTTTTTGTGTAACTTTTTTGGTTTTCTTCCTATTAGTTTGCGTAGCTATTCTCCAGCCTTCCAGCTGGTATCATAAAACTTTCAACATTGCCGCAATATGAAACAAAAAGGATTTTTGAATTTTTTTTAACAAAGGATTTTGAAATATTCGAAATTACGTTAAAATTCGTTTGGAACTTCTAGAAAAATATTAGTTTCGGCCAAAAGTGTTATCAGACAGGATTTTTTACGGAAACAGTTTTAAATTTCTCAATTTTTATCAAACAATCAAATTTGCTCCAGGATATCTGTTTTTTTTTTTTTAACTCAAATAATACCACTAGCTGAAAGAAATGATTTTTGGGTTTTTCTGGTCACTAAGGAATTCACGAGAATATTCAAAAGAATCCAAAATAACCTCTACATTAAACTGGTAAACACCGGTTTTGCTCTAGAGCTCTAACTGAAAAATAAGAAAGATTATAGATTCTTAAATATTCCTGTGAATTTTAGTGACCCTACAATATCGCACGCTAGCCTGGGGGGCTAATGCGGTCTTGATTAACTAGACTAGTTGAGAGAATTCGTTAACGGTTTTGTTTTTGGCATAGAGATAAAATCTCCATCATACATTTATTTTAAAAGGGGATAATCTTCATAATTATACATCATACATAAATTTTAAAGTCATTTAACTTTTAAAATCACATCACAATCTGTTAACTGCGTAAGATAAATATACAACAATTGTTTTCTTGCAAGCGGATGCAAGTCATGGCGAAAACATAGACTCATAGTTTTCAAGAACCTAGACGGATTTGTAATTCCGCATATATCAATTTTTTTCTTCTTTAGAATCATCCATTTTTGATTTGGTGAAAACTTTGCATGGATGGGCCAAAGAATGGCATCTTTGTGTTTTTTTTTAAATTACGACACGTTTTTGAGATGTTACATAAAAATGCTATGTAAAAGAGCATCAATCCCCGCATTTCTCACATGTCATTGGAGTGCAATCGGTTCTAAATTCGCACATCGGAATATATATTGTTTGCTTGTCTTTCAGTCACGCGCACGACAAACGAAAGTTACTCAAATTGCCTTTTTCCCAAGCAAACTCTGAAGCTGAGGTACACTGAAGTTTGTTATTTTTTTGTGGGTAGCAACGCAAACACTCCTGTTCTGACTACAAGTTACCTTTGCTTTTAGTGCTCCACTCACCTCCTCTCGCCTGGTATGAAGCCAGTCGTAAGGAAATCAAAGCTAACTGCGTCTTAACTAATATTCGGCACACGTGTTAAATTAGCACATGGCTATACTGCCGTGAGATGACAAAGTGACGTAATTGCCACTTTCTCGAATATGAGTTTTTCATGCCAATTTGTTTATTATTCGAAGACCTATCTTTCGGTATCTTCCTTTTCGTTGTTACTTATTCGTACGTTGCATAAAATCAAAAAAAAAAAAAAACAAAGTGACGTTGGCACACATTTCCATGCAAAAGTGACGGAGAATTCTTTCGTTTTAGGGCCGTACTGAAAAACTGATCACTTGGATCTACGTCACAATGTCATCTCACGGCAGTATAGGTCCTGATGCAGGTGCATCGGCAAAAACCGCCAAAAACGTAATAAAGGGCGGAAGGCAGTTTTAAGCTGTAAGAAAGACATAGTATCGAAGATATCAAGCATGTAAATAAAATTTAAAGTTAGCCAAACCACTGTCGGTTGATTATGAACGTTACTTTATAGTTACATGTCCAATAAGTTCTGTAATGTTATGGCATTACCATCAAAATTAGGTTGTCAAGTGATGGAATAAGGCAGTACCTGTTGTAGTTAATTGAGGATAGACTATGATAAAGTCAAGAAAATAATGGGAATTATAAACCTTTTTGCTCGAGAAAATAGGCAGTTTGGTTTTTTTAAAGTGTGTAGCAATTTTTATATGCATTGAAATTGTAATTTTTCAATAGTACAGTTATACGATAGCAAAAAGTCGTTTGTTTATTAAATATATCAATTACGACCGAAGACGTTAATAACGAACATTTATAAAAATAGTAGGAGGGTGGTAGCCAAGACACGACCGAATAGTTGACGTAGGACTACAATAGTTTTATATTTCCCTTTGAGGCTCTGTTTGATTTGAGCTCGTTTTACTTCTGGCACGGTTCGATTTTGGCACACATATGCCAAAAACGAGCGATTATGTCTAATCACATTTCTTAGTTTCCTTGATTATTTGAATCAAACACGCCCCACTGTGCGTCGACAGCGACAATGTAGTCTTCACATGGCTTGGCTGCGCACAAATGAATATCGAGTTCTACTGCACTGATAGACGACGAGTGACCAGCGCTCTATTCATACATTGCTCGGTGCCGTACTGTTGCCAGCATGTTTTCCTTCAAGACATCAGTTTTAATGACATTCTAACCGCATAACGTAAAACTGTCTGATATTGGAGGTGGTTACGAACTTTCCGAAAAAGCTCAACCTTCAAGACATCAAAATAGTCTAGGCTCATGGAAGCGAGCATTAGTTGACCTATTGGGACGGGGAGATTCTGTCAATTTTATTTTGCCACTGCCGTATAGAATATCACAGCAGGCAGTTGGTGTCTACAGATGAAGTCTGTGCCAGGCGTGCTCGCATGTGATTGGTACATTGTTTGTGAAAATTCGACCTTGAAACTTTTGTGAAATTTTCACTGTTAAACAATGAAATGATAATGATAACTGAGGAATCACAAAATTGTCCATCATTTTATCAATCCAACGGCATATTGATTATTGTAATCCATCATGTGGTTACATCAGTATTACCGTTTGAAATCTTTCATTCCAACGTTACACCTTGGTTTTAGTTTCCGCAGAATGTATCTCGATATAGTGCGGTTAGACGTAGTCCTACGTCAAAATGAAGAAAACCGGCGGTAGCTCGCCAAAGACATTTTATGCAAAACATCATATCGAGTTTCAAGTTTAGCTTATGGCGCGTGACAAGCCGCACTTGAAATCTATCCAACTTTCTCCCTATTACTCAAAGCTCTAACAAAATTTACCAAAATGTTCTCAAGAAGTTGTACTCAAAGATAAGGCAATATAATTTGTTTTCGATATTTTTAAAAATAGAAAAGACATTTAACCTACACAAGACATGTTACCCCATTGTACCCCAAATTAATTCTTTAAGTATACTACGACGTTCAAGATGTACGGAGAAAGGGATAATTATTTTGCTGATACGTGAAAATTTTAGCTGTTTCAAAAAAACTTAGAGTATAAGATAAACCCATTTCCGACGAGTGACATTCAAACTTTGATTCAAGTTCAACAATTATACTTGAAAATTTTCACGATGAAATTATTCAGTATGGTACAGATTGATCTTTAATTTGCAATACAGTTTGTGTTAATTATGTTTATGGTTGATGAGTAATAAGAGTTTGAAGTTCATTTTTTGAGGTAAAAACTGATTTATCTGCGCCGGGATCGGGCTAGGCTATTGGCCATTATTTTTGAACATAATGTAAAATCTGATCAACAGTTTTGATTTAAGATATTTTGTTATATCGACATAAATGCAAATGCGCTACAGTAAGCCAACTTTTTTATTTTTCGTCAAATAATATTTGTTTGCTTATGAAAAAGAAGACGAAAACAAAGAAGTAGACAAAGGTGGTGGTGATGGGATGAGAATTGTTATGTTGTTACGCAACACAATATAAGGTTTCTGTGATGGAACGCAGATGACAGATGTTTCATGCGCGTCATTTATCATGTGTGAAGTTATATCGGAGTATTAGAGAGGGATTTGAACTACCCATCAATGATTAAAAGAGGGTAGTACTTCGTTGTTCCAAGCTTTGCTATTGTTAATAACAAATTGCAGAGACAAACTTTTGCATGTGTGAATATCCAGTATTTTTTATGAGCAATGATTTTTGTAAATTGTTTTTTTTTCAATCACATTCATTTTTAGTTATTTTGTAAGTTTAGTTTGAATATAACATATGTAACATCAAACAATTGAGAAAATGAACTATTATTCAAGTTATGAAATTTAAAAAAAATAAATCGTTAGAAAACAATTTTTTGAAAATAATCAAATAATGGAGAAAAAGTCTTTAGATATTGGAGAAACAGCTGTGCAGTGGATCCGTAAAAGAAGCGAGATGCAGATTCGTTTTCGAGGAAGGAATCAATCCACGATCTACTGAACGAAGGATTTATCGCAGTTTAGATAATTAATTAAGTTTTAAACCAGCGCTGGCCATCTGCATCGAATTGTCGATAGTGTCATAGTTACATCTTGAACTTCAACTCGAAATTTTTTTTTTCATTTTAGATTAAATACCAACTTTTAAGAGTACAAAACGCATTTGAAAGTGGCTAGCCACTACGGGCCAACTAGTACTAGAATAAAAAAGCATTTACGTCTTAAGACCTTTCGAAAAAATAATTAATCTCCAATTACATGTTTAGTTGTCCTGAGAAGGGCAGTCTGCTATTTAAAATCCTATATGCTGATCGCATCCTTTGTGCTACCTCGATAGTGGGTGAATAAGGCACTTTGACATCACACTGTAAAAGCTGTTCTCACACTTAGTAAATTAGACAGCCGCGACAGATTTTGATTACTAGGATCCAGCACAGAATGCTTGCTTGTGTTGTTGCCAATAAAAGGCACAGCTTCATCGCGAGGATAAAAGCCCCAAACCGGTAAATCGAAACGTTTGCTGCTGAGATATGTGACCAACCAGCAAGTGATTTGTTTAAGCCGAAAACAAATTCGGAAAGCCAGCTGGTACTGGCGCAACACGCTGCTGTTAATGTCGCAACTCGCAGCTGTTTCTGCCGTAATCCGCTAAGCTACGGCTAACTAGGTATACTATTCTGTCGGCCTTTTTAGGGAAACCCAGCATGTGACCAATCAGAGGACATAATTTTCGTTTCAGCCAGCCTTGACTATTGTCAATAGTTCAATATAGTTCGCATATAATCAAACAACATTTCTCTGAATTTGGGCGGAGCTGGTTATAAATTTCTGATCGATTGCTGCAAGCATGAAGGAAAACGGTTTAAAACAAGAATGAAGGAAATCAGTTGAACGCGGTGTTTTTACGCGTCTTTTTCAAGCGGATTTCGAAATTTACGCGGATTTCCCCGAAAATCGTTTCATACACAGTATGTTTTTAATGGTTTTTAATTTCAAAATCGTTTAATAAGAGTGTCCGATGAGTTTACTTAAGCTAATTGGGTTGTTAAGCTAATTACATTTACTGATTTTGATAACCTTTTTGCATTTTTTCTCGATTTTCAGTTCATTTCGCAAAAGGAAAAAACGCTGCTATTGATTCTTTTTCTAAAGTATTTATCAGAAACGATCAAAAACCTTTAGCAGCTGAAGTTTTTTTATGCGTATTTCAGAATTGACGCGAATTCCCCCCGCGCAAAAAAAAAAGTGTAGTTCTTATAAAAAGTTCTCGAATTCTAGTCTATTTTTGTGAAGAAATAATAACTTGTGTTGATATATCCAGGAAAATTAAAACTATTTCAGGCACTCGTTTCGGTTCGACCAGTTTCATTTCCATTTCATTACTTTCGGCTACTGTCATCGAATAACGATGAATATTCATTTCCGCTGTCAGCGGGTTTTTATTACGAGTTTCTTTCCCGTCTCGTGTTCATTGGTTTATTTTAATGGAGACTGATGACTGTTTGAACTTAGGAACGCATCACGCCATTGAAGATAGTTTTGAAACTCGTCAGCATCTGTTAGATCTGAAGAATCACATTGTGATAATCACTTATATTGGCGTTGGTAAAAATCTTTTCCGCAACAAAATAGTAAATAAAAAGATATTGCACAAAATCTGAATCATTTTTTTTTATTTCTAAACATGTTTCGTCGTCACACAATTCCACGGCACACTACAATCCATTTTGAATTCATTGTCAACATTTACGTAGGCTGAAACCCCAGCCAGACCGAGCCTTGTTTCTGGGCGAAGTGAAACCCTCCTAATTCTGTTCTAATATGATAACACTAAATTGACTGATTGATGGATTGATAATGTGGGACGATGGCGCGGAAGAAATGATAACTCTAATCCATTAAACAACAAAATCAGCTTAACTGACAGGAGCCTAATGGGGTGAGGTGCTCGCAGCGGTTGAATATTGAAGGGGGGCGACGAATTTCACGTTTTTCGACAGCTTTTTCCAATGAATTTTATTGAATTACTTTCCACCGAATGCTGTGAAGGTTTAATCGCCCTTTATACAAATATATATAAATACGGCAGGGAAAACGTTTTGCACCTTTTTCATCCCTGTTTCCCCGAATGAACAAGCTTTGTTTTATTCTACTGTAGGTAACAGATGTGTAATGAATGCTTTCCCTTGTCTCTCGAATCGGTTTTACTTACTGCTGCACATTGTTTTGTTTGTAAACGATTCCGAAGATGCTGCAGGCTTTGAAACGGAGCGAATTGGATTGTCCTCTGTCGTTATTGTAGCGAAAAAAGCATACCTCGCTCTTGAGTATATTTACCTTACTTTTATAAATACAAAAAGAGGTACAGGCAAAAAGGTATAAAAATTTGTCGAGAGACGCGGAATCGCTATGACGTTTTTTAAAACGTTGAATCTCAATCTCTTCAAAATAATAAACTGTTGACAACTTTTCTCATTTAGCTTTCATTCTGAAGGTCATTTAAATGATATGGATAACTTTGAAGACAAATCACTCAATATGCGCCACTTTAATATAAGTCTCGCATATGTTTATTTACTTAACAGAGCTTCGTTTCACCACTAGGTGAATTTAATCGGGTGTTTTTCACCGTTCAATTAAATTTTATTCGCATCTCTCCCGAGGCGGACGGGAAACGATCTCGATTGTTGTCATTTGAGGTGCATTTAATTTAAACTCATGTAAACAAATTGGCGCTTCATCTGCTCAGTTGGTTTGTTGATGCCTCGCAGTCAGTTTCATTTGGTAAATCCAATTATTTGCGAGCGTGGCTTAAGCTGGATGCTTTTAAAATGGAGATGAAGCCTTTTTGATTGACATTTTTTTAATTTTGGTGACTGCTAGAAATGAAAATTTTTATAATTCTCATGATATTTTTAAAGTTGGAAAATACTGCAAAAAATACTTTAGCAGTTAAAGGTTTTCTCGCCAGTGTTGTAGACCCAAATACGTAGGTTTTAAGATGCAGGTTCCTTTATTTTATAAACTCTAGGATCTGCAAAAGTTTGTTCAAAAAATGAATTGAATTGCATATCATTTTTTGTTTTTTTTTGTCTAATATTTTTACACTGACAATAACTGGAATTGTAAAATCAAAATATTTTTAAATATATTGTTTCGAAATACTGTTTTTGTAGAATAGATTTTCCATATAATTCCCTGTGCTTTTTTTACTAGGAAGAAGTATCTGTCATTCGTATTATTTGTTTGTCAGAGTTTTATTCGGAAATTTGTAACTTATAAGTTCAAAGAAAGAGATAAGACAAAAAAAAATCGAATAAAGAACTTGAAGTTGTTGTTTGCAAAGTTGTTTCAATTACCTCACACCAAAATCTGATAGGGTGTTGCCAAAGCTATAGACTAGTTTGGAATCCCCAAGTTATTGATTAGCATTTATAAATCATTTATTTGGCTTTGATGTTCTTCACACGAACAACACAAATCTTCTCGGGTGTATGAAAATTGTATACCTTTATCTAAAATGCTAAACAGTGAATACGATTCGGATGACCGGCGATGTACATTTCAGTCTTTTTTCTTCGTTTGTTCCGGCAATTTTCAGCTTATCAATTCTCAGCTTTCAACGGGGAGGCTATTCCAACGGTTTTGCAAGGACAAAGCAAAGAACATAGTTCTGATTTTCCAATGGACTGTTTTCATCTTACATCAACCATTCAGCTGGTTATCCCTTTCAAGACACGCCGCTTTTGTTCGACGGTTTGGCTCAACATCATCACCGCCATCATCGCCATCGTCGATATTCCCACTAGCATCGATCGTAAAGGTCAATTCCAGCTGACGTGGTATCCCTTTTGTTAACTTTTCCAATTGATTTCGGATCAGCCGTTTATTCCCCGTGCCGAAGCCAGAAAGGTCAATCACGGGAGCACTGCATAAATTTTTCTTCCAAAAAAAAAGAATCGACGGATGTTCACGCTAGAACGGAGTCGATTTGTTCCGTTCCATTTCAAGCTGCCGGAATGTTCACGCGGATGACGTTGACCACAGTACAAGTAGGAATCATGAATGGTGATGAAGGCAACCAATAGCGCCCAGAATCGTGCGATTTTGATAATTGATTTGTTTGGCGGTTGTTGTTGCGTTTCTTATAACTGATTTTTATTTTTGTGTATTTATGTAGAGGTTGTTATTTCTGCAATTTGTTTTGACTTTGTTGGCTTTCTACTGAGTTGGAACAATAGCGGTTAATTTAATTAGTTTGGAAACAAAAGGGAAATGTTAGAAAGGTTTTTTCGTTAGTAGAGCCAAAACTGGTTCGTCTATCACACATCCATAGTAAGAATATGTTCGTCTGAAAAACATCAATCAAATATGTCAACAGAATTACAACCTACCAAGCTTGATAACATGGAACGTTCTTGTTGCAGATTTATTCAAACTCCGTCTGAAGTGTAACTAACTAATTCATAGCCTCATAAAACGTCGCTCAAGGGCACTAATGAAACCTAAACCGGCTTGGAACCGTCATGTTATTACCAAATACGAAAGGATAAGACAGTCATATTTTTTCTCATTCGACGGTAATGTCTACTGCAATTTCTCACCAGAAAGGCTGGCTGCTTAAACATGCTTGCTTGCTGGCTCACATCATTCGCCACTTTTTCGACCCGTATAAAGACAGATTTCCTCTCGCAGTCAGGTGCTCTCACCAGCAACGGTAACTTCGGCACTCACCAAGCCCGGACTAGACCAGACCTAAGTACTTGTTGCAGTGCTAGGTGCTTTCGGTAGCACATATAGTAGAGGTTTATGGTTGTACTGGTCTGCGACTGCACAGCCTCGCGCGGTTAGTGCTTTTACCTGCAAATGGTCATGTCGATGGACATGTGAAACAAGTTTTAGCTTTTTCCCCCACAGCAGTACGTTCGAAGTCCGTAGACAGGGGAACTATCATTCTCGGTACCGACCTTGTAAACCAGATGCTGGTGGGGGGGGGGGGGGAATTATTTTGCGCTTCGTTTTACATACTAAGCAACTGTTACCAACTGTTGTATCTTCTATAGTTTTGCATCCGTTCGTTGATGTTGATCGTGAAACTGCTCGGAGCCCTGAATAAATCGGGAAAATTGCATTGCCAAAGTATTAGCACATTAGTTTGCACAATTTACTACGATGAATGCGATTTTTATTTTCAGTACAGTTAGACAACACATCAAACGAAATAATACATCCAATTTATTTGCTTTCTACGATTAAATCATGTCATATTAATTGTACATTTCTATCAATCTATATTTATTGCTGGAGAACCACGACTATCTCAGAAAAAGCGACTATATCCGAAATATTTAAAAAATCAATGCCTTTAGAAAGTGAGTTACCAAAAGATTTATGATTAAAAATTAGTATTCGAAAATTAGAGTTTGAAAAGTTGTGGGTCCCACCTGCTAAACTATGTTTTTCGAAGTTTCTAATATCATATTTTTTAGTTAATTCTTTTTTTCACCTTCATCCCTACATTTACTGCCTAAAAAATTATATACAGTGTCGTTTCGATTTTATCACGGTCAAGAAAATAAACTTTCCGGTGAATCTAGCGAGACTGTGGAAATAATGCAGGAAATAATGGAGGTTAGTGTTTTTTGTTGAATACCATTGAAATCTAACAAAAAATACTGATTTTTATCGTTTCACCAAGTCCATATTTTTGCTAGATTCACTGGAGCATGTTTTTTAGACCGTTATAAAATCGAAACAGCCCTGAAGTTTGATGATTATTTTCTATTTTTCTTAACTTAAATTCAAGATAACTTGAAACCGGATGCATTTACGAAGTTAATCGCCATGAGCTTTTTCATTTAAAATATTTGTTTAAAGCGTTTTACATCATTAAAATTGAATAATTATTTGGAGTATTGCATTAGAAAAGGTGCTTTAAAATTTAAAACACGACCGCAAGGTTATCGTAGAATAAAGACAGCCTGTCTAATGTCAATAGACCGGGTTTTTTTTTGCACGGTCTTCTTCTTAACACGGATTGTTTTTACACGCCTTTTTTGCACGGTTTCTCAAAAGCTTCCCCAGCTGATCTCGAGGTACGATGCATGGAAAAATTTGCACCGATTCATTTTTTGAACGGTCACGAAATCTTTTTTACACGCCTTTCTTGCACGGTTTCTCAAAATAACACTGTTTTTTTCACAGATATCGAAATAACACGTTTTTTTGCACGGTTTTTTTACACGAGACGCATCCCCCGTGCAAAAAAAGAATCGAGTGTATATTTTTTTGCAGTTGGGTTGGGGAATACATTCGTTTGGGGTTAATTATTTTAATGGTGTTACGCGGTAAATTTCAATGATAACACTGGTCAACACAGGTCAAACCGAAAAAAGGATGATTTTAGCTATCCAATCATTCCTGTAAATTTTGGTGTCCCTAGCCATTACCGTTTTTTCAGATACTTAAATGAGTTTTCTGAACATAATGTTAAAGCGACGAACCAGGCAACAATTTCTGTACGATACTTTCACGTAAGTTGACGCGTTTGGTAATGGCTAGGAACACCAAATTTATAGGAATAGCGACAATCTTTCATTTTTTTCCGGTTTGAGCTTTTGGAATGCATTTTTTTTTTCATTTTGTCGACAAGTGTAATTCTCCTTCATCTCTCCTTTTTCGATCACCTGATTAATAACCTTAAAGAGAAGCCTGATTAATAACCTTAAAGAGAAGCATTGTACATTGCATTGGACTGACATTTACCAATGAGACGAGATGATTCTAGTACTCTTGTTGTTCTTTGCCCCGCACACACTGCAATCAAAACATAATGATACTCGCTACCAGCACACTCACAGATATTGAAGCATTCCATGGAAAATAAATAAAAATAAATATTTTGTTTTTTTGATGTCCTTTCTGATTTCGCTGAAACTTTGAACAGTTGTTCCCAGTTGATAAAGAGGTCATACTACACTATCAGTTCTTCATGTAGACTCACGACTGCGGTTTCAGAAGGGCCTATCCAAAAATGTGATTGATGAATAAAATATTTTGTATCAGAAAAACGACCTGTTTGATCGAAATGGTATCTTCAGAAAGTTGTAGGTAATAAAATTGCGATTCTAAAAAAATATATACACCGTAAAAATATTTTTTTTCTGGGCCAAACATTCCAATTTGTCACAAAATCTAAAATATCTTAAAAAGTACCTTTTTTAAAAATCCGGACAATATTACTAACATGTCCGGACATGTGCATCCATTTTTTTTTTTTTGGAATTTTATTTTTTCGAGAATAACTGAGTTTCATGCATTCAAAAGTGGACAATTTTCATGCCGCTCTTGATGTTTCCTGTTTTGTGCCCCGATGAACGTAATTCTACGTCAAAAGCAGCTTAGTTTCAAATATGAGCACCAAAAAGCAAGGACGAAAATTCTTCCATTCTGCACGAGAATTTGATGGTACTTTTTCCAACCAGCAACACGATACAATGTATGATTTTGTTGCCAACACGACATGAAATTCATTTCTTGTCCGAAGAAACGTAAAATCTCTTTTAGTTAAAAAAATCTGGTAGAGCTAACATAAAAAAGGGTTAAGCCTTCAAACCACGAGTTCACTTTCAGTTCATGATGGTTTGAAAGACTACACCCTTTTTTATGTTAGCTCATTCTACCAGATTCATAAAAATGAGAATTCAATACACACTTTTTATCAGCAACGTTTAGTGAGTGGTGAGAAAAACCTCAACTACTTCAATTACATGATTTTAGGGCACCAAAAGGTACCATTGTATTTCACTTTAGTAACAGCACCGGCAATTTTGTTCATTCCAACTGAACCCCTTCAAATAATTTTTAAATTGGTTTGGAACCACCTTAGTAAATAAAAAGAACCACCCTAATGAAAATCAAGTTTAAGGTACCTAATAAACATCAAAACAAGTTACATGTGGTTTGGAACGAGTAGTGAGTCATTTTAGAAGTTAGTTCTAAAATATTCCATGTCAAACCTTCGGTTTCCCAGGAAACGACTGAGTCCCAGAAGATTTATTTTCGGCCAAATTTTTTTTTTTCGAGATAGCACCAGATCTCGGCGTTTTATGCATTTTGAAGTCATTTGACATCGAAAAAAAGTTTCGATTTTCCCAATTTCATGTACTCCTCCTTGATAGATTTTCAAGGGTCGAAAAAACTTTGAGCACTTTGAGGCACCCCTTAATCATGTCCGATTGAGCTGAAATTTTGCACAGATCATTTTTTTGGGGCAATGAGCAAAATGTACATGGTCGGTTCTTGAAATTCGATGATGAAATTTTTTACATACAGACATTACCACTCTAATGCTCATGTCCATAATATTGTCCAATAGTAATTAAATAACTTTTTAAAAATAACATAGTGGCCCTAAATGGATCCCGACCTTAAAACATCATAGTAATACAGTGACGTGTCGATTTTATGACGTTTTTTTTACGTTTCGTTTTTTCACTCCATTTTATCACGCCAAGTATTTCGATTTTATCAAGTTTCTGAGATAATTTCGACATATTAAAAAAACACAAATTAATCCACGGTGAGATCCAGCCTTTGTCAAGCGAACTTTATTATTTACTAAAAAAACACACCTGAGAATTGAAGCGAAAAAATACAGTTTGATAATTTCTGCTAGACTAATTTTGCATTCCAAATAATAAAGCCCACCCGCTGTGAACAGGATCAAGAATCGTAGGCAGAACAATGGGCTAAAAAGCTTCAGAAGAACATTTGGAAATTGGATTTTGTTTACCTTGTCTTAACAATAACAACGGACAGAATATTGCACAGCGGGAAAACAAAACCAGAATATCCACTAATTAATCACCGCCGGGCTGGCAACCTGAAATATAGTATTCTTTCCATTCAAAAACCCTGATAATCAAAATCGCCGTTGAACTGCTCAAAACCAGGGATCCCAATGGTACCTTTTTTAATATCTTCTAAGGATATGTTTTTTGTTGCTGTCTGTTCGTGATACCTATCCGCGCTGGCAGTCCGATAGTCACATTGAGAACGTATTGGTAACAGAGCATCACAAAAGGAAACGAAAAATGTACTTCATGTGTCGATTTGGCATTATTTGGAGCATGGCTTCGGGCTTGCGAATGTAGAGAAGAGAGGAAGATGTTTTTATACAAACGTTCGTGTTCGCACTACACAATCAGCGCGTTTCAGTAATGTCGTTTTCGTTTTCGCCGTGTACTACACTTTTTCCGTGCTATATTTTGCAGCTTCAAATAAACATTTTCAGTGTCATTGCATTGGTATGCGTGATAATGGGATTGCTGTCAATTCGTTTTGTTTTTGTCATAATCGCATTCGTCATTCTGTCTCGTTTCTATTTCATATGTCCATCTCGCAAATGTGCTAAGAAAAAATTTACCTGACACTTTACCACGTGGAATGAAAACCAAAACAAACCAGTTTTGACACATGCGTGTGAATGTGTTGGTAACTTCCTACAGCACACTCTGCTTTTTTCGGGTGTCATCAGTGACAGAAAAAGTGTGGGGAGAGACAGAAAAAGGGTAACACGAAAAATCAAATAAAACATTTTCGGTGTCAAAAGTGTCATTTGAGTGTAGTACACCGCGAAAACGAAAACGACATAAGAGCCCGAATCCACCGGAGACATTTTCCCTCTCTTTTTTTTATTTGCCTATGATGGATGTCATGTGACGGCTGTTAAAAAAGGCTGTGGGAAGAAGAAGCGTAAGGCTTGCTCGGCACCTTACCGACAGCCTTCGTGCAAAGAAAAGCAATCTCGGCAATAGAGCAGCTGTGCACTGAAGGATGTGTGTATCGCATACCGAATGTTTTAAACAACCATACATGCTCTCGTCGACATGGGAATAAATTGAACAGCGAAAAAAAAAACATTCGTGTATGAGGAACTAGACGGCAACGTTATAATCGCAATATATTTTATCTGTCGGCTGTCTTTATTTTGCCAATACTACTACTGTCATAGAGGGACGCTCACGAATGTCATCAAAAAACTGTCATCGCTTAATACATTTTTCCCCTGCTCAAAACTAGAGTTATTCTATATAAAATGTTTCAGGAAATCGAAGGTGATGATAACAAACAAATGCTGAAAAAGGGACTTATTCAATGTGCAAAGTTCCAGAGAATCAAATAGTGCTTGTTTCATTCAATTTGAAATGCATAGTGGGTGATATATTTTGCCCCATTTCCCCTAACTTTTATGTTTATGTTTTAGTTTATGTTTGAATATAGAGTGAGTTTTACAGTAAACTGAACGGAGTAATACACGTTTTAGCACGAAAATCACTTGAATTAGGTGGAATGGGGAGAAAATATACCATTTTTTATGGCCGAGAACTCAATTGAAACGCTTTTCGCCTCCACCAAATTTCCTATATAATTCCCACTTCATCGGCATATCATACATAGCATGTGCTTTTTACAAAATTTACGAATTGTTCACCGCATTGCGATTGAAATAAATTTACAAAATCACAAATGAAATCCCAGGTTAATGACTGGTTTCTTCTCGTGATCTTTCTTCCATAACAATTACTTGGCTATGAATCGCACGAGTGCAAGCGAGAGGGGAATAAGATAAAATTTCCTAATTACGTTTCCTGAAAAATCAATTCCAGAGAATATTAAAAAATTCATCTCAATTCGAGCGTATTTAGTATTAGAAAAAACATTTTTTAATTCCTAAAATTAATTTGACGTTAATAATTATAAAGCTTTCGTTTCTCTAGATTTGGTTACTTACAAACATTTTTCAGCTATATAAATTAATTTATTTTTGGAAGAAAAATTAGTCATAATCAGTGTTAAAAATGTTTACAAATTTGAATTGCACTGAAAGTTTTCCTTTCTTCTCTCGATTCTTCCGCCAAACAAACTTGAAAATTTTTTGCACTGGTGCGGACGTAATTAAATTCCAAGAATTTGTACATGAACACTCCCTTCCCGGCTGTTATTGGCTGCTGTAAAGGCTTAAAAAAAGTAGTAACTCTCGTCAAGTGCGGTGAAATGCCCACTTCCCAGTTAATATGGTGTATCGTTTCCGCTCTGCTGAGAACCTTTCCCTTAGTTAGCTGCCATTATTCAAGCTGGTATGCAGTGCTTTTTCTCCTGCCTTCTGCTGTGTTCGGTAGTAACCTTTCATTTTAAATCCGCATCGCAGTACTGCTACACTACACTACTAAAAACCATCAAATACTTGCTTCAATTCAACAGCTTGCGTCTTTACATCGCACGGTACTTTTCATCTGTACCAGTGATGAGAGACAAGGAGTGCTTCTTTGCCTTTCCCCAAAACAGGATTATGCAAAATATTGAGAAATAATTTGTTAAATGTTTGTAGGGTCCCACTTTTTAAACAAAATTTAAAATGTCTTTCAAACTAATTTAGATATTTCAAAAATTCAATTCAACAACAAAACTGTACAAGTGTTTCCTATTGAAAAAAGTGCACGTGTACTGTTGAGTGAATTGAATTCCTTTTTTTGCTTCCTTCAGTTTAGTTCTCTGTCTGATGCTTGTCTGTATCCTAGTTTAGAAGAGTTTTTCCTCTTGCAACTACGAGAAACGAAAAAAGGCCGGAACACACAGCGTGCTTCATCACTCGGTTGCCTCGGTCATTGCACTCAAATTACGACATAAAAGCGTTTTAGTACCGAAATGAGCAGCTGCTGGAACACAGTCCTTGGGCCCATTCGTGTGAGTTGAATCCAACGAGATTGGAAAGGATTGAAGTAATTTGCATCGAATCCGATTCGGTTTCCAGAGTGGTGTTGGATTTTTATTGAATCGTTCCAATTCTACGTGGAGCATCGTTGGTAATAAAAGATGTTTTTAAGGTTCGGATCGGAAAAATTGACCCTCCTAAGGTTGCGCGTTACTGAATGTGGACTGGTGTGAGTGAAAAGAGATTGAATATATAAATTTGTTATGTTTAATCAAAATAAGGCTAAAATAAAATTTGATAATTTTGTAATTAAAAGTAGACCGATGACCTGCTTTCATCGGTTTATTACAAATGCATTAGACAAAGGCTCTTTACCAGCAAATTCAATAGTTTAAACTCAATATAATATTGATGAATGTTGTATGCTGGTTTTAAACATTTTCACTCTACATTAGCCGTGCGCAATAATTTTGTTTTGTGGTGTTAAAAGTCTCTTAGGGGAATAGTTAAAACAAGTTTTTACATTTTTTATGCAGTTATACGAAGAATGCTACAAGCTTCATGTTTACATATCCCTGTGAATTCGTTATCTCTTAAACTTCTGTCTATACAGTACTTCATCATCCTTTCTCAAAGCAAGTACGCTTGCCGCAGTAAAAGAGCATCGTGTTGAGAAAACTGTAACGTAAATATAACGCTTTGTGTACAATTTCTACAAATGTACTTCATCCCATCGTGCCTGCGTATCATATCGGTGAAGCACAAATGGACCAGCGTCGTTTCGCGTTCTTTGCTACTACTCCATGAAAAAAGAGTATTTGCTCCGCTTGCACATCACATGTAGGAAGCAAATCGATTCGGATGCTACATAATATAGATCCCAAGGTACACATGTCCAATATATGTAAATATCAGAAAAGAAAGACGTAGAAATCAGACCCTAATCTAAATTCCACATTGCACATTTACATGACAATTCACCTGTGTCAGACAAAATGTTCCTTCGTGTGAATCTAGGGAAATCAAAATGCCACAATAAAAAAAATGGAGCGCTAGTCTCTATCCTACTAAATGTTTGACATGACAGTTTTTACGCAGATTTTCTCCTCCATTGTTTTTTCTCAACAGGCAGTCGACAACGTTTGTGTGGTACACATCTAAAATAACTGGTTCAAATATAGTAAGCAAAATAAGCTGGTTGGTAAGTGGTTTCAATTAAAAAATAACTCAGCTCCCGACCGTCCTACCAGAAAAACAAACACAACGCTTATTCAGCCCGTAGAAGTCGAATGATTAAATCTCAGCGGCAATTATTTGATTCTGAGCTTATCGGAGGAAATTTTATTTGAAAAAAGACCAGACGGTTATACCATGTTTTAACTACATATTCAACACAAACGCAAACAGCAACTTTATCAACCTCGACAGAGCGCGCGCTGGCAGGAGGGCAGCTAGCAATCCAATTCACATCAAGCACGCCTTAATTGGCTTTTAATTTTTCCATCAAGAAAACCACCAGCCCTCCCCATCCCAGCAGCAGGGCACTGACTTTCTCCACACAGCCCAAATGCCATGCTATCGGCTAGAACAATAATATGCGTTTTTTTTTGTATTCCCTGATGCCTCACCGCATTCTTCGCGTCATCCCTCGAACGAAGGGACGCAAAATTTTATCTTCCCGTCCCACCCTGCAGGGTGGCTTGATGACGCTGCTACTGCGTTGCCATTAAATTAGAATAAAACACCTGTTCTTTTGCCGCTTGGCACGGTCGGAGCGTGGAAATTTCCCGCTTCGGGAAATTGAAAAAAGAAAAATCATCGTAAAACATAATATTCGAATTACCAATCTAAGCGGAACATTTATTCTGTCAGTTTGGACGCTTTGGTGGTTACTATAAATTCATTTTGTTTCAGCTTTTTTGAACTTACTAGTAACTTTCATGGAGGGTGGCTCCTCTTTTTCAACCAGAAGACCGAAACTTCGGTTGGAGTCGATGTGCGATGTTGTCCTCACAAATTAGTTGACGTAAAATCTGTCAACGAAATCTGCGGTTTGAAATTAGTGAAATTAGGTAGGTAGTGCCAAAAGGTTCATAGTTCAAATTGGTAAAAGGGACAGTAATTTGTAAATTTTTATGGGACTGGTAACTACAAAAAGCGATAACTTTTTGGCAGGACGCTTTCCAAATCCTAGTTAAATTCTTAGAAAAAATCACAGGAGGGTTGTGCGCAAAGCCACGACCGCAAGGTTGAAGTAGAATACTTTTACACAGCTCTACATACGGCTGTACATTAACCTACGGCCGGGCGAATCAGCTCGCGCCGCTTTTCGCGTTTAGACTGGCAGAATCCTAATGCGCACGGCAAACACAATAGAAAGGTGTTTCACATTGAAAATTAGACACGGCTTTGCTGAAGTAAGTGTTGGCAAATGCATCTACCGCTAATACCACCGCTATCGTACGAAAGCGCGTCGTTTCATGTGGGGAATAATATCAACAACGAAAAATGACGCGCGTCTAACTAAGCACACCCGAACTGTTTCGCCGTGCCGCTTCCATTTACTTCCTTATAACATCGGCTTCAGGGAAAAGTACCGGCTGCACCTACCGCTGAGGCTGTTACCATACTGCTACTGGTTCCCAAAGCTATTTACTCTTCAAATTAAGTGTTTTATTTGTCCTTAAAAGAACAATTGTTTAATTCCATATCGGATATAATGCAATCGCATCTCTGTAATATTACCGACAGTAATATTCTTCTGAACAAAATGATCCAACTTTTCCATTAGAGGAAGTGCCGGCTGATGTACGGTAAAAATCTCGCCCGATCGCTTGCGTTGGCGTTCAGCCTGGCAGAGGCCTGAGGCGTGGTGACCAACCACAGGGCAAGTGATTTGTTCAATTTGAAGGCAGCCACAGGCGCAACCCGCTGCTATCCTCTGTTACTGCTGTTTCTGCTGTCACGTTGTTGACGGTCCATCCAGCTCACCTTCCGTTTAAGGAATGTAGCTAGTTTCCCCAGAAACACTCTTTTATAGCCGAAGGGTGCTACTAAAGAGGCCGCGCCTTTCTGTTCAGTTTCACCATTTTCTAATGTTCTTCAGACGAATTATTCCACAATTCGCATTTGATTGTTGTATCCAGCGAATAAACACTGATGGTGCTCTCACAAACGCAACGATTTTACCCCTGACCGTATTGCGGCTTGTAACATCAAGCGATTTCGTTTGCTCGCTGTTGCGTGTTGCATCATGTTGTAACTTGGCAGCTGGGAGACGACGAAATTCTGTTTATGCTGATTGATTAAATCGACTTCATATTAGCTCTGCATAGTCGAACTAACTGTTTTTGTGAATGCGGTCTAACAGGGCAGTTTGTTATTCAAAGTTGGTTATGCTGATCGCAGCCTTTGCGCTGCCCCTACAGTGGGGGGTTTACTAAATAAAGTAAAAGTAAAAATTAAACAACTAGAACAGAATTTGATTGCATCCCGCACAGAATGTCTGCTTGTGTTGATGCTAGAAAATTATTAACCTTCAATTATTTGTTTATTTGCCTTGAAAAAAGCATTTTGCGGTACAAAATCGGTTACTGATTACAACTTTTGAGCTGCCCTAACATTGGGGGAATTAAGATACACGGACAACATGCACTGTGGAAGCTATTTTACATTCAGTAAATTCGACGGGTACTTACCTTACCAAACAGTCCCAAGCCGTGGTGTGGCCTTTGCTGTACGTAAGAGTCGTCTCCATTCCACTCGGTCCATGGCTGCAGTTCGCCAGCTCTGCAGTCTGCGTAGGGTCCGCAGGTCGTCTTCCACCTGATCGATCCACCTTGCCCGCTGTGCACCTCTCCGCTTCGTCCCTGACGGATTGGTTTCAAGAACCATCTTTACCGGGCTGTCGTCTGACATCCTTACAACATGCCCAGCCCACCGCAACCTGCCTATCTTGGCGGTGTGGACGATAGATGGCTCCCCAAGCAGCTCCTGCAGTTCGTGGTTCATTCGCCTTCTCCACACTCCGTTTTCCATCTGCAGCCCACCGAAGATGGTACGCAACACCTTCCGCTCGAAGACCGCAAGGGCGCGTTGGTCCTCCACAAGCATAGTCCATGTCTCATGCCCGTAGAGGACTACCGGTCTAATCAGCGTCTTGTAGATGGTTAACTTGGTGCGGCGACGAATTCTACTCGATCGGAGCGTCCTCCGGAGACCAAAGTATGCACGATCTCTGCTCTGCTGGTATCGTTGTCGGCAGTTACCAGTGAGCCCAGATACACGAACTCATCAACCACCTCGATTTCATCACCACCAATTTGAACTCGAGGTGGGAGGTTAGCACTGTCCTCTCGTGAACCCCTTCCTTTCATGTACTTCGTCTTCGATGCATTGATCACCAGTCCAATCCGTTTGGCTTCAGCCTTTAGTCCGATGTACGTATCCGCCATCTTCACAAAGGTCCGAGCCACAATGTCAATATCGTCGGCGAAACCAAACAGTTGAACCGACTTTTGGAATATCGTGCCACTCGTGTTAATCCCCGCTCTTCTAATGACACCTTCCAGGGCAATGTTAAACAGTAGGCACGAGAGACCATCACCTTGCCTTAGACCTCTTCGGGTTTCGAAGGGGCTCGAGAGTGCCCCCGGAACTCGAACTACACACATCACTCGATCCATCGTCGCTTTGACCAACCGCGTCAGTTTGTCCGGGAATCCGTAGTCGTGCATGATTTGCCATAGCTTGTCCCGATCGATTGTGTCGTACGCCGATTTAAAATCGATGAACAAATGATGTGTGGGCACGTTATATTCGCGGCATTTCTGCATAACCTGCCGAACCGCGAATATCTGATCCGTGGTGGCGCGAGCAGCCATAAATCCCGCCTGGTAGTGCCCCACAAACTGCTTCGCAAATGGTGATAGTCGACGGCAAAGTATTTGGGAGAGTACCTTGTAGGCGGCGTTCAACAGAGTGTTTGCCCGGTAATTGCAGCACTCCCGTTTGTCGCCCTTTTTGTAGATGGGACACACAATACCCTCCATCCACTCCTCCGGTACTCGTTCTTCCTCCCAAACCTTGACAATGACCCAGTGCACGGCTCTAGCCAGTGTTTCTCCACCGTATTTCAATAGCTCGCTGGGAAGTTGGTCCACTCCAGCAGCTTTATTGTTTTTCAGCCGACCAATCTCCTCCTCCACCTCCAGAAGATCGGGGGCTGGAATTCTGATGTCTTCTGCTCGTGCACCAAGATCAATTGCCATACCGTCCTCGCGCTCTACTGCATCGCCGTTTAGATGCTCGTCGAAGTGCTGCCTCCACCTTTCGATCACCTCACACTCGTCTGTTAGGAGGTTGCCGTCCAAGCTCCTGCACATATTGGCTTGCGGCACAAAACCTTTGCGGGAGCTGTTCAGCTTCTCGTAGAACTTCCGAGTGTCGTTAGCTTGGTACAGCTCTTCCATCGCTACGCGATCTCGGTCCTCGAGCTGGCGCTTCTTCCTTCGGAGGACTGAGTTTTGGCTGTTCCGTGCCTGTCGGTATCGTTCCACGTTCGCTCTCGTACGGTGTTGCAGCATTCTCGCTCGTGCTGCATTCTTCTCCTCGACTAACCGTTTGCATTCGCCGTCAAACCAGTCATTTATATGATTCGGGGCCCTTGTACCTAGTAGCGCTACTGCAGTGTTACCTATGGCGGATCGGATGCTTTTCCAGCCATCTTCAAGGGTAGCTGCGCTCTTCCGTAGGTAGCACTGCCTCCAGCTGCTGCGCGTATTCCTGTGCAGCCTCGGCGTCCCGCAGTTGCTCAATATTTTGTCGCGGCGTTCGATTTCGGCGGGTGTTATACACGCTATCGTAGACCTGCTCCAGCTGCGCGTAGAACGCTTCCTTCTCGTCGTCGGGTCTTCCTTCATGTGGGCAGTGCACGTTGATGATGCTGTAGTTGAAGAACCGGCCCTTTATCCTCAACTTGCACATCCTTGCGTTGATTGGCTGCCACCCTATCACGCGTTGGCGCATCTTACCCAGTACTATGAAGCCGGTTCCCAGCTCGCTGGTGGTACCACAACTCTGGTAGAAAGTAGCCGCCCGGTGCCCGCTTTTCCATACCTTCTGTCCTGTCCAACGAAGTTCCTGCAGCGCTACGACTTCGAAGTTACGTGGATGTAGCTCGTCATAAATTATCCAGTCGCATCCTAGAAAGCAGAGCGATTTGCAGTTCCATGTCCCAAGTTTCCAATCGTAGTCCTTATTTCGTTGCCTAGGTCCATGCAAATTCGACGGGTGCGACAGATTTAAATTGCTAGAATGCAACACAGAATGCTTGCATGCGTTGACAAAAATTATTAACTTTCAATGACTTGTTTATTTGCCTTGAAAAAGGCATTTTGATTTCCAAAATTGGATTTCCTGATGGCAATCTTCATGCTGCCCCAACACGGGGAGAATAATGGCTGTCTGGCGACACACGCTGAGAAAAACCGCGCTGCTCCTGAGACGTGGTGACCAACCACAGAGCTAGTGCTGCTGCTAAGGAAGGACGACTGCTGTTGTCGCTGTCTAGAACTATTATGAGCGGCTTCGGCTGAAACAGGCTCTTATATAGGCCAAATAGCATGTTTTAAATTGCAAGGTATATGATTCTGTCGACCGTTCTTGGGAAGCAATCATATAACGACCAATCAAAGGTCGAATTTTACGTTTTGATCAGGCTTGACTATTTTCAATAGTACAATAGTGTGAATAATAAAATTACAATTGTCTTCTTTTGGGAAGAATCTTAGAAAATTTTCCAATCTATTGCTGCAAGAAGGAAGGAAATTTATCGAATACTTACCGATTTATTAGCATTTGAAATTGGACATATTTTTCACTTTTTTCGGTTTTAGATTTTCATTTCACATCCCTATGTAGCCGAACTTCCTGAGAGAAGTATTCTACTTCAAAAAAAAACAACGCTGTACTTCTTCGTACTGACAATTTGTCTCACGCGGTCGGTAGAAACTGCTTTATTTTGTTACCTATTCTTTAAGTATGACACGCCCGTTTGTGAAATTTCTCACATCAGCCTTGTATGAAAGATAGCATACCGGAAATTTATCTTTTTGGTGTAGTTCTAAATACGGTAGGAGGAGGACGGTCGATTGGGTGGATCTCGGTGCAGGTCGGAACGGCCAGCAACAAACAGAGCAGAGCATCCCGCCTTAATCCTTTCAACATTGTTTGGCCGTACCCTGTTTTAAACGAGCCCCTCAAAGCTGAGCCTTAAACAACAATGACCGCAAAGAAAAGACTGACTGACCAGCTCTTTACTCCTGTTCAGTGTTGCCTAATCTGCCCAACTTCAAATGTGTTTGGCAGTGAATAGCGAATGATTCTTTCTGGTGCATTTGAGAAAAAATTATGCATTTCACTCTGAGCACTCTGAGCAAGCCGACACCAGAAATAAACTCCAAACGCGATTTTTGAATTCAAGATGATGACTTCCGGTTTCTGGAAAACATCCAAAATCGACCAAATACCATCGCATATAAGTTTGATGCCAAGAGACCTGAATACGACACCAGACGAACTAGAAGTCACTATCTAAAATATGAAAATGGCATCTGAAATAGATTTCCGGTCTCAGGGTGTCATTTGATTTTAAAATATAAACATATTGGGGGGTACTCGACCATTCTGGGTTGTTTTCTAGAAACCGGAACATCTTGGGATCCAAAATGGCGTCTGGGGTCATTTAATGGTCTCAGAGCATCATCTCGATTTCGAAAATACTCATATTACCTAGTATTTGATCACATTTTGTTGTTTTTCAGAAACCGGAAGTCGCCTTTTGGAATCAAAAACGGTGTTTGGGGCAGCCATGTCCAAAACACGCTCTGCACTGAGGGATATATTTAAAACACGAAACGGCGGGCTTAGCAATTGCCACTCAGGGTTGGTGTAAGACAGACGGCACGAAGGGTGAAATTAGAAACACCGAAGCCAGTGGCAGTGTTATACGATCGCCACTGGTGTCTCAAGCTTCGGCAAACACCGGAAACGAGGGCTTTACTTTCGTGAAAGCCTCGTAGCCGAATGTTTGAACTTCGTAGAAACACCTCGGTCGCTGCCATATGGCTCTGCTAGGTCTAGTGCGAAGTGGAACGTTTCCAAACATACTCACATTGTTGATATTATTCTTTACGTGAGACCAGTGTTTTCCGAAGCTAGATCCACCGGCGCCGGTGCTTGCCGAGGCTTAAGGCACCAGTGGCGATCATATAACACTGACACTGCCTTCGGTGCCGTCTGTCTAACACTAACACAGTGGTGGTAGCAAGACACGTCGTATCGTGTTTCTATGCAAAAACCGCACCAGTGCAGCACGGTTTAGTGTTTATACCATGGCTGGTCTGGGGTCCTTATCCAGTCTCTGGTTGCTTTCTAGAAACCAGAAGTCGCCATCTTGAAATTCAAAATGGCGTCTGGGCCATTTTCCGATCTGTGGACATCTACCAGTTGCGAAAATAAATATTGGATGGTATTTGGCCTTGTATTTTTCATTGTTTCTTTGGCTTCTAGAAGTCCCTATCTATTCCGGAAGGACCATTTTGAAGGCATATCAATAAAACTATTAAAATGGTTGTAAGATTCCATTTAAAAAATCATGAAACCATAATATTCCTCAGTTTCAGAGCACATCCGCATATAACTAGTTATTTTTGATTAATTTATGTACAAGACATCGTTATTAAACACATTTTTGAAGTAGAATACTTCTCTCAGGAAGTTCGGCTACATAGGGGTGTGAAATGAAAATCTAAAACTGAAAAAAGTGAAAAATATGTCCAATTTCAAATGCTAATAAATCGGTTAATATTCGATGGATTTCCTTCGTTCTTGCAGCAATAGATTGGAAAATCTTCTAAGATTCTTCCCAAAAGAAAATAATTGTAATTACATTATTCACTCTATTGTACTATTGAAAATAGTCAAACCTTGTCAAAACGAAAAATTCGACCTCTGATTGGTCGTGGTCGTGGGGAGCAATCATACCCCAAGCACGGTCGACAGAATCATATACCTTGCCATTTTAAACATGCTATTTGGCCTATCAAAACGCCTGTTTCAGCCGAAGCCGCTCATAATAGTTCTAGACAGCGACAACAGCAGTCGTCCTCCCTTAGCAGCAGAACTAGCAGTGCAGTGGCGATGGCGGGAAGCGACCACAGCTGTGGCGTAGCAATGGATAGCGCACTAGTTGCAGCGGATCTCAGCATCGATAGCGGCTGATGCAGTGAGGCACTTTAGTGAAATACAGTCTCTGCGCGATAGTGGCACTATTAAATGCATTCAATGAAAAATTGACTCATTTTGACAACACGTGAGCCATCTAGTTTTGAGTGTTATATCTAGAGAAACATTTCAAAAGGTCCTATCTGCTTTGATCGATTTTTTTAACGATCACTTTCATTCAATCACCGCAACTTAATAAATACCTTTTATGACACGTTATTTGCACAAGTTGATAGCGGAGGGATCACTCTAACCGTCTGAACGAAAACCACGCTTGGGAGAGTTACTAAAGCTGAACCACTACCAAAATGAAATGACGCTTCGAAAAAACGATGAAAGCAGATAGGACCTTTTGAAATGTTTATCTAGATATCAGCATTTCAATGTTTACTTTATCACAACGAATATTTCGTTCGCACTGTCAGTGATAACGCAAAGATGAAATCGGCATCTCATTCGATACTTAATTGAACAACAAATTGTCCTTTTCAGGATGGAATAAAGACCTGATGATTAAAGCGTTAATGTTTTCTTTTGAGTTAATTTACATTTTAAATTTGTAAAAGTTATAAATTTTACTTTATTTCCGTATCTCAGAACGTACTGAATTATCTTCTCCTTCAGTCACGAGCACGACATCCGAAAAAATTCCATCTCAGAATTTAAAAATTGTCAAGCCCCAATCATGACAAGCAACTTACTATATTATTGAAAATGGTCAATCCTTGTTGAAGCGCAAAATTTGATTGATCTGATTAGTCAACGTTTATTCACTAGAAAAAATGACTGACACGCAAGCAGCCGGGTTATCTTTCTTGTAAAAGTATTCTACTTCAACCTTGCGGTCGTGGCTTTGCACACAACCCTCCTGTTATTTCATAACGGTTAATGGCACTTAGTGCGTACTTTTGCCCCATAATAAGTTTTCCAACGGGTTTGAGTTTTATGATAAACATCAAAAACTTCTCGGCAAAGCAAATTTACCTTCAAACCATAATTATACAAGAGTTTATTGGGCTCTGTTGTTTCCGAGTTTCTGTAGTTTCCGAATAGGTCAATCATAGTTCCCAAAAATAAAACACAACTTTCCTCATAGCTTCGCCCCATTTAAACGGAATCTTATGTGTCTACATGTGTGATTAACTGACGTTATAATACTGCAAATTCATACAATGTTGCCAGTTTATTTCGCTCGTATGCTTCGAAAAGGCCAATGCGTACTTCTACCCCGTGCGTACTTTTGCCCCTCACTACTCTACAACAATGAATAAAAATCCGTATAGATATTGAAGTACAAAAATGTAATTTTTTATTTATAATTTATCTTTAAATTTACGAATAAATATATTTTGATGATCAATTGGTTCCTAAACACGGTTTTCTAATTTTGTATATCAGCTGGAATAGTGCAATTTTCGTAGCGTTTCGTTGCGGCACCCCATATCGTAGTAACTGGAACACCGGAACCTCTCGAAGCTTCCCGGTACGACTTTTCCTTGCGCACCTCAGTCACAGCTCCTTCGGAATTGTTTGCCGTATATTAATACTTGTTTTCTTCCATTATATGCTGAAAACAAGAAGAAAGTTCAACAATATATGCATGATACACACGCTGTACGGATTTAGATCCAAGCAATTAACAAGGATCAAAATCCGTACGGCACAGTTTTTGTTGAATAAATACAATTTACACTATTTACCAGACAATATACAGCTCGAAAATGACAAAGACTTACCTTTTCCATCAATTTCAAGAAGATTCACAGAGTAAAACACGTATATCCCACTTGAAAAACGTTTTCATCCGAAGAACGTTTCCTTAGTAAATTCTCTAAAGCAGGTATTATACGAAGCAAATATTTGCTGTTTTTCAATACAGATTTTATTTTGTGCAAATAAAAATCGTACCAAAAATAGCAAATATTTGCTTCGTCTAATACCTGCTTAACGATACAACGAAATGACAACTGAAACCGATACACGATTGATTTTTATTTTTAATATTTCTATTACATGGCTTACTGACGCATAGTTTAATTTAACAGAAGGCCAACAGCTTAACGGACATGTACATGTAACTATCATATGAATTTTCATTTTTATAATGCTTAAAACTGAAGAAAAACATCAAGTTGTACGGATTTCGATACTGTACGGGTGTTATTTTTAAATAGATCTTTTTCATTCTTGTTGCAACGGATTGAAAAATTCAAAGGACTGAAAAATTCAGTGTCTACAAGAATGTACAAAATTGAAATTTTATTATGCTAACTATTGTACTACTCAGGCTTTTTTTCCCATTCGCGAGAGAACAGCAGCGTGCAGTAATTTTTACATATTATATTTTTCTTCTGCTGTTCTTTGTGTTTCTGCTGCTAACAGAAACATGAATACAGTTGCTGCTGTGGTGAATCACACTAGTAAGTTTCTAAGTAAGCTTAAGAGACACACAGTAAAAGCACTGCAGGGAGCTCTGTTGTGTAGTTATTGAGCGTAATATCGTTTCGTGTGGAAAGCTCACACTATTTTATTATTTCTCTGGTGAGATATTTTAGATTCCACCGTGGTGTTTTTTTCACGGTCTTCAGATACACACGATTCGCTGCTCTCTTTAAGCAAGTGCGTCGCTTCTCCCACTTGTGTAAGAGCAGTTGTTTTCGGTGTAAAAGATATGTCTTACACACTAGTGATTCCCTGAGGTGAAACAATAAGCCGAGTACTATAAAAATAGGTAGAGCCATGTTCTAAACGCAGATTTCGACCAATCAAAGCTGAAAATAAGACTGAATCTAAACATATGAAAATGCAGCTCTGTCTGTCTGATCGATATCGACTCGGAAACTACTGAACCGATCGCACAGTGGTCCAAAAAGGCAAAAAGTGGAGCTTAATTCCATAGCGCCTTTCAACTTCATCCTAGCTTAATAGTGTCTTCGGAGCAATTGTTTGTATGAATGACCCGCATAATCGCAAATTGTCAAAAAATATGAAAAAAATTACTATACCAAAAATAAAATAACTTACTTTTTTGTGTTAAGAGATAGAAGAACAGTTTATTCAGCAAAGTTGTAGAAAATTCGAAAATATGAAACTTTGTTGAACAAATGAAAATCCTATCTCTTTTCGGTACAAAGTTATAAAGTACAGTACATGGAACTTATTCAAAAGTTAGTTTTTTGTACTTAACTTTTGTTAGTTGCATTTTACACGAAAGTGTAGTTCGGAGGAATTGTTAGGGCATACAAATCACACATTTTTGCTGAAGACCATATATCTCCAGGACTTTTACTTACAAAGTTATATCATATTTTAGCTTATTTTTTCGATAACTTCAAGAACGTATAGGTTAAAAAAAGGCAAGTGGAATCATGATGTCAATAATTTTCCTTGAAGTTAAGCTGAAGTACTATAAACTTCTTTAGGTTTCATTTGTCCCAATCCACCCATTTTAGAGTACGGCGAGCATATGTCACTGAGAGCGGGGGCCTAGTGTGGTTGGTAACGTCTCCGCCAACCACGCTCGACGCCTGGGTTCGAATCCCACCGCCGACATAGGTGTCGATGGTTGTGAGGTGGCGTGATCCACTCACAACCAACCCAACTGGTCTAGATTCAATCCTAGCCGACACCGGGAGATTTTCTGAGGCGAAAAATCTCTGGGATCACGCCTTCCATCGCATGAGGAAGTAAAGCCGTTGGCGCCGGTCCGTTAAAAAACGGGTCGTGAGTTAGGGACCTGGGTGTGGAGTCGCCTCCCTGGGCGTCGGTGATTGGCCACAACAGTGGCGGAAATAGACCGACGGAAAATAAGCGAGAATAAAAAAAAAAAAGCATATGTCACTGTAGGTTTTCATATATCAAAAATACTAACTTTTTTGTGTTAAGAGATAGAGGAATGGTTTATTCGGCAAAGTTTTAGAACGTACAAAAATATGAAACTTTGTTGAACAAACAAAATTTTTATCTTCATTGGGAACAGAGTTACAGAGTATTCATGTAAAAGTTAATTAAAAGTTAGTTTTTTGTACTTAACTTTTGTTAGTTACATTTCACAAGAAAACGTTGATCTAAATAAGCATTTGGGCATACAAAACACACGTTTTTGTTGAAGGCCACACATCTCCACGAATTTTCCTTACAAAGTTATAGCGCATTTCAGCATATTTTTTCGATAACTTAAACAACGTATAGAATAAAGATTAGGTGGATTGGGACGGATGGAACTTATAGTAGTTTGAGCACTTGAACTAAACTTTGAGAAAAAGAATTGACATCATGATTCCACTTGCCTCTTTTTCCTTTATACGTCCTTGAAGTTATCGAAAAAATATGCTGAAATGTGCTATATTTTTGTGAGGATAAGTCCTGGAGATGTGGGGCCTTCAACAAAAGCATGTATTTTGTATGCCCAAATGCTTCTTTAGAACAATGTTTTCTTGTGAAATGTAACTAACAAAAGTTAAGTACAAACAACTAACTTTTAAATAACTTTTACATGGAATACTCTGTAACTCTGTTCCCAATGAAGATAGGAATTTTGTTTGTTCAACAAAGTTTCATAATTTCGTACGTTCTAAAACTTTGCCGAATAAACCATTCCTCTATCTCTTAACACAAAAAAGTTAGTATTTTTGATATATGAAAACCTACAGTGATGCTCGCCGTACTCTAAAATGGGTGGATTGGGACAAATGGAACCTAAAGAAGTTTATAGTACTTCAGCTTAACTTCAAGGAAAAGTATTGATATACGTTCTTGAAGTTATCGAAAAAATAAGCTAAAATATGATATAACTTTGTAAGGAAAAGTCCTGGAGATATATGGTCTTGGGCAAAAATGTGTGTTTTGTGTGCCTTATCAATTCCTCCGAACTATACATTCGTGTAAAATGCAACTTACAAAAGTTAAGTACAAAAAACTAACTTTTGAATAAGTTCCATGAACTGTACATTATAACTTTGTACCGAAATGAGATAGGATTTTCATTTGTTCAACAAAGTTTCATATATTTGAATTTTCTACAACTTTGCTGAATAAACTATTCCTCTATCTCTCAAACAAAAAAGTAAATTTTTTTATTTTAAGTATAGTAAACTTTTCATATTTTTTGACAATTTGCAATTATGCGGGTCATTCATACAAACAATTGCTCCGAAGACACTATTAAGCTAGGATGAAGTTGAAAGGCGCTATGGAATTAAGTTCCACTTTTTGCCTTATTGGACCACTGTGGATCGTCGTGAATTTTTTTATCGTGGGGTTTCAAGGGCCGGGAAAGGTTACTAAGATACTACGAGACCCCTCCCTATTCTAGACGGGAGGGGTTCCATACAAACGAAACACAAAATTCTGCTCATCTCGAGAAATATTCAAGTAAATGGAACCAAATTGGGCATGTAAAAGTTTTAAAGCCAAAAATTATTTACATGGTGGTTCGACAACCTCCTTCTTCTGAAAAGGAGGCTTCCATACAAATGAAACACAAATTTCGCACAACTCGAGAACCGATTAAGCAAATACAACATTTATGGGAGCAAGAAATATTTTCATGGTGGTTCGACACCCCTCCCTCTTCTGGAAGAGAAGGCTTCCATACAAATGAAACACAAATTTCTTTACAACTCAAGAACCAATCAAGTAAATGGAATCAAATTTGACAAGTGGAGGGTTTTGGAAGCAGAAAATATTTTCGTGGTGGTTCGACACTCCTCCCTTTTCTAAAGGGATACATATCAAACACACAATTCTGCGGTAGTTTGACACTGCTCCTTACTTTACTTTGGAAGTGGGTAAACTTATATTTCAAGCAGTTTTTCCGGAAAACAGCCTAAAATGATGCACAGAAGTCACAAATCGGCTCCAGACGCCATTTTTAAATTTGAGATGGGAATATCCGTTTTTGGAAAACAGCTGAACATGACCGAATACCATTCATTATGGGTGTTTCCGGAACCAGAATGACGCTCAGAGGCCAAAAATTGTCTTCAAATGCCATTTCGAAATCCAAGATGGCGACCAAATACCAAATACCATCCAATATGAATAGCTGACGCTCAGCGGCCAGAAATCAACTTCACATGCCATTTTGAAGTCTGAAGTTCAGTCTAAAGTGACCAAATACCACCCAATATGGATATTTCCGTAATCATGATGATGCACAAAAGCCCAAAATCGGCTCCAGATACCATTTTGAATTTTAAATAGCAACTTCCGGTTTCTGACAAACAGCTGAAAATAACCGAATACCACTCAATATGGATATTTCCAGAATCGCGGTGATGTACAGAAGCCATAATGCGAGGATGTTGTCATTCCGATAAAATCAATCATCTCAAACGATTTGGCTTTGGACTTTGATCGTATACAATATCCGATTCGTCTGTAAACAAATCGCATGGAATCAATCAATTCGGGATGCTCAAAATTATTTAAATAAATAAAAACGAGTGAGACGAAGTTTGCCGGGTCTGCTAGTATTATATAATTGGATATTTTCGTAACCGAGATTTTATCCAGGAGCTGAAACTCGACCTCAGAAGCCATTTTGAAGTTCAAGATGGTGACTTCCGGGTTCAGTAAAACATGATATCTATGGTTGCTTCTGAAAACAGCATGAAATGATCAAACATCACCCAATATGGGTATTTCCATGATCGAGATCATGCAGAGAGGCCAAAAATCGATCTCAGATACCTAAAATGGCCAAATACCAGCTAATATGAGTATTTTCAGAACCGTGATGATACTCTGAGCACGTAAATCCTTTTTGAATTTCTTCAAGGCCGCTAAATTATTTTCATTTTATTCGTGTTGTTAGTTTATTAGTGTTGTAATATAGAATCATCACTTAATTTACCGCTTCGGGCCATTAACACTTGCATACCTGACCCCTTCAGAGCCGAAAAAATGAAAATTCTTCTACCTGCTATTCCGCAAGATCTAAACCGAATTTGATCCAACCTTTTTTGAATTGATCATAGTTTTTGGGACAGTAGGGGACATTTCAAAATTTTTCGTTTTTCCGGATTGATCGAGGGAAACCGTGGGGCAAGTACCCTTCCAGAGACACAGGCTAGATAGAAAACGGTAGCGAAACCTTGCTTGCGACATATTAAACTTAAGGTTTTTGCAAAACAAGTGTCCCTGGAAGGGTATTTACCCCACGGTTCCCCTCAATAAATCCGGAACAACGGACCTGCCTCCCACCATGACCTTGGCCCCTTGGCCTAACCCTTTGCAAGAAGTACACTGACATAAGACAGGCTGTCGTGTTTTTACGCTAACTTAAGGTCGTGTCACATACACAACCTCTTCAACTAAAAAAAGTAGTCATTCTTGATTTGGCTGAAGCTTTGCGTAGATGTTTTTGTGGGTTAAGGATGTTCTCTTTTTGAGTCAGAACGGTTCGTTTGATCGGTGTGATGGTTTAGGCGAAGTTAAAGATACTTTATGAGCAAATTACAGTTGTTTTTTATCCTATGACTTTCATTTTAAGTTGCAAAGTAGACCATGTATGTGATTTTTTCGAGGGTGCGAAAAATAAACACAAGCAGAGAGAGATCACACTCCACACTCACCTTCGGCTAATCTTTGGTATATTTAATTAAAAAAAATTAAAAAATGAGTTTTATAAAATTATTAAATTTTAATTTATTTTTTATTAGTTTTTGTTTCCACGGCATATTTTTTTTTGAGGACAAAATTATTAACTAAAAATTATTAACTAAAACTTTACCTACACATCGGTGTCACATCGATCATACAAACCGTTGTTCCTACTCCAAATAACAGGAGGGTTGTGTGCAAAGCCACGACCGCAAGGTTGAAGTAGAATACTTTTACAAGAAAGATAACCCGGCTGCTTGCGTGTCAGTCATTTTTTCTAGTGAATAAACGTTGACTAATCAGATCAATCAAATTTTGCGCTTCAACAAGGATTGACCATTTTCAATAATATAGTAAGTTGCTTGTCATGATTGGGGCTTGACAATTTTTAAATTCTGAGATGGAATTTTTTCGGATGTCGTGCTCGTGACTGAAGGAGAAGATAATTCAGTACGTTCTGAGATACGGAAATAAAGTAAAATTTATAACTTTTACAAATTTAAAATGTAAATTAACTCAAAAGAAAACATTAACGCTTTAATCATCAGGTCTTTATTCCATCCTGAAAAGGACAATTTGTTGTTCAATTAAGTATCGAATGAGATGCCGATTTCATCTTTGCGTTATCACTGACAGTGCGAACGAAATATTCGTTGTGATAAAGTAAACATTGAAATGCTGATATCTAGATAAACATTTCAAAAGGTCCTATCTGCTTTCATCGTTTTTTCGAAGCGTCATTTCATTTTGGTAGTGGTTCAGCTTTAGTAACTCTCCCAAGCGTGGTTTTCGTTCAGACGGTTAGAGTGATCCCTCCGCTATCAACTTGTGCAAATAACGTGTCATAAAAGGTATTTATTAAGTTGCGGTGATTGAATGAAAGTGATCGTTAAAAAAATCGATCAAAGCAGATAGGACCTTTTGAAATGTTTCTCTAGATATAACACTCAAAACTAGATGGCTCACGTGTTGTCAAAATGAGTCAATTTTTCATTGAATGCATTTAATAGTGCCACTATCGCGCAGAGACTGTATTTCACTAAAGTGCCTCACTGCATCAGCCGCTATCGATGCTGAGATCCGCTGCAACTAGTGCGCTATCCATTGCTACGCCACAGCTGTGGTCGCTTCCCGCCATCGCCACTGCACTGCTAGTTCTGCTGCTAAGGGAGGACGACTGCTGTTGTCGCTGTCTAGAACTATTATGAGCGGCTTCGGCTGAAACAGGCGTTTTGATAGGCCAAATAGCATGTTTAAAATGGCAAGGTATATGATTCTGTCGACCGTGCTTGGGGTATGATTGCTCCCCACGACCACGACCAATCAGAGGTCGAATTTTTCGTTTTGACAAGGTTTGACTATTTTCAATAGTACAATAGAGTGAATAATGTAATTACAATTATTTTCTTTTGGGAAGAATCTTAGAAGATTTTCCAATCTATTGCTGCAAGAACGAAGGAAATCCATCGAATATTAACCGATTTATTAGCATTTGAAATTGGACATATTTTTCACTTTTTTCAGTTTTAGATTTTCATTTCACACCCCTATGTAGCCGAACTTCCTGAGAGAAGTATTCTACTTCAAAATGTTTTTTTAAATCAATAAATACTCGATCCAGGACATATATTCAAATTTAGGACTTTTACAATGAAATTTTTCCGAAAAAATATATCTTATCAAACTTTTACAGCTGCTTGGAATGACCATTTTTACATCGGAAACACAAATTGTTTTTGCCTTTCTCCTAGAAAGGTATAGCAATCACTGAAAAAACCAAAGGTATAAAAGTGCTCCAAAGGGTCGAATCTCGTACATCAATCGACTAAGTTCGACGAGCTGAGCATTTTCTGTATGTATGTGTGTGTGTGTGTGTGTGTGTGTGTGTGTGTGTGTGTGTGTGTGTGTGTGTGTGTGTGTGTGTGTGTGTGTGTGTGTATATGTATGTAACGGTCTCCCAATCTCACTCGATTTTCTCAGAGATGGCTGAACCGATTTTCATGAAACTAATTGCAAATGAAAGGTCTAGTTGCCCCATAAGACCCTATTGAATTTTATTGTAATCGGATTTTTAGTTTCGAGGTTATGTATCAAAATGTGAAAATCACAAAACTTCATTATCTCAGAAACTACAAAACCGATTTGAACAAAATTGGTATTAAAAAACGGGCTTGTTTTTTGAACCATTTGTTAAAAATAATATTAAAATGATTGGACATGTAGTTCAAAAGTTATGCAAAAAAACGTGTTTCAAACACTGTTAAAATTCTCTCACTTTTCTCAGAGATGGCTGGACCGATTTTCACAGAATTAGTGTCATATGGAAGGTCTTATTGCCCCATAAGACCGTATTGAATTTTTTTGTTATTGGACTTTAACTTTGTCCGTTATGTATAAAAATATGAAATCAGGCTATGACAAGAAACATGTTTCTAAGACTGTTTGAACTCACCCACTTTTACAAGAGATGGATGGACCGATTTTCACAAAATAAGTTGCAATAGAAAGGTCTTGTTGCCCGATAATGCCCTATTCAATTTTATTATAATCGGATTGTAACTTTGTCTGTTATGTATCAAAATGTAAAAGTAAAGAAACTCCATTATCTCAGAAACTGCACAACCGATTTGAACAAAATAGGTATCAAATGAACGGGCTGTCTTTAAAACCCTTAAATAACGAATTTTATGATGATTGGACATGTAGTTCGAAGGTTATGAAAAGAAACGTGTTCAGAAAACTTTATCAAATTCACTCGTTTTGCCAAAGATGGCATCACTGATTTCAACAATCTTACCCATTTAATTTGATTATAACACTGGTTGACAAAATCGAAAAAAATGCTGCTCTAAAGCTCATAATAGTTGCCCTATAAAAAATTCACAGGAAAAGCTCTAATTCTTTATTTTTTCTCTTAGTTTGATATTCGGGGCAACACTTGTGTTGACCAGTGTAATAGGACTTTTATTTTATCCATTATGCGTTAAATTGTAAAAATATTGAAAATCTCTTTTTTCATTGATTACACGACTTATTGAAAGAAAACAGGTGTTGCAAATTCGGATTTCAAAATGAAGTATGAAGTTGATTCCTGATCTCTGAGCATCATCCCGGGTACTGAAAAACTCACATTGGGTAATGTTTGTCCCTTTTAGACTGGTAGAAACCGGAAGCTACTGTCTAGAAATTTAAAATGGCGTCTGAAGATGATTTCTGGCCTCAGGGTATCATACCGCTTCTTCAAATCGTATTGGATGATATTTGTCACTTTAGGCTGTTGATCGGAAACTGTCGCCATCTTCGCCATAGAAATACCCAGATTAGGCAGTTCGGCAATTTTATGATGGATTTTATGATTTTATGATTATCAGGCAACCAGAAGTGGTCATCTGGATTGAAAATTGGGTTTGAGGTTGGATTCTGGCCACTGGGTATAATCCAGGTTTCAAGAACCCATATTGATTGGTATTTGGCCATTCATTGGATGCCTCTCAGAAACGATCAGTAATATCAACTGCGTTAAAGAATTTCAATTTTACTGATAAGATCATTCAAATTAATGTATAAGGAACAACATTTAATTATACATTATTTGAAATCTACTGACTAACGTTGACTAAAGAATCTGAATATTTATAGGCAGTATATGCGTACAAATCGATTATACCACAATCAAAAAAAAAATCGCATCATATAGTTGAAAGAATTTAATGTTATTTGCATGTATATGTGTTAGTTTATATTCATATCGTCGGTTTCGTGCAACACTGGCACAACTCAAAAAACATAGTTTCGAGAAAAACGCGTTTGAAAATTTATTGTTCGATTTTCAAGAAAACTTTGAGGTTTAAGATTACCAATCCTTATTTAACACCTTTGGGTCTATTATGCACATATTACGTGCTCACGTTGTCCAAGTTAAAACCTTATTTTTACTAACTTTATGGTGAAATTGCGATTTGTGCAGCAAAGGCACTTTAACTCATAACTCTGGAATTTTTGTGATTTTCGAAATGGGATTTCGTGTGATGAAACTTAACAGTATTTGGCATCGTTTGCCATCAAAAACTCAAAAATGCAAAATTTTGAGTTGTGCCAGTGTTGCACGAAGCCGATGATATGTCAAATTTTAAATGTTCGGTATAGTTGTGCTGTTGGCTACCAAAATTTTGTTGTTTAGAATGAATAACAAATCCAGCAGAAATAATAAAGGTGTATTTTTTTAGTGTTGGAGTAAATCTATTTTAACAAATTATAAGTTCGAAGGAGAAAGGCTGGGTCTCACCGCTAGGTGGATTAATTTAGGTTATTATTGGAACCGTTCACGACGTATTGTTCCAATTAAAAAAGTACCAAAGCTTCGGAAACGCCTTCAGCAATTTGTTCAAGAAGATGAATCCATGAAAATACTCCTATCAATTTTCATCAAACTAAAAATAAATAACGGTCTAACTCTTAGCATTTATCTATTACCAAAGATCTCGGAAAGAATCTTCCATTTAGTCAGTTTTGCTGATTCCCCCAGAAGTAATATTTATCAACCAAACAAAAGCGGCATTCTAAAGCCAAGCATCCCATGCATTTTGATGCTTCGGTGCACGAAAGCTGGAAGAGATAAAACAGCCACAGCAAGCTCAAACTAAGAGAAAGGTCAAGTTTGAAAAACGGAATGAGGTTCAGTGTTTGCAGATATTTCGGTTATTGACATTTAATCCAAGGAAGCTAACTCGTTTCCGCCTTATCCAACAATAATGCCAGAGCAGAGCCATTCTATCTATAACTTTTCGAAAAGCTAAGCTCCTGACTGCCATATATAATAGTCAAGCGGAATGCGGAACACAACCAGTAGCGTCGAGTGAATTCGATTTGTTCGCCAGTTCGTAGAAGCAGAATGTGAACGAAGATGAACTCCCAAAGTTGTTCTCCCTGCTAGCATTAAGTTTTGCGGCAAGCTTGACCGAACAGCAAAACAGCAATTCGGTTTGACTGCTGTCTCGGCAGGGGGATTGGAACAATGGAAGCCGAAAAAAAGTATTTCCAGTTTATTCAGTCACTCATTCGGAATCGGAACCATATAACCACCGTTTTTATTGCGTACCACATAAGTGATCTCAATTCTCGCCAACAGTCGGACTGCAAAAATCACTTTAAATTTCATACTTTCGTAAATCAACTGTTGAGGTCATTGTTTTCTTTCGCATGCATACTTCCTCGCTTTACACTTAGCCACTCAGACCATCCACGCATTCTTTGCAAGCCGAAAAGTCCAATAAAATTCAAATGAGCTGGCCGTGGTTTAAATGTTTCTTTTTTTTCTCGCCGGCTTCGTCGTGACTGGTCTTACCATTTCGGCAGACTAGAAGCTGCGCTGTTCTACTCGTAGGAACCAGTTTCCGAATAAATCTCTACCATCAGGCGAGTACATTTTTTCGAGACCAGGCTAAAACTTTCCTCCACAGGATGATGAACTGTACGACACACATGTGTATATTTTGTGGAGGCACATTTCGGGAAGGTTATTTGTTTGTTACTATCAGGCAATGGAATCTGATAACGTGTAGGCGGAACGGATGGAGTCGTGGCCTAGATGATGGTCATCACTCCACTCTGAGTAGTTAAGTATTTGCGTAGGACTACTACAGCGTAGATTGAAGTGTTTCCTGCCTTCAGATTAAAGATAATGTAGGCCAACGTTCATGGGTATGACTGTAGCATCCACGGCAATTAAACTGACATAACGTTGGCGTTTGCGAAATTTTTAATCTAGCGTCTACTTAACTGGCAGAAATCTGTGAAGAATTGCATTGTTTTTTCCACATAGCAAGGAAATACGTTCGCGGAACAAAGTAGTGCACAAACCTTGAGCTGTGCGGGCAGAAGTTTGGCACTACGCACTACACTAAGGTGCACTCTTCTTGCTACTCTACTTAATAGGTGGTGATTTCATAATGATTGAATTTAAGCAGATATAATGAGAAAATTGGGTTTGCGCGACGGTACCAGCCGTGCATCGAAGCTCGACCAGACCGAGGAGAACTGAAATGAATACCGAAAGTATACTACTTCGAACCGCCTTTCAATTGGTTATTTATTCGACCTTGCCATTCGGTTCTATGCCAATATTAACGACGCGTGAAATTACGGTGGGCATACGGACAGCAAAAAACCTCTAGACGGAAGCTGCCGTTAGAACACCGTGATATATGTAATCGAATCGATGATGAAGAGGTTTTAGCAAAAGGTTGCAATTGACTTGACAGACGCAGACCTCCAGCCAATACCGAAATACGCTGAATTATTTATTTAAATCCCGTCCTTGAGAGGAACAACATATGTTCCAGCAGCGGTAGCAAGTTTTTAGTATCCGCAGGGATCTAATTTTATTCCATACTAGCCCACCCAGCAATAATAAAATTACATTTTGATTCATTTTCAATCATGCTTCAGCTTTAGATTATTACGTTAGCGTGGCTGGTGTTATGAAATTATTACAATGAATGTCGGACAAAATGAAAAGCTCCGAATTGAAAAAAAAACTAATTTTTAACATTAAAAAAAAAACATTATCTTTTTTACTTTCCCTCAGCACTAGTGGTGTTTTAGTGTTTCAAGTGATAAAATATTTAAAATTTGAGATCAATTTCAGCTTCAAAAAGTAGGTTCTGAAATTTGGAAAGTTAGTTTTGAGTGCAATTCGATATTTGTCTTCTCTGGTCTTTGGAGCATTCTATGGATCGATGTTTTTATAGCGAATTCAACATTACTGGTTT